>NW_027132618.1:0-1200000 GCF_026122565.2 Emydura macquarii macquarii | reverse complement strand
ATTCCAGTCCAGGGCCCTATAGTGAACAATCTCCACCATCTTACTGCTCTCACTCCTGGACTTCTTCCTACCAGGCTTCTTTTCTTTCTTTTCCCTGCCTCAGGAAGGAGGATTTCAGGCTTCCTGTTGCCACCTCTGTTTCCAATTTCCTGTCTTTTGTAGAAGCCCTGCCTATCCCTCACAGGAGAGCTTCTCTCTAATTAGCTACCTCCAGCCTAAAGCGCCCGTTTGCAACCTAATTAGCTGATTGGGCCCACCTCGCCTAATTCAGCTCTTGCAGGGCCAGCATGGGATGCATACCCCCATCATACTTGGCTAATTTGTGCCTAAGGTTACGTGAATACAAGTTTTGCTTATTAATCATAAAAGTTTTTTAAAAGGATTGTCAGCTGGAGCTAATAATCACTACAGAAGCTTGAAGTCCAGAACAACTGGGACAAAGTGGTAACCAAAAGGCTAGTTTAGGACAAGACTCATCCATGAAAAATGTACATGCTGATGTCCCTTGCTTAAACAGTGTGACATTAATTCTACTCACACTTACACCAGTTCTGAATAGTGTGACCTCACTAACTTAAGGAGAGTTATCCCTGATTTGCACCTGTGTAACTGAGCAGCATCAGGTCCTATGGCTCATCTTTTTGTTAGGCTGTTTATAAAGATGACCATGGCTTACTTTAAATGCCATTGGAATACTAAGATTGGCCATTGTACTGTGTATTCTATGGGAAGCTTTACATGAACTTTGCAGCAATCTCTCCAGTGCAGCAGACTAGAGATTCTGTCACAGTGCAAATTAAAAACAGAAGTACTGTAGTTTCATTGAATTATGTATGGAAAATAAAATAAAGATATAATAAAATAATGCAATCAACGTAGTATTTAGTTTTTGTTCTAATCTCTATGCTATTGGAATGTATTTTCAGCTATCCCTAAATTTTTAATTTAAAATGTGCTGCAGAATACTGCATTGAAAATAAATAACAAATTGGGAGAAGTTTTCAGGAAGGAAGCTGGAAGATTTGGGAGCTGGAACTTTTGGCCCTAGGAAAGTATGGGAGGAGACTTGGATGAGATCTTGACTCCATTTGAGTAAATGGCCAGACTACCATTGATTTCAATAGAGCCAGGATTTCATCCTTGGTATTGTAGAATATGCATATTATCTTGGTATATCCACTAACTATAACCAGCCGTGAAATAGTTGATTACATTAAAATTGGATATCATTAGACTTCAGGATTAATATCCCTCAGATATGTGGTTTTAGGATGTTTGCAGACCCAGGCAAGCAACAGTACATCAATTTACACTCCATTCACATTTGGAAGAATGTGGACTACAAACCTAGAAATTAAAATTAAAAATTAAATTAAATTAGAAGTTTGATGCTGCAGCACAATTCTGCAGCAAGTTTTGAACTTTGTAGGAAATCCTACAGCTACAAGACCATGGTGTATACGGGGCTCTGTTTATTGTCAAATATAGGGCAATGCAATACACTCTTCATTCTCATTTTCATGAGTGGGATGCAAAAGAATATGAGATGGCTTAAAATAAAAATACAAAGTACTATCAATGAAATATAGAAATTGTGGTAGATTGCTATTTTACTATAGAAATGCTTTTGGTGAGCTCTCATGAGTACTCGTGTTACTCTTAATTGAGATAAATTGATTTTTTTTTTTTAAAAGGTGGCCTTCATAAAAAATATTCCAAATTGGGGCTAATGCTAAATTTTGTTTGTTTTTGCTAAACAAGGAAAGCGTGAAAGGTTTCTGAAAATATTCTTGTGTTTTACCTTAATGTCTCAGGGATGTAAATCTGGTCTTTCCTACTTTTGCTAGAAGACCTCCTGGGAAATGTATGTTTACTGTGAACCCTATATCATTAACTGAAAAGCAAACAAAATAAAACATTTTTTAACATATTGACTAAAAATCCCTGCCCCTCTCATTTACTCAGCTTTCGCCCTCTTGAGCAAAGGGATGTCATGATTTCATTGGTTCTCCAGACATCATGATGTTTTCCAGGGCAGACAAAATTTGAATGCTTAATGGGGGGGGGGGAGGGGAGGGGGAAGAGGGGATCAAATGGAACCTCCCCTCAAAACACACACCCACCCACCCAAGCCATTCAGTCCTTTATACAAACATAATGACCCAAATAAATTCTTTTCTCTAGGGAGGTCACCTTTAAAATCTTAGGTATATCAAAGATAAACAGTGTTTAACAGGCTCAAGGAAGAGCCTTCATTGAAGCACAGAGCTCTTGTTAGTGAACAGAGCCTATTTAGGTTTAACCATGGGAAATGAATACTTAATTGAGACAGAGCCCTGCTTTTGGTGAAACTAACCAATCAAATGTCACTGGTGGAACAATATCTGCAGCAACTTGGCGTTTATCTTCTTTGCCTGTCACACAAGAGGAGACATCTAAAAAGGTAGGAGGTGGTGCTTATTTATGAGGTCCACATCCTCAAGGTATAAAAGAGCCATACACTTTCCTCTTAGCAGATAAGAAAAGGCCCTCCCATGCCCTTGTTAGCGGATAAGTCCTCCCAGTAGAACCTATAATAAACAATCCTCCAGATCACGCAATATGTCTTTAGAACACTTCACCACAGATTCTCTGTGCTCACTGATAGAAGTTCATCTCCTTCCACCCTTGGAAAAAGGGCAGCCCCCCTCAAATCCTCTCTTTTTAAGACTCTCTCTTAATAAGCCACAAATGAAGGTCCTTCCCTCCAGGCCTGGTAACTAAAGCAGTCATTATAGGGAAGGGAAGATTCCCTTTCTCCTATGAAGGAATTTAACTCTTTTTACTGTGCAGCTGAGGGTAGGTCCTACCGTCATCCAGGGAGCCCTCCCTTCCTAACATTCAGGAGCCATCAAATGTACATGCTGCTCATGAACAGATTGGGAATGGCTAGCCATCTAGTTGCACAAAATTTCAGTGACATTTCAGTGAAAAGGGAGCACTTTAGATAGCAGTTCTGTCAAGAGGTGAGATTTTTAACAAGTCAAATACCCTTAAAAATACAGTTTTCCAATGGAAATATTCAATTTTAACTTAAAAGAATCAAGTGTTTCCCTGAAAGCCCCCCCCCCTCATTTTCTTTTCTGATACACAAAAAGCATTTTAATAAATGCTGTAATGCTCCAACAGCATATCTTTTGTCCTCCACTGGGAATGCATGACAGATTTAAACATAAGCCTACATACAAAAATAAGCAGACTACAGCACTCCAGAGACCCCCAGTCATTGTTAATTACTGTTATAAAAAGGTATAATCAAGTAGACATTGTGATCATTCTCCATTTAAAAATAACAAAAAATGAAGAAAAGGAAATTGTTTTTTCTCTTTTACTGTATGTATCTATTTATGTATAGCTCTAATGTATTCTTACATTGGGTTTCAGTTTAGACGAATGGTGGACTTCTGTCTTCTGTGAATATTTAATGTATTTTCCCCATTGAAATGACATGTTCTAACAGACAGCTGTTGGAAATCCAGGAAACTGCATTTATATAGAATTATGTCTCTAATAATTTTTAGAAGGCTTCACTGCCCTCCATATTAATACATCAGCAAGGTCTTACACAAGATTATACACTACCATGTTCTCAGGAATTAATTTTGTCATCTATGAGATACCTAGAGCTAAGAAATAGGAGAATGTTTCACTCAAATCCTGAATTGTAATACTCAGCAATCTGTTTGCTATTTTATCTGTTGCGTTAAAGAACTTTGGTAGCCATGGAAACATGCTACAGTTCAATCTGTTTCTTTTTTTTTTTAAATGCCAACTTATTTTTTCTTTTATTACTCCATTTGTCCTTTTGCTACCAGTCAGTAAACTACATTTTGCCTCAGTCAAAGAAACTCATTATCCACTGGCTAAAATGTCAAATGAAAGGAATTTATAATAATGCAGATCCAATCCCTTGCAGGAGAAAAGTATGATTCTCTGGAAGGTCTTTGCCCTTGTGCACCTGTACATACGACTTCAGGTTTGACTTGATTCTCTAAAATATCAAGCACTCTTATTTCAATTATTTTGAAACAAGCCATACAGACATTCAAACAAACCCATTCCCCTTTCCCATCACAGGAAAGTGTTAACTAATGTGACAGTCAATCATTAAAACACTATATACAGCAATTTGTTTTAGAATTGTGGCAATGAGAAAGTCCATGCACCACTCATTCATGCTACTGTTTGTTGCTTTTACAACTCCTAATTTTACACATAGGGCCAGAACCTCAGCTGCTCTTAATCAGTTGATACCACTGACATTCATGGAGCAATGCTATTAGCTGAAAATCTGGCCCTTATACTTACAAAATAATTATTATAAATGTATTAACCATAGTCATTCTCACATAAAAAATCCTAACATTCACATACCGGAAGGATAAAGAATGCCATGCTAATAAGAAAAATATAACTGACATTCATTCAACAGACAGTACCATACCATTTACTATTTGCTGGGTTACTTGAAGAGTACCTAAAGTTTAAGTAAGGGCACTAGTATGAAGACAGGGAAAAAACAAAAAATACAAGGAGACAGAAAGGTAGAGAGAAGGCTGGAAACAGAAAGTCGATAAGCAGAGAGATGTGGAGAGGTTATGTAGCTATTCCTTGGCATGTCATAATTATGGCCAATATGATGTTTTATATCAGCTCCCTAGAAAGCCAGGCTATTATTTCTTGAGGATAATCTTGTCCATGATAATTTCTGAGGCTATATTCTGCTTCCATTGCTGCTGCAATTCCTCAGGGTGCTGAACATTCGTGGGCATCAATGAGTGCTCCCAGCGTCAATAGGCTTTGATAATACACTGCAACTTACAAGATTTAGCCACTAAAAAGGAAGAGCCTTGGTATTTCCAATGATATAGAAGAGGTCTTTTACAGAGGGTCATCACTAGACCTGAATGAAATTTTTCAAACAAAAACTAAGTGAAAAATGAAGATTTGGCAACAATGAAACATTTCATGAATTCATGTGATTTCACCCAATTGTTTTGGTTGGAAAAAAAAGCTGCCAAAAAGATTCTGAAAAAAAGTCAAAAATATTTTGTTTCAATATTTTCTTTAATTTTTAAAAAAATTTAAATGCAAAAAATGCTCAGTTAAAACAAAACATTTAGCTTGACCCAAACAATTTTTTTGACTTTACAATTAGCCAAAAATGTCAAAATATTTTGTTTTTGGTTCGACCTGAAATAAAGCTTTTCTTTCCCCCCCTATTTTTCAGAATTGCCAGTGAACAAAAAAATCTGTCACTCACCTACCTCCAATCATTGCTGCTAAGGCCAGATAGACTTGTAGATTATCTTATTAGATAGTAAACTCTATGTAGGTTGTCTTCATGTCTGTCACTAAAGTCACGACAAGAACATTGCTAAGGTCTACACAAATCTATTCAAGCTTGAGAAAATGTGTGAAACCCTGCTCACCTTTCTTACAAGAACAGTCTCTGTTCCTTCAGTGGGACTTCTCATGAGGGTGAGAAAAGTGCTCTTTGTTAAAATTCAGCCATCATCATCTTCTCCTGACAACTACAGGAGAAATTTAGGCTGAGAAATCCACATAGCTGAGTCATTCACATCCCATTCTACATCTGAGTCATATAAGGTTCCTCCAGCAAAATCAGGCAACATAAGAAAACATTTCTGCATAAGGTAAAAAACAAGAAGTCACAGCCTGTCTTCATAACAAATATCATAAAGAAGCATGAAAGGGCACAAATTCAGTTTTCCTTTTGCAGGTTCCTATTAAATAGCAAGGCTCGACTAATTGTAAGTTTTAAAAGGTAACCAGTGCTAAGAGTGGTCAGTACTTGGGCCCAGATCCAAAGTTCACTGAAATCATTGGGAGTCTTTTTATTGATTTCAAGTGAATAGATTAGGCCATTGGGGAAGACATCAATGGGAAAAGGTATCTACAGAGTAATTTACTTTGTGAATGAGACTGCCGCTTTTAGGCCTCACATACCGTAGAGCTACTGACAGAAAACAATCTCCTTTATCTTGATAGGTAGCTCCACTGCTTTGGATGCAGAGATCCTCTGTTCAGTTTCTTGCTGGAATTAGTTCTTTACTTAATTTATTGTTTGCTCACTTGGATAACCTTCCTGTATTCCTTTTCCACATGAGGCTTTATAATTTTTGTGTATATTTCCCAGAGTGCTTTTCATTCATTAGCTTTTATTATTATTATGACACTTTTATTCTACAAACCTATTTTCAGCGTCTTATCATTTCCAAATCAATTACCTTTTGGGATGGAATTTCTCAGGCTTATTCTTTCTGCAGAAGTGGTGGGTTTTGGTTGGTGTGGTGGCTGTTTGGGGTGCTTATTTGGGGGGAGAGGTTGGAACTGTACAAATTTGAAAAAAGTCCATTGATCAATAAGTAAATATACACATAGGTGGTTTTCTGTACAAACTATTTATTGAAATATATTACTTTTCCTCTTGGAAATTGATTTTTAACTTAAAAAAACAACAACGAAGCAAATGAAATGCAGGGGGAAAACCCTATCTAAATAGGATCCAATCCTACAATAGTTTTGAGTGCACAAGAAATAAAGGAGCGAGTATAATGGATGAGATTTGAATTATATAGAAGTCATACCTTAACTCTCCCCCTTTACATATTTTCATTACTTGAGGATCTTCTATTATACTGATGACATAACAAAAAGACAACACTGAAGGACTGGCTCTCTCCCCATGCCATACTGACACAGCTGCAGTCAGCAGAGATACTTGAGCTGAATCCAACTCATAAGAAGGGGTGGACTGGCAGGGTCTTCTCTGTGAGAGCTTCAGGACTCTGGAACTTATTTCGAATCTTGGACTGAAATAGCCCAAACTTCATTACTTTCTCAGCACACTGCAAAATACATTTGTTTGACAGGGTTTTTGGAGAGGGCTGAGGGTATGCTTCTTAGGTGATGAAAAGGAGAAAGGAGTTTTTGTAGGTGGCGGGCTGAGTTCCTGTTGAACTGATGATGTAATGCTGCTGAGATTTAATTGTATTGCTAGTAGTGTATTAGGACTCCAATGCTTAGATAAATGTCACTGAAGTTGTTTAAACTGAAATAAAGTAAATTATATTAATATATAATATGACAAATTCATAGTTCATCACATTTTATTATAGAAAAGATTGAACTTTATTTCTATACTGCTAGATCAATAAGATTGAAAGTAAGATGAATTGTGGATTGCTTTGGATCTAACCTTTTTTCTATAATTTTAGATGCAAAATGATATTTGTGTATTGTGATTAAAGGAAAAAAATCTGAAAAGCAGCTTCAATGTTTCTTCCCTCCTCCAGTTTTCAGCATGTATTTCATTATAGTCTCCTTTCAAACAGTACTCCATTAACATGCACTAGGGAACTTTTAGTGCATGCCACTAGGGTTCATATGGGCAAGTTAGTGAACAACACACTAGAATTTACACTCCTCTAGTGTGAACTAATGCACAGAATGGACAAGCCCTTAGTCACCTGCACATAGACTAAACTAATATCATGAAGTCTTAGGTTTCGTTTCCTGACCGGATTATGGGATTACATGGTTGTTCATGTATTCAAAATAAAAAAAGATGGATGTATTGAAAGGTTACTTAATTAGAAAGAAGTGCTGGATGCAAGGTTCAGCCAGAGCATGTGCTACTTGATGCATCCATCTTCTTCTGTTTCACTAGTGATTTGCTCATGTCAAAGTGCAGTTTACAGCACTTCTTTTGCTATTAGTGACCCATGCCATGTCCATTTAGTCAGCGGGAGTCTTTCCATTGACTTAAAATGGGCACTGGATTGGGTCCTTAGAGTCAAATGCTCGGGCCTATGTAAGGACTGCCATAGTCCCTGAATATAGAGGAGCAAGTATGTCCCACCAAACTGAAGATGGGGATGAGTATGGACCATGCAAAAGAATTTGGGAAATGGGCACACAAAGCTGAGACTGGGGTGGGGACTTTTTGTATGCATCACAAGTCAATATGTAGATTGTTCTGCCATCTTTCTGCTGCATTACTGAGTGTAGCAAGGTGTTGCAGTCCATCCTCCAATCTTGTAATTATGCACTCCTCCACCACTCATTTGACCATCTGCATCCCTGACCTGCAGTCCCCATTGTGGACATTGGGTCTAAACCAAATATCTGCATTATGGCAGCCACACTGGTCATGTCTGAGGACAGGTCTACTGCACTCTAATGATGTCCTCTGTCAGAAGCATAAAGAAAAATGAAAGCAGACAAAATGAGGAGCAGTGCTTTGCGTTTTAAGTGACAATCACCCCAAAACAGCCATCCTCCAATGGAGCTCCCTTTTAGGGCTAGCAGCACAGACTTCGCACTGATGCCAGTTCAAGATGCTATATTTCAATATTGAAGGATATCAACTGTAAAAAGGGATATCCTCCCCAACCTAGCTACGAACATTGAAGCATGCATAATCTTATTTCAGGACCCACTCTCCACCACCAACATGCAACTTCCAGTTCCAAGCTACACTGTCACGATTCATCACCATCCCAAGCTGTATGATGGCAGCTCACATTAGAGAAAGACAGTCCTTTTTTAATAGATCAACATTTGATCCAAATGACATAGTGGAATGTCAGGCAATAAAGATGAAGAACTTATGCTAATCAATGTCTATAAGCTTCCATCAGTTAAATGGCCATTCCCCAGTCTGTCCATCTCTTTCCAGGTCTTTCCATCTACTGTGGCAACTTCAAGTTCAGCACTGTCAGTTGGGAATACCTGGCAATGACGCAGACAGAGAGATGGAATGGGGATCAATTGCTGACCTACAGCTGACCAAAGCAAAAACCAAGCTTTCACAGTAGCAGACGGGCAACAGGCTCTTCATCCAAATCACATTGTCATCTTCCAGACAGCTGCTGACAGCGGTCAGAGCAGAAGGTGCTTGAAGCTTTCCCATAATCTCAGCATCGGCCATCCTTGATCACCACTGGCCTGCAGATATCAAATAAACCGCTTTCAGAAGGCCTGGTGGAATTTTCAGAAAGTTTGGCGGGAGGTCTTTCAAGCAGAACAAGAGACATCTGTCAGCGAAGAGGCTGAGTTCCACTTGACATATCCAGCCAGTATAAATGACTCCTACACATTTTGTATCAATTAGGGCAAGAAGCTGATTAAAAAAAAAAATCAATCCCTAAAGGCTATCGCCAACAATAACCCCTGAGTGATTGTCGAAGGCAATTAAACTCTACCACGAATTAAAATCTTGTAGTAATGAATGGGAGACTGTTAATTAGAGCAATGAATTCATTTAACTGCTAGATCAAACCAGGCATGATATATGGAGAGAGAGTCACAAAGGTAGACTTTATTAATTCTAGCCAGAAAGTCTGGAGCTCATCAAAAGACTTTCAGTCTGGGCAAAAGGATTTTCCAGTCACCACAAATGCTGTTGCATCCTAACTAGCAGCTAACTTGGATGATTCTTTCAGCTGTGTGGTCAAAACTGAGATTACAGAGAGATGGCAACCTTCTAGAGTGTATTCAAACCTGATTGTCTAAAAAATGAGCAAAGAGCTGAAGCAGGCCATAAAACTTATGAAAACAGGAAAGGATGCAGGGCTGATTATATCCATATACAGTTCTTATTTCACCTAGGCTCAAAAGTTGGCTGCTTCAGTTCCTCAAAAGATGTTTCCAGGAAAACTGAATTCCAAAAATCTGGTGCAGGGCAAATGTCGTATCCATTCTGGAAACACGAAAGCCTTTGGAAGATCCTAAGAGCTATCAACTAATCCCTCTCCTCTGTGTCACATACAAACTTATGGAGAGACTGATTCTGGTGCACCAGACTTGGTGGCTTCAGGTTGGCTTCAGACAAGGCCAGCATACCCAAGATCAGGTCATTCCCCTAACACAAGATATCGAAGATGCCTTTGAGAAGAGCAGGAAAGTTGGCACCATTCTGGTGGATCTGTCTGCTGCATCTGACACTGTTTGGCATATGGAGCTGACCACCATGTTGTTGCAGACTGTAGCGTGCCACATGGCCAGGCCCCCCTGGCCCCCGAGGTTCCCCCTTGTACAAAGGACTCACAGCCATCTGCATTGCAGTCACTTGTGCTCATTTACTTACAGTGCACCCAGTCAATTCCCCAGTTCCTGCCCCAGGCATTCTAGGGACTTGGAGGCTCAGGGTTGCTCACCCCTCCTGGCTGGCCAGCAGGCAGGCTCACAGTCATTCCCCCCCTGACCTGATTGGCCACACCTCCCCACGTTTCCTGGTTTCCTGAGCTGACCTATATACCCTCGCTGGCAAGGTAGCCAGCTGTTTCTCCTTTGCTTCATTAGTCAGGGCTCTGGCTCAGCCTAATCAGTGCAGTCAGCTGTTGCCTGCTCCTGTTTTAGTTCTTGGCTCTGCTGACCTGCACTGCCTCAGCACAGCCCACTGGGTTAGGGCCGACAGAGGCAGCTGAGGGCTTTACCATGGTCTTCCACACAGACTATTTCTTGTAAGTCCATGATACAGTTCATCAGTGGAGACTTACATTAAGTGAGTCTAAGAGCGTGGCCACAACATTCCATCTGAACAATTGCCTGGCCAATCAATCCCTTCCAGTCTGTGTTGAGGATCATCCACTCCCTTTCTAGTCAGTTGTAACATATTTAGGAGTCAAACTAGACATAATTTAACATACCAGACCAGCCTAGAACATTTAAAGGAAAAGATCACCTCCTGCACTGCCTTGATCCAGAAGCTAACAGGAACCTCCTAGGGAGCAGAGACAAATGGACTATGAACCTCAGTCCTAACACTGGTATTCACTCCAGCAGAATATTGTGCAACAGTTTGGGGCAGAAGTCAGCTTGCACATCTAGTTGCTGTTGCCTTAGCCACACATTTACATCTAATATGTGTGTTGGCTTGCATAGATCACCAAGACTTTGACAAGATGCCATCACCCTTAAAATTGCCTGGAGGGCAATGACGGATAAAAACAACTTGCTGCACACAAGGCTGACAATGGTTCCAACAGGTGCAAATAAACACCGCACACTTCCCACAAGAAAATCTGCCTGCCTCCAGAAGAAAACACCTACATCGACAGTTCCTGCAGACTTGCCATGACTGATTTTACAACTTTTTGCTGCAGCCATTAGTGCATCCACTTCCAGTGCTGCCCATCCACTGCCAGTCTCAGATGAACAGCTGCATGTCGGGGCCAACAGCTTTGTCCTTGAAGAATGGCAACAACTCTGGGATGGGGGGATCGGGAGAGAGATGGGGAGAGACATATCCACTGAAATTATGACTAGGCAAATTTGCCACCCAACACTCTGCTAGAGGTGAGGGGGTAGAGTGACTGTGGAAGCCACCTCAGACTTGAGTTTAATGAACCCTAAGGCAGTGGAGGATTGGCATAGTACTGTGGAGCTCTGCCCTGACCCCTCCCTTATGTCAAGGTTGGGTACAGGTGCAGAGCCAGGCAGTGGCACAGACAGGTCAGCAGGAGATTGCCTTACTCAAGGGGAACTGGCTTCTGATGATTTGTGGTTGGATTACAGCCCCTTTATGAATCCTGAATAGCACAAAAGGATTAAGACTGTGGCCCTTTGGTGCTACATATACTATTAACAAAGCAGTGTAAATCAATTATAATCATGCTGGCCTAAAAATAAGCATTAGAAATTATTCAGTGTGCTGAATAGGATTTTTTTTCCTCCTCACACTTAGTCATAAAATTCTTTAATAAAAATTAATGTTATAAAACTAGGCACATTTCTGCCTCTTGCAAAGGACCAAAGAATAGTCCATAAGGCAAATGGGGTTCTTTATAAATATTCTTTTTCTGAGGACATACAGTACTGTATGTTGCTTTAGTTGCCATGGTAAGTCTTCATTTTTTCCCTTCAATTGCAGAGTAAGTTTCTAAAAATCCACATTAATTGCTGCTGTGCATTGTAAGGAGCTGTGCAATTCTTCCCAAGAGATAAAGGCTCTCTCTGGCTGCAGTAAGCTAGACTCTTTTAACAAGGAAGGGTTCAACCCACAGAACTTGGATCCAGATTGTTTAAAAAATGGTGGCTGTTAAGATCCAGGGTTTTTGGTTGGGACCAATTTCTAACTTTGCAATATATCTGTTCTGTATTTTATGTTAGGTCTTATTCTACTTTCCCCTACATTTCCCATATCACAGATGTGATGGGAAAGTATAGTAATATCAGTACTAGCAGTGTTATAGCGTTCCATCCTGCAAACATTCACTACTGGGAGTAGTGCTTGCTACTATGAATAGTACCAGCAATTTCCATGGCACTATGGGTTTTAAGCCTGAACTACTGAAATCACCAGTTTTGCTATAGATTTTAAAGGAAGTCAGATCAGGCTCAGCATGCTGTAGTGAGCACTATGCACATTAGTATCTATTTTTAGAATTGGATACTTTCATAATAATTTCTAGTCTTCACTTGGTGTTTTATACAGGGCCAAGAATACCATCAGGGATTAAGACATACTATATAATAATATCATATGAGTGAAGAGAGGGGGAAAACAGGGCCAGACAAAATAGGAACTAACCCAAAACTTTCAAGAAATATAAATGAATCCAAAGTGGATCTTTCTTGAACTCTGAAAATGCTTAGTTTACCTTCTATGCAATGTTGTTGTAGCAGTGTTGGTTCCAGGATATGAGAGAAATAAGGTGGGTAAGGAAAAATATCTTTTATTGGACCAACTTTTGAGGCTGAGAGAGACAAGCTTCTAAGCTTATACAAAGCTCTTCTTCAGCTCTGTGCAATCTCGAAATCTTGTCTCTCTCACCCTCAGAAATTGTTCCAATAAAAGATATTACCTTACCCACCTTAATCTCTCTGTGCCTCAGTTACACATCTGTAAAATGGGGGTATATACGACTTCTTTTCTCCCAGCTCGGTCTCTCTTGGCTGTTTAGACTGTAAAACAAACCAGGGACTGTCTCTATGTGTATGTACAGCATTAAGCACAATTGGACCTTGATCATGGTTGGATTCTCTAAGTACTATTCTCCTATAAAGAATTTTTATATAATGACTAATAATGTCATTTTCCAAAACCTTTTGTTGTGAACTATGGTTAAAATATTCTGCAAGATGATGTAGCTGTGTAAGTAATATGCATTACTGCAATGTGACATTATTGGTATAATCAACAGTTATGTAAAAAGGATCAAATTTGGTTTAGTA
This sequence comes from Emydura macquarii macquarii, assembly GCF_026122565.2. NCBI lineage: Eukaryota > Metazoa > Chordata > Testudines > Chelidae > Emydura > Emydura macquarii. The sequence continues at coordinate 1,186,758 of NW_027132618.1, read as the reverse complement.
TACTTCCTTTCATGCTATTTGCTAGATGCTTGTGGGTTACTGTCTTAACAAGTGTGGTCACAGTGGTTCAACTTAGTTCAGTTCCAATGGGACTTCAAGAAACATACATTGGAAGGCAGTGTAAAATGTTAAAAATCCACTATTTGGAGCTTGTGTGAATAGTTTTTATTAAATCCAGCCCACAAAAACTTATATTTGAGAAAGAGAGAGAGTGGATAGTGGTAGGACAGGCTATTTAAATATCCATCTGCAAATCCTGAAATCAGTAGTAAAGAGAGCAATCAACACTAATTACTGGTTACAATGGTTATATCTGTTAATTCTGTTAATGTAATATGCTGATCTCTGAAAATATACCCCCAAAGCATAATTTTCTTGCACGCCTAATCTGAGAAGTCCTCATTCAATGAATAGTCTCACTGAAGTCAACTGAACTGCTCAGGTGAGTAAGGGTTTTGAAGGATCAGGTCCACTAACTGGACTTGTAACTTACACATGACATGTTCAGTATTTTGTTTACAAACATTCTCTATTGATTGTTTCCAATCTATAAATAAAAAAATTCTTACTAAAAAGGTGATACCTGCTTTACAATACTGATGTAGCAATAATGGATTTGGAGTAAAGCAGTACTACAAATCATGATTAATTATTCAGATAGTAATACAGCATTTTTGAAAAATAATGGCTTAGGAGTGACTAAATTGTTGTGTTGAACGTTCTCTGGACTTTAGTGGATTATTTGCCAATTAAAATAGAAGTTTTTCAGTGGCTAAAAAGTAAATCATATTTGTGATGGGTACAAAGTCTAAGAATCAATTTCATATTAATATTAAACAGGTTATGAGTAAATAGCTTGGATTCATTAAGATGAATTTTTTTTATATTAAGACTTACTTTTACCAGTGTATAGTATTTTCTACTAAAAATGTAGGGAGCCACACATAAACAAGTTGCAGCTTTAGTACATGAGAAGAATAATACAGGAACAGTTTTCTTTATGTCAACTGTTGGTGATAAGAAATCAGAAAGAGATAAAGCTAGTCCAACTTTACATTTTTGCTACGTAACCACTTTCCTTTGCAATCCAATGAATTTAAAAAAAGAGAGAGAGATGCTATCAAAGTGTGACAGTTCAGCAGATAAACCCTCAAGGGAGTCCTATTTCCTATTAAGTTCTAACTATAAAGCTGTTTCCTCTGAATGGTTTAAATGATTTATTACAGCTCAATGCTGTTAGATTTAAGGTGTTTTTTGGAAAGACCAGCATTGTTTCAGTTGTGATATTAAGAGATCAGTGTCCGCAAGGCCTCACTAATGATTTATTGGTCTATTGAAGTAAATGAAAATGGACCAACCGGAGTAAATATAAATGTCACCCTTAACAAAATATCTCCCTCTTTGTAAGAGGATACTGAGGAAGATTGATCAGGTAGGTGGCCAGCCTCATAGGACAAATGTGAGGTTTGCTCCTTACCCTGTAAAACTGAATTCCTCAAAGCATTATGCTTTTAGACAGTTATGTTATCACTTCACATTCAAAGTCCATTTTTTACATTTCATAGGAACTCAGCTCAGCACTGAGATTCCATTTGTGTTATCTGGTCAGTTACCAAAACTGCATTGGGATTTCTTCATTCTTTAAGGCCTCTACCCTGCACTATGTGTAAATGAATTTCCATTGAAGTCAATGAGAGGGGAAGGTTGACAAGCAACGTAGAATCAGATTTTAAAGGGTCTATGGTCCTCCAGTTGTAGGTTAGATGGAATGTTATTTATTTGTATGTAGCCAAACCAAAACCATTGTGCTAGGCAGTATTGCCAGTCCCAAGCGTTCCACAATCATGAGCAGGTCCCCCAAAAGTTCAAGGCTCATTTGAAAATCATGAGATTTTTAAGAATAGTAAAACAGAGGGATAATAAGAATCCCAAACTTTTCAGTCTATAGAATTCATATTTTCCAGCTTTTCTCCAGAGCTATCAGGGATAGAAACTTAAGTAAAGCTGAGATTCTCAAGTGATTACTTGACTCCAGGAGCTGAGGCTTTAAGAAAACCACCAAATACCATGAGATTTGCAATAAAATTGCAAGAATTGGCGATACTGGGCACTGTTCAGACACACAGTAAGAGAGTCCCTGCCCCAGAGAATTTACAGTCTAAACTACAACAACAGAGAAAGGAAACATTACTATCTACAGATAGGGATGTGTCATGGTTCCAGGGCTGTAAACTGTCTATAGTTCACACAGTCTGTCCCTTCCATTTGGTTGCAGGCTTTCGCCTCATGTAATGGACTAAAAAAATGGAGCTGATCCATAGGGCTTATCTGAGTAAAATCACATGCCCCCAGCTAAACCTTGAGGAACAATTTAGTATCTATGTTCTCTGCAAAGTTGGCATTTCATATTCTGTTCCAGTTTACCAGATTTATTAAGTCCTGGTTCCTCTATTGCACAAGGTCCAGATCCTGCTGTTGCTGTATCTGCTTCTGCTGGCGTTGTTTCTCCCAGTCACCAAGCTGTTGGCACTTTAGCTGCGGCATCTCTTTCAAGCTACTTTATTCTCCTCATCAGCTGAAGCCTCTGTCATGCCTGGGCCAGTGGATTTGGGGAACCTGACTGCCACTCAAGCTGCTGCATACGCTCTGATTGTTCTCTACATCTTCTGCTAGGAATTCACCCTCCTTGGTGTCTCCCTATCTGCAGGTTCATTGTTGCCTCTAGCTCCCCCAAACTCTAAGGCCAAATGGTGTGTCTCAAATTCTCGCACAGTTCTGGATCACAATTGCTTCACTGGCTATGAATTTTTCAGCTTTTAAAGAGGTTAACTTCCTTTCTTTGCTCAACTCTACTACCTGCTTTTTCATGAACAGTTCATATCTAATTCTTCCTCTCTATTTTTTCCTACTCTCTTCCTGAAAAGAGAAGACGCTTTACTGCAGTTGCCACTTACTGGAAATTTACCATTGTCATATTCATCCCACGACACTACTACCAATATTGTCACATTTACAGGTTTAGCTTCATCTCTTACCCCTCTTCTCTTCTCACTGTGTGCACACCATCAGGTATCAGATTTCTTGCCTTTACCTGTCCTGGGTGTCATCCTGAGATTCTCCCATTCTTAGACCAGATCCTGGGCTATACCAATTGTGATTGTGTACTCTGTACTCACTAGACCGACTAGGTTCAGCACCTGCAAGTCTCTTCTTCACGAGCTTATGACAAGTGGTTAATACAGGTGACCAGGCAGTTTTCTCAAACCAAAGTACTGCTTAATCATAAGATCAGGAACAAAGAAAAATATAAGCGGAAAAAGTATTTTAATTCAACAAAAGATTTACATGCATGTCTGTCTTACCCTAAGCCACACAACTCTGTAGTAGTGGTCAAGGCAGATTTTGCTTCTGCAGACCCAGTGGTTAAGGCCGTGAACTGGTCTCCAAATCTGGATTCAGTTCCTGATTCTGCTATAGACTTTGTGTGGCCTTTGGGAAAGTCACTTATTTCCTCTGTGCCTCTGTTCTCTGCAAAGGATATAGGGCTGATCTCTAATAATTTATGAACACTGGACATAAATTGATTATTGGAATAGTTACTCTACTGAGTTATTGAAAAGTTTTAAGGCATTCAGGTTGGTCTAGTTAATAGCCAGGATGTTTGGAAACTAGCAGTAAGGCAACAAAATAGCTCCAGAGTAACAACCTCCCAATGAACCCAGCAGCCGTCATTATGAAACAATGTCTGAGCTATCACCTGGGAAGACACGACTTCTAAGCTCCAGCCAAAGTTATAAGACCTGTTTGTCCAAAGCCTGGAGCCAAAAGATCAAAAGACACTAAACAAGCCCCTTTCTAGAGAGAGGAGGCAGTTGTCAGAGGGCCCTTCACAGAGTGCAGACAGAGTATAAGGATACTCTGATAACAAAGCACCTCAAATGTATGTTAAAAACATCTAGTTAAGTGAACCCAAAATATATCGCAAATGTGTTACCATGTAACAGAAATCTGAATAGTCCGGGGCGGGAGGGGGAATGCACCTGCAATGTCTTATTGCATTTCTTTATTTATTACCAACTGCAAACAGAGAGGCCACTGATACCCACAATGCTGCTGAAAAGTAACATTCCTTATCATCACAACAGCAGTGTTCGGGCACAATTTCACAGATTATAAACTACTTTCTACTTAGTTTTAGTCGAGACTGTCATGATACAGCCTGGAAATGCTGGTTCTCAACAGCCCTAAGAGACTCAAATTGACATGAAGTGTGTTTTCTCATCTATAGAAATGTGCCATCAGACTGTGAAAGCCTTCCCTCACATGGGGACATTGTTGTCCTCTCAGTCTTTTAACCCATCATCCATGTACACCACTTTCCACAGAAAAGGCACATAGAAATTAAGACAGCAGCAGTTTGGTCAGAGTGGAGTGAATTGCTGTGGACAAAAGTAAGAGATTTAGGACTATGGAATGAGACACAGATTGTTTTTCATCAGGTGGATCAGGTGGTGCTGTGGTGCAGAAGGTCACGGAGTTTCCAATGCCAGCATCCACATTAAATTAACTTCTGCTGAATAGAGCCCTAATGCACCAAAATGTTTTTTCCCCATGCCTCAGATCATACATGGCAGCGTATCCATGGCTGGAATTTCCACTTTAACTAGCACATGAGCTGGTGGAGTGCTGTCTCAATAAGATTAGGCAGAAAGATGGCAGAGTACAGAAACACTCAGCATTTATATAATTCTCTTTTTTAAACATGTTTAGAATTAAGGTGGTTTTTTTCAAGCTTTAGTATTTGACTAAGTTTTCACACAACTTTCATGGGAAGCATAATGGGGGAGAAGAGACTTAACCAAAAGGAGCCAAATTCATACATGGTATAAGTGAACGTCAATGGAATTGCACTCATTTACAAACAGGTCTCAATATTGCCCAGTAAGTGCAGAAAACCAAAAAATATAGCAAGTTTATATTAAATAAATGTAGCTTTAGATAACTGCAGAACGTTTAGGACACTTAAGATAGCATGGACCAACTTTTCAAACATCCAAACATTTCTGTAAATCACAATTGAAATGTGTGCATCATAGTATTTGCAACCCCATAGCAGACATCACAAACAAGTGTTGGCACACTTTGGTATCCATTTGAAAATTTAGGCTCCAATCCTGGAAAGACTTATATCCATGCACTTTGAATAGTTCCATAGAAGCCATGTTCAGTGTGTAAAGTTAAACACATTCTTAAGTCTTTGCAGGATCAAGGCATTAGTCTTCTGTTTTTAAATGTAGCTATTGTAGAAGCTTAGTAGCTGTTTTTCTACATTTTTACAGCTGAATGTAACTTTTATGGAATTGAATAAGGAACAATGTTCATTATTTTAATGGGAGTTTATATCACAAGAGTTAATTAAAAATGGCATTCCCAGATTGAGTGGTGGTTTGTTGATAACTAAGTTTCTAAAACTCTTTCATTGGCTTTTACAGTTGAAGTCTAGTTAATACATTTAGAAAATGAGTTCTGAACACCTCTGTGAAAATTCTGAAAATAGAGAAGGAAATGATGGCAAGAATCTCTTTTTAGGACTAATTTCATTCACGGTAACAGGTTTGCTCTGGATATACACTGGTAGAACACAGCAGAATTTGACACGAAAGCTTGCATGCGTGTGCACGTGCATGCACAATTCCATTTAGAATGAATACAATATAAGGATGTGAGTATTCTTAGAAACCCCTGGGACAAATCCGGCTCCACTGACTGATATGGGGGCAAGATCAAATCTTCTATAGGCCTAGCTCATCACAATCCAATTCTTCATTCCTTGCATACTCACTGAGGCTATGTCTACACTATGACCTAAGGGTGTGATTCCAGGCTCATATAGACGTATTTGTGCTAGCTTGACAAGAGCTAGTGCAAGTATAAATAGTAGTGTGGCCACCAGTAGCACAGGTAGTGGCAACCTGCCTGAACCCCGTGGGTTTGTGCTCGGCATGGATAAGCCATGATGTCACTGCCTGTGCTACCGATGGCTCCAATACTATTTATCCTGTGCGCTAGCGCTCATCAAGCTAATGCAAGTATGTTGATGCGAGCTGGGAATCACACCCCTCGCTCATAGTACAGGCGCAGCCTGAGATTTCTGTTGCAAAAGAACCCATGGAACATGTCTGGTGTCATCTTTTAGGTCCTGTCCCTTCCTCTTACTAATTTACTTTCCCAACAAAATCTCCGGAATTTGGAATGCTATTTCATCGAATTGCACTTAATGGAGGCATAAGACATAGATTTGAGTTGACCAAAAGGCAGCATTTTGTTTAAACAGACTCAGTGAGGGCTTAAAGGTAACAAAAGCAAGTGTCTCCCCCCCACAGCAAGAAGCAGTAGCAAAACATTTCTTGCTGTTACAGGTACGTGGTGAAATATCCTCAAAGAATGAAATATCCTCAAAGAACCTCCAAGAGTCAGTAAGACGTGATTTCTTTTTCCCTAAAACCATGTTGGCTACCTTGATCAAACTATGCTTTCCTAGGTACTCTCTCATTTGATGCCTTAACCTAGTTTTTAAAACTTGTCTCAAATCAAAAGTTGAGCTGAATGCCCTGTAATATCCTGGTGATTCTTCAGCTTTTCCCCCTCCAGTAATGGCACATACTGTATTGAGTTTGGTCACCTCTGAGACTTCAGAAACTTCCTCAGAGCTCTGTGCATTTGAGACAATATCTCCTGCATTCCCCAGCCTTTTCAGATATATACAATTTTTTTTTCTTCTAAAATCTTTGCTAGGTTTCAAGAACTGTCAATGGCCATTTAAAGCATGATATTGCTTCCCAGTTTCTGTTTCTGCTCCTTCCCAAACAGTCCTATTTTTGATTTAGGAAAAAGTCGATTTTTTTCATTTAATATCTTAACAATTTTCTCAACCCTTGCATTAATTCTCCACTTTCGTTCTGAAGGATTATCCTTCTGTATTTGTCTGTTGCTTTCTATGTAGACACAAACCATTTCTTCACTTTAAATGTTCTACATTATTTAGGCTGATTTTCACATTTATATAACAGATTTTGCTCTGGTTGTCAGAATACACAATACAAAAACAAATTTGAAGTTTAAAAATTAACATTTGAACAGGCAATGAGCAATATTTGGTCAGATACACTAAAGGCCACAAGGTATGGACTGTATTTTAGTTGTTTGATTCTGCAATATCAGAGCTATTGGCAATTTTATGGGCTATTTGAGAATGAGCAATGATAAAATGAAAATTGTGATAAGAGTCTATTTATCACCATCAATATTCTTCAGCCTGCCTTCTTGCTTATAAGTTTCATTTTTTAGCAAGTCTGTCTTTCACATCAATCCAAACCTCCCTGGCTGTTAAAGGCAGTATATTATGCTATTCCTATCTTCAGGTGTAATATTGTTCCTTATCCACATTGTAACACCCCCTCCTGTCTTGTTGAATCTTTTTTTATAGGTTTCATTCCTGCACTTTAATGTCTCACTCATCATCCTGATTTAGACAAATTTTAGCTACTCAGTGATCTATGTCTGCAGTCCTGACATCTCACTGCTTATTCTTGCCTTTGTAAACAAAGGAGAGATGGAGGTTTAATTTCTCATTACTTTCACTCGTCTTTGTGGAATAATAATTTTGCCCATCTTTCCACTTAATGTCTTTTCTCCTCAGTAATTATCTCTGGTCAACACTCATCTACTAGAAGCTTTCCTCAGAGTAGCTGTCACTGTCTTTTGCATCCTCCTCTACCGCACATTTATTCAGTTACACATGATTATTTTTGTGATGTTTAACAGCAGCACCACTTCTCTCATTTATTTCTTGTTCTGATGCAGATCACTACTTTTGGTTCATTTGGGAGACTACAGAGCAGGCAGCTAAGCACTAACGGCAGCTTTTCCATTTTGTTCCATATCTCCCAGGTGGTAAATTCTATTCAGCTACAGCTCCTCCTCCATAAAGCTCACAATACCAGTAAACACAACTGGTCTCCTGGTTAAAGTACAGGATTGAGGCCTTGTCCATGATCCCATGCAGATCCCTTTCCCCCAGTATAAGCTAGTTTTTTCCTTTAAGTAACCCTTGACCAGAGGCCTCTCTTTATTAACAATGGAAATTAACACAAGTGAAGCTTACATTTAGAACCAGCCCTAGCCTTTAGTCCATTCTTTCTGAATTCTTGATCTTCTCTCCTCAAAAGCATCCACAAGTCCCTTGGCCTTCCAGCCGCAGCTCTTTTTCCCCATCTGAGCTGGGGTTACCAATCTCTTCTTCAGAGTTCTCTCAGTTGGCATCTCCAACCCTGAAAGCATACTCTGAGTGTCCTTCTAGTCCCTGCTCCCTCCCTAAAGCTACCCTTTTCATTACAGACCTGTTCTTATTCTAGAGGCACTGCCCTCCTTCCTGCCTGGGGAAACCTCTTTGGACTGCTCAGATAGATAGGTTGATCTGATCCCTATAGACAGCTACCTTGCCAATAAACCACCACCTGGAATATACAATTGCTCCCAGGTGGAGTTCAGAGGGTTGTCATGGGCAAGCCAGGGTCTTATTCCCATTGAAGGGCTGCTTCCCCCATGACAAGGCCTAGTTCAGGACATGCCTAAATCCAGCTCTAGTCAGCATAACAATTGCTGTGCTGAATCAGAAGATCTGGATACTATTCCTGACTGCTCCCGACTTCTGAGACCTTGGGTAAAATAACTTTATCTCTCTGTATTTCAGGTTCCCCATCTATAAAACAGGGACAATAATACTTAGTGAAGCTGATTGAATTTTGAAACTAAAAATGAAATTTTAAAGCTTATAATTGTGAATTATAAAACTGATTAATAGCATTTGACCAGCTAAGTACTAACTGGCATCACAGAGTGGTTGGAAGACCTCATTCATTCATTCATGCATGTTTGTAAAGCATATTGAGATCATGATGGTAGAGAAGTACAATGCATTATTTTTATCCCATTCTCCATAAGATGTTTCACTGTCAAGCTTTAAACCTTCGTTTCTCTATGCAGCTACAACTGGCTTCTCTCTTGCCTGTTGATTGTGTTCAGTATACTATATTTATTGTTCTTGACCATGGTTCTTCCAGTCAAATCACCACCACATTTCTTCAAATCCTTTGGGAGAACAGTGTCTAAAAGACAGAGTAACTTTCCAAAAGCTGTAACCCACCTAGCGTTCTTTGATATTTGGAAAGTCAAATACTGTCATATTCACCTCATCCCTGCTTCAACTATTTACTATCTTTTCTGATTTTTTGGTCTTTTCTTATAAATTCCCTGATTCTTTCTGCCTTTTCTCCAAGTTAGTAAATAGCTATTACACTTCTCTTAATTGTCTACTTTCTTACCAACCCTATCTGCAGTAACTATCATCATGTCTCTTTCATCAATTCTTCATATTCATTTATCTTTAAATATAACTATTGGCACCACCAGCAATCCCATTTGCTTCTCTTTGTTAGCCAATGTGCCACAGCCCTAAGAACAGAGCATCTGACCTACTCTTTCATACGTATTCTTTAGCTAAAAGAACCTAGCACACTGTGATGCATTCAGTCATCTTAAAGACATACAACGGCTTTTGCCACTTACATCTCTTATCAGTATGCCTCTTGTCTTAGAGTAACATTCAGTTACTTCTTATGTTAAAGATAAATATGGTGTTAAATGGAATGCTATGACCTACATTTTATGTATATCAGGTCTTTGATGCTGACGGTGAACTGAGAAACCCTGATATATTATCACTTACGGTGCATTACTTTTCACATCTTCAACCATAAGCTGATCTATGTTATTTGTAGTGCAGAAATATATTTTTTCTTAATTTAGCTTAATATATACTTTACAGAAAAATATTTTAAATTTATCAATACATATTTAAATTTATCAATACATACAAAAAAAATACATTTTAAATCAAACTTTATTTTAATTACAAAGTGCTTAGAGCATTGCAGACATTCATATGAAATGTAAGTAGTATCAAGTTAAGAGGCAATATATTAAACAATAACAGATGACCATGTGATCTCTCATTATTTATATTGTAGTAGAGTGTATGAGCTCTAGCCATGGATTAGGACCCCATTGTGCTAGGCGCTGCACAAACACAGAACAAAAAGACAGTTCCTTCTTCAAACAGGTTACAATCAAAGTTTACCTGCTCTGCTTTAGTCTTTCTTTTTTAAATCTATCTAAAGACAGCAGACCTGATCTTGCAAACCATGTAATTGGCTCCACATGGCAAGGATTTGTAGGCTCAGACCCCAATTGGTGTTGAGCATCCACAGACCTGAGGCTGTGTGTAATGGAGAGACAGAAGAAAGAGACACTTCTAATCCACTTATACACATTCAAAACATCTCATCTTTTAAATGGTGGCAAACAACGCACTTCTTAATGTAGCACCAACAGATCCTAGTCATCGGGATCAAACCTGGGACCTTGGAAGGTGAGCTGCTACTGCATGAGCTAGAAACCACATGGCCTTTAGTTAAGGCTGTAGCCAAATCATCAATTTCTAGCTGGGCTAAGTGCCACTAGAGGGGTACAGAGTGCCACACCAAGCAGGAATGGGTTACATTAGCACTCTTGTTGTGCCCCCTACACAGTGATGAGGCTAGGTAAACATTTTACAAATGACAACCTCATTTTAGTTGCAGATGTAATTAAGTAATTAACAGCACATATAACGGAACACCTCAGACCACTTCAGCTGCCAGAAATTGTGCTGTTGCAGTTTTGGCACCCCATACTGGAGTGTGCACTATACAGACTGGAGCACTGACCCATGTCTCCAATGGATCAGTGAAAGAGTAAATCCATTCCGATTAGCAGCTTGAATGGCACATTAATATGGAATGACATTAAATCAAGGTAAAATACATGTTTTTCCTCATATTCCTTGAGTGCCCCAATGGCATAATATTAACAACCATTGCACGCACTCAGTTCCAAACTTTCCAAAACAAAAACAAAAACAAAAAAAGGGTTTTTTCCTTTACCTCTACCTTCCTTTGTATGAAGGCTACCTCAAACTACAAACCAACATTCCACTTGTTTATTTTATATTTTTTAAAAATCAAGGATATTAGGCCCTGACTTGCCTCTCTCCTGGAAGAACATGGAGAGGCTGAAATCTGGAGTACTTAAACAGTGATGTCACATGAACTCTGATGAGGAATGTCTAATATTTATCATTCACTGAAACAAGATTCACAACACTGCATAGAGAAATAGAAGGAAAATAAATTAATTTAACCATTATATCTACATTTAGTAAGGAGGATTATTTGCTGTCTGGTCTACAGGCTTAAACAAAATAGAATAAAGAAATCAAAGTCAGCAAAAAAGTCTGCTGTTCTGACTGAAGCTGCAGTCAGAACAAGATTGACGTTACTCTATTATACTTGGAAATCTCTTTCATTTGAGCCATGCCTTCACTGACATACTTGGTTTGGGCTGGTCTTTTATAGGACAAGATAGTTTTGAGAGTCAGCTTGTAGAATGAGGGAAACAGTGTCTTTCAATTTGAAGAGAGCCAACAATCTCTGTACAACTGATTCATTATGAAATACATCACTGCAATCCCTGATCCTAACTTCCTTAATCAGGAAGTAGTTAATTAAATTTATTTATTTATTTATTCTGAGTTATATGGTGCCTACTCACAATCTCATCCTTTTAGTCACAAATAAATTATTCTCAGTATATGAATTTTATGAGTTGAATCTAAATGTGCTATCCCATGTGCTTTGTTTTTCTTTGTAATTTAATTTTAAGAGGCATTTGTCTGGCTTATGAACTTTATTTTGCTGTGGCCTATTTATCAATATCTGTAATCAGAAGAAAGATTCTCTGTAGTTTATGCCAGCGGTTCTCAACTGGTGGTATGCGTACCACCGGTGGTACTTACCGGAGGGCTGGGTGGTACGCGTGGCGCTGAATCCGCCGCAGGAAGACGGGCCCTCCCACCCGCCCTTGCGAAACTGTGCCGCCGAAAATGGGGAAACGGCGGAAGGGTTTCGGCGGCGGGCATTGTTTCCGCTGCCAAACCCCGTCGCTCGTCTTTCCCCACCGTCGCGAAACCCCGCTGGAAATCCCTCCCGCCGCCGCCGCAAAACCCCGCCGCAAGTCCCCTCCCTTTTTTTTCCCCGAGTGATACTCGGGTTGGGTACAGTCAGGTCAAGTGGTACTTGACCTGACTGTACCTGGCCCGAGTGGTACTCGGGAAAAAAAGGTTGAGAACCGCTGGTTTATGCTATAGTTAATAGGTCCAACTCCTCTAATTTTTAAACTGAGAGTCAGTCCCATTAACAGTGTTTACACTGCATTTTTTCTTCATACTTCCCAGTGTTGCATTGCTTCCAATGTGATCAACAATGGGAGTGTTAGGTCTTGTCGACAAAACTTTCTAGTGTAGACAGTAGTTTTTTCAGTGATAAAAAAAGCACTATAATTACAGCGCTCGCGCCTGTCCACACATCAGTCATTTTGTCACAAAAATGCATCCACACTTGGTGATGTAGTATCGACAGTGAGAGCAGTGCATCATGGGCAGCTATCCCACCGTGCAACTTGGCAGCTTCTGCTGCTAGGAATTCTGGGAATGGGGAGAGATGCACGGAGCAGCATGGGTGTTGGCTCAATGTCCCATGGTGCTTTACATTTCCGTGCCATCATTCATTGCGTTGCTGGCAGCTACTCGCACCATTTTTTCCAACAGCTCCCCGCTGCTTACTGCACGTCGTCCATCTCTATCTGAAAAGATGGATCCCACAGTACTCTCCACTGTTGCTTTCAGCATTCTGCACGCATCGCAGTTGGTCACGCAGTATATCATGAGCTCCGAATCGGAACAGGAATCTGAGGAGCCTGACCTGCTAAGTGACATGCAGGGCCATATTATCCATTAGGCACAATAGACACAGTGCCTATGAAACTTTCAGGGCCTATGAAAAAAATGTATATATAATTTTTTATTAAAAAAAACTATTTATTAATAGCTTACTATCAAATTAGTTATTTCGGTCAGGGGGCCTATGAAGGCAAGTGTGCCTAGGGCCTATGAAGGTCTTAAAACAGCCCTGGTGACATGCAGACAAACAGCACTGCATTACTGTTGTCATTCACAGAGCATCTGCACATGGTGAACTGCTGCTTCTGGGCATGTGAAACAAGCACTGAGTGGTGGGATCACATCGTTATGCAGGTCTGGGATGATGAGCAGTGGCTATAGAACTTTCAAATGCACAAAGCCACCTTCATGGAACTCTGTGCAGAGCTGGCCCCTGCCCTGCAGCGCAAGGACACTAGAATGAGAGCTTCCCTCTAGATGGAGAAGTGCATGGCAATCGCTGTGTAGAACCTAGCAACTCCAGACTGCTACTGGTCAGTTGCTAATCAGTTTGGAGTTGGCAGGTCCACCATTGGAGCTGTATTATCACAATAGTGCAGGGTCATTAATTGCATTCTGCTGCGAAGGACTGTGACTCTGGGCAATGTGCATGAAATAGTGGATGGATTTGCAGCAATAGGATTCCCTCATTGTGGCCGGGCAATAGATGGCACACATATCCTTGCGATGGAGTACATCAATAGGAAGGGGTACTTTTTTATGGTACTCCAGGTGCTTGTGGTTCACCGTGGGTGTTTCATTGACATCAATGCAGGTTGGTCAGGAAAGGTGCATGATGCTCATATCTTCAGGAACACAGGCCTGTACTAGAAGCTGCAAGCAGGAACTTTTTTTTCCAGATGAAAAGATTCCAATAGGGGATGTTGAAATGCCCATAGTGATCCTGGGAGACCCAGCCTACCCATTAATGCCATGGCTCATGAAGCCTTACACAGACAACCAGGACAGCAGCAAGGAGCGCTTCAACAACAGGCTGAGCAGGTGCCGAATGACTGTTGAATGTGCGTTTGGCAGGTTAAAGGCATGCTGGAGATGCCTTTATGGCAGGCTGGACTTAAATGAGGACAATATTCCTATGGTTATAGCTGCCTGCTGTGTGCTCCATAGTTTATGTGAAGCTAAAGGCAAGAAGTTTGCCCCTAGATGAACCGCAGAGGCAGATCACCTTGCATCTGAATATGAGCAGCCAGATGCCAGGGGTACTAGAGCAGCACAACAGGGGGCCATACACATAAGGGAGGCATTGATGGCCCATTTTGACAATGAGAAACCATCAGGTGTTTTTTCAAACTGCATTATGACATTCTATGACCGCTATACAGCTTACATATGTGTCGGCGTAGGTGCACATATCATGTTCAACATATATATAAAGAGTGCTTCTTGTTTTGAGAGCTTACTTTTATTATTAAACACAAAACAGCACACAACACAAATAAATCTTAGAGGGGAGAAAGTAGTTGGGGGCAGTGCCAGCTATGACATCTGCGTGTAAGTCCAGCTGTCGCTCTCATAGCTATCTGAGGGAGTTGTACAAAGGGGGTAGTGATATGGTCCGTGACTTTGGTAGGAATGTGTAGGGGGAGTTGGTGGAGTGCAGGGAAAGAAGTTCTATTGTGACTGAAGGGGGAGCCAAGTTTGCATGAACTGTGTCTGCAATGACACTATTGTCTTTGTCTGTTCCTCCATGGCCTTGATCATGTGGTCTCTAGTGTAGACCAGGCCTTAGTGTAGGCTAGCTACTGGCATTTTAACCATCATGTTATCTATTCATGATCAGGTCTAGACAAGACAAGAGTTAAAATGCAAATGACTGTGGTGCCTTTTTATATTAGTGCTCCCACTATTGCTACATCAAAGGAACTAAATTGGTGCTAGTGAAACTTGAAGAAAAATGTGGTTCATGAAAATATGAAAAAACAATTAAAAAAAAACCTCTGCTTGTAGACAACGCCAATGAGGTTAAACTTCAAAAAATTAGCATGAATGAGAGTAGAATTAGGACCAATTCCTATCCATTTCTATTCCTAGTGTATTCTGAAGGGGTATAGCCAGTTCGTACTAGATAAATGATGGACAGCACAAAAAGCCTCCAATTCCCTATTCATTTCCCAATGTACTTTAAAGAATAAGTTACCCACTCAGCATAAATATATATTGCACCCATGTCCTAGTGAAATGCTTTGCTTTTTTCTTTTAGGTTAATCACCAATCAATGATCCAACAACTGTTTTAAATGTTGAATATTAAGATCAACCATGATACTGAAGTGTCAGCTACACTCAGCAAAAAGAATCTACTCCTTGGTGATGAAAAGTTCCTTCATTGATTAAAGTTAAATGCTACAGGATCTTTCTGTTGCACATATTCAGGGCTGCTAAATGCCTTAATATTTGCATTTGCAACTTCATCCTCACCATCCTCTCTTTGTCTCTCTCACTCCTGTGTCCTGGAGGAGGGAGTAGAGGGAACCCTTTTCAAAGGATAAAATAGTATTAACATGCAGGAGTTAAATATCTTTTTGTTAGTGGGGTGATTACAAAATATTTATTATACTTATCACCACTTCTATTTCTGATCACATGAATGTTAATTCATGAGACTGGTTACCTAAAACAGAGGTGTAGGAAGCAATACATTTTTAAAACAGCACATACGTGAATATATACATTTTCCCTATGAGAAAAGCGAAAAGCTGGGTAGACAAAAGCAGTCTGGAAGTACCTGCTGAAACCTAAGTCATTTACAATTTCATTTCTAGTTCATAACAGCAGCTTTTAGGATGAATGGCACTAGCATGAGATATTACACAATGTTACATACTAAAAATAAAGATGTGTGAACATCAATTCCCCTAAGTGCCCTGAAGGTTCCTATAAGCACTGAACAGAGTATGAAGCAGAATGTAACATGGAAGAACTTGGCAATGAAGCCATTCAATCAAAACCTATGGTAAGGAGGATGTGACAAAATTTAGTTAGCACACCGTGCACCTGATTCTCTTTTAAGTTACGCTACTGTAAATCAGGAGCATCTCTTTTGAAATCTATGGAGTTACACCATTGTAAAACAATTAGGCCCTATGCTTACTATTTATTCAAGCCTAAAATGACAGCAGACTAGGTGCAACATTGACTTCATATTTCAGATATTCTGTAAAGACAACAAAGGTGCTATTTTGTGTCACATTAGATTAGATTAACACATTTCCATAACTCTTTATTTGAACTGACTTTGGCCAAGTTCATTTTGAATTTGGAATTTATTTTCTGTACTATCAATTGAATTTTAATCACTCAAATTCTCACAGTGAGCAAGTTTTAAATTTGCACACTCAAGGGCTGGTGGACAGCAAATTTAAAACTCTTACGCATGAGTATTTGCACAAAAGTTATTTCTTTATTTCCTACAGTATCAGGCTCTGCTTGAAAAAAGCAGGACATGAGTTACAGAACCCTGGCACAAGGACAATTATATGAGCCCGACAAGGTTCCGAATGCCCATTTCACAGCTACGATTGCACATACATGAGTTACTTTGTATGACTATCACAAAGTTGCATTTGTATTTTACAACCAGCTTGCAGATTTTACAGAAGCTTAATTTCTCCAGAAATGTTGTCTCAGGCAAGACTTCTATGGTTCTGAAAGGGGTTAACATTTTCCTAAAATCCCCTAAAAGTCTCCTAATCCACTACCTCTCCCTGAGTGAGTCAAAGATCCATTACATGAGTTTCTTTAAGTCGACCTCTTGATTATGGGGATTGATCCAAAGTCTACTGACTTTCCATTGACTTCCAATGGGTTTGGGTCAGGCCCTATAAGAGTTGTGTTAATTCAATCACAAAAGGTGTATCATATGACAGTTCAGCTAAATCACAACTAATCAACACAGATTGAATTTTGAATATTAATTACAAATGAACCAAATGTAAAATAAATACCAATAAATGAACCAATGAACCAATAAATGAACCAAATGTAAAAATAAATGTAAAAATCTCCCCAAAACTGATTGAGCAAATTGAAACAGCTGAAAAAAATCTAAGTTTGTTTGCAAGCAGTCCTTGAGCAAAAAGAAAAACTACATTTTTTTGCATAAGTTATTTGCTGTGACTTATTTACTCACATCTATTTTGGATCCTTTTCAGGGGTTTGATTTAACTCCCACTGAAGTCAAAGGGAGTATTTCCACTGGATTAAACCCTCACTTAAAAGAAGAAATGGAAGAAATTACTCAAATAAAACTTTGAACTTAAGAAAAAGGGTAGTTTATCTTTACTTCCTAATGATTTCCTATAGGTAAACAATTAGCCACACACTGTCCTCTCAACTTATGGGGAATAAATAGAAAGAATCAGAAATTGGTACATTAGCTAAATTATGATTTGATTGTCATCACGGAGACTTGGTGGAGTAAGTCTTATGCCTAGGCTATTGGTATAGAGTGGTACAGCTTGATCAGGAAGGGCAGGCAAGGTAAAAAAGGAATAAGTATTTCATTATACATCAAGAATACATACACTTGTTCTGAGGTCCAGAAGGTGTTGGGAGGCAGACCAGTTAAGGGTAAAGATAAGAAGGGTGACAGCAGGATAGGGTCTATTATACACCACTCAATCAGGAAGAGGATGTGAATGAGGCATTTCTAGAACATTTCTAGAAATATCCAAAACAATGTGGAGAGTCCAAAGAGTAGCAACAAAAATGATAAGAGACTTAGAAGACCTGACCTACAAGGAAAGGTTAAAAATACTGGGCATATTTAGTCTTGAGAAAAGAGAGCAAGGGTGGACCTGATAGTCTTCCAGTATGTTAATGGTTGTTATAAAAACAACTGTGATCAATTGTTCTCCATGTCCACTGAGGATAGGACAAGAAGAAATAGTCTAAATTTGCAGTAAGGGAGATTTAGGTTCGGTATTAGGAAGAACTTTCCAACTATAAGGGTAGTTTAGCTCTGGAATAGGCTTCCAAGGAAAGTTGTGGAATCCCCATCACTGGAGGCTTTTAAAAATCAGGTTAGACAAACATCAGTCAGGGATGTTCTAGGTTAACTTGGTCCTACCACAGCACAGGGGGCTGGGACTTGAGGACTTCTCAAGGTCCCTTCCTGCCCTACATTTCTATGATAAAATTGATGTCCTTCCAAGAGTCTTTTCCACTGGTAAAACCCTAATCCTAACCCTAACACTTAATACTGCTCGTATTCTGGATGGACAACTGAAATTATTACATGATGAACCCCCTTTTTTTCTTCTTGCCTCTGTCATCTGCATTTGAGAGAAAGTTGCATCCAGACTTCTGGGGAAAAAAGCACTTTGAATGCATCATCCCTATGCTGAAAGAGTTTCTCTGGCTTCCAGTGAAACAATGTATACATTTTAGGGTGTCATGCAGTCCTGGCATGATCACACTGTATACAGAAGATACTTTAACACCCTGGTGGAAAAGGACAAAATACACTTCTCCCTCCCCATCTTTCTGTCTATCTGTCTCTCCCTCTCAGATAATCTTGAAAAAACAACATGTGCAGTTACAAAGCTCCTCATCTATGAAACTCACTTCCTGCACAGATGAAGTTCTACGCATCGGTTAGCAGCATTTAAATCAGGCATGAAGATTTTATTTATCATTCCCTTATTAGAACATGTTATAATTTTATTCCATTTGGATTTGCCTCTGGAGAGCTATCAGATGTTCTCAAAAAAGGTGCTATTGTAGTTTAAATGAGTGATTGCCTGGGCCTAATAGAAGTAATGTAGTGACTTCTGAACCTTGAGGCAACTACACACACACACAAATCCTGAGTGGGCTAAATCCTGAAGTCCTTATTCAATTTCTGCTTAGTTCTTACTCTGGCAAAATCCTCATTGAAGTCAAAGAGGATTTTGACCAATTATTAACAAAGGTGGGGAGCTCCTGAATTTAAACTAGTAACATTTTCATGATACTCCAGATTTATTCTTGATGGGCAAAGTAGTCTTGGAGTGACCCACTATGAAAAGAAATATTATCCCAACAGTTTCAGGCTCAAATTTTCTATGACGTTTCCATGACTTAGGTGTACAAATCCCTGATGGACACACACTACCCCAGTTGCACATTTATCAGTGGTTTGTGCATGTAAACTGGGTGCACAGTCCTTGAAACGTTTGGCTTCAATTCTATGTCATTTCTTATTTTGCTCACTTACTTTTGTATAGTGATTGTTATTAAAAAGTGAGATACTGCCATGATTTCTTTATAACTATTGGGAAAACTATGGCTTCTCACATCCCAGTGTGTGGAGACTCTTGACAAATTATGAATATTGAATGGCAACAACTATCACTAAGAAAGACGGGGGGGAAGGAATTGTCAAACATGGGTGCCTAAAGTTATATCCCTACATCTGTTGGTAGGCATCTCATTAGGTGGCCTGCTTGAATAAGAAAGATTCTGAGCTCTCCTGGCTATAGATGACTTCATTGATGCTGTGACCTCTATATTGCACATGAGTTCAATGGGAGCTGCACTTTGAAAATCAGGCCACTTATTTAGGAGCCTAATATGGATTTTGTAGCCTGATTTTAGGTATCCAAGTTTGATCATTCTGGTCTACACCTCTCTAGCAGATTCATAAAGCAGTAAGTCATAAATGCCACCTGACACTCTCTCCCCTCATTATTTAGGTTTATTTATGAAGCGCTTTTTACATTATAAATGCATGAGTTGACTGATGTTTGAGGAAAAACTAATGAACTCATTTCCATAGAAATTAGATCACTTGCTGCAATGCCAATTATTGATCTCCTTTGATTACTGGTTTGAAATCACAAAAATGGTTTTGCAGTCAAGCAAGACGACATAATAGTCAAATAAAAAGTATTTTAAAATGCAGAATTTTAATGGCTCCTGGGAAAGAATCTGGGGGCTCCATGTAGGCAACCTTACACAGGACTAAAACAGGATTTGAACCTGAGACCTTCAGCACTAAAACCATGAACCTCTGGCTACTTGAAGTAAAGGACTACAGTCTGTAACTACAGCATAAGCAGATTTAGGAACCTCTGTAGATCAGCCACTAGCTGGAAACATATATATGGAGCTGTGGGTTACATGTGCATATTTCAAAGTTTCACGTAGAAAACTGTACATTATTTTTCACCACTATAGATTTGCCTTCAGCAGCAGCACTCTGACAAGTTTCACTGATGCCCCTGTTTTTACCTTAGCTTTCCTCCTTTATCATGACTAGTTCCTAACTCAGATAGCAAAATGTCCCACAGCAATGAAAAACAGGATGGAGGTAAAGGATGATGGAAAGATCTCACAGCTGTATCACTTCCTAATCTTGCTTCAAGTTTTTTAGTTTTTCCTTTTATGCTTACAGAGAGCAATTTTCTGATCTGGAACTGGGTTCTCCCCCCTCTCCCCATTTAATCTCTTTCTGACCTTCCAACATCTCCTCCTGGATGTCCAACTTGATCCCAAATTAAACATGGCTAAAACAAAAGTTCTTCATTTTTCCTTCTAAACCATCTCCTTTTCTTTCACTGCCACTGCCAATACTATCACCCTCCTTAACTCTTAAGATCACAACTGTGGGGTCATTTTCAGGAGCACATTAGAAAATATTCCACATGGTATGCACAATGCACAGGACCTCTGAGGGCTCTGGGCCTAAAGTTTCTTCTCCAATAAAACTCCCAGCCAGAACGAGGAAAAAAAATGAAGTCACCTTCCAAGAGAGGAAGGAGTGGCAGCTACTAAGCCCTGAACTGTAAAGAGAACAAGGGAGATTCCAGGCATCACCACCAAAACCGATGAAGCTGACCTCATCTCAGCCACTAGTCCCAGTTCCTCACCTGCCGAGTCTGCACCATGCTCTGCCACTGCCTTGCAGCCTGACCCACCCCAGATGCAGTGTCATTCGCCATCCCTTAAGCTCCCCTGCAACCACTGACAATGCCAAAGGGGCATGAGCCCCCCTCCTCCCAATGCAATTTATCATGCATAATGTGCATGGCCATCACAGGTCATTTTGACTCCTCACTCTCACTCTCTGCCCCATAAATAAACTGTTACCAAATCTTGCCATTTCTTACTGTGCTATGTATGAACTCTCCATCCCCTCCTCAGTGTCCTTTCAAACTAACATCCTTCTGTATGCCTTGGTTATTTCAGTTTCCTCATCCCTGCTTCCCATGTCACTCCCCTCCAGTCCATTCACAATGTCATAGCCAAAATCATCTTCCTTGCCCCACCACACATCTTTAGACCAGGTTAGTCAAATCTCTCACTGGCTTCCCTCACATTTCAAAGCAAATTTAAGGACTTTGCCCTTGAGATCAAGGCTTTTCCCAGCTCCACCCCGCCTATCATTCTGCTCTCATTTCTTCTCCCATTGCCAATGCCCCTTTTGCTCCAGCCAGCATCAATATTCCCTTTGTCTTGTTTTTGTGACTTCTTCTATACCATATCCATTCCTCTGAAATGAACTCCCACCCCAATCTACTAGGTTCATACCTTCTGAAAAGCCACTTTTACTGTGAGGATGTCAACTGCAAACATGTGTTATGTAACTCCTTCCATTTTTTTAAATAAAAATCTTTGCGCTGTCAATAGACCCCAGATCTGAGTGCATTCTTGTTTCTCTCTTAGATTGTAAAGTCCTCAAAGCAAGGACTGCCAAACAAACTGTTGGTACTTAAATGCCAAGTAATAAAGAATACCAATTTTATCCTGCTTCCTGGTCCTTTTCATTTAGTTTGTGGCACGATTCTTTTATCTGTTTAGATTAAATCCTGCTCCTACAGTTCCACAAGCATTCTTTGCACTTTTACTAACATGACAATAAAAAAAGTAAAGGAAGCAATTTTTGCTTATTAATAAGAGATTTTTCTCCCACCTACAGTAGAACCTCTGAGTTATAAACACCAGAGTTTGGAACAGGAAGTACACCATCAGGCAGCAGCAGAGACAAAAAAGCAAATGCAGTACAGTATTGTGCTAAATATAAACTACTAAAAAAAGGGAAAGTTTAAAAAAGATTTGACACGATAAGGAAACAGTTTCTGTGCTTGTTCCATTTAAATTAAGATGGTTAAAAGCAGCATTTTTCTTTTGCACAGTAAAGTTTCAAAGCTGTATTAGGTCAATGTTCAGTTGGAAGCTTTTGAAAGAACAACCATAACATTTTGTTCAGCGTTACGAACAACCTCCATTCCCGAGGTGTTTGTAACTCTGAGGTTCTGCTGTATCTCCTTTTCCAACCTCTCCCTGTTATGCATGTGCTCAATAAAATCTTATAGGCCCAATTATCAGCTGACAAGCATCCATTGCCTTCAGTAAAGCTACACTGATTTACAGCTGAAGATCTGACTGTATAGTTTTTGTGATCAAAAAGAGAAAAGCAAGCTTTTTTGCAGGTGGATTAGAGTGTGTGCACGCACGTGTTGACTTTGCCGGACTAGCAGTTAGGACATTTTTCCACTGGTACACTGATCGTATTTAGTCTGGACATTGTTGACCTATAATAAGCCTGTAACCTTACTATGCCATTTTTCACATAGTCACTTTTCAAAGTTAAACCAAACTTTAAGCATTGTTGATGGAAATCCTAGTCAGATCTCTTCAGCCAGAAAAAGGATAGCTGTGATGTGTTGTCATGAAAGTGGCAGAATGGTAGAAAAGGGCAAAAATCCTCTGTTGAGCTCTGACAAGGACATAAAGGATCCTAAGAGGGGACAAAAGAACAAACAGTTTTTCTTGTTTATGGTGTAATGACTAATAGGAGGTGAAATAATTTCGTTGCTTAACAACTGGATTGCCAGACTACAGCTAATGGACATGATTACAATATTAAAGTACAAACACAAATTGAAATCTGATTTTAAAAAAAGATTGATTTCCTTTTGGAAACGTACTATTCCAATGATGTTTTCATCATTCTGCTTATTCTCTACAACTGAAAGAGCCAAAGAAGGAAAGGCTTACTTCATTTACAGCTCTGAAATGCTTGAGGGACAAATGATCCCTCTTCTGGTTAAGTCCACAGCTCTGATTCCTTACCTAATTCCATTTTCACATGATACAGATGCCATTCCTCCAAACTTGACATGACATTGTCATGCATCTTTTTGTGTGTCACTTATATTGTCCTAATTTCTTGCCTGGAGCCAAGTAACTGAAAATCCTGCTTGCCCCATGCAGCTCTATCTACAGAAGATTATCAGGAATACCATTTTTACAGCCTATTTCCAGAGGAATTTTGTAGCAAGATTTGTACTGTGATTGGTGCTGTACTTACTATATCTTCACATGTGATCCATTAATTCTCCCATAGACACTACTTCTGGGAGTAACTACTGATCAGTTTAAGTAAGGGGATTACAAACTGCCCTTTGCTATTATATTGTTAAAATAACATTATTTCAATAATTAAATCCCTCGTTCAGAGTCCTGTCTTCTCACCCACATCACATTACCGCTGGGATCATCTGGGCCAATCCTAGGGCTTGTCTTCACTTACCTCAGAGATTTGGCGGCAGTCAACCGGAGTTACGCAAACTATGCAAAAAACTTGCATAACTTCCGTCGACTTCTGTGCTTCTGTTCTGCGCGCCATCTTCACTGCACTGCGCTAAGGGGAACCGCATTCCCGTCGACGCAGCACCAGACCACTTGAGAAGGTGGTCTTAATATGTCAATTTCTGGATCAACTGTGCGGGTCTTCACTGACCACTCAGTCAATCCAGATAAGTCAATCTGACGGTGGCAAATTTGTCGCCGTCAGTGAAGACATAGCCCCAGTCTCTACTGATTGATTGAAGCATATACAGCTGATTACAAGACTTTTTGGTATCAATGCAAATAAAGATATTCACCTACTGATCCAGCCAACATATGTGCATAGCCCAATGCAAAGATCAAGAGCTTCACCACACCATTATGGGTTAAAACTAGCCATTGACATCAAGGGGCACTTATGATGGCAAAATCTGGCCATTATCAATTTGTTCATTTAATAAATAGCAGATTAATTATAAATTTCTGTTTAAACTGTGATTATGTAGAACTTCTGAGGTACATGGGATGAGTTTGACAGGTAGTACCTCTTGCATAGCAATAGCTGCACCCATAAGGTGTAGTCTGCTTGCAACTGACCCTGGTGACTTACTCAGCTCATTAGTGACATCCAATAGCTGCACGTGCACTGCAGCACTGCACCCTGGGACCTTGCCTCAGCCGGCATGCTAAATCTTGTGAGGGTAGCTAGCAGCAGTAATCACTAATGAAGGGCACATTCAGCCTTCCAAGTTCATGCCTAGGAGTCATGCTCAAACACTTATTAGAATATTAGACCACAGAAACCAAATGAAGAATGAATAATATTTCTGTCACACTATTGTCATTGATGAGATGAAGGATGGGAACCAACCTGTAGCACTTCTATCTATTCATTTTCTTTCAAGATGAAGCAATGGGGTGGTACATATAGACTAAAAACTAAGTCCCCTCCATAACCATGAATTCATTGCCAACTTGTGTCTTCTGGATCTATACAGCTTGATCCCCATTTTCCTAATTGCTTCAGCTCTAAAAAAGTTTTATTGCATTCTACTTTGAAATACATGCACGTAAACTGACAGATAACCTTTCAACTCAGCAAACCCTTTGTAGTTGGATTTACTCAACAATTGACAATTCACTCTGTGAAAGTCACATTAACACTTGATTTTTTTTCTACATTTCACTCAGTAGCTGGAGTGTGTGAGGGAGTTATTTCTTCTCAGAATGCAGAACTCCAGAGTGAATGAGAAGTTGCCTGATGAATTTGTTCAGCTGTTAAAAAGACTATAGAATATTCAGGGAAGCCTGCTCTAGTGGATAGGATGACTTGTAATCTACACTCATCTCTGCCTCTTACATATTGTACGTTGTTGGGTAAGTCACTTTAGCTCTCTGCGCCTCTGTTTCCTCATCTGTCAGACGGGGACAGTTAATGGTACTTCACAATTTACCAGGATTTAGTGAAGCTTAGTTCATTAATGTTTGTAAAATGCACATAGACCCTTTTGTGGAAGCTTCTATAGAAGTGCAAATTATTGTGATGGATCTGCAAAGCAGGGGACTACAACTCTCATCAGCTCCATTCCCACCCTCCCCTGTACAACCCCTTCCTCCTACTAAGCAGGAGCTATGTTTCCACTCAGCCCCCTCCACATTACAATTCCCCTTCCCCTTGCCAGATAAGGGGAAAGGTCCTGAACCAGGCAGTGACTCGGCTCTGTTCAGGAGTGGGAGCTGCATTGCAGCAGGGAGCTGGAGAGAAGCCCCAGGACCTGTGGACAGAGCCGCATGTGGAACTGGCTGTGACTGCTGCATATCCCAGCTGCAGCTCCATATGGGACTTATGGGGGAGCAGCAGCAACTGGACAGGGAAGCAATGTAGTGGGGCCCAAATGACAGATACTAACTGAGCCTGGCTTGGAAAACCTCAAATGCTTATTTGCTTGAATAGAGACTGGACTGGGGAGGGCACCCCAAGCACTAGGCCCGAAGAGCCCTGACTCTCAGCTGACGCAAAGAGGAACTGCTATTGCTCATTTGAACGGTAACTGTTTAAGCCTCTGTACCTAGTGGATTTGCAACCTTTCCCCCTTTCTTGCCAGCCCTAATAAGAACCTTCCCTTAGCCATGTATCTGAGTGGCAGCTGGGGGCCTATGAGGTTTAGATGCTGAAACACCTACAATGCTTGCCTCTGGGCTGTAGTACACCTGGCATGTACTGGCATCGTAATGGCTTGGGGTAACCTCAGTAATTACATTGTTCTATAATTTCTCCATTTTATAAACAAAACAAATTCACACTTTCCTCCTCACACTGTGCTTGTAATAAGTCATTTTACTTATATGAATTATGCATTAGCAAAGGTAGATAAATGTTAGGACCAGTCTGAACTCCTATTAATACCCATGGGTGTCTTGACAGAATAAAGACCTGAGGATTTGGCCCTTTACATGTACCTTGAAGTCTTTAAATCATTATTTGAGGACTTCAATAACTTAGTCTTAGGTTAGGGGTATATTACAGGAGTTGGTGGGTGAAGTTCTGTAGTCTGCGTCATGCAGGACGACAGACTAAATGTGCATAATGGTCCCTTCTGACCTTGAGTCTACAAATTACTTCGTTGCTTGTATTTTTTGCAAACTGGTAGTGAATATGGCAGACTCTTGGCTAATTCTCAATTGGCATTTGTAATGGAATGAGTCAAGTGCTTCCCCCATGACTTTTTGGAACAAACAAGTTTCTCTTCTAAGTGTCCCAGGAGGAGAGAACGGGCTGGGGGGGGGGGCGGGGGCAGGGGGGAGAATGTTCTAAGGAAATAGTATTGTATGTTTCTTCATTGAAGCCATTCAGTTCAAAGTCAGTCTGTTTCTTTCTTCTAAGAATATGTAAAAATCTTCTTAGCTATAAAACCATAAAACTGCTTATCAGGTAATACATACTGAGCTGTAGCTCCTCACCTAATTTCACTGGTTTACCACAAAAGCAGTCCTGAGTCCTGAGGACCATTTTGATTCCATTCAATCTAACGAATGTCATTTCCCCCACTGAAATCTTACTAAGTTGCAAAGTAAGTGAGTCTTTTCCTATACCATACTGTGATGCAATACTGACTAGCACCGTACTCTGCCACTATTCCCACTGGCTCCCAGGACTAGTCCTTGTGTAAGGTACAATTCAGCATGTGTAAGGGTAACACGATCTGTTCAAAACATGGACATGGACATACATAAATCCTCCCACAATGATTCCCCAACACTTCCTCTTGTACAGCAGTAATCCTTAATTTTTCATTAGATAACTAGATAATGTTACTGTGATGGGGCACACGCACCTCTTGTGAGTTCCTCTTGTCAGCTGGGTGTTGTGCTGCAGTCTTCTTTTTCTCCTGGACCCCTGTAGGCTGCCAACCTTGCTAGGCAGGTCTTCAGTGGCTCAGCCCTTGGGTCAAGTCACACAGTCCATGGGCATGACTGAACCCCTTCTGGGGTAACAAGGTTCAGCAAGTGGCTGGTCCTCTTTAGGGCCTTCAGCCCTGTTTCTGGCCCTGTTTAAATTCCAGCACCTTTCTCGGGCTTTTAGTAAAGAGTCTTGTTCCCTTTTTGGGATTCAGGTCACTTCCCCACTGCCTGCTGGGGCAACCTGGGCCCACCTACTACTCTGAATCCCAACCCAGGGACTCTGAATACACAGCCACGTACTACTTCTCTTAGTAGTTGCTGCTGTATTCCCTGGTCTGCTTCCCCGTGGGTTCCATCACTTTTACCCATTACATTAGGGTTACAGTCCTTGGGCTTTCTCTTTCTTATCCCTGCTTGAAGCAAGATCTCTCCTAAGCCTCTTTGTCTGTAGAGGTACCCAACCTTTCCTCACCCTTGTGGTCTCAGCCAGCAACTACACCCTACACAGATCCTGGAGCTCCTTTTATCTGAGCCTGCTACACTCCAATTGGCTGATTCCCTGCAGCCTTTCTAGGCAGGCCTGGAGGACCCACCCTCACTGCTCCTTTCCTGGGGCAGAGTGTGGTAGGATCATGAGACCTCCAGCAGAGGACCTCAAAGGGTCTGGTATACTCCATTACAGTTACCTCAATATCTGCAGTAAAACTAGCCCCTCAAAAATTGTCAATCTTTTTCCAATGACAAATGGCTTTTCAACCATAATGAAAATTTATATGGAAAAATTTCATTTTGATCAATATTTCTGAATGAAAATTTTCCAAAAAAGTTTCTTTTTGGTGGGAAAAATCCTCTCAATTTCTCTTTATTCCCCCTTCCCCCTCCCCCATACCACCACCACCTCTTAAGGAAAAAGAAGTTTAAAAGTGAGAAAATCTTTTTCTTCAATAAAATGAAAATTTTTAAAATGTTTTGAATAGTTTCATTTAAAATTTTTTCATTTAGTAATTTGTTGAAAATAAAAACAACAAAAAAACCACTTCTGGGTATCTGTCACCTCCTTCTGTTCCCTTTTGGATCCCTTCCTTGCCCTTCTCCTGACTCGGGTCCCTTTTCTTATCCTCAGTTTGGATTCTGCCCTTTCCTGGCTCCTATTCTACCTGTGAGGGCATTGCTTCTTCACATGCCTTGGTTTCCCACAGACAAAACACGCATTCCCCACTTCCTGTTCTCTTCACAGGTCAGGGACCTTGGGGTTTTACTGCTCCCCTCCTTTGAGGCTAGACTTCTTCTCTCTCCCACAGGAGCACTCTCTCTCAAAGTGTCCCCTCTGCCCACAGGCACTGCCCTGCTCAGGCTTCTAGCCTGACATTGGGACCTCGCCTCTTGCCCCAGGCTCTTTGGCCCCTGCTCACCTCCTGGAGGATCTTGAGCAGATAGTACTGCTCTTCGGCCAACTGCCTCAAATGTTCCTGCAGGTATCTCTGCCTCCCACTGTCACTGCTGGTTCTCCAGGATCTGCCTCATTAGGGCCTGGATTCCCCTTGGTTGCTAGGCAACTCCCTTCAGTGGGAGCATCAGAACTCAAGTCCAGTCTGGGAAAGTACACCTGCCTTCTGTTAAAAAGGCCTCCACCCATGGTGACTCCATTGTCTCTCTGCCTCAAGTGTCTCTTTTACAGCCTTTCCCACGCCCCTTGTGTAAGGGAAGCTGTCAAACAGCCTCTGAGTCTCTGAATCAGTTCCCTTCCCTCAGGGGCAAACGAATGCCCACATTCTCCACCACGTGTGACAGGGCTCACTCACCAGCATTGCACCTCCTGATGGCCCTCACAGGGATTAGCGCTGCCAGCCAGTGTCCTCTCCTGGTGGTGCCTCGCCCGTTATCATCACCATCTGCAGACCTGCCTCACCCAAGTATGGAAGCATCCTCTTCATGACTCAGCCCTCCAGCCATGTCACCATCCATTTTTTCCCCCTTCTCCAGTGCAACTTCACTTAATTGTCCAGCCACTTCCCCAGTGGCCCCAGCACCTTCTTCACCCTCACCTCAGGGCCTCAGCATGACAGTCCTAGCAGGATGCCAGGACTTCCCTCTCACTCCCCTGTTCCTGCCCAGCACTGCTCTGTCTAGGTTGCTAACTTCCCTCCATCTGCAAGGCACCAGCCTACCCTCCTTGAGATTCAGGGAGAAACCGACCCTGCTCTGCTGTGTAGCTCCCTTTTATGTGAGCCCTCTGGGCCCTGACTGGTTGCTCCATGCAGCCTCTCTCAGATTGGCTGCCCTCTGTGCAGCCTCACTAGGCTGCTTTGAACCCCTTCCTTGCCGGTGCAGGGTGAACACCCCATTGCACTTCTTTATTATGAACTCTTTCTTAATGTAAGACTGTTAGGGTTCATTGCTCCTTTTAATGTACTTTATTGCCAGTTGTAGCTTCCAAGTGGCAAATACATGTTCTGACAATACTTCCTCTCCACAGAACCTTTCATTATCTACTAGCCCTTTGTAGAGACACATGGGGGGGAGGTCAAGAAAGCACAGTAGCCTCTCTCCTCTCACTCTTTGTGCTCCCTGCACAGGAGCAGGGACCAAATATGAACTCAAGGATTATTGGTGGCTAGTGCCTTTTCAAGTGCTTGACTCCACAGAGAAAGCAAGAAGGGAATGAGGCCTCTCTAAGCTTGCTGCAGAGGCTATATCCCCCCCGCCACTACTGGATGGTATTTTGCCTGTCTTTGGTACAATTCCTCTGGGGTGGAGCGCCTCACATCACCTTTACCACAAACTTTATTATAACAGCGCCATGACTGTGTAATGATCTGCCATAGTTAAGAGTTCAGGACCTCTCTGACGAGTGACTACATACACACAACAGTTTCTTGCTCAACAGATCTAGAAGCCACCTCTGGGGTGGAGCGCCTCACATCATCCTTTACCACAAACTTTATTATAACAGCGCCATGACTGTGTAATGATCTGCCATAGTTAAGAGTTCAGGACCTCTCTGACGAGTGACTACATACACACAACAGTTTCTTGCTCAACAGATCTGATCCCTTGTGCACCAGAGTCAGATATGCTGATGTTAGTGACAAAAAATTAAGTTTTTACTATGGTCTACTGTGTTAACTATTTGGAGATAAGTGAAGAGCCAGAATGTGAATTTGTGATGTGTACCAAATCCAGAGCCGTTATAATCTAATGCTATCCTGAATACACTAAAAGAAACACCATATCGATATCTCTACATGGCTCTAAACTCCTATCTTTTCCTGCAGTTTATCTAGCCATCTGGCTTTCTAGGAGCTTTCCAGGAGCTTTCCAGGGCTGCCTGTTTTCCATTACCAGGACGTAGAGGCTATGTTTATACTGGCATGCATAGCCAAGTATTGGATCATGTTCGTGCTTGCTCCCAAGAGTCCACACATGCTGTGCTGGTCATGGGTAAAATGCTGTGTTCATGGCTATACCCGTGTCAATACTATCTCTCTAGATATGCAAGTTAGCAATACCATTTCAGGGGTAGTACCCCAGAGTTCTGTGTGTTGTCACAGGGAGATGTGCTAGGAACCACTTTGTTGTATGTTGTTGGTACTGTTTCCCACTTTCACATATGTGCTGATGGCACTTTTGGATCATGTAGCCCTTCACTTTCTTCCCCTGGAAAACTGGGTTGAAGAAATGGATCAGCTGGAAGAGGGCATCCTTCTCTTATCTCTCCCTCCTCCTAGGGGACAAATATGTATTCAGCAGAACAGGAGCTGTGCAAGACACTGGATGGCATTTCGGCAGCATCTTCTAACTTCTCAAAGATGGCAGTCCTTGAGGTAAAATGACTTTTACTTGCAAAAGCATTTTTAAAAATAGCTTTAAAAGCCAAAATACAGACCCTGTTATTGTGGTTCATCGGAAATCAATGCAATTGTTGATTTATGACTCCTTCTCACTTGAGAACCATTTTGGGATGGAGCAGCACAGAGGCTGGATGCACAGGGTGGGGGAAGTTGGAAGAGTATAGTAAGGGGATGGTACATGACAGTGGTGTGGCTTCAGCACTGTACTTTATACATATAGACACAGAGCAATGCATGGTATGTTAGCCAAGGAGGAAAAATAGATGTACATTACTTCAAATGCCAGTGATCTTAAAATCAGGAATTTAGCACTGCAAGAGAGAATACTGGGGTGAGGGGCAGGCGCTGTAACTTGCCAGCCTGGAGTCCTACTTCCTTCTATGGCATGGGGTCCTCCTCAGGTTCATCATCGGGGGCTTCCACTACTTGGATCTCCACATAAAGGAGAAGAATACCTTCCTCCTCATCCTCTGGGGGTCCCTGCTGCCTCCTCGCCATGGCTCTCATGGCAGTCTGTTGGACAGGGAGGCCAGCTGGATGCATGAGAACATCATGAGCCACATAAGGCTCAATATTGAGGCCCCACTCAGCATCCAGTCAAGCTCCCCAGAGAAGGGGCATGTATGACAAGCCCTCCCAGACTAACTGTTTGAGTCTTTGGCCTTCCTGTGTAGGAGGCTCATGTGCTTCATCCATTCCCGGCACTGGAACAGAGTCTACTGAATACCCCCCGGTCCAGCCTCTGTGAAACTTCCCAGTAGAAGTAAATATTCCTGCTGCTTTGGCTGAAATTGTGGAGGACAATGTACTCCGCCCAGATATTGATCATCACATAGGTATGCGTAGTGAGCCAAGCAGCTGCTCTTGGAGCTGGATCCATTGTCCCCTGTACTTTCTGTAAAGAGAGCAGCAGAAAGCTGTCCTGATATGGTCAGTGCAGCACGCCACTATCAGACACAGGAAGACAGGGACCTTTATAGAGCGTGTACGGGTCAGGAAGAATGTGAGTTGTGGGAATGAGAGTGGAGTACTATTGAAACTTGAGACCTAATACCCACTCCTAACCCCCATCCACACTGCAAACTCCACACTCCAAACTGCACATTGGTATAGGTCAGTGCCACAGCTAACACATGTACTTACTCACACCTCTCAGGTGTGCTAGCTTGCACACCCACTACTTGATTTGAGATATGTGCTTCAAGGTTTTCAGTGTGAACAGTTTGGGAAGGGGTTGACACAAGCTCACGCATGGACTCGTGTACAGTCACTAGTGGTAGACATATCCAGAGAAGATTGAGAAAGGTCAGGTCACACATTTCCAACTGTGGTTCTCAACTTCACGGAAAGTTATTTTAAATTGTGCCTTTCTAACACGAACCTTGAGGTAAAGCAAAAAATTCTTAGTTCACAAGACTGCCAGCCTTGCAGAAAGAAAAAGAGCATGCCATAAAACTCCTGCTATGGAGAAGGAGAACTGAAATGAATTAATCTTTATATTTTACATATACTAGTTAAAAGGAGGAAGCAAGAACACTTGAAATTCATAGGGCCAAATCTAGCTGTCCTTTCAAAAGGCAAACTCCTTTACTCCCTCTGTCTCAGTAACAACTGCAGAATCAAGAAGTCTTATTTATCCAGTCAGGGGAAACAGACAAACAGGACTAGCAGACATTGAAATTTTTACTTCAAAATCAAGGAACTGCCATTTTACCCCTTTTCAAAAATTGATGCCTGCAATAAACCCATATTTATTCTGTCTCATTTTGTGAAAATGTAATGTAATTGCGGTGGTGTGATAATGTCAGGCTGAACATGAGAAAGCAGACAGACATTTTGTACTGACTAACACTGCAATCACAAAAACATTATCAAGAGGCTAGAAGTCAGGGATTGCAGCCTATCCCGGGAAAGAAAATTAAGTGCTCTTGTGCAGCCACTGCAGCTTTTGGCTCTGTCTAATACCTTAATCTTCTTTTCTGAAGCCCAACTTCTAATTTTTAATTATGCCTCCATTTTTGTCCTGATTCTTTCTGCTCCCCTGTCTATAACACTTGCAATAGGAGTCTCTTTGTGTAACAGTTGTTTGAATTATAAGTGCAACTCTCTTGACCTAGTCCAGTAATGCCAGGATTAGGAGTGATAGTCACAGAATGTAGATGGGTCATCTCACAGAATAGCAGACATGCTGGGAAAAACACAACAACAAAACTTTCAGCAAAGCTATTCTCCAGTCCTTTTAAGACCCAAGTTGCACTATTTCCTTTTTCTTTTTCTTTTAAAAATTAAAGGTACCTCTTTTCAAGTAACACATAGAGTCATCCTGTTCGTTCTGCTTTAAGGGGACCATACTGCATAGAAGTGTATTTCCCCATGAGTCCCTAGAATGCATCATCATTAACTCATTTGGGCTGGGTGAACTTGTTTATGTCTGTCTGTGAATATGGAAAGAGACAGATTCACCAGTTTTTACAACTCCCCGTCATGTGACAATGGTATAGCGACACAAAGATGTTTTCCTCAAAAATGAATTAGAAATAAGGAAAACAGTATTATCTCTAAACCTACTAAAACTGCCTATCTCTCTCTGCTCAACAATATCTCTGCTCCATAGATCTTTCTTCAGAGCCCACTCCTGACACGTTTAAAGGAATAGCACACATACTCACTCCAACCATCACCATCTGAGAATGAGCAGGTCATTAGTGTCAAACAGTGGGCCAAAACCAATGGTTTAAATGTTTTGCCTGAATAAGGGATCTAGTAAGAACTGCAGGATTTGGCTTAGACTATAAGGTCTCTGGGCCAGAGATCATATCGTCTCTCTTAACAACTGAAAACTGCCATGTTACCCAATGCTGTTTCACCACCACCTAGTGCCTACATTCATTCTCTGTTCCAGAACTCATGGAATTCCCAGTTAGTGATGTGATCTCACAGTGCTGCTACAGTGGCATTCCTTGATTATTCTGCAGCTTTAGATGACTGTGCCCACATTTTCCATGAATCATTAGACATGTTATGGAACTGTTTAATGTAGTTTAAATGTTTATGTACTTTTTTATGCAGCTGCTTTGGTGTTGCCTCATAATCCTCAACTAAAGATTCAAGCTAAATCACAAGCAAAAGGTCATTCCAGTAAATTATTCACAAGACCCATCCACACTTTGTCCCTTGCATAAGTAATGGGAAAAAAGGTAAGCATGTTAATGGGTATGTTATACAATATGACCAAAAGCCTACGGTAGTCGGCATTATGATGGCAACACTTACCTAATGTTTAGTCACTACAAAGTAGTAAAAATACTGTGATATCTTCATTACCATCTGTGATGTTGTATGATTGAAATATAACAATGTATAACATTATTGCTACCATTGTTACACAATTGCAATGAAACTTATGCAAAATATGTCATGTAAGGTGTCAATGGAAAAATTATGATTTGCTAAGTATAATTATCCTGTTTATACACATATATCATTTTGTATCTGAAATATAGATTTTGTATCCAAAGTTATAGATATTGACGATGTACTGGCATCTTGCATATATGCTGCATTCCTGAGTAACACCCACCAGGTAAAATCTACATTGTGAATGGACTATGCATGTTAATAGCCCATTTAAGGACACTTCGTTCGCACAATAGGCCGTAGAAGAAGCCTGTCCCTGCTCAATGGGCTTCCTTGTGAACATTTCAGCCAGAACATGGACAATGGTTGCTCCTGTGACTCAACAAAGAATGCAAGGGCATGTGACTTGCTCGTGTGACCCTGGACTCCATTTTGGGCTTGTAATTTCCACAAACTGAGACTGAAAGCATACACCCACATGGGAGAAGGTATAAGGCAGCTGCACCATCTCCATCTTGTCTCATCTCCTGCTTCATTTCTCTGGACTGGATTTCTAACAAGGAAGCTTTAAACAAAGACTGATGACCCCCAAGCTGTTTGGGTAATTTCCAAAGACTTTGCAAATTGGCAATTTATTCCACCATTGCTACAAACCTGATCCAAGAACTTTGCAATAATTGTGTGTATGTTATTCTTTGACCATTTTAACTCTCTACTTTCTTTCTCCCTATGAATAAACCTTTAGATATTAGATATTAACGGACTGGCAGCAGCCTGATTATTGGGTAATATCTGAGTCATATATTGGCTTGGCTGTGTTGCTGATCTCTTGGGATTGGAAGAACCCTTTGTTTGATTAAATCAATTTTAAATAACCACTCATCAAAAAGTCTAGTGTCTGGGTGGTGAAACAAGGGGTGAGATATCTAAGGAGACTGCTTTTCTGACTTCTTGTTAACCACTGTGGTGAGACAGAAGTTTACTTTTGTTGCTGGATTGGGATATCTTATAGAAGAATAACCACCAGTCTGGGGTGCATCTGCTCCATTTCTCAGCAGTTTTTTCTGAACCTGGTATCCTGAGCTGTGACCCACTGATGCATGGTGATACCATCCAATGCGGAGAGTTTTAAAGAAACCCAGTAAATTTAGATTGTTTTTCGTTTGCCTACTTTCCGCTTTTTATTTGCCTTCTGGTTTTTGAGTCTTCAGCATGCATTTGGGTCATGTTTTCAACCTTTTCCCTGCAATTATGAGGTGTAGAAATGAGGGTTTTTTCAAAACAAAACAAAACAAAAAGCTAAAATTCTCCTGACATCAACTGAAAAAAGAAAATAACTGTAAGGAACTAAGTTGTAGGCAGATTGGCCTAATGGTGACAGTAAGAGTTGGAGTCAGGAGTCGAGCTAAGGGTCAGAGTCGATGATCAAGAGCAAGGCATGGGTGCAGGAAGGATAAGGAGCAAGGCAGGAACCAGGATCAGGGGTGGATCCCGATCACAGGAGACAGGCAAAAAGTAGGGTCCAATGCAGCAGCAATGGAGAATCTGTACAGTTGCTCAGATGTCCTACCAAGCTCACTTTCTGGCTTAAGTCATAGGTGTGATCCAATCAGGTGCCCCAGCCTGTAGACATCCTGCTAGGACTTCCTGTGAGGTCTGACCTTCTAATATTACTGAGGTAGCATTTCCTCTCTCTCTCAGAAGCAAGAAGAGAGCATCAGAGACCTCAGGCTCACATGGTTCTAGACCTGTTGAAACCAAATACACATCCTTATAATCACAAGACTCATGATATAATTGTGTAAGTTGGCAACAGTGTAAAATTAAATAAATTATCATGCTCCCCAAATAATTTCTTCTCCTCTCCCCTTGTCTTGTCACCTTACAATCTACCATTCCTGCACATGCTACTGTATTGACCCATTATGACAAGTTCACAGTTGGCATATGCAGTTGGAATGTCATTGATTTCAATAGAGTAGCACCCAGTTACAAAAGTGGTGAACTTAGCCTACAGCATTATCTGTTCTTTAGACTGTAAGCTCCTCAGAGCAGGATGTTGTCTTATTTTGTATCTGTAAAGAGGAATTCAAACTTGCCACACGATAGAAATAACCAGCAGATATTATAAACATTACAATGATGTCAAATGTCTCACTTAACACATTTTATTGTAAAGCTGAACAAACCATGGTAGAGAAACAATATCCTATAAACAAACATTTTGCAAAATGCCTGCCCTAATGAACAAGGCTAGAACTGCCATTTAAAAGTTTGTCTACAAATCTTTGTTTCTTTAGTGTTGTGAATTAAAAAAGGTAGACCCCTCTCTTTGTAAAAGCCACACAAATAGTGTTGTGGCAGCAAAGAGAACACAAACGGTTATGAATTGTTAGGCTTTCTGATTTGCCTTAAGAAATAGCCAATGTGATTATAAACAAAAACACTGATAAGACCACAATGGCTTCCACTTCCCTTTCAGGTAATTATGTTTTTTTAAAAATAGATTGACAAATTTCAGTAAAAAAAGGACTGAAGAAAACAGCTTAACCATCTGTACAGTTTATCTCCCTGTATTCAGAGTGCATCAGAGGAATGAATTAAATACAAGCATGAGCAATTTCATGTACACAACCTTACACCAGAGGCAGATTAAGATTTAGAGCCCCCACACCCCATTAAAAACACATGCCTGCCCACTTTTTAACATGGGTGTAGTTTTGGGGGCAGGGCCACGTTGCTGCCCCAAACTGCAAGCCACAGGCAGGCATGGAGCAGAGCTGGCAGGGCCTGTGCTTCATGGTGCAGCCCGCCGATGGTGCCAGCCTCTTCCCAGTGGGGAGCTGTGCGGGGCCTTAGATCCTCTTTGTCAAAGGCCCAGTCCCTCTCAGTAGCCCCACATTTGCTTCTCCTCTCTGCTTCAGGCCCCGCCCCCTGGCCAGACCAGAAACCAGAGTCGGGCTGTGGTAAGAGCCGCCCAGGGAACTCAGGCCGCTGTGGGGAGTCCTGGACTCTCCTCATGTTCTGGGTGGCATCCCTGGTGAGGGTGGAGACATGGGCCAGGGGCTGCTCTCAGGCAATCCAGCCCCCTGCCCAGGGAAGGTGAAGGGATTGGGACTCCACACAGCAGCCCACACTGCCTGGGCTGCTCTCATCATTGCCTGACTCCAGCTTCTGGCCTGGCCACGGAGCAGGGCCTTGGGGGAAGAGAAGAAGGGGTGGGGTCACAGAAGGGGTGGGGCCTCATGTCCTCCTCCACTTCTATCAAGGTTCTGGTGCCTCTCCCAGGGGCTCCCAAATTGGCCATGGCCCCTGCATTAGTGGCATTAATCCGCTCTGAACTTGGCCCACTGACTTCTATGGCCTTGCACCAAAGATGAATTTGGCCCCATTATTCTGTTCCTGTTGTACTTTAACAGCATCGAGGTAGAGTTTACAAATCTCAGTGAGATTAATGGAACAGCTGTGGATCCTTCAACAGGTGATTTCATTTCACTTAAAGTTTCCTAGAAACTTTAGAAGGATTAGCTTTAACTGGTAGTTCATATTAGATATGAAAGGGCTATCCGAACCTTGAAAGATGCTGAAATTATATTATCCACGTGTATTCCATCAAATAATGACCAGATCAACTCATCATTGTCAGTACTGCGATCCATGCTATGGCCAGAGAGATTATAACACCAGTGTAACATGCTTGGAATAGAAATAAGCTCTTTAGTGCATTAAAATGGAGATTTATCCTAAAATAAGATTACTTACCCACACAGTAATGGTTGTTCTTCGTGATGTGTAGTGCATCTACATATTCCACAGCTGGTGATTGCACATCCAGTGAACATGCATCATAGAACATTTTAGTTAGCAGTGACTGTGGAACAGCGCATGTGCCCCTTCCTGGAATATTCGGATGGTTTGTATTAGTAGTAGGGGGCCTGCCTGTAAAACAACCGAGGCCTGAAATGCCATCTCATGATGACTAGAGTGTAAATCCCCAGGACCTGAGTGTGGCCCTAGAATCCTTAGATGAGGCCCTCAGGTCACTTGTCTTGTCCTGAAACAAGGAGCAACCTTCAAAGGGCAGGTCCTTGACTGTGGTCTGTAGTTGTTTGAAATTCCAGAGGGGGACAGCCATAATAAACACTGCTTCATCACTGCCATTGCCCTTGAGGCTATGGGTGCAATAACTCAGTCTATCTGGAGGGCCAACTTCGCAACCAGCTGCTTTTCTGACACCAAAGTCTGCAATTCACTCCTGAATTCCTGCAGCAGACTATCCACAAAATACCCCACTGCACATCATTCGATATGGTCACATTTTGCTAGCATGATCTGGAAGTTATATATTCTTATTTGGAGGCTCAAAATAGAATATCATTTTCTAGCAACCAAATCCATGCACTTCTGCACCTTATCCTTTAGTATTGTTTTCTGCTGGCCCTCATGCATTCTTTCATTTGCTGCAGTAACAACAAACAATCCCATCACCAGGTACAAGAAGAACTTCTCGTAGCCTGTAACTAGTACCTGGTCCCACCTTTTGACCTGTTTTGAGATTGCCACTACTCATTGCATAAGGTCCTGGAAGACTTGATGGTCTTCCAGAGTGAGCTGATGCCCAGCCTGGCACCAGGGCTTCATCTGGCAAAGCTGCAAAGGTGTTGGCTGAAGCCAGCTGTAGGTCCTCTGATGCTCCTGTGGCTCCAGCTCCTCTGGTCTCTCATCCTTGACTCACAAAGATGATGGAGGCTCTCTTGGGTGAGGAGATTCTGACCTGTCCCTGGAGTATGCCAGGGAGGCAGAGTCCATGGCAAACTGAGATGCCCACAGAGGTCACATAATCCATAAATTAAATTTGTATGGGGCTATATACCAATGGGGCTGGTATCATGGTCACAGCATAAATGCAGTTTGGTTCCAGGATCATGTCCCACCTGTAGTTGGGTCTCCTTGGGGATCCAGCTGAGTCCTGTGACTGGCTGGGGATATCAGCAGGCTCTTCTCCAAGTCAGATGACAGATAGAACTCCTCCAGAAGCAGGAGAGCCCTCCTTGGCATTGATAGTACCGATGGTGTTAGTCCCATGGGTTACCGAGACCTTTCCACGTGAGACACCAGACCCAGGAATCTGGACGGTGGCATCAGTGATGGTTCTGAGACCCTGGAAGGGTCTTTGGCCATGAGATTTCATGCCTGTATATGAGGAGGAGAAGACACTCACCACTGGCTAAGCCTGCTTTCCTGCCTGTGCTGCTGCTGGTGCTTCGCAAAGTGGAGCTGGGCCCACTACCAATGACCACTCAAGAGCTCTTGTTACCAAGGAAGGACTGATCCAGTGCTAGGTGAGAACTGTGGTACATCTAGGTCTCCTCAGCTAATGCTCACCTCATGGAGCTTTTTCTAAGCTTTGAAGAACCCTTGATATCAGACAGCCTTGTAGTTTAATGAGGCTTAGCATGTGAGCCTGGGGAAGGCATTTTATGACTCTTCTCACCTGAGGACTTCCGCTCAATGTCCCTATGTTTCCTGGGCACTGAGGCCAATTTGGAGGGTGCCTCCAGACATATTAAAGATGTCTCCAGCATGGACTTCAAAGACCTCTAGTCCCCTAATGATCTGGCATCCAGGGATGGAATCTGGATGCATGGACCACTCTAGAAGGAAGGCCCTCAAGCGAGATGCCCTTAAACACTGACTCTGCTTTGAGAAGAAGCTGAAAATCTCACACAGGTCTAGGATTTCCAATTAGGCATAGTAGGCAAGTGCTTAGGAATGCCAGTGTTCTAGGGGTGCCTAAACAGTGGCGGATTACCACACTGGCCGACAGGGTCCGTGCCCAGGGGCCCTGGACAATTTGGGCACCCTACATGAGCGCCAGAACTCTGGTCCCATCCTCTGTTCCTCCTCCTCTTTGCTGAGGCTCCACCACCCTGCTCCTCCTCTTCTCCCAAGGTCCCGCCCCCTGGCCAGGATGGAAGCTGGAGCCCAGAGGGTAAGCATAT
Organism: Emydura macquarii macquarii; assembly: GCF_026122565.2. NCBI lineage: Eukaryota > Metazoa > Chordata > Testudines > Chelidae > Emydura > Emydura macquarii. The sequence continues at coordinate 1,146,638 of NW_027132618.1, read as the reverse complement.
TCCCCCCGCTCAGAGTTGGCCAAGCTGGTCGCCCCAGCCCCTCTCCCCCCGCCCTCTGCATGCATGGAAAACATGAACTTCAGCTCTAGGCAGGGGGGTGCTGAGGATGCTATGCCTAGGCTATCACTTGAAAAAGAACTGAAGCCTACTGTATGCACCACTAGTTCTCAGAGATGGGGTGAAACAGAAATATCCACCATGCAAATGTTTACCTGTATGCATGGCTACTCCTATTAAAATGCCTCCATCCCGGCTGGGACTGGAAGGCTCAGAGAGTTGACAAATGGATAGGTAAGCTTTCACCTTCGGGTACCAGTACCATTGATGGTCCAATCTGGTCAAAGTTAAGTGCTTCTGGGCCTACGTGAAATGAGAAGGCAGTTTCAATCTAGGGAACAGCTGGCCACATCACAGGTGGGACCTTATTGGCAATCTCAGGAGAGTAGCTAATGGTGTCAATGGGCATGAACAATGAACTGCCTGTGTTGTTCTTATAAAAACAAGGAAAGATTGTAATCATCACTTACATTATTTTATTCTTTCTTAACATCCTCCTAACAGCACCATAAACCAGAGATTGCTTTTGGCTGCAGCATGCAGCTCTCTGTTCTGCTCAGTCTGTGACTCAGTGTGAAGGGTGACGCTTGGAACTCTCCAGCCACCTCCAACCCTCTTTTATAACAATAGCAGCCATCCTCTAATCATGAGCAGTGGCTCCTCCTGGTTAAGGTTACAGTGTTTTGGTAGGATAGTGTGGGGATGCTTGAGTAGCCACTGCCTCTGTTTTGCCTGTTCTGTGAATAAATGGAGGACTTCATATACCACATTGATCTAGGAAATTTCAAACACATTACATTCACTAAAAAAATTAAAATATCTGTAAACACATAGGTGGGATGAATCTATAGCATTGCAATCTCACTTCCTTACATGCATCCTCCTAAAGATAGATTTAACAGCATTACTCATTCAGCATTTTCAAAACTGTAGTTTTCATAAGTACAATTTAAGGGCCACTACTTTTGGGAATCATCTCATAATGTGGGGTCCCCATTATATTGTTTGGCAAAATATGTGTTATTTGTGAGACCCCTCTGCCATTTGTATTCTTGTTTACAGATTCCTCCTGTTTTCTATTATAAACTCTGTTAATAGTTGTGTCTTTTTAAACACTATTCTACATGCATTGCATCTTTGAGTAATAATAAAATAATAATAATAATAATTAATACCACCTTGCACTTCCATAGAAATTTTCATCCATGGATATCAATGCACCTTGCAGGTGTTATTCCACGAACTCTCACAAATCCCACGTTGGGTAGTTACCAGTAAATATTATTTTTCCCATTTTAATTATGGGGAAAATGAGGCACAGAGCAGTTTAGTGATTTGCCCAAGATCACCCAGCAAATCACTGGCAGAGTTTGGAAAAGAATCCAGGTTTCCTGACTCAAAGTCTTCTGTTCTGCCCTAGACTATTTTCAAAAAGAACTGAATGACACAAAGAAAATTAGAAGTGTTGCAAATCTGGGGCTTCCAGTCATCATCAGATTATAGTAACAAAAACTTCTTTCTATTTTACCAGAAACAATGGGCCTGATTCTCAATTGTCCTATACCAGTTTTAAACACTGACCTCAGCAGAGACATAGTGGCATACAACTGGTGTACCAGAAGAATCAGGCCCACTGGGTATAATTCTCTTTTCAAACACAGCAGTATTATAGCATTGTGTTGGTTGCCAATGCTCCCTAAGGGCCATTGTGCCAGCTGGAGATTGCCAAGGAACAGATGTGTTGCTGGCCATGCCTCCTAGAGATGGTGACATGGGATGCTGGGAAAGGGATCACTTAGGAGTTGCTCTGGTGACTCCATGCTTGCTGAGTCCTTGGGGAGGCTGATCTTCTGACTAGGATCTGGCACATTTTGTTCCATCTTTATAGAGTTTCTGATATTTAATGTTTCCTATTTATGTTCTGATTGCTTTGTAAGGTTTGTATAATATCTCAAACAGTTTGCCAGCTGGTAAAGCTCCAGTACCAACAAATAGGTCATTAACTAACCACTCATATTTTCCCCTGAATAACTTGTTCAGGTGCAAACAATAGAAACTCGGGGGGAATCTGATTACAACACTGGGCGCAGAAATGGTTTCCACTGACATTTTTCTTTTAGAGAGACTAAGCAAAATTGCAATACAGTTTAACAGTACCCTTCTTAACTCGCGCTAGGTTACCATGGAAACTAGAATCTCAGAGCAACATGAAAGGCATTCAGGGAATCTGTTAGGCTTTACCATTAGCATGATCTAAGCATCCTGCACACCACTAACAAGTCTAGCATCTTCTTCAGAATATCATTAATACTCATTAAATTTCTCTGCACGAGATTTCTGGACTCTTCATGCTGCATAGAGTATCTTTTTTGCATTGCACTGTCATAGTCATGGAAGAATTCTGTATTGTATCATTATTTTTATCTTATCGAATGTGTAGAATATTTTCTTCCCTCTATAGAGCAACATTCCCAGGAGATAAGTAGTTGGGGGATGTAATGTGGTGGCTGCCACCCGACTGCCCCCTCATGGCCAAAGGCCACTTTGCAGGCACGCTGGCTCCATTAGCCTCTTCTTGCAGGCCCCCTAAGAACTCCGCAGTCTCTCTCCTGGGCTGGTTTAATAACATAAATTATTCAAACAATCTTCAGGTCCCCAGAATAAAGTCTATAATCATAGCACAAAAGTCCATACTCAGCCTTGATTCTTCTCTATACCCAGAGCATTTCCTCTGTCGCAATATGCTCCCTTCTCAATGAGCCCCTGACCCCCTGTTCCAGGGACCCATCCCTGGAGTTCCTCTATAATACCTCTGCCTAGATGCAGCCTGCCCCAATAACTCCTCCTCTGCCTACCTCCTGACTGGCCATTATAGCCACAGGTGTAACCCTGTCCCCTTTACTTGGCTCAGTTAGGCCCACCTGCTCTGACACAGGGAAGCTGGGGATCAGGTCTACTTCCTGGGACTACTTACCCTGTGATGGGGCAAATTTCCCACTTGCTGAGGTGGGCACACCTGCATCGATTTTGGCGGAACTGCACCCAACTTACATCCATGATGAATTCCACCAAGAAGGTTTTGAAAGAGGTGTTTTTATGAGCATAACTCTGCTTCACTTACTCATACTGAATAGTACATTGCTCCCTAAGTAGCCTCAATAAAGCCAAAGGACCTATTCATGGAGGAAAGTCCTAATTACTCAACAGAAGTCAGGCTAACAGAATCAGGCCCTTACATGCTAGTAACAAAATGCTAGATTCTGACTCTGACTATGCACCTGTGCTACAGAGTAAGTGCCCCTTATTAAACATTACACAGTCTACCTGGACCTTGGGTCTGACTACATAGGATTAAGAGGGGTCATTTCCCCCTTACTCCTTTGTGGAGCAGGAAGGCAATGAATGGATGGAGTTTTAGCTCCACCTCATCCCACACTTGCTGGCCAGCAGAGCAAGTGGTGGCACAAGGGCATTGCAATTGGCTACTGATGTAGACCCTCAGTAAAATACTACACTGCACCCATGAGCAAAGAAGGGAGTAGGGGAGGAATTTCCAGCTATGTATCTGAATCACAAGCTACTGCTAGGTCAGTGCAATTTCTGCACTGCTCCTTGCTCTGGGCTGTGTAAAGTCATAATCTAGCCCTAAGAATGAATCTCAATGGACAGAGGATGTTTTAAAACTTACTAATTGTCTCAAGTAACTAAAAGGCCTGATTACTGCTGTGAGTTTAAATGAAGGTTGCAGAATCGGGTTCTGAATAAGTATTTGCTGATAGACACCCTTCAATATTTCCAGTACACAATATATTTCATATAGAAAGTCTAGGAAAGCACAATGGAATACTGCATGTACTGTAAACTTATCTGTTTTTTGTTTTTTTTAAGGTAAAATTGGCAAATAGGTACTTGCTGAAGGATTTAAAAAAAATAAACCTGGTATAATAGCCAGTGTAATAACAGAGCGCTATTATAATGATGGACTGTAGTAAACTTTGAGCTATCAATTATTTACAAGCAATACATAATTTACACATTATAGTAGGTCTTTGAGCTCATGACGTTGAGATACAGTGCAATTAATATTTATTTCTGCTATAAAATAATTAACTGTATTATTATTTAACAGGATATAATGCTTTTTCTCTAGTAAAGCTGAACCCTTTTCTTGCAGTTGCAGTGTACCTAAGAGTTTTTAAGTGCCCTCAGGTCCCACTGGAAGTATTCAACACCTCACAGAATCAGGCCCACATTTTGTAGCACCTGTCTTTATAAGTATTTCCCTAGGACAAGGTTCAGATTTAACAAGATATTCCAATAAATTTTATTCAGATCTTCTACTCCAGCCTGATGTTTTCTATTTTGTAAAATAGCTCAGGAGTTAAATTATGATCTCAGCTCCACTGGTGTAGAATCAAAGTAATTCCAGTGAAGTAGGAAAGAGCAGACTCTTGTCCTACAAGTATAATGTTGACCATCGGCAGAAGTTCTGTGAGTGACTCTGAGGAAGACCTGGGAAAAGCAAGGGACTAGGATTATGGGATCGGTCCATTACATATTGAAACTGCAGGAGCGGCTCCAGTCACCTGGGACATTCGTCCAAGAGAACCTGCTGCATGCACAGTGGGCACAAGAGGTCCAGTACAACTGAGGGACGAAGCTGCGGATCTTCAAGTCCGGAGACCGGGTCCCTACTTTTGTTGCCCTCCTCTGAATCTAAGTTACTGGCCAAATGGCAAGGCCCCTTTAAGGTGGTATGGCAGATAGGACCCATAGATTATAAGATCTCATTACCCAGGCAGCAGAGAGAGGACCTACCAAGTGAACTGCCTCAAGGCCTGGAAGGTCCTGGAAGGTCTGCTGATTGCCCTTTATCCACTGGAACCTAAGTTGGAGCCATTGGCTGACAAATCCTCTGATCCAAGTCTCGTTGTGATCAGACAAGAACTCGGCCCTGAACAACGGGAGCAGGTACAGTGGCTGGTACAGGCCATCCATGCCGCGTTGTCAACCCATCCAGGGTGGACAAATGTGTTTAGCCATCATATTGCCACCATCCTGGGCCGGAAGGTAGAAGACAACCACCGACCGCTCCCCAAGAAAATGTGGGGAGCCATCCAGAAAGAACTGGAAATGATGCTGACCCTAAGGGTGGTAGAGGAATCCCAGAGCGAGTAGCAGAGTCCAATAGTCCTAGTCCCAAAGCCCAATGGGGCCATCAGATTTTGTATCGACTTCAGATAGGTTAATGCTATCTCCTGGTTTGACCCCTACCCCATGACTCGGATGGATGAGCTCCTTGAGCTGCTGGGTAGTGCCAAGTTCATCTCAGTGTTGGACCTAACCAAAGGGTATTGACAGATACCCTGATACTGACCTGAAAAAAGATGGCCTTCCCTACCCTATTTGGCTTATACCAACTCATCACAATGCTATTCAGGCTGCACAGAACCACAGCTGCCTTTCAGCGACTTATGAACCAAATATTACAGCCACACAACCAGTACACAGCTGTGTACACTAATGATATTGTCATCTACAGCTCCAGCTGGGAAGAACATCTCCAGCTCCTCATCAATATGCTACAAGCCCTAGAGGATGTGGGGCTCACTGTGAATCCAGCCAAATGCCACCTCAGACAGCAAGAGATGACCTACATGGGGTACACGGTATGAAGGGTGAAACTGCACACACTGATAGATAAGGTGCAAGCCCTGTGAGACTGCCCAACCCTGATGACAAAGAAGCAGGTATGGAAATTCCTCGTGCTGGACAGGTTTTATCGCCGCTTTGTGCCCAACTTTATGACACTGGCAGCCCTTTATTCAACCTGACAAAGAACTCTCAGCCACAAAGAGTCCATTGGTCAGAGGAGTGTGAGGAAGCTTTCCAGACCCTGAAAGAGCAGCTGAACCGGGAGCCAGTCCTGTCCCATCCAGACTTCACAAAGCCATTCATACTCCAGACAGATGCCTTGGAGGTGGGGCTTCGGGTGGTCCTATCTCAAGAAATAGAAGGGGAGGAACACCCGATCCTTTATCTAAGCTGCAAACCATTCCCCCAGGAGACCCGTTACTCTACTGTGGAAAGGGAGCCGTCCATAAAGGGAGTGATTGATCCCCTGAGATACTATTTGCTGGGAAACCCTTTTCAACTCATCACTGACCACACACCCGTCTGGTGTATCAAAATACTATGAAGGACATCAATGCCTGGATTATGAGGTGGTACCTCTCTCTTCAGCCCTATGACTTTCATGTGCTACAATGGCCAGGGAAAGCCCATGCAAATGAAGACTTCATCTCCCAGGTAGGAGAGGAGATAGATGAGGAAGAGCCCCCACCGTACACCCTCTTAAGGGGGAAGGTGTGTGACGGGGTGTACCTACCCTGCACTGGTTCAGCAGGGATTAACCACACTCTATGGGCCAAGTATGCCTCACCCCTGCTGGGCATGCTCCAGCTGGAACCAGGGTATATAAGAGAGTAGCTCAGCTCAGTATGGACTGGCCACCACTGAGAGCAGACGTGTTGCAGGTTCCTGCAGGGAGGCTGCCGGAGCTCCAGGACACTGAAGCTAGCTGGGTTGAGGCTCCAACAGACCCCTAGATGACCGCCTCCACTGCTGGAGGAGAGACAGCAGAGGCCAAGAGACTACCAGCCCTGGAAGGAAGGGCTGAGGTAAATGGTGACTGAGACTGATCATAGAAGTACTGGTTCCCTAGGACACACAGAGAAGGGTGGGTCTAGGTCAGGAGCCAACATGGGAGACTAGACCACTTGAGCTGCCAAATCCCTACTTTGATTCCCCCTCAACCAAACACCCTGTGATGGGGTGTACCTATCTCATGACAGGGTGTTTGCTCCTTCTTTTTATAGTTTCAGTCCCTCTCTTGAAAAACATTTCCAGCTGGGAACGAAGCAACAAAGAGCCTGAGTTGAAGGATGTTCCCTGGTGGTTTTTTCCACCCGTTTGAGCTTCCTTTGTTTTCCCTTCCTCCCTGATGACTCTGTTTACTGCTTAAATGCAAATTAAGGTAAACATATACTCCTTTGTTCAAGATAGTCCTGTTTGACCAGTTTGGTGCTACCTGAGTTTTGAACATCATACAGGGAAATCTTGTAAATGTCACATACAGTATCACACATTTTATCAGGACAGTACTGACCAGCAAATTATGGGTTTTCAAATGATACCTTACAAAGCATAACTTGTACAAAGATTATTACAATAGTATGTAGGGTATGAATACAGGGGTGTATTCTATCACACCATATTTGGATGGTTGGTTGCTACTGTCTGCAGCATAGGAGGGTCCCTGACTTCACATCAGCTTTACAATCTCCCTCTTTTCAGATCTGGGTCTGCTTCTCTGTCAAAAAAAAAAAAATCAAATCTCTGTCCAACTCAGAGAATTATTTTAATGGGTTCTATACTGGACTTAGTAGCAGGGAAAGCTTTTCTGCCAGAGGACAGGTTTCTAAAAATAGAGCAAGTGATTTTGGAAATATGCATCTGCCAAATCCGGAAATCTTCTCCCTCAGTCTCATGGGTTTGCTGGCAACTATCACTTATGTAGCTCTATTTGCTCATCTCAGAATGAAACCAATGGAGCACCGGATGTCTACACACCGATTTGGATGCTCTTCAAATGTCTGTTACCATGCCTCAGGACATTCTAAATTTACTCTGGTCATGGACAGACACCAAATGTTCTCAGAGGCATCCTGTTCAATCCCCTTTCACCATCAGTCACAATAATTTCAGATATGTCCAGCAGTGGATGGGGAGCCTATTTACATCATTTTACAATCCAGAAAATAACTTGCATATAAATATGTTGGAATCAAGAGCCATTTCTTGGCCCTCATATCTTTCCTTCTTGGTATAAAACGGAAAGTTGCTCTGATAGTGATGGACAATATAACTGCTAAGTATTCTGTGAACAAACAAGGAGGTGTTCATTGTTTCCAGTGGTGTGTCGAAGAGGTCAGATTGTGGGACTGGTGCATTCTTCATGAGATCTGCCTGGTGACCCTGTATTTAGGAGGGGAGAGCAATGTCCTAGCAGATAGCTCAGGAAGGACTGTTCTCAGATTCATAAATGGTCCCTGAAAGATTGAATCGCACAAAGCATCTTCTCCTGTTGGAGTCAGCTCAATAGAGACCTAATTGCTATAAGGATCAGCAACAAGTGCCCTTTCTTCTGTCCAAGAACAGGGAGGGACAGCCAATCCATCTCGGATGCCTTCCTTTTACATTGAAGAAGGGGACTTCCGTATGCTTCTCCCCTCCCCCGCCTCCTTCCATTAATTCAGAAAAAAGTGAAGATTAATCAGGACAGAGCAAAAATTATAGTGATTGCCCCAGGTTGGTCGACAGTGGTTCCTGACTTGCTTCAGCTGTCAGACACACTTTACGTGTCTTCATCTGTCTTCAGATCTCTTGTCCCAGCAACAAGGCAGGCTCTTTCATGTGGATCCTTCAGTCTCTTCATCTGATGGCCTGGACTATCAGACTTTGATGGTCTTGAACAGTCATGTTCCTTGTTGATACAGAATTGTTCAGTTACAGAAAACTGTTTCCTAGAAAGTGTTACTATTTTAAATGGTCTATTTGTTGCTTTGATGCAGGGAAAATTTGATTCTCCAGTTTCAACTTCCATACCCTGCATTTTGGAATATTTAATGTACTTAAAATCCAAAGGGTTATCTAATTCTTCTTTAAAAGTTCACCTGGGGGCTATTTCAGCTTACCATGTTTTGTCAATGGTAGATCACTGTTCTGTTTGTACATGATCCTATGAAAAGGTTTATGAAGGGGTTATCTAACATGTCACCTCCTTTAAGGGATCCAGTCCCATCTTGGGATCTTAATCTGGTTTTATCTATGCCTGTGATGCCACCTTTTGAACTTCTAGCGGACTGTTTCTTTTATTTATCTATTAAAACTTTATTCATTATTGCTACAACGTCAACCAGAAGAGTGAGCAAATTGCACGCCCTCATAGCTCACCTGCCATTTATGACTTTTCATAACAATAAGATGGTCCTAGACCTGATCCCAGGATTTTAAGCTAAAAACAGTGTCTGAGTTTGATATCAGTCAGATAATTAATTTACCGTTCTCCCACCCCCCAAAAAACCTCTCATGCTAATAAAGAGGAATCTGCATTTGGAATCTAGAAAGCTTCTTGCATATTATTTAAATAGAACTCAGAGTTTTAGGAGTCCATCTGAGTTGTTTCTTATGCTAAAAAAAATAGGGGTCAGATTATATCTGTTCAGACTATTTCCAGATGGATTAAACAATGTATCAGTGAGTATTACAAATGAGCAGAAATTCCTGTGCCTTCTCTTTTAGGGTCTCATTCTACTAGGGCTGTAGCTGCCTCTTTTGCTTGTCTTAAACATGTTCCTATTTGGGAAATTTACAAGTCTTCTCCCTGGAAGCCAATGTATACATTCATTAAACATTAGGCTCTGGATCTAGCTTCAAGGGCAGAGCAGTGCTTCAGTCATTATTTAATTATGACTCTGTTCTGACCTGCTTGTCAAATTACTCATAGGTGGACTCTACAGAACCACACGAAAAAGAAGGTTACTGCTCCACTGCTTGGAGTTGGAAATAAGTTCTACTGGTAGGCACCAGCAGGCGGCGCAAAACCCGTAAGTGTGTGTATAGAGAGTCATTTCTAAGAACTACAGTTACAAGTAACCAACCTTCATGTATCATGCATAGCTAAAATGTTGGAGTTAAATCCTACAGGGCTTTCCACAGAGAAGTTACAGAGCCATTTAGAAATAAACTTGTCTTGTGACAATAGTAACAATTCACAGAAAGTGGAACTTACTTTTAACACTGAACATAGAACTTTATTAAAAGTAGGAAAATAGCAATTATACCACATGTTCTGTTGATGCTGTGCTTCACTCCAAAACTGCTTCTTGGTTTCTTCCCTAGCCCCCATCATGCCTGGCTTCCTGCCACCAATTTAGAGAAACAGTGCATACCCCCAAGGGGACAATTATCTTGGCTATTTTCCCCTCCTGCCTCTTCAGAGGATCAGCTGATGGGCTTGTGTACAACTCAATCGGTATAAGGATCTTCGGGACAGTGGGAAGGCATCCTGCTTTTTAAGTTGGGTGGCAGAATGGGAAACATTGCATCTGATACCAGCCCTCTGATCCTGAATTTTCTTTTGAACATTCACAAAAATGCCATAGTGATCAACTGAAAAGAGAGACCACTTCAAAATGGGTATGATTCTGTGCTCAGTCTTATGGCTACATGAGTAGTATTTCCACTTAAGTCAATAGTCATACTATGTAAAATCAGTACAAAAGTAAAATCTGGCCCAATATATGTCAGAGTATCGAACAGCCTCCATGTCCATCATTTCTTCCCCATGTCACAGCTGCCTCTTGCTGATTAGGTCATGCGTAGGTTACACACTTGTTCTCAGTATCCCTGTCTCTTCAAACCTCAGTCTTACAGGGATGAAGCTTTCTGCAACTAATGAAAGTTCTCAAGTCCCTTCCTATCCAGGGGCCCCCCACTAATGTACAACATAACTTCATGCACTGCTGCTTTGCTTTAATTACTACCTTACAAGTAAATCTTATCATTAATAAAGTGAAGTCCAGGAGTTTTAGAGCTCTCCAAAACTAATACTGCTTCATCTTTTCAAATAAGTTAAAGATGAAAACATATACGGCCAAATTCATGGCTGATGTAATGCCACTGGTATGAATGGAGCTTATACAAGGATTCATCTAGCCCACAAGATTTAGCTTGCCTTTACTATATTTGATACCGGGCAGAAGGCTTTACATAGTCTGTGATTCAAAATTTGAAGAAGTGTGTTAGCACTACAGCTGGCTGAAATTCAGAATTTCCAGTTGTGAGAAATTTCCACTTTTCTACACTCAATTTTAGTTCAAATCAGTCAAATAAAATTTTCCAAGATTTACTGTGAACTGGAAATCCAGGAAAACAATCCTGTTTTGAAAACATCAACGCTTTTTTTTCTAAATGAAATATATTCACCAGGACCTGGCAGCTACTGCCTGGCAGATGGGCAGCATGGGGAGCCAGCAGGCCCTGGAATCGGCAAGTCCTGGAGTCCCTGTCCCCAGAGCAGTCTGCTTTGCAGGGCTGCCCTGGAGCTGTGGATCCCTGGAAGCCTGTATTTGCAGCGTCCAGCACAATGGAGTCAGAATCCTAATGGGGCCCTCTGGATGCTACAGTAGAATAAATAATAATAAATTCAATAGGCCAGATTCTATGCTCATTTATACTTCAAACTGAATTACTCCTGACTTACACCAATGTAAGTGAGATTGGAATCACACCAAGTGTAGTTACACCAGGGTAAAACCAGAGTAAGGCGAATCAGGCTCATTATAAAGGCTGTGTGCAACACCTACCGCATGCTAAATACTTTAAGTGGTAAATGTCAACATGTTGGTGGTGACCACTCCATAATTAGCTAATGTGATTTCATTATCAGAAAAGTCACAGGTTTTTGTCTGCATATCAGTGCAATGTGCTGTTGCTTATGGCACAATTTTGCACACTGATCTCCCCATACCCTTCTTTCTTAAAAATTCCACTTCCTCTTATATAGCCCTTCTAAGGAGCACTCCCTCCATTGGAGGTCTCTCTCAAAGAGTTCTGGAACACTAAGAGAATCACCAAGCCTTTATTTTGAGTTCAAAGAGGAATCTTTATTCTCTCCCCAGGCTACACACAAATGGTTCCCTCGCATACAGCTAATCACTCTGAAGCTCAAAGAACCTTAGTTCAGCAAAAGCCCTTTCGGTAGCTCAGTCCAAAGAAAGCAAAAGGAATAAAAGGGGATAGCCTGCTTCAGCCAGTCCCCAAAGTCCGTAAATCAATCTGTCCACATGGAGCATATCCTGCTCATGGTCCAGCTACTTGCAAGGTCCTGAAGCTTGAATGTCTTCAGCCCTTCCTCGAGGGCTCTCAGGAACAGCTTCCTTCTCTCCCTCTGCCTAGAGCTCACACACATGCTAAGTCAAGCTCCTTTAAAACAGTATACCTTGTATGAATTTGGTATTGATAGAATCATAGAACATTAGTATTGGAAGGGACCTTAGGAGGTCATCTAGTCCAACCCCCTGCTCAAAGCAAGACCAACCTCAACTAAATCATCCCAGCCAGGACATTGTCAAGCTGGGCCTTAAAAGCCTCTAAGGATGTAGATTCCACCACCTCCCTAGGTAACCCATTCCACTGAATGGGTATACAAATGACGAGTGTAATTTACACCAGATTAGTATTCTGTGGGGCCTAAATTCAACTCCTGGAGGAAGCAAGTACTGTATGATCAAGTAGAGAAGGTTGCTGAGAGACCTAGCAACAAAGCTGTATTTTCAGTGAATGTAATTCTATCATATTCATACTGGATATCTTGAAGATCAGCAGTTTCTTTCTATCTGCTCTGTCAGACAGAAGCGAAGTAAAAGTCCTGTGGTTTTCCCTGCCCTGGAACCCCGCTAGAAACCCAGCAGTAGTGGTTAGTATAGAACAGTCTATAATCCATAATGATGTTTAAAAGCTGTAGAAGAGTTTTTTCCTCATGAAGCCAATTGGGTCTGTTGCTTTAGAAAAACCAAAAAAAATGTATAAAGCTGAATTTAATATATTTCTGGTCTCCATTCCACAGATGGATAATGGGAAACTCCTAATTACAATAATTTTGGCTTCTCAATTTATCTTCTGACCAGTGATCACATGAACAGCATATATCCTCCTTTGTTTTTATACCAAGTATCCTCATTCTAATTACCCAGGTCATCACATTTCATTAATAATGCTTTATATCTTTCTGAAAGAAGAATAAAATCTCCTTATGTAAGTTTATCAAATTAACTGGGCAGAAGACTGAATAGTGACTTAAAAGCTACCTCATGCTGGTAGGCCAATCACAGAGGGGATGAGGAAGGAAAGATAGATATACCTGACATGGCTTAATATTGTAAAAGGTGAGGTCTTTGTTTTTCCAGCAGACATACTGTTTATTAAATAAAAAATTAAGAAAAAATAAATAGAATAAAGTCTACTAAGTTTCCTAAGGAACAGCCTACTACTGCATCACATGCTGGAATTATTGAAGCTTGCAATTACCAGCTATAAACTAAATAATGAAGAAACAAACCCAAGAATCTGTCAAATCATTTAGTGTGTGATAACGGCTAAGAACGGCCTACTCTGCTGCATCCTGTTAACACAATGAAATAAAATCAGATGCAAACTCATTGGAATGCTAATCTATAACTGCAGAAGTTCAAGCACACCTGCATATAGATGATGGGGTCTCAAGGTCAAGCTAGGAATATACATTTTAGTACTACAGCGATATATGGAAAACTATAATACTCTATTAAGAAGGACCCAAACCTGACCAATGGAACAGCAGCAAATCTGCACTTGCTAAGTTTCAGGCATTGCACATTTCAACAACATGAACAACAGAATTAAGAACGATTAACAGTGGCAGCAAATAAATGTTTCTTTGGTCTGTTCTTAAATACAGATATAGACTGGGAATTTCTAATGGTTAAAGAAGAGTATACAGATAAGGCATGTAATTACAGAAAGCTTTAACTCCTATTAACACAAGATTGAATTCAGGGCAATTTTAAATAGCTGGGTAAAACTCTTTAAGAGACATGTCAGGTTAAAAAAATCATATATTTAAGAAAAAGCCCACAATTCTATACTTATTAGTAATAACATCTTACGGTATTATAATGGAAACCATGGAAACATGCTGTTACCACAGAAACATAGGAGAGAATGGAAAGGCATTTAGGGTTAGTTTGATGTAATTTCTCCTGAGTGAGGAATTAAAGTCCCAGGCTCTTCTCATGAGTGGACTGAAAAGCTGAGTACATATCCTAAATGTAGAGTGCCTCATTTCATATTCAATTAAACATATATTAATATGAATCAGACAGGTACCTGACAATATAATGTTAAATGCTGCCTGTGTGGATATGCTTAAAGAGCACAATATGAATGCTTAAATACAGCTATTATGGTTTCTAGCATATCAATCCCAGAAGAAGCCAAGGAAAAGACTTACACCAAAGTAGAATCTATGTATATATCTTAATTAATTGACTTCTGTGGAGTTATGTCCAATTTAGATAATTGTGAGATCAAAATCAGCCCAAAGTAACACTTCATAGAAAGGAAGGAATTACTTCAATCATATCAAGTTTTCTAACACACAAGCCAGTGCAATTTCAAAGAGCAGAGAAAGTACAGTAGAAATAAAACTCAGGTACTCCCTCAATTTTCAGTTATTGAAGATTCTGTGGTTAATCCCAAATGCTTGCTGAGTCCCCAATCACTCTGTAGCAACACTGCACTTCACAAGGACTGGAAACAATAGCAGACAGAACAATGGAACTGAAAACACAATGCTGAAGTCAAAAAGGCAATTTGAAAGGTGGAATTTATAATTAAGGGCATGGTTCACAAATCTGATGATATTAAATCAACATATAGGATATCTGTGGACAATTTCTAGACTACTGTTTCTCATTTCAAGTACCTTACTATAGGAAGTAGATTGAGGATGTAGACAGGCTCAGAAGACAGCAACAAAAATGAGAGAGGGCAGTGAAGTTAACCTATGAAGACAGGATGGTTTGGGTGAGAATAGAAATACATTTGATGTTAGGATTCATTCCTGTTTAAGTCTTAGCTAGAGAATTTGTACCTATATCAATACATGTAGACTAGGATAATTTATTAATTGTGTCTCTGTTCTTCAGTCATTTTCTCTCCTATCAGCTCTATTTCCTGGCTACAAAGATACTAACTGCTTAGATCTGTGATGCAGAGAGTAGAATCAAATGTTTATAAATTTCTGCATTGATATTGTTCTGAATTTTCATTTCCTTCTTCATCTTAGCAACCCAGCGCTTGTATACTTGGTTGAAACTGCCCTTTTTGGCCTGCAATTCTTAATAGAAAAGTAATATTTTAAATAATACAATAATCTAATAAGATGAAAAAATGGATGTGTGTGTACCAAACACAAACCCCAAATGTTATTTTCCACATGACAGGATAAGGATCTTATATATTTGAGTTGGTAATGGTGCAGATACCATTCTGTGCATCGCACTCATTTCAATAAGTAGCTATAAACTAGACTAAAATCAAATACAGTCATCTATGCATAAGAAAACGGATAGAAGGGAATCTGAGATATTTATGCAGAAATTATTACAGCTTTCTCATCTGTTTCTCATTACCCCCAACACCTTCAGGGATGCAATGTTTCAAGTAGATGATGAGCATTGGGAAACTATATTTACTTGCAGAGAATGAGTTCTTCCCCCTGGAAACCATGAAAGTACGAAACATTACACTGCATACTGGCAATTGTTTTCTCACATTGCAGCTTATCTATCATATGTTGCTGTGGTTACCATGTTAAATGCTCACTCTGAATAACTGGGGGAAAATAAATAGTCCTGTAGTGTAAAATCTCCCTAGATTCTTCACTTGGGCCCAGCTCTACAAGGTTCTCATCACCAGCTCCCGCTGACGTCACTGGGAGTTAGGGGCAGAGGGATGATGGGCAGCACTTTTCACACTCAGGCGATAGTTTTGGTCAATTTGTGAGCGCTCAAGCAAATACAAAAATGCGCACACACAAATGCCTGTTTTAGGGCAGAATCCAAGAGGAAATATTTTGAGGGTACGTATCAAAGTCTCGCCTTGAGATGCTTTCAAACACAACTGTGGTGAGCGTGGTGTAAGCACCTGCTGAGAACAAAACAGGTAGATCCTCCAGCTCAGAACCAGCTGGACAATGTGGGGAAGCTCTGCCTGTTATGGTGTACATAAAGGGCTTCAGAGTCAAGATCTACCAATCTTTCATAAGATGGTGTGCTTTCTGTGTACTGTGCCTTTAATGGAACTATCCCCCCCCCCCCCCTCCTCTGCTGCAGAGGCCACAGACTCTTTTTGATCAGAAGCAGACAGATCACCAGGACACTTGCAAATTTTAGGTTAGTTCTCATGTGGTCACTTGGATAGTGTAGACGTCACTGAATACATTATGCACCTCCCTGATGTTGTGTCAGAGCCAAATTTAATGTATTATGGGCCAGGGTGCCTGTGAGGGACAGGTGTCTGTTGTTAAGCGGAAGATGATTCTCACAGGGACGTTGGTAGGCATTCAGAGCAGATGAGCATACCACATCAGAGAGCATTGGGTGACTGTTTGAGAAAGCAGGACTTCTCAAATTTACTTCTGTAGTTTTGCCCAAATTTGCTGGGTTTTTTTTTTCCCAGTCTGGCTGCAGTTATGTGGTTCTTCTTTGTAAATGGAAAACCATAGCAATGACTTCTAATTTACTAATTTTACAAAAATAAAATGAATGTATTTTTCACATTCATACTGGGAACGTATTTCTCCTTTCTCTTTTCTCAGTTTTTGCCTTGCACATGCCTAAGTGTCAATACAGAAAAGCCAAGATGTGATAACAGCAATATATGTAGGATATTTAAGACACTAGAGTCAGACAAGGCCAGATCCTCAGCTGGTGTTAACCACGGAATGATTTCATACACCAGCTGAGGATCTTGCCCTCATATTTCACTTGGAAATACCAAGCATGCATTTCTCATTTCTTCTGGATCAGTTCCATAATAGACTCATAGACTCTAGGTCAGAAGGGACCATCATGATCATTTATCAATGGTACCTATTGCTTTTTAAGAATTGAGCTCTTTATTTGTATCTGTTTTCTACTGGATTACTATAAGAAATTGAGATGATAGTGTAAAAAAAAATGGAAAGAAAACCTGTTTAATGTTCCATGACAGCAAGAATTTTAGCACTCTACTTGTCTGAAGCAAAATCCTTGCAGGCAAGTGGCT
Source organism: Emydura macquarii macquarii (assembly GCF_026122565.2). Classification (NCBI taxonomy): domain Eukaryota; kingdom Metazoa; phylum Chordata; order Testudines; family Chelidae; genus Emydura; species Emydura macquarii. The sequence goes on along the minus strand of NW_027132618.1, from coordinate 1,129,649 downwards.
GAATGTGCATTTAAGCACCCATTTGCTACTTGAGCCCATTATGCAAATAGAAAACAGCCCATTCTGATAATGGGAAGGAAATAAAGTCTTAGCTTGAAACGTTCATTGTTTAAAGGAAGACTTATTTTAAGGACTTTCATATAAAAAGGGTGCTCTTGCCAAAGTACTATACAAGGCTCCATAAAGATAATGTCTTTTTGTATTTGTAAAAACAGAAGATGGGATTACCTTTCCTGCAATAGATTTTCAGTATCCAACCCAATTAAAGGCTTGATCCTGGAATATGCTGAGCTCCCTTGATGCCCACTTGCTACAGTGAGAGTTGAGGGTGCTCCGCAACCCAGAGGAATACTCAGTGCATGGCAGGGTCAAGCCCTTCAAGCTAAGGATGCATTTTTCACGTCAAGAGTAGGCTATGCCCCTTTTCAGAACCTACTTATGTGGTTGTCAGGTATATGAAAATACTAGTTATTTTAAAAAGTTATTGCAAGAGTTGAAAAATAAATGTGATTTAGCTTCATATACAGTTCAGTAATTCTAGCATTAACATCTCTGATTTAGAATTAGAGCTGAACTTTATCTATCCAAATGGATATAATGCATCTTTTTTCCTGCTTGGGTTTTTATTTATTTAACTATTTATAATAGAAACATCATGTCATCAAGCTTTGCTTGAGGATTCTCTGCCTTTTTTCAAGATTCACTCCAGTAATGTCACCTTTCCCGTTATTATTATTTGTAACATGGTAATACCGAGAGGCCACAGTCAGTATTGACAGCCTTTTGTGTTAGGTGCTATACAAGAGACAGTCCCTACCCTGAAAAGTTTACAATCCAATTTAAAGATAATCCATAATAAAGTGGGTTTAGCAAACAGTACAAGGGAAAAGGGGGAGGACAACAAGTATAACAGTGATGAGAACACTGAAGAGGAATAGAAAGGCTCTAAGAAAAGGCGATCTGATCACTCTTGACTATACTGAATGACATATAAATGGATAGCTTACGTACCATGGTGAACGTATCTTAAAACACCCAAGACCGAGTACGTGCACACTGATCAACTAAGAAAGGCTACATATATAAATAAAATGACTCAACCAAGTTAATATTCATTCCCAGAATGGAGTCTGATCACCCAGAGACAAATGTAAGGAATCTGTGGAGATAAGAAAATCCTTTGCTACAGAGAATTCACAAGTAGCAGTTTTATACTCTGAAAAATGAAGAGCACTTCACTCGAAGTGAAAATACATCTTTTGAGAAGAAAGATCTAAAAAACTAATTGGAACAGAATGAAGTCAGAAAGATATGGAGATAAATTGGACTGTAATACTTCAAGGAGTGCAGTTTGCATTGCTGGGACCTACTTCTACACTTCTTTTCTGCTGTTCTATGGTGGTGTAACTAATTATTTCAGTCAAGTTACATCAGTATAAAACCCCACTATGACGGATTAGATAATCAAGCCTCTAGTGTGAATTAACTCAGGGAATGCAGCCTTTACAAAGTTGTGTAAGGTGTTAATATATTGAAATAATCCCTACTAAACTAGTAGTAGGACTGCTAATGTCCTGCACTGGGAATTAAATTTTATATGCATCTGACACTCTCATTCCTAATGCTTAGCTCTTAATCTTTAGATTCTTTACACAGCTTAGTGTTTGTCTGTAAAAATTTCTGCCATTTCTCTTTCTTCTCAGTCTCTGTGTAATGAAGAACGGACAAACAGACAGCCTGATTCTTATCTTATGGTGTAAACCAGCTATAAACTCTATGCTGGTGTAAAACTAGTGGAGTTGAATGGAGAACCAGGACCACAATATTTATATTTGTTTGCAACCTCTACTCCCAAAAATATTACTCAGGAATATGGTGCAAGAAGCAGTATAAAGTATTGATTTCTATTCACAGACTATACCCTTAAGGTATCAAATATTAAACTTTAGTTATAATTTGAGTAGATATGAGTGTCTTTATTATAAACTAGTGATGGAATATGGTTGTATTGTATTTTTATTATATGTAAAAAGACAATAAAAGGTAATTAAAAAAACTAATGGAAGTGTCAATTTACATCCTTTTAAAATTAGATCTTTGAAGATATTTATTTCTCTTTAGAGCAGTTGATTCTTTTTTTTTTTTAATCCCCCAAATATTTAGAAAGCAATTACTTTCAAACTAATACTATGATGTAATTTACAAACTTGCCTGTTATATAAGGACAATCATTCTTATGTTTGGGTTAAGTTTTGATACCCTGACTCACACTGAATAGTAGCTCATACTCCTTACTGGTTTCAGTGGGACCACTGGAGTAAGGTAGTGTTCTATATGCAGTCATGTGCATTGTTTGTTACAAAGAATCAAATCCTGATCACTTCACTGATGCAAAGAATCCCAGTTACTCAATTGACTGAGTAAGGCAAGCATGATTTGGGCTTCATATTGTAAAAGTATAGCTTCTTAAAACTTTACAAAACAAAACAAGTACTGACACTTTTTTTTCCCCGAAGCTTTTGCTCCTTGGATTTACAGCTCATGAAGGAATCATATCTCTCAATGTCCATTTGTAACTCTTTGTACGGTGCATGTGTGATGCTAGTAAACCAAGTGACAGCTTTGGCTTTGTTGTCAGAGAACTGACAAACAGAGAAACCAAACTAGCTCAACAGTATGTTAGTTTTGTTCAAAATAGGTCTTAGTCTCATAAGAATGTATTTAGTGTTTACACTCTTCTATGAAATGCTTGTAAATTGCTGCATGCATTAATCTCATTTGCAATGTCTGTATTCCATGCTACCAGGTAAAATATAAGTTTGTTCATAACTGTAAAAATGCCTGCTCTGAACTTGGGAACTCAGATGGGAAGAGTGGCTCCCTCTGCCCATCCAGGAGGACAAAATCTTTGATTGCCCCATCCACCCATGGAAAAGTATGTGCAAAAGGACTCCTCCGATCAGTAAGACTGCTGGAGGAGAGAAATAAAAATAGCTATCGAAGATTTTTCATCTCTTTGCTCTTTGGACTCTTGCAAGGGCTGGAGCTAAGAAACAAAAGAGCAGAGAGCCTAAATGGCTTCAAGACTGAGCTTGATAAGTTTGTGGATGGTATGAGACTGCCTACAATGGCATGTAGCCAGTATGAGATTGCTAGCAGCTCATACTTCCAACAGCTGGTGATAGGACATTAGATGGGAAGGGATCTGAATTACTACAGAGAATTATTTCCCAGGTCTCTGGCTGGTGGGGCTTGCCCACATGCTCAGGGTCTAACTGATTGCTATATTTGGGATTGTGAAGGAATTTTTCCTGGAGTCAGATTGGCAAAGACTCTGGGTGTTTTTCACCTTCCTCTGCTGCATGGGGCACAGGTCACTTGCAGGTTTAAACTAGTGTAAATGATAGATTCTCTGTAACTTGAAGTCTTCAGTACCTCAGCCAGTGGTTATGGATCTATTACAGAAGTGGGAGGGTGAGGATCTGTCTCCTGCAATGTGCAGGAGATCAGACTAGATGACCATGATGGTCACTTCTGGCCCTAAAGTCTATGAGACCTCCAGTGTCAACAAAGGTTAAGCCCTGAAAAGACATTCAGTGCTGACAGATTACTACATCTCTATCACCTTTTGAATCACAGACTGAAACTCATTTGTTTATATATGCTTACTTGTTTTAACCTATAAATAACTCTGATTTCTTTTTCCTAGTTAATAAACTTTTCGTTAGTTTATTACAGGATTGGCTACATTGAGAGCTCAGGTACAAATTAATCTGGGGTAAGTGACTGGTCTCTTGGGACTGGAAGCAACTTGAATATTTTGTGACTTTTAGTGTAAGTGACCATTTATCACTAAGTCCAGCTTGCATGGCTGGCATGATAGACTGGAGAGCCCAAGGGGACTGTCTGTGACTCCATGGTAAGACAGTTACAGTGGTCTAGGAGTTCACATTTGTTACTGTATTGGTGAAAGCTAACTATAGGACATACCACTCTTGGTCATGAGGCACTCCAGACAGCGTGACAGTGCATTGTTCACCCTACACTAGCCCTGGAGGGGTTAATATAGGCAATAAAGCTCAATTAGCCATAGGCTGCATCTGGAGGGAGCTAGGACACACAATGAGGCTTAACTGGGAGTTTTCCCACTAACTTCATTGGGAGCAGTCTTATACTTACATTGTAAGCACCATGTGACATGGACTGTCTCTGTTTTATTCTTGTTCAGTGTCTAGCACAATGGATCCCTTGCTTCTAGGAATTCCTGCAATACACACAATAAATAATAATATATAATGCTTTAAATATATTTGGTATAGGTAGGCAGGGTGTAATTACACAGACTAGAATTTTATTAGGACACTCTGATGAGAGTGAATTTTTTAGATGCAAGTGTCCATTTACAGAATGAGACACTATCCATGTTAATCAAAATGTCAAATCTCAGTTTCCACCATTATGATTATTATGATTGTATATTTGTTACACTCCGACACTGTGTTCCATACTCTACAAGACACAAAGACACTACACTGTATAATCATCATCAAGGAAAATCAGTTGCACCAGACCAAAGCAACCAAGAACCACATTCCTTTATTAAAATGTTGGGTCTATTCAATAACATATGGCTTCAATGAATTTCTTTAAATATGGAGAGGCAGGAGCATTTGGTGTTCCCTGAGAGGTGTAGGATGCTATTCCCAGATGAAGAAGTCAGTATTTTCATCAAATATGGGCATAGAGGTTTGATACCAGACATATGGAATGGGATTTTATTTCTGGATTAAGCACTGAGCCCACAAGGAGGTCAATGTTATTAACCAGTATGTTGAGTTGGTGCAATGTGCATGATTAATGCATTATACTGAATTATACTGCTCACCTCCAATGGGAAGGCAAAGACTGTATCTTTTGCTTCCTTGAATTACTAGAATGCTGTTAGTGATACTGTTGGTTGTAATAGTGCTCTGAAGCAGGCAGTCCCTTGCTTTTTAACTGTTACCATAAAATAAATACATTGTGCTTGATTCACCATTGCATTACTGCAGTTTTTCACCAACAGGGGTGCTGCACCAAAGCAGAACCATAATCATGCTTTATGGAATTATTTCTTGAAATACTTTTTGAATTAACATTCCACACGCAGCTGAGCCTCCATATTTAATGTTTTAAAAATCAGCAATAGAAAGACTATCAAAGTTATCAATTGAAGTCAAACTCCTATATTAAAAATGTCATTAGTTTTGTATACAGAAAGCCTTATGGATAATATCCTGGCAAGACGTATTTATTTGCTGAGATATCCCAATAACTAATAATGTAGATACTGTAGAATGACTGTGATAATTATCCACCAGCAGCATGAAATTTTCCAGTTGCTAGTTGGTGTATCTGGAATCTCACTCACTTTTAATAAATGACTTAATGATTTATATTAATAACAAGCTTATGAAAAATGCAACTTTTAGTCTCTTGCTGCTTGTGCCTATCTGAGCAAAGAATTTCCCAATGAATGTAAAACACCTTTGAATAAAGAACAGTAAAAGCAAAAACAACTCACATTTCTATAATGCTTTTCACATAACTGAATGTCCCAGGATGCTTCACAAAGCATATAATTACATATTAGCAGTGGATAAAGTGCTGCATGTTGCTATGTGACAGCAACTTCCCTACATATAGCAACGAATATTGAACTACCTCACCAAGTACAAGAAGTGCATCTACAGAGGCATTGGTCACAGCTATTTTGCTCAGAAAACATTTGAATGTATTTAATTTCGCATTCTTGAGAATAAATGTGGGAATACCTATGATATTTCCCAGGCACGCAGCTCTAGAGCGAGACTCACATACAAATGCTATTTAATAGTGAAGAGTAAATCAATAACAGGACTACAATTTAAATCTTCAGACTTCTGAACTGAGTCCTCTGTCACTGATTTGTGCTCATAAACTATAAGAAACTGGAAGACAACAATGAGCAGGGAACAAAGTAAAGCTCACTGCACCTGGAGGAGAACCTAAACCATTAGAAAGCCCAGTTAGGGTGACCAGATGTCTGTCCAGATATTTAACCCTTTGTCCCATATCTCAATCGATAAACGATCGGGATGCCATTTGTCCCAATATTCAGGTATAATGTAAAACTTGGTAGTGAAATAGAAAATTAGCTGATTTGGGCTGTCCTATATGTTAAACCCTTACCTAATTGCACTCTGTGTTATCTGCTGGAAATTTTGGGTTTTCTGATAGTTTTCCAGTGTAACACAATATACAGTAGGGCTACATAGTTTACATTGCAGTTCTGAACCACAGTGTGTATTGTAGCATAAACCACAGTGGGCACGTAATAACATGTGTATGCATAACGAGACTGCGCGGTTCTTTTTAGTTGCTAGCTAACCATCTTCACCCAAAAACCCTGAAATGGGAATGGCAAAATGAGGAACAGCAAACTACCAGAAAACAAAGAAGACAGTGCAGATACAGGACAAAAGGGGAAACTACTTACACCTGGGTTTGGAAATCCTATGAGTGTGATTCAACAACCTTTTGTAAAGCATGCAGGAAGGAATTAAGCATTTCCTATGGCAGTGAGTCCAATGTTCAGCATCACACTGATTCAAAAAATCATGAACAAATCACCAAGACTCACAAGAGCAATACCCTGGTCTCGAATTTTTTCAGCAGGCCAAATGAATCCTTCAATTACGGTTATTGCTGATAAGCTAACTCAAGTGTACCATACAGTTGTCCATCAACACTCCTATTTCTCGTGTGACTATGAAGTTACACTGGCACCTATTTTGTATCCAGATTCAATGATTGCAAAACACGTCAGCTATGGCCGGACTAAAGCTGAGGCACTGATCAAAAATGTCACTCTCAACAGAATTTTTAAAAGACCTCAGCAAGCCAAACGGTCCCCAGCTGCTTTTGCATTCTCATTTTATTTCTCCTGCCATTTTGGACTCGTTGGTACCACTCTCTGGGTTTGTGCAAAGAGTCTAGAGTTACACAAGGTAAGCATTGCCTACCATCACTGTGAAGCAACCAGGAAAGCAACAGATTTTTTTTTTCAAAGCTATTGGGTATTGTGATAAAGTCAGGCCAGAGGGCCTCAAAAGGGCATATCAGGGCCAGTATGTAAGCCCAAGAATGCCAAAAGCCCGTTTTCCTGAAAGCAGAGGAGAGATGATTGCAGGGCAGTTAGAGACACCTGGACCCAATGAAGGGCTAGTCCAGGTGTACTTAAACCCTGCCTTCCCCGGGGCACAGAAGACAGAAGCTGTCAGAAGGCTTGTGGCAGCTAGAGGAGAAGCTCCCCCCCACCCTCCCCGGGCTAGGAGACGGCGGTTCTCTGCAACCTGAGGAGCAGAGAGGGGGGAACCCTTGGCCCCAGCTGGCAGGAGGAGCCCCAGCAAGGTACCTCCCTGGGGAGATGGGGTGACTGGTGACTCCCTGGCCCACTACAAGGGGCAGAAGCGTGGGACCCACTAGGGGGAAGCTGGCTCTTTGCCACAGGGTATACACTGTTTCTGCTGAGCAGTAGCAGATGTCTAAGGCCTTGCAATTCAGTTTCCTATGGCACACAAAATCAGGAGTAATGATGTGATATGGAGTCGAGATATTCTTAGTGTAACTTATTTTATTTACACATATTCATTAGTCCTGCACTAGAGGTGTTCACAAACAGAAAGCAGCGCAATCCCTTCTTTCAAGAATTTGAACCCAACACCATTGTCCAGTTCCCAGATAGCAATTTTGCCCAGAATTTAATCTAGTTAGACAGTTTACAGCAGAAGAAACTAATAAAATCAAAAAATGCCTAGCACAATTGGATCTTGGTCCATGACTGAGGTTCCTGGCTACTACTATGACACAAAGAAATAACAACAACACAACATTTCTTCCAAAACCTAAAACTTTTCTTGCATGATAAGAAAGAATTTGGAAGACTGTGTGTAACAGCCTTATGACCCCTGCCATAACAAAATCTAGGGCCTGATCTCTTTCACCATTACTTACCAGTGTGACTTCAGTGGCATTACTCCTGATCCACACTAGTTTACGCAAAAAGAGAAATGGGCAACTAAAGTTAATACAGTTGTAGCATTATTGGGAGGAAAGTTACAGTGTAAAACACAATACAGTGGTTACCATTAAAAAGTCATCTCTTGCTGGCAGTTACCACACAGTGTGTTTCTCCCATGCTATAAATAACAGAGGTAACTGTATGGTGTCTGCTGGAAAATGCTGATTGTTTAATAGTGATCACTATGTATCCAAATCAGTCTCTCCAAAGATGGATGAGTGTGACAAATGCATTACACTAAACAATTTTCAAGCAGAAGAGTGTAGAATAGAAGTCATGAACAGTGTAAAATTAAAAATACAAATGAGAAACAAAACCAATACTAAATAAATTAACAGTTCATAAACTAATTTCTGAAATCTTGCTTTCCCTTATTACTCTTTGCACAGATTTTTTTGAAGGTTATCTGAAAAGGGGAAAGTGATTTTCTTTGAAAGCAAGTTTTGTATATCATCATTTCTTTCATGCATATTACTGCAATTACCATTTAACTAATGAACTCTTCAAATTTAATTAGCACAACTGATGCCAATTTTGACAAGAAAAAATCATCCTGCTGTGATAAAAGCTTCACAGAACTCACCAGTACGCTGATTGGTTAGATTGAGACACTGGTTATCACTTGGAGACTCAAAAGCAGAATCAGCAGCTAATTATTATTTTCTATTTAGTTTTATTCTAGTATCCCCAACTGTGTGCTAAATTCATACACAATCTCTGACCTAAAGAAAACCTTTCATTCTAGGAACAGTTTACAATCTGAGTTACTGGTCATAAACAGTTAATTTAAAGTTATATTGACCTCAGTCATTGATACTCAAAATACAAATGATAGTGGCTGTCAGATACCACAGTGATCTGTGAGTTATAATCTAGACAGAGAGAGACCAAAGTTGCTTTCTCACGGGACTATAGGTTTGTATGTTACAAAGAACTTGAGGTAACATTAGAACGGACCTTTAATGTCTGCTTTCTTTCTATTCCTTGGAGAGCATAAAATGTCCAAAACTGTCCAACATTCATATAGCATACAGTATCCAAGAATACAACAACATCCATACATCAACATCCATTCCTAATTGGCAGGTGTAATGGGGTTGGCTACTCATTGCTCAGTGACACCTCCTCATGGCTCATCTGGGGAATTAGCTCGCCACCGTACATGCCCCATCTGGCACTTGCTCAGCTTGCTGCCTCAGTCATTCACTCTGTGGCCCCTTTCTCATTAGTCGGGAGCTGCAACACCTCTCCTTCGTGGCTTAGCCCTCCAGCCAAGTCACAACTGTACTCCCCTTCTGGGGTACTATCAAAGTCTCTTTTCCCAAAGGCTCAGGAAGTCTCCATATCCACTGCACTGACTGTGCCACTCTTGCTGTGGCTGGTAAGGGAACTTGGTCCTGTCCTCTACTCCAGGTTCCAGTCTTGGGGCCCTCAAACCAGCAGATCAGGTCTGTACTCTCTGACTTTACTGCTGCTTCCCTGGACTGCTTTCTACATTGCCTTTTTCAGGCTCTTATTCCCCTCCCCCCATTTATCAGTGTGTGTAACTGCAGGCTCACCTCACTGCCATGTCCTATGTCCTCTATTCCTAGGCTTTATAGAAGCCCGTCTTGTTCCTGCCCAGGTGAGCTTCATTCTCATTGCCCCTTAGCTCCCCAGTAGGTACAGCCTATGGCTAATTGACCTCTCTTGCCACTTTAACCCCTTCAGTGCTGGTGTCAGGTGAACATCACATCACAGCAGGTTAATTTAGGAAACATTCATAGGACTTGCAATCAAATATACCATTCACAATCCATGCTATGTAGGTTATTACGATTTATTTTTTATCTGTGGTACTGCTCACCAAACTCTTAGGAGAGAGGGTCCCTGCTTCAAGGAGCAGATGATCTAAGGTTAGTTACATGGATGATGATGTATTGTTTGTTTCCTGATTGGACAACTCATCAGCAGAGTCGGATGCATGCAGAAAAATATACACTTGAAAATGTACTTCTGTTGAATATTTGAGCATTAGTTCTTCAGACAAATGTGCCAATAAAGAGAGTGTCTGAAATAAGGTTTACAGACACAATTTAATCACAGTTCACTTTTCAAATTCAAATATTTGTGGAATTTTTTTCCATTATTTGCTTATGTCTAGCATTTGAATTGCAGTTTATATAGGCATTGAGTCTTGCAGCAGTTAGTTATGAAGTGACAGTCTAGGATTTTCACGTGAAGAATTCACTGGTTCTTGGCACGTTATCCATTTTCTAATGAAACTGTGCTGGGAGTTGTTAATAGGTACTTCTAGGACACAGCACTGTAGCATCTGAACACCTCACAAACATGAATAAATGAATCCTCACAACACCCCTCTCGGATAGGAAAGTATTTTCATCCCCATTTGTCAGATGTGGAAGCTGAGTCACAAAGAGATGATGTGACTTGCTCAAGGTCATACAAGGAGTCGGTGTTGGAGTCATGAGTAGAATCCAGTTCTTCTGACTCCATGAGGGGCCTCATCACAAGAACATTGATTCTTGATCGACTCTTCTATGTGCAATGGGCACTGATTTTAAATAAAACACAGCAACTGGCGCATTGTCATGCAAATGGATACTGTCATGAAGGTTCAGGTCAATATACCTAAAATTAAATTAATAATTAAATGTCGGCATGACAAGCATCCTTTTCATCTGGCATATGTGAGCTAATCTGTCTCCAGCTGGATTTTTCATAAAAGATTTAGTAATACAACATAGAATTGTAACTAGTGGATTGAATTCTAGTCTCATCACCTGATCAATTTGTAGATTGAGATTTTACCAGATTGAGTTCAGTGAAGGTGCCTTATAAAGTATCTGGAGGGAAAAAAAAGCAAAAGACAAAGCTTATCTTATATACAGAGCCATACCATCCATTTCTCTGTGCAGCGCATAAGGAGCCACTTAGTGGAAATACCAGACAAATCTGTCCAGAAAGTAGCAAAATGACCCATCTCCCTGAGAGGTTTAAAATCCCTATGCACAGACAATGCAGGTTTCTACCCAACAGGACTAGAGCTAGGGTGCAGTTGCTCTAGCAGTCATTTTCTCCTACAAAATCACCAGTCTGTTAAGGGAAAAGTCCCCATTCTCTGTGATTTACAGCTAAGTTTGGTCTGACCGTGCAAAGCATTTGGGACTAGATCCAACACCCACTCAAGTCAGTGCAAAGCATCTCATTGGCTTCAATGGATACTTTAAATGTGTGTTTAATGGAACAAGTCATGCTGAAAGTCATGCTTAAATTCTTTGCTATGTCAGGGCCTTAAAAACAGCTGTTGTACAATATATCAGTGCATAAGATGTTGTACTCACCTGCGAGGATTTATAAACATATCTGCTGTGTTCCTTCTAAACATATTTCTAAGTTTGCGGAAAATTTTGTTTGAAATATTAGTCCTTGCCAAAGGAAGTAACTTCAGTAAGATTGTTAATAAAGGGACTTGTATGATACTGCTTAAATTAAAAATACTGTACTGCAGCCACGCTTCACGGCACTAACAGACTTTAATTTTTTAAATGTTGCTTTTAATTGAATTTGGCTTTCTTAATTTTGCTAAACAATAAAATACAATAAACCATAGCATTTGCTACTGCAAAATAAGATGCACCTCAGAAGTCTGTAGTGAGCTATCTCAAAGTAACACATGCTTTCCCACATTTCAATGTCATTAACTTCCCATTAAATGGATTTTTCATAATATTTGTTTAAACAGTCACAGAGAAGGTAAAAAATTACTTTCAGGGCAAACATACAGCCACAATTATATCTCTTTTCCACCACTTTTACTCTGACTTCACTAGAATTAACACTGACTTACACTGGTGTAAGCAAGATCTGAATCAGGTCCCGAATCAAGAGGAGAATTTACAAACCTACAGTCAGAATAATTCCTATGATAACTCGACAATTAGTCCTGACCCTGCTCTCGCACCAGGTTAAATAAGACTACTTGAAATTGTATCTGGAGCTTGATTAAGGGTGCTCCATCCCTGTATTCTGGTATTTGATTAATTTTTGTTTGTGCATCAACAATACAAATATTTGAAAGCGGGGGAGCAGGGTGGGTGGAGGAGGCAGGCAATGTAAAACCAGGGTTCAGTATTACCAATGCTTGTGATTTTATTCAGTCTCACCATGTTTGATGTTTTTCCTAAAGCTCTTGGAGTCAAGTGATTATTATAGAATCATAGAATACTAGGATTGGAAGGGACTTCAGGAGGTCATCTAATCCAACCCACTGCTCAAAGCAGGACCAACTCCAACTAAATCATCCCAGCCCGGGCTTTATCAAGCCAGGCCTTAAAGACCTCTAAGGATGGAGATTCCACCACCTCCCTAGGTAACCCATTCCAGTGCTTCACCACCCTCCTAGTGAAAACTTTTTTCTACTATCCAACATAGACCTCCCCCACTGCAACTATTGCTCCTTGTTCTTTCATCTGCCACCACTAAGAACAGCCTAGCTCCATTCTCCCTAGAACCCCCCTTCAGGTAGCTGAAAGCTCTATCAAATCCTCCCTCACTCTTCTCTTCTGCAGACTAAACAAGCTTAGTTCCCTCAGCCTCTCCTCATAAGTAATGTGCTCCAGCACCCTAATCATTTTTATTGCCCTCCACTGGACTCTCTTCAACTTGTCCACATCCTTCCTGTAATGGGGGGGCCCAAAACTGGACACAATACTCCAGATATGGCCTCACCAGTGCTGAACAGAGGGGAATAATCACTTCCCTCAATCTGCTGGCATGTGAGACTCATGTTTCATTTTAAGACAGAAAAGTTCCTAGCCTTCCTGGTTGCAGAATAAAGTTTAAAACATTAACCCTAATTCCTGAGAAAATAGGAGACAAGTAAAAAGAACACAAAAATTACTGTTTTAAAATCTTGTGATTTGTAAATTTAACTCATGATTTTTGAATGCTTATGGTTGGTAGTAGTGAGGATTACAGATTGTATTTGGTCTGTTCATTTCAAACTGCAACTCTGTTCTCTTGAGATACTGGATTTAGGATGACCAGATCACAACAGTGAAATATCGGGACACATGGGGGGCTGGGTGATATACCGTATCATACATAAATGTGCAAAAAAAAATTGGTATTAATAGTAATGGTAAATGCATAACCTCAATAATTACAATATAACATCACTAACATAATATATCGCAGATGTATATTAATAATTAATCCTTTGTATTAATTGAAAACTGGTTTGATTTTATTATCCTTATTATCTCATTTTCATTTGATAACTCATCAAGGCACAATTACACATTAAAACTGCACTAAAATGGTAATTAATGCTGAGTAGTTATAATCCATATTTAAATATACAGATTTGTTTGTACACTAAACAAGTAACATGGGTAAAGGGTGCATTTTTTAATTCAGTCAATAAATCAATTTCACAATTTGCATATTTGTCAGACATGCCAGAAGTCAGTCTCATACTTCTTTGATGACTTTGCCGTAGTCATGACTTGCTTCAGGCAATCACATAGCTGTGGAAGTCCTTTCAACTCATCCGGAAATTCATTCTGACAAGGGTTTCACACTGCACTAAGTCTATGCCGCTTTGATTCTGGACATTGGTCCATGTACCTTTCATGAAAATATACGCTCTGTGTATGTGTTGCTAACTAGTATACTGAGCACATATGACACCAGCTTTGTCAGGTTCAGGAATTCAGTGCTACCATCCTTGTTTCTCAGCACTTGAGACCAGAGTTCCCCAACTGAGTATTTGCCAGGCTCCAACTTGGAGTTGATGTCTTTGATGATACATTACTCATCATAGAACTGATCAAGATCCACTGTTTTCTGGAGGTTTACAGCTGTCATGGCCGCAGACAGATGCCTGTATTCAAATTCCCTATTAACTTTGATGTTCAAGCACTGGGTATTGAACAAGTAGCCAGTTGTCGAAACTCAAACCATTTCTCCAGATATTGGACCGACACATAGTAAAATTTCTTGAAGTCTTTCTGGAGATATTCAGCAGTGACAGGCAGCTTCTCAGTTAATGCATGCATTTTCAACTTTTGGAGCAGAAGAATTTGTCATTCTTCTGTTGGTGAAGTTTAATTCTCAGATTACTCATGCCATCAAATGCTCGTTTTCCAAACAGAGCACAGTATCGTTGAAGACGTTCAGGACATTCTGGAGTTAAAACAGATGAGCCTCAACTTTGCTAGGCCCCTCACCTTCTTCACCATTTTCCATGTCGGAGAACAGCATCCATAGAGATTTTGGACACTTGCTGCCCGGAGAAACAAAATAGCTCTTAACAGCCTCCCAGGTATTTACAAGCCTTTTTACAGCTGGGAAAAGATTCAACCGGTGTGTTGGAATGTGGCACACTAAAGTGGTATACTCTATATCCACAAGGTCAAACATTTTGTTCAGTGCTGCTACTCTCTTATCAGAACTGCTGAAATGATTGAACATCTTAATCACCAGAGTCTCAATGTCAATTTGAAGGTTATTGCTAGCGAGTTTCAGAGCATTGTGCACAACATGGACTGGGCAGTTTGCAGGCAAAATATTTTCATTTTGTTTTTTTAATTCTGGTACGCTGACTGTCACTTTCCATAATTCACTTTTGTATTATCAGCGCAATAGGAAGACACTTTGTTCAGGTCTAGTGTGTGTGTTGCAAGTTTTCCAAGTAATGTGTTGCTGATTGCCTCTGCTGTCTCTTTGCTTTGCTCACAGAAGTTTAACAGTTTATCTTGGACCCCATGTCTGTTTGTCCAGTATCTCAGTGATAAGGGGTAAGTTTTCATAGTGCTCCTGTTAAATGCGTCTGTGGCAACTGAGTCTATGATGCCATTTGACTAACATTAATTATGTCTTTTCTTTTTTTAAGGAAAAAAATGGTCTTTGCTCACAAAAGGTGCTGGACTGACAACCCTGGAAAGTGGAGCCTGAGCAGATGAAGTACCAATTTTTTTTTGCAAACCTTTTTTTTTTTTTAAAAGACTCTCACTTCCAGTGATCTTGTGTCCCTGGTGTGTTTGTATTTTCTGTGAATATTCTGGCAAACAAATTTACTGGCAGGAATATTAGTTTTCATAGTATGTTTCAGAACGTTAGCAGAAAGTGCTGAATATTAACACCACAAAGCTGATTCTAAACAATTTGCTCATTCAGTCCAGGAATAGAAACCTAACCCATTACATTGATATCTAATCAAAACATTTCAAACTGTTTATATCTTCTTCTCAGTAGGCTGCTGACTCGTTTATGGGTGGATCAGAGTAGGGGAGAGCAAAGACCCCTTTGCCCACACTCCCTGCAACTTCCAGAGTCTGATTAAAGTTAGCTATCACTGCAGCTCCTATGTCTTCTATCACTGGCTGTATAGAAGATATTTCTGGCTTCAGAGGCTGATTCCTTTGTTATCATCCTGTTAAAATCCTGCTGCTGATTCATATTTAGACAGGCCTCATCATGCCTGTGGTGCTGGAAGACAATTTTCTCTCCTCTGTTATCCCATATTGATGTTGTTCAATGCTTATGAGACCATATTTAATCAGCTCCAACTAGCCATTTTGGGTAAGCAATTCTGGTCCCTCTGAACAGATATTTGTAATGTAATTTATTCTTCAGGTAGCATGCTAGCAGTGGCTAATTCTATGGTGCTTTGAAGCACAAGAGGTCAAAAAGGAACAACAAATATTTTACTTCCTGTATGTTTCTAACATCATGTTGGAACAGCACCTGTACTGAGTGGGGCTTCTGTAGTTCAATGAGCTTTTGTACTTCATTTTGATTGACGGCATGCTGACAAAAACACCACTCAGTGAAATCTGCATCTGGAAGCTTTCTGTGAGTGGGAAGTTTTTGCATCACAAGTTGATGGTCCCTGGTTAAAGTAAATGTCAGAAATCAACAAACCAGAAGAGGATAAATGTGAGCCAATAGTGTGGAAGAAAACTAGCTCACGGGATATGCTTGACCTGAAAAATGCTCCTGTGACATCGAGCAATTATTATATTCTATGACTAAATCAGAAGAAATTATTAGAAAATTGCTCCCTTTATCAGTTTCTCATGTTCATAATTGTAACAGATGTGCATTATGAAAACATGCCTGGTGATATTGAGAGATTCCAGTTCTGCATTCATTTTCCCATGCCACTTAGTGATGTAATTACCAAATCCTGAAAATGAGCCCTCGCAAACCTCAGTGAATTTAATGAGAGATCCAGGCACTCAGCATTTGGACCAATAATGAATACTTAGAGTGAGGCAGTCACAGTCATTACTCAGCTGAATGTTGGAAAGAGACCTCCATCTTTCTCTGCTTTGCCCTACTGAGATTTTGACTTCAGCCACACAGGAGGAGGCAGGAGAACAGGGGATAAACTGTGACTGAGTCAGTGCAGGAGGAATTGTGATTCTGAGTCACCATCAGTTCCTGGTTTGCTCCTGCAGCTTTGCAGATATGAGTGGCCCCTTATTTAGGGCAGACTGTGAAGTACTCCCAAATCTCATTTGATATCCTTGCCTAATTTTGCTTCTTAGCTCCAAACATTAGGGCATGTGTGCTATAAAGTCAGTGAACTAACCAATACGCACAAATGAAATAGCTTATTTTACAAGATACCTTACACAGCAAGGATGAAGGCCAAACTGTCCTGAGCTCCATTATTGTTAATGGGAGTCATGCACATCCAAGGCCAGGATTTGTCCTTAAATCTGTCCTGATTAATACACACTCTGTATTCCCACCAAAGGAAAAGTTTGCCATTCGGGCTCAATTCTGAAGACCTTATTCCCCATTAATTTCTGCTGGTCAAGAAAGAATTCTGTGGAATCTTAACCCATACAAAGAAGGACAGGGAATGAATGACAGAATTTGGGCGCTACGTAACTACATAATTAAAAAAATTATTCCATAATTTCTAGAGAGTTTGTGCATGCATGACAGAGAGACAAAAATGTTTGACGAGCATGGATATGTTTTCACTTTGTTACATCAGTTTTACACTAAGATAATGCCACTAAAATTAATGGTGTTACACTGCAGTAAAACTAGCATAAAGGAGTGGAGAACGAGGCCTGATGAGCATGGTAATGTGCACTATGTGGATGTGATTTCTAAAGCACACTAACATGTTGTTCATTAATTGGTCTATGCAGGCCAGCTGGTGCAGAAGCAAAGTTCCCTCGCGCAGTTTAACACAGTACTGTTTCAAACAGAGCACTTTAGAAATCACACCCCCGTAGGGTGCATTGCCACACTGTGTAGACAAGCCCTATGTATTTATAGCTAAATGTTATAGCTGGTGCAAGGGAGAACTTTTTTTACAATACTCGCATCCAAAAGATGCAATTTCCCTTAGGCATCAATATTCTACAAAAAGTTAACATACTGCTTGTTGGTACCTCCATTAAGCATGGATTTAACTTTAAGCTGACTAGACACTCCAAGAAAAACATTGCACTACGTTGGTCACATAAGGACTTGCAATGTCAGCCATTTACATCACTATATTCTTGTTGACATTTTTCATAGATCCTCTCCCCATTGTAGCTAGTAAATGTAACAGTTTTTAAAGATAAAGTGAAAACCAGCCCAATAGAATCCATAGGATGTGGAGTACATGTTAATATTGCTCTGCATACAAATTGCGTAGGACACAGGAATGCAAGTATAACGACTAGTGGCATCCATAAGCAGAAGTTGAAATCCAGAGATAGAAAAATAGTCCTCAAAATGTAAAGAATTTAATTAAACAAGAACTTAGACACTCCAAAAACAAAAACAAAAAAACCACTGAGACCTAAAATATCATATGATGAAAAAGAAACTCAGGGGGATGAGATGCTTGTGATTGGAATTTCTGGACACTAAGATCACAGAAAGCATTAGGTGTCTCTACCTAGCTTTCTACAATTATTTTATAGGTTCGCAGGTTCCATACTGTGAACTCATCTATTCCTTCAGTGCTTAATGGGATAACTCCAAGCTCTGAAAGCTTGTGCATAGTGTGTGTTAGCGGAACCAAAGTATTAATGGCATTTCTGTTCTTTGGTTCAATTCCCTCACACAAATATAAGTACCCACATACTGATAAAACTGATTTTATAGCTGCCACTTTATATAGTTTCCAATTACAAAGTGTCACACGCTCAGGTTAATTAATGTATGAGTTTCAGCGTGCAGTAAATGGGGCTTTTCTTCACATCAAGTACAGGTGTGGTCACAAGTATAAAACACTGAATGGCCTACGCTGTGGCCCATGAAGATGATACCTTGACAGGTTCCACAGAAACAGAATTGTGGAGACAAGCTTCTTTTCAAAACTATTTTAGATTTACTGTGCTTCAAGTGTCATTTATAGTTGTTGAATGTAATCAAAATTAATCAGATAATCAATATGATAGATGTACATTTTTCAAATTTGAGCTGAATTTCATAGCATAAAAATAATTGATTTTCTAAGTTGGTTATTAATCATATTTATTATGGTAGTTAAAATCTTAGGATGAAATATGCATATTTGGGGTTATGTTCTAAAGGTTCTGCAAAGGGAATTATGTGCCAGGGGCCTGCTCCTGCTCCCATTGAAGTCAAAGACAAAACTGCTACTCTTCTCAGTGGATCAGGAGACTGCCAAAGGTAAGAATACACATGTACAAGGCAAGGTATGTTTGATTAACTGTATTTTTTTTCTGAGGCTTTTATGGCATTCAGATAGGTGAGTATGTTTAAGCAGTGTGACAAAGAAGTTAATTTTCTGGTGCATCCTGCAAGGTTAATCAGTGTGACTTGTGACACTAATAGTGTTATCTTGCTGATGTGGCTACAATTAATAAGGCCTTTTATTCTTATTCAAAAAGCAAATGAAGACATGCTACATCCAAGGTGGATTGGCTGGGATCCAGGCCTGGATGCTGGGTTTCCAAAGCACAGGCCACAGTAGACAAGAAATCATCTCCTTGCCCTCCTCCTCTTCCAGCTGTGCAAATGAGTGGTACTGGTTGACAATGCTGGTGTTCTCCCAAATGGCAGGGGTGGGGTTGTCCCCCTGTCTTTATGCTGGGTAAACTTATAGCTTTCCAGCTTTATTCCTTTGTTGCTGGACACTTCCCCTTTCAAGAGCTGATGCCTAATGTTATACTATGCTATGGATTATGAAGTAACACAGAGCAAGCCCCATAACCTATTGAACAGTACTCATATACTGTGCCAGGTTCTGGCACAGCAAAGATGCAGCATGGAACCATCAGGGGAGTAAAAGAAGGCTGCCCACTAAACAGTTTGTATTGCTGTCTGGTTGGGCAGAATTAAATATTGAATGCAGCCAGCAAAAATACAGGCAATTTCCCAGACAGACCAAGAACCCCAGACTGGCCAGCACCTGACTAACTTGCTCCTAAAATGCTACACTAGGTAATTCATTTTAATTCAAAACTCTTTGAGTTGCATTGCAATAGTTCATTCTCAAAGGTCTGCAGCCATAACACTTCAGGTACAACCACACACATAGTTAGTATGAATATATTATACTAAATAAAGCTCCTGTGTAGTATCATACGCTAAGCAAGTCAGGTTTGATCAGTACTTGGATGAGAGACCTCCATGGAAAACTCGTGTGTGGTAGTACTCATCCTCTGGATTCTGCATGGTGGCAGTATATTGCTAGAGCCTTCAAATTTTGGTTAGAATAAAAAATCAAAATCCTGACCACAGCTGTGATTTTTTTCTCCCAGGAAGAGGGTGGTGAATAGGTGGGGGGAAGGGGCTTGAGTACCTGAGTGTTACTATTTTTCTTTCCTTCAGACATGGGATTTATTGTGAATCAATAATTACTGCTGTCACATAATATAATGAACAAACCAAAAATCTTTCCCCCATTCAGAATATTTGGCAAGAAAGAAAGACAACTAATATATTACACATACTGACAAGCAGGAGCGAAGCAAGATTTACTTAATAACTACGAGGGCTTGGGAAAATGGCACTTTTCAAGTCTCTTGGCTATCAAAGCACCACAAAGAATATTTTTCAATATTGTCAAACACAACAGAGTGAAAACAAATCTTAATACATTAAAGAGTAAGTGAGATCCTAATGCAAGATAGTTTGACCTTCCTAGTTTGGAAGGGACTACTCCAGGCCAACACCCAAACTGGCACTCATCTCCCCAAGGAGGGTGTGGCATGAACAGACTGGAGAGGGCTCCCTCTTTCAAAGGGCATAGATGAGGCCATGCTCCCCTGTACTTCCAGAGGCACTATGCATGGATAGGAATAATGAGTCCAAAAGCTCCTTTTGGTGTGCTCTGTCTCTGTACCACCCCCACCTGGGCCTGGGTCTTAAAGCCCCTATATGTAGCCTTATTATATAATGATTATTACTAAATTTAAAAGAAATGCCTAATTAGGAACTTGTATTTCAAGGCCTGATCCAAAGCCCCTTGACTCCAATGGGAGTGTTTCCACTGACTTCATGGGGCTTTGGACCAGACCCTAATTCATCACCTACATCACTGTGTATGTCCACTGCCATTCTGTACAATGGAAAGGTTCATATTGAAAAGAAAACTGTGATCACCATTAAGGATAACAGGAAATGATACACTAGACCAGGAATTGCCAACCTGCAGCACATGTAACACTAGTGGTATCTGCACTTGATATTCCATCAATTCACTTCACAACAGAATTTGAAGGAGGTGGTACACAATCCAATAAAGTTTGGCCTAAAACTTTAAAGATAGGAGATAAAATTGTATCATTAAAACCTGAAGAACTGAGTCTCATTAAAATTCAAGGAACACATTTTTCAGTTTGTGCTCATGGGAGACTTTTGTCTATTCTTAGAGAAGCGGAATCAACGTTACTGTCACAAGTAATGAAAGAGCTAAAAAAAGAGCTGAGGATGACTTCATTTGGATTTTACTTACACATTGTGTTTATCTTATAAAAGCATTTGGTCTTCTCTGACAACCTGTAGGTGTGACTTTCAAAAGGTGCACATTATATACAAGTTAAAAAAAAATCACCTGAATAATCAAATAAGTATTTGGATTCAGAAAACTTGTATTTAATTGAAGACATCGGATAAAATCCCACATCACATACCACAGCAACAGAATTTACATTCTGCTGCGAATGGGATTTTAACTATTCTACAGATTTGCACATTCAGAAAAGTTTTCTCATGTACTTTTGTAACAGAAAAAACACTGAATATATATATCAAGGATTCTAAAACACAAAACAGATATTCTTCATAATTTACCTTTGATTGACCCTTTTCTGGGGATATTGGTGGATGACAAGGAGGACTGGACAGCAATTTCAACCAATGTTATATTCTCTCATCTCTCTGCAGCTGTACAATCTAAAACTTTGGGCTTTGCACAAAGTTAGAACAAATATTATTACATGCATTGACTAGATGAATGCAGTAGGGAAGCTGTACAAACACTATTTTTCCCACTGATGAAGACCAATTAATTATACTCAGCCTCTAATTCCTGAGTGGATTCAAATATAAATGTGATGTGCATCACCACCACTGAGCTGTCTTTAAGGCGTTTAACATGATGCAAGGATAAGTACCATCAGTATTGTCATCAGCATCGTATAAGGGTTTGTAACGAGCTACAATTACTCACTTAATGCTCTCTACAAGCAACTCCTCTTACAAACACCATACCACAGATTATATGAGCACTTCACAGTGCCAAAGGAATATCTGAGGTTTGAAAAATAGCATCAGCATACAATTACATCAGTAAGAGCAAAGCAAACCCAAAACAGAACATATCCAAATGCAGTGTCCAGTGTCTGTTGCAAAAGAAATAGAAGTGCAAGCAAAGTTCAGTTAAATTAATCAAAACATAACTCATCTTAATGTGTGCCTAAGAAATTCAATCTCATAGATCACAACAGTGATTTTATTTCCAACCTGAAGGATACATAATTCAGTCTAAGCAGCAGTTTGTGACAAGCTCATATAATGCATTAAAGTAACTAGGACAGAAATGAAACCTCATTTGGATTTGTAGAAAAGCACAACAGGTGAGGCCATTATTTTTTTAAAAGACAAGCAATGTCATATGCAACTCAACAATTATGGACCACAGAACAAGTCGCTATAATTTATAGGACATGGTTTTTCTGAGAGGAAATCTCTACACACCATTTTGTTTTCTGCTACTGTACAGATATCTCTGAATACAGTGGCAACTCCATGTGCAGAAAGGCCGTAAACTATGGCTGCAAATGTAACTGTGGATGAAATTCTGATCCCCATTGACAACAATGGCAAATCTTCCATTGACTTCATATATTTCAACAAACAGAAAACACATTTGTTTCAGTGGCCTATATGACAGCATGATATATTGATTTGACGTCACACAACCATATACAGGCAACAACTTAAACAATGAATTGAGTTCCAGGTTTCAGTAGTTTTTTACCATTACAGCTCAGTCAATAGTAGCTTTAGTGTGAGCCATCCTTTAACAGCAGATCATTAAACATGTTTATCGATTTCCTCAAGATTTTCAACAATATTTAAAGCTCAGACTATAACTGGGAGATGAACACCTTCTAAGCATGTAAGCCTCTTCATGAACTGGATTTCAGATACTTCGTGCACTTTGCATGCTTATTGTTATACTTTATGGTATTATTATATCTTTTAACTAGAGGAGGAGATGGCCATAAGCAGCAATACAGAAGTGTCCCATCACCGACTCTCTTGGAGCACAAATGATTAGGATCTGACAGATTGGCTCTCACTATAAATGATTTATATAAAGCAAACATTATATATCACACTGCACAATTTGCTAGGAAACAGGCAGTCCATGGGCAAATCTGACAGAAGCTGATGTTTCCAACAGCTGCTGATTGATCTCAGATATGAGAAACTAACCATAGAGACTCCACAGCATCATGATCCATGTTAGTCCTAAAACAGAGGAGAAAGTGCTATAACTTCCTTGTAATAGAGGTTCATTTAATCCTTTATACAAGAACAACGTAAGAGCATTTTACATTTTGTAGCCTCTTTCAGATTCCAGAGCTGTTTACAAACTATATACACACACACCACTGAAATGCAGCCACTCCTAGAATAAAGGGCAGGAACTAAACTGCAACAGGCAACACACTGCTCAACAGAGAAGGGGAGGAGACCGTTGCAGGGCAAGTACACCCCGTAACTCCCTGAGGCAGGGTAGGGATTCTCAGATCCCGAAGTCAAGCTTGTTGGGCTGTCCTGACCCTCAGGCCAGAGTCAATACAGCGGCCCCTGCTTTCTGGGTAGCGTGGCCTAATCATCAGAGTCAATAGAGCAGCCCCAGGCTTCGGGGCAGCACAGTCTAATGGTCAGAGTCAATAGAGCAGCTCCTGCCCTCGGGGCAGCACAGCCCAATGGCCAGAGTGGAATGGGCCACCATCTGGGGGTGAAGACAGCCAGGGCAGCCTAGGGCCCTGTCAGTGACAAGTGAGTGCCACTGAGTCAGTGGGGTTCCAGCTGAAACACACTGACGCTTCAAGGGCCAATAGGTATTCTTCCCCTGGGCCACTTCCTACCCTGATTCTTGAAGCCTCAGCCTGGATGTCTTCGAGGTCTCTGGATCCCTCAGTGGGTGTAGCAGCCTGCGAATCCGGCCTCCATCGAGTATCCGCTCCTCTAGCTCAAGCCTCCACCTCATGTCCTTCCTCCTCAATGTCCAGCCCCAACTGAGGTGAGCTGCTTCCTTTTATGCTAGCACACCAGCTGGAGCATGTGCAGCAAGGGTGGACCAAAGGATTGGACTTCCTCCACCCAGAGTGTAGGGTTAAGCTTTTCCTGCCCAGTGCGGGGTAAGTATACCCTGTCACATACCCTCTCCCTTAAGATGGGTCCCAGTGGGGACCCGCTTACCTCCTTCTCCCTGCCAAATCTAGAGAAGTCTGCATTGGCATGCGCTTTGTCAAGGTGCTGCAGCATGTGGAAATCATAGGGTTGAAGGGATATGTACCACCACATAATCTGGGGGTTTGTGTCTTTCATGCTGTTTAACCATCATAGAGACACAGTCCATAATCAGTTGGAAGGTGTTTCCTAGTAGGTAATATCATAGAGCATCAACTGCCTACTTCATGGCTGCGATAAAGGATGGGGTGTTCTTCCCCGTCATCCTCTTGGGACAGGATGCTCCTGAATCGCACCTCTGAGGTGTCAGTTTGGAGGATGAAGGCCTTCATGATGTCTGGGTGCGTGAGAACTGGTTCTTGGGATAGCCCTGTCTTCAATGTCTGAAAGGCCTTTTCACATTCTTCAGCCCACTGCACCATCCAGCACTGGGAGTTCTTGGTTAGGTCTGACAAGGGGGCCATGAGTGTCGCAAAGTCTGGCACAACATGGTCGTAATATTGGCCAGTCCAAAGAACTGCTATACCTGCTTCTTCATCATTGGGGCCAGTATGTCCTGGACGGCCTGTACCTTATCGACCAGGGCCCATAATTTGTCTCCTCCCCCCATGTAGCCCACGTAGGTCACTTCTTTCTAGCTGAGATGACATTTTGCAGGGTTTGCTGTGAGGCGGGCATCCCTGAGGGCTCTTAGTACACTGACGAGGTAGTGAAGGTGGTCCTCCCAACCACTGCAATGGATCACAATGCCATCTATATAGGCTGCAGCATACGGTCATGGGGTTGTAAGACCTTGTTCATCAGCCTTTGAAAGGTAGTGGCTGCCCCATGTTGCCCAAACAGCATTACCAAGAAGTGGAATAGGCCAAATGGTGTCAGAAAGACTGTCTTCTTCTTCTAGAAATTCAGGGTGAAGGGTATCTGTCAATACCCCTTTGTTAAATCTAGGGTTGACAGGAATTTGGCTCCACCCTGTTATTCTAAGAGTTCCTCTACCCGCAGCACTGGGTACGCGTCGAATCGGGAAATGACGTTGATCTTCCAAACGTCTATGCAAAACCAAATGGCCCTGTCTGGCTTTGGGACCAAGACAATCGTGATTCCCCATTCACTCCTCGATTCTTCCTTGATTCTTCCACTACTCCCATCTCAAGAATCATATCCTATTCCTTGCAGACAACATCCCACATTTTTCTAGGAAGGGGCCGATGGCTGTCATGTACCTTCTGTCCTAGGGTTGTAGCTATGTGATGAGTTATGAGGATTGTATGCTCTGGGCATATTGACAAGACATCCGGGAAGCTCTGTACCGTTGTTGTAGTTGTTCCAGCTGTTCGGCACTGAGCTCTCTCCCCACTGTGATGGGCTCCCAGTCCAGGGGCTCTCCCACTAGGGGTCCTATTTCAGGTTCCAGGGGGGTAGAGCATGATGAATGAAGCCTCCCTGGCTTTCCAAGCTTTTAGCAAATTTACGTGGTAGATGTACACTTCCTTTCATTGCCCTGAAAGGTTTAGGGATTAGAGAGGGAGATTTTAACAAAGTTCTGCTTGCTAAATGGATGAAGATGTGCCATTATGTATAAAATTTGTGAATATTAATGTGATTGTACCTAGGGTAATGAATAGGGCTATTTTAAAAAACAGTATATTAATAACCAATATTTTTTTTGTGCACCATGACTTAGATATCAGTAACACTTGTGTGGTTGTAGAGTGATGAAAATGGAACTCAAACTGTTTTGGTCAACATGTATTTGCCTTCAGAAATGTGGTAAAAATAAATAAAATGTTTGCTCTACTGTTCTTCTTGTTATGAATGTGCCCTGAGTTTCTGTAGCAACTGTGAGTCATGTGCAATGGTAAATTCCTAACCAGTGGGAAAGCTAGTAGTCTGCAGTGCAGTCTCTGTTATATACTGTGCACATACCATATTTGATATAACCAGAAAAAGCCAAGCAAGTCTAGGAAGACTCAAAAGCACCATTAGGCCCAAAATATAAAATAAGTTTTTAAAGTTTTGGTACATCTAACACTTGCTTCTCATCTCACTTGCAGGTCCCTTTAGCTCCCGCTCCATGACATATGTGAAGTGTTGCCAGCCTCACAGTCAGAGACAAGCTGCGATGACTGCTGGCAGCACTGTTCTTAGACGCCCAGAATAAACCAACCCAAGAGAGGCTGGAAAACAACTCCCAAAATAGCAATATCGACAGAACGCTCCATCTCGTCAATAAGCCTGGCAGCCAGTGACAGTATGCTGAGCAAACAAGTACTCACAATACGTACCAATGAGGTAGATCCACCCTTGCACACTCCCTGATGGATTCTCGCCGGCTCTGACTGCCTCATACCCCACTGCTTGGAGCTGGAAGGAACACTTTTGATTAGTCAGTTTTCACTCTTTTCATGGTGTCCATGCAGCAGCTTAATTCAGTGTTACTCTCAGCCAATGCTACTGTCCACCGGCCTGGCAACTCCAGATAGTAATTGGACTTTTTACCATAGCATGATCCCCTAACTGAGGGAGCAGCTTCTGAAACAAGAACAAGCCTTTTTCTAAGCTAAACATTTCTAGGACCAATGGAGATGGGCAGTTTACCCCATCTATGAATGAAAGCCAGAGGGGGTGTGTGGACAGTAAAATAAATGCCATATCTGCTAGTTGGTGCATATAACCTGTATTTAATAAATATGTCATTATGATTGGAATGGCCACACTACTGTATAAACAATCCCAGCTGGGCATATATGCAGTTGCGTGGACAAACTGGCAACAATAACATACAGATAGATACAGTACAGGAACATGGCTAAAATAAACATCTGCAGCCCTGCAAAATACGGGCAATCTAGCATGAAGGTTGTACCATACAAAGAAGAATTCACAGAAGCTTAACTAAAAAGAATATTGTGCATGCAGATTTCTAATACACCCACATTACAGAGATATGCCAGTAAGTTTAATCAAATACTTTTCTGCCTGCCTGCACGACTGTGATACCTAAAGCTGCTAGAATCATTTATAGACATACGTAGGAGGAACTCTTTTTTGTAATGCTACATTTCTTATTCTCCCACCAGAAGTCTAGGTTCGCTGTGTAGAAGAGGCCACTGCCACCACTCCCAAACATTCAGGGTCAACTAGACTGAACTAGTACTCTCCAAGGTGTTATCCAAATTAATGGCTCAGTAATGACCATAGCACTGATGTACCAGAAAACAATTTAGCTTCTAATAACTTCAAGTTACAGAACAATATAATTTTGCCCTAATTTCCTCTGAGCTCCACATGGTGGATCTCAGCTGTATGTAGAACTCCCACTGAATTTTTGTTGCTATAGGAATCACTTCATCCATCAGCAAAGTACAGCAGCTTAATGTTGTACAGTAATAATACCCAAGAGATTAAGAAAAGAAATGAAGAACACTATATTCAATCATAACTATGTTTTCTGCATTTTCTTAGAGAGATTTCAGTAGCCCCTCAATTTTTTTCTATTTCATGTCATTTAAACATTTCAGTCAAATTCAAGGCAATCATGATGAACCAAAAAAAAAGCGGTTTAATCAGTGTTAAGAAATTCTCTCTCATAACAAGTATTATGCATTATTTGTATTGCAGTAGTGCCTAGGGACTCCAGTCAAGGAATAGGACTGCACTGTGCAAGGCACTGTACAAACACATAACAAAAAGATGGTCCCTGCTCCAAAAAACTGAAGAATATTCTGCTGAAAGCTTTGTTTTGATTAGCTTTGTCTGCTTTTTCAGCAGAAGTGAAAGACAATTCCAAATATTACACCCTTCCTCTCATAACTGATGTTATGTAATTTCATTGAACTTCCTACAACACTGGTTTGCACTCTTGGCATTCTTTCACTTTGTGATAGCTCCCGTAAAGCTTTGTTAGCTCTAGAGGTCATTACATTTGCAATAATCCTAAAAGAAAGGCATTCTTTCTATTTTGCTAATAATATCTCTGGATTTCTAAAAGCATGACAAGAAAGAGTGACTGATGTTTTATCTCTGACTGGGATTATTTGGCAAAAGCTGACACAAACATAACAATAAGTGAGACCCATCAAGCCTACCTTTGCAAATCTTTGACAAGACGACATGAGAGTAACAATCTCCGGCCTGGTCTACACTGGCAATAGAGGTCGAAGTAACACCACCTATACTTTAGGGGGTCGACATGAGTCTCCACTGGCACGTAAATTCCGTCAATTTAAAGCGCGGCAAAAGTCGACCTAATAAAACCACCTCTGCAAGTGGCATAGCACTGAATTCGAATTCCATGAATCGAATTTGCATCAGTGTAGGCAGAGTGCAATGTAAATCGATGCCATTAGCCTCCGGGAGGTATCCCATAATGCTCTGTTGTGACTGCTCTGGACATTCATACTTTGCTATAACGTGGCTACATAAACAGAAAATAGCTGCTCCCCTCAAGGCCCAGGAAATTTTGAATTTCCATTTCCAGTTTAGACAGAATGGAGAGAGCTTTGTAGCTGAATTGCTCATGGCGACTGCATGGCCCAAACGCACTCCAGCTTGGAGTCTACCAGAGGTCTTGGATCTCATTGGTCTGTGGGGCGAAAAGTCTGTTCTGGCTCAGCTCCGAGCCAGCAAAAGAAATTTAGATATATACAAGAAGATATCTTGCGGCATGTTGGAGAAGGGGCACAACAGGGACGCGTAGCAGTGCCGCGTTAAGATCAAAGAGCTGAGGCAGGCTTATCAAGAAACAAGGAAAGCTAACAGCCATTTTGGCTCCTCGCCCAAAACATGCCACTTTTATGAGAAGCTGCAGCAATTCTTGGCGGTGATCCCACCACTGTGCCACCACGCAGCATCGATACCTCCGAAGAATCCCAGTCCAGGATGAATGAGGA
This sequence comes from Emydura macquarii macquarii, assembly GCF_026122565.2. Lineage (NCBI taxonomy): Eukaryota > Metazoa > Chordata > Testudines > Chelidae > Emydura > Emydura macquarii. The sequence goes on along the minus strand of NW_027132618.1, from coordinate 1,100,732 downwards.
GGACTCTGAGGACGAGGAGGATGATGATGAGGAGAGCAGGGTATCCATTCTCCCTGAGAGCAAGTACCTGTTCATTACCCCAGAGCAGTACAGCCACACACAAGACAGCGGGACTGATCGAGATGCAGGGGAAGGCACATCTGGTGAGTGTGTGTGGCAAATCTTTTTTTGTGTGGTTATGTCCCCGGTCCAGCTTCTTAAAAGGAGTTTGTGTTTTTGAGGGGAGGATCTTACTGTGTCATGGCAAACTTCGGTGGAGGGTTATTCCCGGAACAGATTGTTTATGTGCAGAGGTACGCGCTGAGAATCCTCTCTGGATATCTCAAAGAAATTTTCATGTAGGTAATCTGTTAACTTTTGCAGAAGGTTTCTGGGGAGAGCAGCCTTATTTCTTCCACCATGGTAGGATACTTTTCCCTGCCACTCTGCTATTAAATGAGCAGGCATCATTACAGAACACAGCATAGCAGCATAAGGGACAGGCCTGTACCCCAATGCTTGCAGCAAATCTTCTCTTTCCGCCTGTGTTACCCTCAGGAGACTGATATCACACATGGTCACCTAGGAAAGATGGTGCAAGTTTAAAGTACCTGACCAATACAGTCACTCTGTTTTATTCCTCTGCCTTGGATGGGGTGGGTCCCTGGGTGCCTCCCCAAGACTATTCCTAGGCTTAGTTGCAATGGGCACTATGGGGCGGGACCCTGGTTGCCCTATGTTTTCTGCCGCTACAATTCACATGCAGTGTCCTCTAGTCTGCCCATCTCTTCCCAAACTGGTCTTTGGAATGTTATAGGGGAGCCCGGTGATCCCTCTCCTTGCTCAAGTGTGGATTGTGGATTTTAGTGCTAATAAAGCCTCTCTATAACAGATGCAAGGGCCCCTTGCTTACTATGTCTGTAACGCCAGTCCGACCCTTCCTAGATGTACAGAATAGAATGCGGATTTGGTTTCGCCTTGTGAACATGAAGGAGAGTACTTTTTACATTGTAACATTTCCTTTACTACTTTGGGTCAGCTAACAATGGTAACTTTGTGCTTTTCTTATTTTACAGTAGACATCTTGGCCTTCAGCCCCCCTTGCCAAACTCCAGCTGAAAGACTTTCCCAGATTAAGAAGTGGAAAATAAACCTGAGGGATGACATGTTCAGCGAACTAATGAACGCCTCCGCAGCTGCTGACACAGAGCTCAGAACCTGGAGGATGTCTTTGTCTGAAAAACTAGACATGGACATGGAACACAGAAGATCTGCCCAGGAGCAGGAGAATGATACACAACAGGAGATGTTGCGTATTATGAGGGATCAGTCAGACATGCTGAGGCGTCTGGTAGAGCTCCAGGAAGAGCAGCGGCAGGACAGACTCCCTGTGTTGCCCCTCCAAAATGCTCCACTGCCTACCACTTTGTTATCAGCCCCCACTGCCAAGCGGTCTAGGAGGAGACTGAGCAGGGTACAGAATATGCTGCACTCCACACCGGTGAAGGCGAGCAGAAGGACATGACTTCCACTTTAAGAAGGACAGGACATCCCCTTTAAGAACTGCATACAACCACAGTTGCTTGCACAGTGACACTTTACAATGTTAAGTTATCCCCCTTTCCTCCCATTAAAACAGGTCACAAATAAAACTTTGAGCATTAAAAAACATGTCTTTATTCATTCATAGCTTGGGCGAGGAGAGAAGGGGAGGAGGCCGCTGGAGTGAGGGTGGGGGATGGGAAATAAAGGCACAGCACAGACATACATTATTGCAGTTCATTACAAAGCTGGTTTTTCAATGCTTCCCAAAGCCAAAGCGCTCCACGGTTGGCTCTGAGTGTAGCACTGGAATCTGACTGCTCAAAAATTGCAGCCAGCCTATCAGCCTCCATGGCCCAATCCTGGGGGAACTTCTCCCCCTTCATTTTACACAAATTATGGAGCACACAGCATGTAGATATAACTGATGGGATGTTCTTTTCACTGATGTCAAGCCTAGTAAGCAGACATCTCCATCTGGCTTTAAAATGGCCAAATGCACATTCCACCACCATTCTGCACTTGCTGAGCCTGTTATTGAAATGCTCCTTCTCGCTTCCAGTGTAGGGCTTCATTAGCCAAGGGATCAAGGGGTAGGTAGGATCCCCCAGAATCACTTTTGGCATTTCCACATCTCCAAAGTTTATTTTTTGGTCAGGGAAGTGCCCGCCTGCATCATATTGAACAGACCCAAGTTCCTAAAGATGCACACATCATGCACCTTTCCAGAACACCCCACACTGATGTCGGTGAAACATCCCTTGTGATCCACAAGGGCTGGCAACACCATTGAAAAGTACTCTGTGGCAAGGTGGTCAGGTGCTAGGATAGGGATATGCGTGCCATCTATTGCCTCCTCCCCCACAGTTTGGGAACCTCATTGTGGCAAACCCTTCCACTATGTCCTGCACGTTTCCCAAAGTCACTACCCTTCTTAGCAGAAGCCTATTGATGGCCCCGCACACTTGCATCACAGCAGCTCCAACAGTGGATTTACTGACTTTGAATTGATTCCCAACTGACCGGTAGCAGTCTGGGGTTGCCAGCTTCCACAGAGCAATGGCCACTCACTTCTCCATAATCAGAGCTGGTCTCAAGCAAGTATTCATGCGCTTCATGGATGAGGACAGCTCCACGCAAAGTTCAAAGAAAGTGGCCTTTCGCATATGAAAGTTCTGCAGCCACTGCTCATCTTCCCACACCTTCATAACGATGTGATCCCACCAATCTGTGCTTATTTCCCAGGACCAAAACCTGCGCTCCATGGACTGAAGCTGATGCAAGACAGCCTGCAGCAAATGGGAATTGTTCACTCTATGGCTTGTAGCACGGTGGCCTCAGTAACTTCGCTATTTTCCATGTTGCGGCTCCTGTCTCGCCTTTGAAAATATAGCAGGATAAGTCATGAAGTATTTGTGATGCTCACAATGATAGTGCAGAGCTGAGCAGGCTCTATGTCTCTCTGGCAATGGTGTGTGCGCGGCATAGAAAAACAGCACGAAAAAGCATTTGCAGCTTGTTTGGGACAAGAAGGGAGGGGGAGGGAGCACATTGCATCATGAGAGGATGACAAGTTTCCCAAAAGCCTCTGTGGCTAGTTGCACTGTGGGATAGCTACCCATGGTGCACTGCTTTGAATGTCGACCCAAGCGTGGCGAGTGGGGATGCAAGAGCCCAGCTCAAGGAGAGTGGTGTGATCACACTCCTGCAGCTTCTAAAATTCAGTGGGTGAAAGTCAATTTAAAGTAAATCAACTTCAGTCTGCAGTGTAGACATATCCTCCCATTTGCCTTGCTAGCAAACTCCAATGCTTCTACTGATGAATAAATATAAACAAACTATGGATTCAATGATTCTTTCTGAGCACCAAACAGACTGTTGTGTATAGATAGATAGATTAGATCTAAACTGACCAAATGTTTATCTCAAGATTACTACTAACATTCGAGCACTAATACCATTCATAATACTAATCACTACTTATAAATGGAGTTTGAGAACATACAGGAATCAAAGTATCCAGCTTCATGTAACACCTGTATGATCCCCTCTGAGTTCTTTGCCTCTTACTTCCTCTCCAAGCATGTAAAGGATGTTTTTGGTCCACCACAGGTAGCCAGCATTCCAACTAAGGAAAATGGCCCTAGTGCTAGAAAGCAAATTCAGTCATGACGTACACAGGTGCAGTGTCTAATGAAGTCAATGCTTCAACCTAAGATTCTAAAATTCTCTTCCTCGCTAACTCTTTCTCTGACCTAGTCAGTGCCTCATAGATTTGACTTTACTCTCACTAAGCTAGTTTAGTACGGCCAACGCAACCATTTAAAAGTTATGAGTCAGACTGCAAAAAGTCATGAGACAGTCTGAAAAATCATAAGATTTTAAAAAACAGATTAAATTTTGGGTTCTTTGTTTGTCTTCTGCTTTTTGAGCCTTTAGAGTCCACATTGTCAGGCTTTACTTTACTTTGCAGCCATGAAGGCTAGAAACTTACTCTTTTTTTCACAAAAGAAAGCCAAAATTTTCATCTCAGAACATGAGAACAGCCATACTAGTTTAGACCAATGGTCTATCTACCCCAGTGTCCTCTCTTCTAACAGTGGCCAATGGCAGGGGATTCTAAAGGGAATGAACAGAACAGGACAGTTGTCAAATGATCCATCTGTTGTCCAGTCCCAGCATCTGGCAGTCAGAGGCTTAGGGACACCCAGAGCATGAGGTAGTATCCCTGACCATGTTGGCTAACAGCCATTGATGGACCTATCGCCATAAAAATTATCTAATAATATGAACTCCAGGAGCTGGAACTTTAAGAAAAACACCAAATATCATGAGATTTTTGATAAAATCTTACCAGTTAGTACCACAGCTAGTCCAATGTCTTCTGCATCATTTTCTTTTAATTCTTCAAATCCTCAGGCACAAATCTACAGCCACATCAACCCAAGCATGACAATCCATATGTAATCCTCACCTGCTTGGCATGGCACTCTGTCCCCCTCTAGTGGTGGCTAAACCAGCTAGAAACTGATGAGCCTGCTACAGCCTTGGCTAATAGACATCTGTCTTTTGGCTCATGCATTAAGCTCCAATGATCCCAGGTTTGATCCTGACTGCAGCCGCCAGGGTCTATCAGCTTTACACATATACAGATACCTACAGTACTGTGCTTTCCTTAGCTCTTGACAGACTTATTCCCCTCGTTTTGTAACTGCTCCTGCATCATGTATTCATCTGAGGAACCAGTTTTTTATTAAGTCACCTCCATAGTTGCTGGCTCTGGACTATTGACTCCCTGCTCTACCCCAATGTTTGCACTTTTTCTTCCATCCCTTTTGCCAATGAGCACTCTGAAGAGTTTGCTACATGCTTGCTTTGGAAAATCAGAGAGAGGCATGCTTTGACGCATCTACAAAATGGCACTTCCCCCCGATAACTTTGGGAAAACATCACCAGTCTTATGACAGCTGTGAGTGAAAGCAAATAATCTCTAAAGCTCCAGCAACTTCTTTAGCAATCACCATTCTTTTCAACCACTAAAGCCTCTTGAATTTTTCCTGGCTGCATTTAGAATTTCTGCTTTCACCAAACCCCGTTCGGGAGTCACTTGAACTTTCCTATCACGTACTTATTTATTAGTCTCTCACCAACCCAAGCTTTCTTTGAGAGAGCATTAACAAAATTTGGGGTATCAGATCAAACAGTTACAACACTTCCACAAAGCCTATCAAGTGTGCTGCTGACAATAAAACCATACTTAGTGCTTGAACAGAATTTTACAAATTAAAGGTAATTAATCCTCCCAAATCGCCTGTTAAGTAATTTCCATACCCATTTAGTAGACAGGAAAATGGAGACAGCTCTTTCATGACTTACCCCTGGTCAAAGTGGAGCAGCAGACGAAGGATGAGAACTCCAAAGGGGTCTGGCTCCCTTCCTCATATTCAGTCCTCTAAATCATGAGGACTTTCTGAACTTCTATTAATATTCATAATATAAGCCATCAGCTTTGCACATCCAACATTTTTGCCACAAAGCCCCTGGATGAGTCAATGACAGCATTATCCTTTTCATTTGGCAAGTTAACTCAGTTTATTAGCAAACAGTCTCTGAAGGATGCCATTCTACATCCTTTGATAGCCATTTTATCCTCTAGCCATTGAGAAGGTCAGATTGAACTATTGAATTCTTCTTTGTTATTATAGCCCATTCTAAATCTTTATAGTTTTTGTAGCATAATTTAACCTCTGGGCAGCTCCTGAACACACCATGTACATTGAGTCGAACATCAGCAGTCCAGCAGGTACCATGGACTAACAGCGGAAAACAGGTTAATTTTTCTTGCCTTCATCTATTCTGTTTCCTGCAACACATTTCTGTCACTGATCAGTTATCAGTAACGTTATTACCCCCTTTTTGCCTTATTTTCTTTTTGCTGCAGGAGGTGACCTGCATGCACATGGGCACATGCAACCCAACCCTTTGTTGGGGCATCTTTAACACTGTGATTTCTGACCCAGTAGACTTATTCAAACTTGCATAGGTTCTATTTCTTTTAACAAGTTGCAGAGCAATCTGCTTTCAAGACTAATGTCAATACAGATTGCCAAATGCAACTTTTGTCCACACACAGATTTAATTTCCAATATCAACAAGGTGCCACAAATTACTCTTGAATAATCTCACAGAACAAGAATAATTTACAGAAACTATTTGGTGAATAATTTTGAATAATGAAGCCAAGCAATAAAATTACAATCTTCTGTGGATAATTTGTGAACAAACAGGAGGCAAAAATCATTGATTTAAAATACTTGTTATGAATTATTCATCCACCTCTTCTCCAGTCACCTTTTTAACAAAAAGTCTTAAAAAAAAAGAAATACATGAATGATAAAACTGGCAACTGTTTAAATCTTCAGATCTTTTCCCTAAATTAGAAAAAAAGATTAGGAATAAAAACATATTCCAAGGTATATCCTTTATTTATATCTCTTTTTGGGCAGTCAAATATTTGCCATACACTAGCTTTTTCTGACTCCTTATATTCTTCTCTTTCTTCAAGGGAATTCAGCCATCACTTCAGTCTTTTTTTACTTTGCCTAATTTAAATATTTCTCCATATATAAAGATTTAATAATTCTGAGAAGGAGTCAACAAAGACTCAATTCTTCAGTCAAAGTCATGATGATGCTCCCTTTGAAGTCAATGTGAGTTTTGCTCTTGATTTCACTGGGAACAGGATTGGGCTCCAAAACAGTACTTTTAAGTCTGCTTCTTTTATTCAACAGTGTCCCTCAGTTTGATCAGGGGAAAGGGAAGAGAAACAAACTGAATCCTAAAACAGCACTCTGCAAAGCCAATTTAAGAGGCCGATGCAGTATATTAGAAATAAGCCGTCATAAAGATCTTATATTCCTAATTAATACTCTGTTGAATTAACAAGTGAAAGAATAGCCTATTACGTGTTTATCATTATTAGACTTGTTACATAAATACTCCATTTACTGGGGACAGAAGCTTGCCATGTTCCAATTGCATGTTTTATAAAAGCAAATCACCATTAAATGGACACTTAAAAAAGGAATAAACTTGCTAAATAACTGAATTCATTATACCCTAAAACTATGCAAAAATAGATGCTTGATTTTGCCCCCCTTTGCTAATTCTGACTATAGTAAAATTATCTGTTTTGATAGTTTAGTTAAGTGTTCCTTCTGTGACTACCGAGTCAGGTTCCTAAAAGCTCCCACTAAAATTTTCAATGCAATCCAATGGAGAGCCACCACTGTAGTACATATTACCTGCCAGACTGCTACTTTCTCTATTTATTGTCAACAAACAATTAGCTCTTAGTAACAACAACAAAAATGCAGTTTCTCTTTCAAGTACATTCATTCTGGGACTTTGGGATTCCATGTTTCCTCTTCCAAGAGGCCTCCATCAGGGATACTTTAGCACTAAGTGTTGCTACATTCTGTTACATTTAGGATTTGTCTGCATAGATATTTGCTCCAGTTTAAATCAATTTAAACACACACCTTTTGTTAAAACAGTTCAACTCTATGTTTAGATAAAGGCTTACTTATATTGGTCACGGGTTTAACTTATGTCAACTAACATGTTAAAATTGTAGTGTTGACACAGCAAGTTTTACATTAACTGTCAAGGTAAACTGTGGGGTACAATTTTAATACTTGTTAAAAAAACCATTTTTTTCTATTGAAGATAAGGCCCTTGAGTAGTATCTTATGTGACGATCTGGGGGATCTGTATATGTACAATTTATGAATTCTGATTAAGGGTTGGAGTTATATATAATGCAAAGCAAGGAATGGCCTTGGATATATAATGCTATATATAGTATATTAATTATATTGTATTATATATAATGCTATATATATATATATATATATATATAATGCTACATATTATAGAATGGCCTTGGATATATAATGCTATGTATAGTATATTAATTATATGTATATAATGCTACATATTATAGAATGGCCTTGGATATATAATGCAAAACAAGGAATGGCCTATCCCTGTGTCTTGGCCCTGGGTTTCTTATAAGATGCTGTTGGATACTTGCTGCCACCACCAAGCTTCTCATTTGGAAATTTTACCTCAGGGCACCCTTCCCTCTCTGTTCCCTCATTACAAGGGCCATATCCACAAGAGTGGGGGGTCCCCTGAGAAGCATGGTAAGTGTTCTTAAAAGCCACTGCAGAAATCCCATTCACCACAGCTCCTCTCCAGACTGAATTACGAACTTGTAATTTATTATTTACAATAAAAAACTATGAATGAACACAGATCATCTAGTAGTGCCCACTATCCTTTCCAAGCGCCGAAAAGTCTTATTTCACATTCCAGTTCAGACTTCCTTTTCATAGGTCATGAAATCCGATGTTCTCCCAATCTGGTCTCACCTCCACCCTATTGGCAGTCCAGATCTCAATTGTCCCTGATGGACCAGTCTCTAAAATATGGAGAGACCTTTCTTGGCAACTTCAGGAAATGCAAACCAAACCCACCTCCAGCTGGCAAGTTTCCACACGTCTTCCTCCAGCTGCTGATTTTCAAACGAACGTTCCCACGTGGCTCCTAGCAACCCAAGGAGCTCTCACTGAGTCCTCAGGTTTCAAGCCACTATCTCACTTCCACCCATATATTTCACCTCCCACATACTTCATTTCTAAAATAATATAAACACAATACATACCCTAACACTCTCCACAAGTGGTTCTATTATCATTGTATATCTCTGTTGCTGTCTTAAGTAAAAAATGTTTTAGAAATCGCTTTTGCAAAGCCTGTGTCTGATTGCTTCAACTATCATGTGTATCCAAAGATGTGATCTGGAAATCACAGTGCCCATAAGGTTGGAGCTCTGGGAAAGAGTGTGCTTATGTAACTGGGTAGTTTGGGGGAGCTAGTAGTAGTCTCAGTCTAGGCAACTGTACTTCAGGGGTCTCAGCTCTCAGAAAGGGGTGCTAGAAAGAGAATCTGCACCCTGAGAATGTGCTTGAAACTCAGAGCCAGTGTCTGTACTCTGCTCAGAGTCAGGGAAGCTTGAAGGCACATGGATCCAGTGTCAGTCCCAGCAACCTGGTAAGTGTCCCACAGGGGCAGCTTGACCAGGGCTGTGACGCCTTATTTTTCAAACAATTTCACTGAAGTCAGTCTCCCCATAACATAATGAAGAGTAAGATACTGCTCAGGGTGAGTATGCATTTGACATCTAGCACTTGACAACTTTGAGACATGAAAAATTACTGTTTCTCATTTGCAACCAGCAAAAATTCCAGGCAGAATATACTCTGAATGGTTTGTCGGGCCCATTCTACCATTGTTGGAGAAAGAGGGGGAAACAAACTGATGACATACGAGTTATTATGTGACTATCACAGGTAAAATGTGTTAGCTTCTGAATTGTTCCAAGACTTTCAGCCTTCACAATAGATTTTATCAATGCCCCAATGCTGCTCTATTGTTCACTTATTACAGATACTGGTACAGGGGAAATTTTTATATCTAATCACTGTAATTCACTCACACACTGGCACACATGCTTTTCAAGAAAGATCCGGGCTTAGAGTTCAAGGACTTTGTCTTCACCCTGATTATCAAAGAATCTTAATGGGCTCTTTAATTTTTTACATTCTAGACATATTATTTATCACTATTATGAGATTCAGCTGTCTGGTTTTTATTATCAATGTTCCGTCTTATTGTCAGTATTGATGCAAAGGTCAGCCTTTCAGCTGTGTCAGAGTAATCATGATATAAAAGGGTCTGGAAACTTTTGATGCAGCGAATGATTTATAGACTAGCTTTGTTTTACTGTCCATAGACTTCTGCAAGGCTATCACAGCCAATCCAGCAAGTCTGGAGCTCTCTACAGTTGCAAAATCATTTACTGGGACACTCACCTTCAATGCTCTACAGTCAGTGTTCAACTTTCTCCCACCCACCTGCCCTTAACAGCTCTGCCGTGCTAGCTCAGAGAGCAGAAGTGGTATTTACACAGGTGGGAAATAGGAGAGAATAGAGGCTTCTGATTAGACAGAAGAAGGAAGTCACTTGCAATATGATCCAGCAAGAGTTGAGATGAAGTCGGAGGTATACTAACTGACCCCAAGCTGGGTCCCTGGAGGTTGCAGGCACTATTCTCTGAAATCTCCCTAATGATTATGCAACTGCCATATGAACCTTACAGGGGACATTTCTCCCCACCTAATGCAACTTGGCCTTACCCTAAACAGTAAACAAACAAAAAAAATATATATATAAATGCCAGCATCCATCCCTATATGGATGTTCAGCAAGTGTTCATTCAAACTTCTTCATACATTTTAATTGAAAGGTTGACAGCTTTATTATCACCCACCTCTCTTTCTAATTGAGCAGGATAATGATGAAGACAAGGAACAGGTTGTAGCCTACAGCTGGTACAGTCTGGGGTGTAATCAGGGAGGCCCTGCCCTGCTCTGAGCTATAAAACTGGAAGAGAAAGCTGAGCAAGAGAGGCAAATAGAAACCATGCAGGCTGCAGCTCATGGTGGTAGTTTTGTCTCTCAGGGTCTAGAAGAACTTGTGAGACTTAGGAGCCTAGAAGATGTGCTCCTAGGGAAGGGGAAATCCCAGTGGAGCTGATCAGGGGAAGTCAGAGAAACAAGCCTAGAAGGAAGTCCTAAAGAGAGGTGATTCCTAAGAGGGAGACTCCTACAGTTGACAAGCTTCCAGGAAGGCCTGATTCCAGTGAAGGGATTCCCCAAACAATGGCAGGAAGCCCAGGAACTACATGCTACCCTGAAAAAGAGTTGCTGGTAACATTGTTCTGCAGCCCCCTGACTGTAGATAAATGATTGTCCCCAGATACCGGCAAAAGACCTGACTTCAGGGAAGGGACCCAAGTTGAAAGAGCCCTGCTGATAAAGGGCCTGGATGCAGGTGGACTTCAGCATTAGTTCATCCATTCCCACCTCTCTCTCAGCTAAGATGCTGGAGAAGATCTGTTTATATTCCTGTTGAGTGTCTGATTAATAAACTAGATCCCTCTGAAGGGGTACTGTTCCCTATATAAAGCATTGTTGAACTTATTGATGCCACATTAGAGGAAACTGAGGCAGAGTGCCTACAGCACCACACCTGGCCACAGGCAGCACTACAGAGTAGACACGCCTTATTAATGCCTCTAGGAAAAAGGGGAAATGCAATTTTCAGGTGCTCCTGGCCATCTCTATTTTGTAATTTAGAGACATACTTTTGCAAGGAATCTCATATTTTTCAGCCTTTTTACAACTCCTTTTCATTCTGTTTATGGGTGCATAAACTGTTTGGGATAAAATGCAAACTTATATGAGCTGACAGCCAAAATTTGAACAAAACCTGAACCAAACATTTAGAAGTTCAATGAAATTCTCTTCCCCCACCACATTATTTTTAAACTTTGCCTGTCTCCTCATTTGCTGGTGACAGCTGGGCTGATAATAATGATTTCTAGATGAGGAAAACTGGTCCTGCTTGAAAACATATTAGTTAACAGCATTTTAAACATGACTTTGCACCCAGCATAGACACAATACTTTCAAAGACATGTTACCTAATCATGATTGACACTAGAGGAGAGCAACATATTTTTAAATGCAACCTATTTTCCTTGTCTAGACATATTCAATGTGTCCTGTCTTAAATTATTTGTTGAATTACGTTGTGTTATCTGAGTAACAGCATGATGTATTATACTGTCTGTGACAGGTTACAGTATGAACTAATTCAATATTTTGGTAATGATTCTTCACATGATTTATAGAAATTAGTGATAAAAAGACCTATTAAGTAATTTAACCCAGTCTGCTTCTCCAAGATTGTTTTCTATGGTGCCATATATTTCTCTACTGCTTTTTCCAATCCTGTTCTAAGTGTTCCAAAATGATAAGTCTTCCAAAACTTCCCTACATCTGAATCTAAAGAAATAACATATCCATAGTATTACACTGATGTTCAAATGGGCTGAAAACTCAGGAGGCTGAAAAAATATTTATGTTTAACTAGACACATACAACTCACCTTCTATATCTGCATGACATGAGATAGCTTGCTCAGCTCCTTATTATTACTGAACATTTATATTATGATTGCACCCCAGACCAAAGTTGGGATTTGGGCCCCGTTGTACTGGGAGCTGTACAAACACAAAAGAGACAATCCCAGCATTAAGAAAACATTCCTGGAGAAGTAGGAACCTATTCCACCCCTCAGTCCATCTTGAGGGCTTTTTAAATCAGTGGCTTGTTATCTGCAGATTGTTTCACCTTTCCCAAATTACTTTCCTCTGAACTTTCATGCCTGCCGAGGAGAGGCTCCCATAAGAGACAGGAAAAGTTTTAAATGTTTTACCTTTAATATGAATTCATTAGTGGCTATATTTTAAAAAGAAAAGCCTCCCTTAAGCTAATTCTTCTTATAACTTGACAAACTTCCCTTCAGCCCTCCTTTAATTTTGGACTCTTTGACAGGCAGTTATTGACCAGAGTCAGACTCTCACAACTCATGCTATGTGTATCAAAGCAAAATGTCTTTTTTTTCTTATGTCTGGATGAAGTTACAAAAAGCCTTTTCATGTTACTGACCTCCTACCCCTTCCCTTAAGACAGGTTTTCAGGAAACCATCTTTAAACATGTGCCATGGGGAGGAATGAAAGAGACATCTTTATTTTCCTCAGTAAAATAAAAACAACTCATTCTGAATGCAAGACTGTTCTTGAGATTACCAGTCACTGTTAATTCTGACCTATGCTTCTTGCAATTGTTGAAACAGAGATTGAGAGTATGTCTTCACTGCTGTGGCAGCAGGGATCGATGCAGTGGCATCGCTTGCGCGGGTCTGTAGAGATCCGCTCAGGTGATCAGAGAGCGCTCTCTGGTCAACTCCATCAATCCACCTCCTCGAAAGGAGTAAGGCTGCGTAGACAAGAGAGCGTCTCCCTCTTGTCAGAAAGAGAGAAAGTGAAATGAATAAAACAGAAGCTTTGGACATGGTTATCACGTGTGTCCTTTATACTTCAAACGTCTAGTTTGGTGAACAGTCAAATGCTAAACACCAATGTACTTTATAAATGTTACCCCACATTTACAAAAATATTTACAACATGAAGCTCCACAGCCATGGGGATCCAATGTCCCAGATACCATTTTGGAACCCATCAGATTGACCTACTTAATTTAAGGACTTTATTGTTTGTTAAATGGAGACAAAACAAATGAGAAAAACAAGATAAAAGAGGTAATATCTTTTATTGAGCCAACTTCTGTTGGTGGAAGGGAGAAGGTTTCAAGCTCTTTTGAGCTCTGTGAAGCTCAAAAGCTTGTCCCTTCCACCAACAGAAGTTGGCCCAGTAAAAGATATGACCTCACATACCAGAAAATAGCAAAAAAGCTGGCAGTGTTCGGAAATTTATGGATGGATGACAAGTGCAGGGAAAAGATTAAGCAGCTCAAGACTGAGTACTGGAAAACCAGGGACCACACCTGCACCTCTGGCAACACGTTGACACTGTGCCTGCATTATGATGAGTTTGACTGGCTGCTGTGGATTGTGCCAAGCACAAAGCCAATGGTAATGCATGAAGAACTGATCATCGGGGATAGCGACCTGCTGGCTCCGGAAGCCAGCATGGGAACTGATGGGGGACAGCAGCCTGTGCCAAATGAGGCAAATGAAGTGACTCTGCTGATGAAACCAGTTCTAGAGGATGCTTTGCCACAGGAGCAACTGCAGCACATCCTGAAGCCGTATTCGGAGGAGCTTTTTGATGGCTCCTCCCCTCGTCCCCCGGAGGACCAACCCACTGTGGCACTGGCAGCAGAAACAGAAGAGGAACAGCTGCACCAGAGCCTGGTAAATTTCTGGCTCCATTTTTGCATATATTAATATAGGAATGGGAGGGATTTCTGCTCTCTGAACCAATGCAAAAGATATCATAAGCCATAGGTTGCACCATCTATCCGCTAATGGTGGATTGCATGTCAGCGCCTTGGTGCGTCCCATCCTCCTCCTCACCACACAGAATTCAAAATGGACCCCAGGAAATACAAACAGTAAAACAAGTACATAGAAGAGAATTTTTACTGGGAAGGCACACATTTTTGCTAGTACATTCTGGTTTGTTAAAATAAGAACCTTATGTTACGTTCCCCATACATACACAGCTTGGTACCTACCTGGTGTAACAAACTGCCTGAAAAGAGACTGAATTGTACGGGAGAGGAGGAAGAAGTGGTTCAAACATAGTCCCTTTTTGAAATGTAGCCCATTTCCGTGAAGTCCATGTATTCCATGGGTGACAAAATCATTAGTCCCAAATACAACTGAGGGTTTGAATTCAGTTCAGAAATTTGCAGGGGTGGGGGTTGCAGGTAGAGGAGTGGCAGAAGAATTATGTGTTTGCGTGCAGTCCTAACAGGATATATTGGAAGCCGGGGGGAGGCACTAAGCCATGCAGACACTAACACAGCATCCTGTTGATTCCCACATGGAATTCTGACCCAATCCTGGGTGCTGATAGCTGCAAACTCTTCCTGTAGCATAAAATCCAGATATGTAGTCACATTTTGGGGAAGGGTGTGTTTTTCAGGGTCATCTCAGTAGCTCACCAGCCAACTCCACTTGTAGATTCACCATACATTTGAATATTTCAGTTGCATACACACCTGCTGCTTGGAATAACACCTCTCTTTGCCAATCAGACAGGCCCGCCGACAGGGACGGGTGAGCAGGGCAAAGGGAGTAATTGCCCATGGGCCCAGCAATTTTAAAAGGGACCGGACCATGGGTGGCAGATGAAGCTTCCCCTCCAGGAGGCTAGCTCCATGTCCCATCTCTTCCACTCTATCCCCGCTCCGTCCCAGGCCCTGACCCTATCCCCTCCCTGCTCAGCCCACCTCCTCTCTTCCACACCTCCTTCCCCGCTTGGCCTCCCTGACACCACATCCCTCCTCCTCCACTTGCCCCTCCGCCAGCCGCTGTTGCTAGGGGGTGGGGCTATTAATTGTTCTGTCTTGGGGCCTGGAATTGCTGCCAGCAGGCCTGCAATCAGGCACTACCAGAATTGTTATGGCCTCCAAAATGTGCAGTGCCTCAAATGATAGAGAAGACTAATGTAGCACAGCCACCGACATCCCCACAAACTCCTCTTTTTTTGGAGGAGAAGGAGGGGGAGGAGAATTGTGATTTTTAACTTACCGTTCTCTCAGTACTTCTTTCACTGTGATTAACCCAGCTGTGTTCAGGGAGATTCTGCGGTCTGAAGTAGCCCTCTGCAATATATTGAAGTTCAGTTTCAAAAAGTAACATTTTCTGTCCTTGAAATTCTTAAGTGATCTTTTCTGTGCTCCTGCACTGAGCTATTCAAAACAATAACCTTCTGGGTCTTGTTCTATTCCAGGCTTCTCTTCAGGCTGTAGGACCTCCACAGCTTGCCCCCACTGTAGAAGCCTGGACCAACTGTACATTTGCAGACTGTTCCAAGAGGAAGTGTTTCTGTGGTGAACTTATGGTTGAAGTTCTGGACAGGGCCAACAAGCAGGTCGAGTACAACAGGCAAAGAGACTTGTGTCAAGAGGAAAAACATGCTGAGAGGCAAGCAGAAAGGCTCAGGCTGCTTTCGTAGCTTGAGCACAAGGTAGACGCATGGGAGCATGCACTTACTTCGCAGTTCCTTGCACAGAAACGGCAGTTAAGGGAGGAAAATAGAGCACAACAGCAAGAACTGTTTGAGCTGCTTCTGTCTCTAATGGCTGCAAGAGCATAGGTTCCTGCCTTAATGCCACCACTGCAACACATTATATAATGTGCATTTCAAATAATAATGATCATAATATGATCAGGGACAACTGGGAGGTTGCATGCAAAACCCTTCTTTCAATACAGCTATATACCGTATTTCCCCATGTATAAGACACACCTTTTTTAGAAAAATTTGGGGTCTAAAAACTGGGTGCGTCTTATACAGTGGTACTTACCGGTGATGTACCGTAATACATTTATTTTCAAATTTAGGGCCCCAAAATTAAGGTGCGTCTTATACATGGGAGCATCTTATACATGGGGAAATACGGTACATCAATCCATACATCAGTTATTTACATCAATCCATACTGTTGCCTTCTCCTCCCCCCACCCCAATTTCATAAGCTGTCATGTCATTCCAAAATACAATGTATGGCAGTCAATGCCTCTCCCACACAAGCAATCAGTGCTTCCCCCTCACAAGCACATTCATAAAAGTACTATTTTTCCTCTTCCATTGGCTCATGCAAATCTATAATGTGGGAGCACAAAGCATTCCCGATTTCTGTTGCCTGGGTTCATCCGGTACACTTTGAGTGTACTGGTTCAGCAGCTTCATAGGTCCATTCAGGGGGAAATGGCTAACATTTGGCTTCACAAAAATTATAAGAGCACAGCAAGACACAGTAATGTGGATAGTATTGATGACACTGGCATCCAAACGGGTCTGTAAACATCGCCAACGGAATTTCAATCAGTCAAACACATATTTAACCACAATTCTACATCTGCTGAAGGGAAATTACACCTTCTTTTGCAAGGGCCTCTTAAATCAGGATATGATTTAATAAGCCAAGGCAAAAGGAGGTACGCATAGTTCCCAAGAACAACAGTGAGGATTGTAACTCGGTTTATGCAATGTCATGTGGTGAGAATAGTGTCCTAGCCTCCCAATCATCAGAAAATCCTGGCATCATGAACTTTTCCAGTGCAGCCAACATGGACATTCCTAAATCAGCCACTGTGATCAACAAGGGCCTATATAACTATGAAGTGATATTCTTTGCAGTTTATGTTCGCATGTGCTCTTTGGGGCAACAAACTATGAGCACATGAGTTCGTTCAATGGCCTCGTCACAGTCTGGAAACCCTGTTCTCTCAAAGCCAGCAATTACTTCAGGAATATCTTTCACATCCGCCACTTTGGGGTAAGCCACACACCTGATTGCCTCAGAAACCTCATTTTACCCATAGTTGGCTTTCCAACATCGGACCGGTTGACAACAGACATCTGTGTGTGTCTTTATGCTGGAGGGTCAGGGTAAGCTGCTCACAAAGGTTCAGAAATGTAGCTTTCTTTATGAAAAACTGCTGGTCATCCCAGGTCTACATGATGATGTGATCTCCCAGGGATGTAAAAGTTTAACCATTTAAATGGTAATCAGCTGTTTAAATGTTTAAACAGCCGATTACCATTTAAACTGGGGGGCAGAGGGGAGCAGCAGCTGGGCTGGCTCCCCGCCAGTCAGAGCAATTGGGTAGCTCTCACTGGAAGCGAGGAAGCACAGAGCCCAGTGCGGGTGTGTAGCCGCAGCTGGGCTCAGCTCCTGGTGAGAGGGGGCGCGGTGCAGAACCCAGGATGAGGGGGTGAGCCGCAGCTGAGCTTGGCAAGCAGCAGGGAGCCCAGTGCGGGGGTGAGGGGGGAGGCGAGCTGCAGCTGGGCTCTGCTCCCTATGAGCGGCGGGGGGTGAGCCACAGCTGGGCTCCAGCGGGGAGCCTAGCACCAGTGGGAGAGGGGGAGAGCCGTAGCACAGAGGCGGGAGGGGGACTGTCCACCAAACTTGACTGTCCAGAGGACAAAGAAAGTCAGCCCGTGGAATTGTGGGATACTTTTGGTGGACACTAGGAACTCAAGTCTAGTGGGGGCTGCATCTACACTGCAAAGCATTAAGGCTTGAACTGTGGGTGCTGACTTGACTCAGGCTTGGATCCTCCACCTCAGTGGGGTTCTGGGACCCTGGATCTAAGCTCTGGGTTAGCATGATTTGTGTGTAAATGGAAAGGGGGATAGGCTTGATCCTGAGTTCAAACCTTGGGCTTACACTGCAAAGAGGGCTTACACAGAGGGCATGTCTAGGAAAAATAGCAGGTGTTTTAAAATGTCTTAACTAACACATTTTAACTTATTTAACTTAACAGTACAAATGGTGTTTAAAAACATTAGCTGATTGTGGTCAATCCCAGTTACCCCCTAGCCTAGATAGGTCCCAAGTTCTGTAATATATTATCTGAAGACACTTTTGCAGTTCCCTTAGCCCAGTCAGTACATAGTAAGGAATAAAATAATCTAGACCAATTTAAAAACCAGCAGCACTTTCAAAGGCTGCACATGCAAGCTGGGTAAACGTGTGCCTAAATGACTGGTTGTGCCTTTAAGGCCATGTCTACACCAGAGAACTTACAGCTGCACAGCTGTAACAGTGGCGCAGCTGCACTGGAAGATTGCTGAAGTGGCCACTCTATACCGACGGGAGAGAGCTTGCCCGTCGGCACAATAAAACCACTTCCATGCGCAGCAGTAGCTATGTCAGCGGGAGAAGCTCTCCCGCCGACATAGCACTGTCCACACCAGCATTTCTGTCGGTGTAACTTATGTCGCTCAGGGGATGTTTTCTAGGTGGTGTTTTTCTTCACACTCCTGAGCAACATAAGTTACACTGACAGAAGTGGTAGTGTAAACACAGCCTAAATCTTGTATACTAGGAAGGAATGAAAGGTGGGATTCAACCTGCATGTCAGAGCACAGGTTCACACCATACTCCTTGTTGCCCAGGTCTCACATCCCATAATCTGCTGCAGGAGCCCCTTTTACCAAGGCTCCCAGGATTTTATTTCACAAGGAAGACAGTGACAGATAATGCTGGGGTGTAGCTCAGAAAAATCTAGCATGACCATTAATGGCTAAAAATTAGAAACTTTTGTTAGAGTTTAAAGTGCCAGTTAAGCCTGTTAAAAATGCTATTAAAAGTTCTTGTGCCAGGTTTCACTCCTTTTTACAGGCTGTTTTTTAAGAGAAATACTTAGCCCCTGATTTTAGCAAGCCTTGTTTCCAATTTCTTCATCACAGCAATGAAGTGGGATATGACACTTCAAGTGAACAGCATTTTACCAAATGTATTAGTTCTGCTTTTCACTTTTTCCTTTCTGAATAGCTCAATATAGAGTAAGGGAAAAAAAGCCATTCTTTGTAGTACAGTAGGCCTGGCTTTTCTACAGATGCCAAGATTAAAGTAACAGCCTTTCACTTACTTTGTTTGAGCTTCTTTCTGTGATAATGTTTTATTGATTTAATCTGTGGGTGGATGACCCATTGGCTTGAAATGGCACTCACCTTCCAATATAGAGAGAAAAATATTATAGGAAATTAAAAAACAAACAAACCCCAAAACAAACCTATTTTACTTATGATCAGGTGCTTGTAAGCTTTACTATGGACACCATCCAGTAAAGAGTTAACTTCACTGTGTTAATTAGTTATAAAAACAGATGCAATTTGAGGGGAAGGTTTTGGGTTTTTTTAAAGTTACATGTCCATATTTTAAACTTATACCTAGCATTTTACATGTCCAAGCAGGCCACCCTCCCCTTGCCTTCCTTCTGCAAAAATCCTATGCCCCTAAACTTGGTGCCTTACATTGAAATATTCCAAGCAGTTGTAAACACTACAGCATAAATACAAATATGACTATTGATATCATCTCCTACCTAAAATGACAGTCCACCAAAGTACTTCAGCATGTGCCTAACTTTAATCTTCTGAGTAGCCTGGTGATCTTAAACAATGAAACTACTCACATGCCTAACATTAAGCAAACACCTAAATGCTTTGCTGGATTAAGGCCTAAAGGATTCTTGTAAAGTCAAATTTACAGTTCTTAAGAACCAGAATTGATCTTTCAATGAAGTTGTAGGTTTAGCTTAGAGATTTGCATGTTGTCCCATTTTTCTTTCAAACTTCATTGCAATGGAAATTTTCTGGCCAGGTCTAATTGCTACTAAAGCACTTCAGTTTGAACAAAAAGCAGTCTCCTGAGGGCCAGATGGGATTGTGGGTGTGTAAAAAAGAAAAGTCTCCTTTGTTTCGTTAAAAGCAAATCCACAAGGGACAAAGGAGAAGGCGTTAGTGCCCTGAAATCAAGATACACCAAATTTTTCTGCCACTCTCATAGAAATAAGAATTCTAGAGAAAAACAAGTTTGACAAACAAACAATATGAAATCTCTGTGAGGATTTGAAATGCTGTTAGGAGTGTCAGACACATCACAGTCATGACTGTGGTTGTCAAGGTAACCTCAGGTCTTGGGATTTCCACAGCCAAAGAGGACACAAAACAGCCACAGTAGGTTCCTTTCCAAATCACTATTAGAAACACCACCTGACCCTGTATAGATATGTTTCTTATACTAGTCTCTGGAAGTATGAGACTGGGATGGGAAATTAAGCCAAAATGGTGCTTTGGTTTGTACTGTATTGATTGATTGGTGGACGTGATATACCTTGACTTTAGCAAAGCTTTTGATACAGTCTCTCATAATATTCTTATCAGCAAGTTAAGGAAGTATGGGTTGGATGAATGGACTATAAAATGGATAGAGAACTGGCTAGAGCATAGGGCTCAACGAGTAGTGATCAATGGCTCCATGTCTAGCTGGCAGCCGGTCACAAGTGGAGTGCCCCAGAGGTCAGTCCTGGGACCGGTTTTGTTCAACATCTTCATTAATGATCTGGAGGATGGGGTAGATTGCACCCCCAGCAAGTTTGCAGATGACACTAAGCTATCGGGAGTGGTAGATACCCTGGAAGGTAGGGATAGGATATAGAAGAACCTAAACAAACTGGAGGATTGGGCCAAAAGAAATCTGATGAGGTTCAACAAGGACAAGTGCAGAGTCCTGCACTTAGGACGGAAGAATCCCATTCACAGCTACAGACTGGGGACTGACGAGCTAGGCAGCAGTTCTGCAGAAAAGGACCTGGGGGTAACAGTGGATAAGAAGCTGGATATGAGTCAGCAGTGTGCCCTGGTTGCCAAGAAGGCTAATAGCATATTGAGCTGCATTAGTAGGAGCATTGCCAGCAGATTGAGGGAAGTGATTATTCCCCTCTGTTCAGCACTGGTGAGGCCATATCTGGAGTATTGTGTCCAGTTTTGGGCCCCCCCCATTACAGGAAGGATGTGGACAAGTTGAAGAGAGTCCAGTGGAGGGCAGTAAAAATGATTAGGGTGCTGGAGCACATTACTTATGAGGAGAGGCTGAGGGAACTAAGTTTGTTTAGTCTGCAGAAGAGAAGAGTGAGGGAGGATTTGATAGAGCCTTCAACTACCTGAAGGGGGGTTCTAGGGAGAATGGAGCTAGGCTGTTCTTAGTGGAGGCAGATGAAAGAACAAGGAGCAATAGTTGCAGTGGGGGAGGTCTATGTTGGATAGTAGAAAAAAGTTTTCACTAAGAGGGTGGTGAAGCACTGGAATGGGTTACCTAGGGAGGTGGTGGAATCTCCATCTTTAGAGGTTTTTAAGATGCGGCTTGGCAAAACCCTCGCTGGGATTATTTAGCTGAGGTTAGTCCTGCTCTGAGCAGGGGGTTGGACTAGATGACCTCCTGAGGTCCCTTCCAACTCTATGATCACTGTCTATAATCACGAGGTGAGAAATCCAAAACACTTTAGAAGGTGCCACAAGCAAATCCCAGAAAACTCATCATTTGTAAACAGTAATATCCTACTATTTCAAAGTCTGTATTTTTTGGAGAGTGGGATGGGGACAGTACTTCCAGGAATAGATTATAAAGCACGGTGATTCCCTACCTGTTGGGAATCGTCTGTGCGGTACAAAATGCCAGTCTGGTCCATGGCAGCTGAATTTTCTTAGATCTGCCAACCCAGCTGTAGTTGCAAGACAATTATTTCAAATTTATGAAGTGTTGCATCAGGATGTTTGGCTTTTACAAAAAGACCACAGAGGTGTATCATCAAGTTGATTGGACACACAGGCCAACAGAGACGCCAACATTCAGATTTTTTTATAATTACTTCTTAATAATTCATTCTGAAGTTGGACTGTCAAAAAGTTGAAAGAAGTTCCCATGCAACTGAGAATTAAATTAAATTAAATATCCGTTGCCTATGAATCCTGGAAACTTTTCACTAATTTAAAATAAAGGTTCCCTCACTTAAAAAATAATGTGTTTATTTCCAACTGATTATGAATAATTAAGCAAATATTCTCAACCAGTGCTCCCACTATTGAAGATTTAACTGCCAGGCAAAGCCACTGCAACCTTCTCCTGCACTGTATACTGCTGTTGCCTCAGATAGTAGACTTCTTCCATAATTACGTGATCTCCATCAGGGCCTGTTTGTGTGGCTGCTGCAGGCATATGTTCTCCTGGAGCATCCCATACCACTTACTTGCTGAGAGATCTTCCAGTCAGTGACAAGGGAGTTGATGCAGGAGGTAGGTTTCTTTATTCTCTATTGCTTACTCCTACAGACCTCTTACTTCTCTGGCATTGCTTGCCTACCATCCTCATAATTCTATCACAAGTATGCAACCAACCACACACCGTTGTTCCATGGTGAAACCAGAGGGAACCTGGTCCAGAGTGTCCATCTTTCCCTTCTCATTACTTGGCCACACATCAAGCACACAGCTAGATGACCATGTACATGCCAGGACCCAAAGTGTCAGGCTAAGGACCTCTCAGATGATGGGGGACGATTTGTACTTTCTGTTCTCCTGTAACAACTTCACTCATTCCTTCCAACTCCCACCTGTAGAGAGATTCAAAATGGCCCCTGGAGGTCTTCCAGTGCCAATATCCTCTCAATATTTGTTACATTAGCATTCACAACACTGAATAAAAATGTGCTCCTACATGTGTTTATGAATAAAAGAGCTATGAACAGCAGTGAAGTGGACCAAGGGGTTTTATTCATACAAGAATGCCCTTTCACTCAGCCCTGTTTGCGACTACATACATTGCATTTGACCAAAATAAAAATGAGCCACATTTGCCTCTGATTATTTTAAAACAGTGTATAAGGCAAAAAGTCAGAGTCTTTCTGCATATTTCCCTTTGATACTCATATAGGATTTGATTTACTTGGCAGCTAGAATTATTAGCAATTACATACTTGACTGATCTTCTACAACTAAATTAGAAAAATCATCTGTATTATTGAAGAAGGTCATCTAAATTATGATGAACAAATAGTATTCTGGTACAAAAGGTAACTAATTTAGTAACTAATGAAATTTCATTTCACTCTCATCCATTCCAGAAACCTTTCTAAACACACACTGTTCAACACTGTTTTATTTTTGGTGTGCATAGTTCAGTAGAGTTTATTGAACTTAAAAAGGCATGAAATCTTAAAGGAAAAGGTCAGGAGAGAAGGTTTACATCAGTAAATCTAGATCACTGACTTGTTAAATACGTGAGTTAATATGGCAAATGCTTCCTTGATATTATTATTACCATAGCAATACTCTGAATTATAATATATATTGCCTATCACTTGAGAATCTCAAATGGCTTTATAAAGATGATCTTTATTCCCAACCAAGGAAACTGAGACTTGCCCAAGATTATGCCATAGAGATTACCTGACTTGCCTGCCCCTGTTCCAATTTAAATCAAGAACAAAACTTCCACTAGTTTTTTGGTGCAAAAATCAGGCCATAGTGAAAAAGTTGGCAGAATAGAGAACAGGACCTGTATTTCCTGACACGCAGTCTCACTGTCAGCTAGTCAATGCTGCCTCCTCTTGAATATTTCTCTTGTGGTTTTTAGACCTACAATATACATGTAGTTGGAAACAGAAATGAATGTTATGCGTTATTCAGTTCCTTAGCTGAATAAATCTCCTATTGACGTTAAGGGGATTTACAAGAATATAATGTGATTAATACCCCCATGTGGTTTTTTTTAGAACATCTAAGATGCATTTAGGAGACGACTGTTTGAAAATAGAATTCAAAACAACAATTCCTTGACAAGAATAGCAATGAGCAGTCAGTGCTATGAAAACTGGTACTTGAAATTTTCCATCATAGTATTTAGAACTAGGCTCCCATTGTACACATGCATTTGAACTAAAGCATCTACCCAAGTCCCATACTTCACATAGATTTGCTTCTCGAGCCACTTTTGTATCTCAGTTTTCAGCCATATCAACAGCATCCTATTCCTGACCTAATTATACCAAAATAGGTTAGTTTTTTATCTCTGGGACTTTCCCATGATAGAAAACAATCCTGGCCCTCAGTTCAGGAGCAAGCATTCCAATAAAAAGGTTTTATAAGATGATACTAGGTCTGACAAGCTTGTAAGATTTTACAGCTGCACAAACACATTTTCAATTACTCTGGGATGCCACAGAAAGCTGGCTGACAGTGCAACTTGGTAGCTAAGGAAATGTGAACTAGAGATAAAGTTTTGTATATAAAGCTCTTAATCTCAGCCGTAAGGGGACAATCATGCCTTCAATTCCATAGCCACAGAGTGTCACTAGTGTAGACAAAATTCATGAGGAGAAGCAGTGTCTATGGGAGCCATACAAGAAGTGGTGAGAGGTAGGATTGGAGTTTCTGTTACACCCTTCTTCCTTCCCTTCCACCATGCAGAAGGCATGTGGTAGGACTGTGGGGTCTACATAATCTGGATGCTGAACAAAGGATTTGCCACTAAACCCTGGTCTACACTTACCTGGAGATTCGGCGGCAGCCAACGGGAGTTACACAAATTACACAGAGTAGCTTGCGTAACTCCCGTCGACTGCTGTGCTTCCCTTCTGCGCACCATCTTCACTGCACTGCACCTTGAGTGCTACACTACTTGATGGGGTGGATTTACTCAGTTGACTTTCTGATCGATTGAGCAGGTCTACACTGACCGCTCAATCAGTCCCGAAAGATCTATCTGGCGGCAGCGACTTTGCTGCCGTCAGTATATAGACATACCCTAAGTACGCAATTGGGTTTTACCCCACAACTCTGCCTGGGAGTTAAAAATAGCTGGGGAGAGTCTACTCTGGGTCTCTGATCAATCTGAGCTGGGCCAGAGACAGGTTTTTCTCAACCTGTGCCTGTGGCTGTAGAATCTACCCTCTGAGGGACTACTCTGTACACATTAAGAACCATATGTGCACACCCACAGCTGCACTGCTAAGTGATTACACCTCCTGGTCACAGGGATTTGAGAGTCTGATTTGTTGTTTACTGTTTTGACATCCCAGGGCTTGATTCTGCACGATGCTGAGTGCCTCCTGAGAAATGCAGAATACCCTCCCTCAGCACCAGGGACTTTTATGGGAGCAGGAGTGAGCCTCACATACATTCAATGCTAAGCCCACTGAGGACACTCAGTAGTCACTAAATGATGGAACTCCTTCCCCCAGAGTTTTTTCTAAGTGTCTGAGTGAATATCTTTTGGACACAACACATGTTCCATTTATTTTGCCATGTTTATCTTTAACAGTCTCCTTTTTGTGCCCCCTTGTACCCACATCACTCCAGTTCTATTTGTTTATAGTTTGGTACTCCCCATTCCTTGGGTTATTTTCTCTAGTAGGGTGCCCTGCAGTCCTTGAATGAGTGTTTGGACTGGGTAAGGAGTGCACGATTTTGTCCTCAGTCTGGGCAATTTGGACAAATATTTTTCTCATATATGCTAGATACATTTTTTTTATTATATACAAGTTTGACTGCCATTGGAAGGACCCTGGCACTCTCTCTGTCTGTACTTTGTAATCTATGGGGTTTCTGTGTTTCAGCAAATAATTGACAGTAATGCATTTGGGAAGAAATTATTGCTTCACTTTCATGTGCTTAAAAAAGTAGTGTGGGAAATACTGAAAACATTGTCATAGGATTGTGTAGATTGTTACAATGATTCTAAGTTTTGCAAACGATTTTCTAAATAAATTGATTCTATTTTGGACAGATGGGGAAATAAAGTTAAAGTACAACCCAAGTCGTTCACATTATAGTGTCTCTCTTCACTGTAATTTACCTCAGATTTCCATTTTCCCTATACAGGGAAAATTGGTATTCATTTATAATAAAATATTTACTAGGGCTGGTCAAAAATTTTGTGTCAACTGTTTTGACAGAAGGTTGAGTTTTCAACTTAATAATTTTTTTCACAAAAACAGTCTGTTTTCCATGAGAGTTTCAATATTTTCTCAAACTAAACTTGAGAAAACCAAGAAGTTCTCAGTTTTCTAGATGAAATGTTTCATTTTTTGATATTTTGCCAAAAAGTCTACATTTTCCTGAAGAATATTTCAAAGAAAAAAAAATTATGAAAAAACCTTATTCCCAATCTGCTCTGTAATGATGAATGCTCACCTCACACGAGCACCCCCTCATTGAGTGTGTGCGTGCCTGCAGATTTCTTTCTTGATTTCTCCACTCACAATGCCCCCATCAGCCACTGTGCTCTTCAAGCGAGTCTTCGGTGGCTCAGCCCTCTGGCACACAGTCCATGTGTGAAAACAAAAATATACCCCTTCTGGGACATATGGTCCAATCAAGCTCCCAGTATTGTTCTGCAGCCCTCCCCGGGCTCAGTCCTTCACGGTCCAACAGGGCCCATCACAGTACCCTCACTGGGCTCAGTCATTGCCAGTACGTCCAACCTGGCCTATCCCAGTGCCCTCAGTTGGGGTCTGACTTGCTTGCAAAGCTTCCTGCTCTGTAGTGGAGCAGAACCCCCAGGGCTTCCTCTCTGGAGCCTCTTTGCCTTTTCCTTGAATCCTCAGTGACCCCAGATCTCCAGCTGAGCCACTCTTTTCAAACTCAGTTCATAGAGTCCCCAACTCTTCAGCTGAGTCAGTCTCCCTTCAACCCCTTTCAGGGGAGTAACAATTTCATGTACAGTCCCTTCCTTGGGCCTGTCTAAACTCTCTTCTATCAGGGCATAAACACCTTCCCAGTGGCTGTTAGGGGGGACCACAGCCCACACACTATTCTGGGTTCCAACCCAGGGACCTTCTAAGTAGCTGCCATGGCCACATCCCTCTCACTGCATTTTCTGGGCCAATTCCCCACAGTCCTTACCTTTCTCAAGTCCCAGCAGCCAGCCAGGCACACCTTTCTTGCTCCCCCAGTCCCTGCCAGCAGCTGCCTGCCTAACCCCAGCAGCCAACCAGGAGCCCTTCTTTGCTCCCCAGCTCCTGCAGCCCACCAGGAGCACCTCTTGCTCCCCACAGTTCCTGCCAGCAGACTGAACTCACTCTGGCCCTGCAGCTCCTTTTATATGAGCCTGCTGGGCCCTTACTGGATGCTCCCTGAAGCCCCTTTTCTGATTGGCTGCATCCCACACAGCCGCTCTAGGCCGTTTGGTGTATCCAGCTCCACTGCTCTTTTCTGTGGGTGGGGTGTGGTAGGACCACGAGGCCTCCAGCAGGGGGCCTCCAAGCCTAATACACCCCATCACAGGCTCTAATACTGACTATAGACACTGGAAAGTAAAGTAAACTGTAGGCCCCATTTTCAAATGTCACCACTTCACAAGGATATCCATACATCATATTTGTTTGCTCAAATTGATGTCATTTTTCAATACACAAAAAGCAAGCAAATACTTTCTACCTGTTTTAGGCTAGGAGAACAACAAAACTAGAAAAAATAATAGTCTCCCTTGAAGAGTATGCAGTATTTGTCTCTCCTCTGTGACAATGAACTGGACACCTAACGGCAGAGTCTTTAGAGATTTAAAGTTGCAATACATAGAAGACAAGGCATAACAGTTACACAGCTAAATACACTATATTTGGCAATTAATGTAAGTTTATACCAAACAGCTATTTACATGACTGACAATTTGAGCATCCAAATTCAGGATATTGATGTGATATGAATGGGCCCACATTTGAAAACCAGGTTCATCACATGTAGAAATGAACGCTGTGATCATCAGAATGACTTTGGCATACAATCTTAGTAATGTATTCTAATACAGAAAGGTACAGAGCTCCAATCAACATATGCCTAGCACAAGAACTCCCTTCTTCCTCTTGTTGCCATACCATTCCATTTGCCTGTTCCCAGTAAGACAGACCAGTAGCAAGTGTCACAGAGTGGCCCCTTAATCAGCATGCACATGGTGAGATTTAGTTATTCATGTGGCCCAGGGTCCAGAATCCAAATCAATTCCCAAACTTGGCTCTCCCACTTTGCAGTACAGTTAGTGGGGACCTCATTTTTCTCCTTCTGTAATTACAAGTAAATCCCTTTTTAACAGTCTGGTGAATCCTGTTTCTGCCCTTATTTTTAATCATCCTTTTAATCTCAGCAAGTACCTTGGAATTTCTTCAATGCAGAGTTCAAAACTGTAATGGACGGCACCATAAAAACTGCTATTGTGTTTGTGCAGTTTGCAGAGTAATTGCTTGCTGCATCAATCTTTGTTAAAGCAAGCTAGTTTTGCTTATTATAAACACTTAGCAAACAAAGAAAAATGACAGGCCCTTATCACAATCTGGATATTTGCATAAACCACAGATTCTTTCATAGGAGATTTTTCTATGACCCATCTGGATTATTAAATGCACAGCCAAACACCATGACTGGGGCTGACCCAACCTCTAGATTGAAGGAGCAAGAGGAGGGACAGATTATTAGGATAGTCTCCTTTAGAATGACAACTAAGGTCTACATTCAATTAAAACTACTCTGTAACTTACCTGGTAAAGAGGTTCATAAAAACCATGCAAACTGGCCTCACATCTGTGCAACTGTTTCAATGAGAAACTGAATTTTTCCTAAGATGCCTTGGTTAGGATATTTCTTTCCTTTGCTATAACACCAAGTCTAAGAGAAGCAGGCACAAGTGGATGGACCTGGGAAGTAAACAGCTCCAACAAAGGACCATAACACATTCCCTACTTGTACTTGCCCACTGAATTTTTCAGCTGGGAGCAGTTGAAATAACCCTGTCAGCTGTCCCAGATGAAAAATCAGGCTCAGCACTGCAGCTGGTTATGAATTTTTTGACAAATCATTTTTAGTCAAAAAATGTCAATTTGACAACAATGAAACTGTTTGTAAAATGAAGTCAGTTTCAACTACTTTCATGGCTTGAAAAAATGTTGAGAAAAACATTTCAAAATGGTCAAAACAAATAGTTTCAACATTTCCTAAATGAAAAATTCCAGTTTTCTGCTTTAAAATGATTTTTCATTTTGAAATTGAAGCCAATCAGACTCAAAAAGATATCAAAAGAAAGCTCAAAATTGAAAGGAAATGTTTTGAAATTATTAAAACATTTTGATTGACCCAAAATGAACAAAAATATTGGGGGATGTTTAATTCGCAAATATTTTTGAGATTGACTTCATCCTAATTTGAGACTATCTGAAGAGACTGTCTGATGTCACTGCATTTTCATATTTTTCACAGCTCTCAGAGGGAAGTCTATAGCAGGGCCCAACTCAGCTGGACCTGCTGAGAAAACACACTGGGTAAAAAGGGTAGCCTGAGGATGAATCTAAAAGTGGAGTGAACCATGGGATTCCACTCGGAGAGAAGTGCAGGCAAGGGCCTATCACTTGGAAGGATGCCCACATATAGTCACTAAGAGGTCAAAGATATAACTTACCCTGGAACTGTGACATCTATTATCTGTTATATCTGTTGATATAAATCAATGCTGTGCTGTCTTCCCGAATCTTCAGATAGCCTAAAACAACAGCTCTCAGCAAGATGTGAACTTCTGCATTCATTTTAATAGAGGATTTACTTCAGACTAAACATCACAATATGTCAATATTAACTGTTTAAATGCCAATCAATTTAGCTAAAACATCCAGTTCATATGTTTATTATTAATCATTTCTATTATGGAAGAGTCCAAAGGCCCCAGCCAGGATCAGGGCCTCACTGCTCTGTGTAAACAGATAAAATGTCACACTGCTGCCTCTGTTTCTTTCCATCAGAGATGCAGTCCCACTCCAATGCCAAAGGCCTTTGCTGTCTGTCTCCTAAAATATCCCCAGTTGCACCCTGCACAGATGACCAAACTTCCATTTTCCCCCTAACAAATCCTTCAATGCAGGGATGCATTGCCAATACAAAAATCTTCCATAGAGCAGCGTAAAATAAACAGAATAGCATTCCATGGATGAGAATTATACTGAATTCAATATCAGAAATAAAGAACACACCCGATACTCCACAGACTGAATTTTCATGTTCTATTCCATTATTTTGAATGTACTTCAATCTGCTGCAGAAATTTCAAGGTGATGCAGCATCCAAGGGACCTTGCAGCATAATTTTGGGCCAGGGGCAATTACAGATTAAACTGATCTCAGTGAAATGCCAGGTCTGTCGTCACCCAACAGCAGAAACTCAAAGTTCATTAAAAAAATTGTGCACCCTAAGCAGCTCTTTTAGACGCATTTATAAAGCCCTCAGTTCCTTTATGAGGGAAAGGAAGAATTTTTATGATACTAGATGCCAACAATAGATTGGATGCCAAGGTGACATGAATTTGCCAGTCAGGAAGTGCAGTGTGACTGCACAGTCATGTGAGAGGCTAGCAGGGGCTGGCTAAGAACAGCTGTTCAGCAGAGTCCAATGGGACGCTTCTCCCTGCCAAACCCAGAAGTTTCACATGCAGGAGAAGAAATCAAACTAAATCCCCAAGAATTATTTCCAATTTGCAATTCTCATTGACCCCAATTCCAGCACATGCCGCTATCCTACCCATGTGAATTATGGCACCGTTAGTAGCATCATGAGCTGAAATAAAATATATGAAACAAAGGAAAAAATACCCCATGATGGGAAACAGACAATGCCACCTATTTACTAGCCAGGAAGCACTACTACAGACTTGGCTGCAGCTCAACCCTCTCACCAGCAAATAACACAGCCTCCCAGAAGAGATGACTCTGGCCCACAGCTCTATGTAATATGATTTTTATAAACATCAGCCTATGACAAGCAGTTGTGTCCTGCTGCTCTTGTCAGGAACTCTCTCTTTCTAATCAGTGTCTAACTAACAGTCTTAACTTAGACAATGGACAGACACCATATACTATTATCATTGCACCAGCTAAGCATATAAACACCATGAAAAGTTAATTCCCCGTGTATTCAATAATCTGTCCTAAACAGGACAAATGTCTTACAGTCTCTAGCTCATCTTAAATATTTAAAACTACTGTGGATTCTTGTAGTCAAAAACAGCAACTTCTGCAATACCTAGAAAAATATGTTCCAAACTAGACTAGATTTGAAGACTTTATTCAAGATTTTTTCCTGAAAAACAAGTGGCCTGCAAAAATAAGTTCCCTTTTTCACCAAATGCGGGCCTCATTCTCCGCTTGCTTTGCATATTAGTCATTTACACCTGTGCAAGTGGGTGTTAAATGCCACCAAATCAGAAATCTCTACTCACTCACCCTACCAGTACCTTTTACACCCACTTCACACAGGTGTAAATGATTACACAAGACGTAAGACAATGGAGAACGATGACCTAATTGCCTGAAGAAGTATGCCACCTGCAAACTTTTTAATGGGTTCATCATGTTATGTTTTCCCATGCATAAGCAGTAATCGTACACATTCGGTATGAATGATTTATTTTAGATTGAGAAAAACAGAAACAAAAAATAATAATAAAGTCTCCATGAAAGAACACAATATGCAAATATACTCTGTTCCACAGACTCTTTTAGAACCAAATGATTGCTGTGTCAGCTCAGCTCAGGTCTTTGAAATGTTAAAGTTGCAATACACAGAATCTAAAGAGGTCACAGTTTCAAAGTTAAGTAACCCCTCATGCCTTGTATTGTCTGTCAAGGTACTTCATCACCATAGTATCTGAACACTGAACAATTCTTAATGGGTTTTGTCCTCACAATGACCCTCTGAGTTAGGCAAATATTCTCCCCATTTCACAGATAAACTGAGGCACAAAGTAGATTAAGTAGCTTGCTCAAGGTCACACAGGAAATCTGTGGTGGAACTGGAAATTAAACCCAGATCTCCAAATCCCAAGCCAACATCATAGTCAGCAAACCATCTTTCCTCCACTTAACTACTAGGACTCCTGAATTTAGAAAAAAACCTCCTTTCTAACTCTGAAAACTAAAAAGATCTGTAACCCATACTTGGGAGTTCAAGTCAAGCACAAATAGTAAAGAAACACTTACTCTACTTAATATCTATTTCATAAATTAAGCCGTGTTATGGTAGGGAGGTAAAAATACTGCATGCCTTGGTTTGGCCAAATGCCCCCGCAGCCACTGATAAATTTTGCATGATACAAATACTAACAGCTGTTGAATTAGAACATCTGTCAGAATAGGGATGTTAGCCTTAGGCAAAAGGACTCTCTTAAATGTGTCGCAGAACAGAGCAATTGATCTTTTGGACAGCCAAACCTGATTTTTGTTTTTTCCACAACCTTTGATTATTAAACAGAATACAAATGTAAACCCAAGCTCTCTTCTTTATACATTAGACTTTACACACTGACATCTACATAGGAAAAAGAACATTTGCAAGTAAGGCTGAATGTTTTGAATCGTTACCTAATCGATATATATTGTCCCCATTACTGTATTAGCTGAGCTAATGTATTTATCTTCACAATGCCCCTGTGAGAGTGCTATTAGCCCTATTTTACAGCTGGGGAATGAAGGACCATGAAGGCTAAGTGACTTGCTGGGGTCACATGGAAAATCTGTAGTGAAGCAGGGAATGGACCAATCAGTAGTGGATGCAGGGGAGAGACCAATCAGGAAGCAGACTGTAATAGGGTTCAACACACCGCCTTGGTGCCACCTGCTGGCTATCTAGGGAATCAGTTCTCAGCCGTGCAGACGCCCCTGTCTGTGGTGTTTTGCCCTCTGTCCTGTCTCCACTGGACCTTCCTTCTCATGTCTTGGTCCTCCAGCTGAGTCACCATCCATGTTCCTCCATTTCCGGGGGATTCTGCAATCCATTCTAGCCACTTCCCATCATGGCCACCATAGTCCTGCCACCACCCCAATGGCAATCGGGAGTGGGGGGCTGCCCACTACTCTGGGTCCTGGCCCAGGGACCCTGTGTGTGTGGCAGCCTTCTGTTGTATCTCCCCCCAACTATTCAGCAGACTTCCCTGGGCCACTTCCCCACAGGCCCAGTACCTTCTTTACTCTGCCTTCAGGGCATTCGGCTCTGATGAGTCCCAGCAGCCAGCCACTGCTCTGTCTAGGGTTCTGACAATCCTCCCTCTTCAAGCTCCTGGGAGTCACTCTCCTTGCTCTGCTCTTCAGCTCCCTTTTATACCAGCCTCCTGGGCCCTGATTGGCTGTCACGCAGCCCCTTCCTATTGGCTACCTTTCGTGCAGCCTCTCCAACAACCCTCTTAACAGTTTCCAGGCCAGTGAGGGGCAGGCGCCCTGCCACACAAACCAATTGGGGCACCTTCTCAGCTGCAGATTGTGTAATCTGCAAAAACTCCAGACATTTTTTGTTATTTGAAAACCCCTCCCAAACAGAGAAAGCAGACTCAAAAAAGAGGCTATGTCCAGGGAAACCCTCTTCACGAATTCACATTTATCACTGGCTTGGCAAATTTACCACCAGGTTGTCTGCCCTGTTTTTGACAGTCTGCCTGAAGTAGGCACTAATGACCGTGAGCCACTCCAGACAGTGAGACAAGAAGTTCCAAAAGTTGACCGTGCACCGTGTGAAGAAGTACTTCCATTTGTTTTAAACCTGCTGCCTATTAAAATACAACAGTACAACTTTCCTATAAAGCTGCATCTTATCCCCATCTTCATGGTGGTATATGTAATTCTACCCAGGACTTCATCTCCTCACAATGCCCTGCCCTTCCTCAGCCTTAGTATGTCTATATGTACAGCACTACAGCGGTGCAGTTGTACCAATACAGCTGTGCCACTGCAGCATGTCCGGTGAAGACACTCTATGCTGACAGGAGAGAGCTCGCCCATTGCATAAAAAATAATCTCCATGAGCAGCAGAAGCTGT
The DNA here is from genome assembly GCF_026122565.2 of Emydura macquarii macquarii. Lineage (NCBI taxonomy): Eukaryota > Metazoa > Chordata > Testudines > Chelidae > Emydura > Emydura macquarii. Next base: position 1,066,854 of record NW_027132618.1, on the reverse strand, counting down.
GTCAGCAGGAGAAGCTCTCTCGCCAACATAGCACTGTGCACACGAGAGCTTATGTTGGTATAACTTATGTCACTCAGGGGATGGAATAGTCACACACCTGAGTAATGTAAATTTTGCTGACATAGGCTGTAGTGTAGACATAGCCTTAATGTCCTGTTCTCCCCATTGTCTCACAGCCATCTTCTTACCAATCCTGCACATCAAATGGTGTTCCCAATCCCAGTCCACCATTGCCTTCCATTCAAATCCTTCCTAAAGATTCACTTATTCCACAATACCCTCAAGAAGTGACTCAGTAATAAATAAATAATCCTAGTAAGTTCATTCTTCTGGACTTCCCAGTACATCCTGCCTATGCTGCAGTAAGTTATTATTTATTTTGTATTATTGTAGCACTTCAGAGCCCCACTCCTCTGTCTTACTGAGGTTGTAAGTTTCTCAAGGCAGAGATTGTTTTTATTTTGTGTCATATACCAGAAAGCACCAAGTACCTTGTTGGTGCTATATAAAGAAATAAGCATAACATAAGGCTTAATAAGATGGGTGGGAAACAAAATGAGATCTGAAAACCCCTCCCCATCCCTCAGACTTTGGGGATGTCTGCATATGAACTTAGCAGCTCAGGCCTATTCAATTAGTTTAGCTCATGATCAGTGTCTGTATATCATGTTACATGTTGAAAAATTGAACATTTTCAAAATTAAAAAAATAAAATAATCTGCATTTCACAAAATTAAAAAAAGAATGCAACATTTAATACCCCCACCTTGCAAAAGGATTCTCAGGAGCATGAAGGGTTTGCCTGGCCATATCCCTTTGCAGAGGCCTTTGATATTACATTCTAGAGACAATGAAAAGTAAATATCTGACTATGGCATTCTATCACAGACATTATCAAAGTCACAATCTACACATTCTAAAATATAGGCAGTGACAGATATGAAAAATAAACTTTGCTTTGGCATTGCGAGTCTGATGAATGTGCCTTTGCAGTTTTCATGAAAATTTCCCTTTCAGGAAAACTTTAAAGACATCTGAGTATTTCCAAAGCTGCAGCATTTTCTAAAATGTTCTCACTTCTATTTCACTCTTCTCTATTGTTTTCTGTAAAATCTTTGCTGAAGTTAACAGTATTATCTTGGAATCCTTGCTCTTAAACATCAATATAGTGTTTCCATGGTAGGTGTTGTGTAGCTGAAAAAAGTTGTTTGCATCAATGACAGAGCTTATAATTATTTTATATATGGCAGTATAAAATCCTAGATGAAGGTTAACCAAGCACACTGCCTATCAACACCTCTGCCATGTCTCTTTTGTTTATGCAGAAATATGGATGACTCAGTAATGCTGTTTCCAGAACCTTCAAGAGAAGTATTGACTGACCAAACAAAAGCCAAAGAGTATTCCTCATACAGCAAAAATATGTGGAAACAAGCTCCACTTCTTTTAACTGATAAACACTTCAGATTTATTTGATTATTTTATTATAGCAATCTGACAACTAGAGTTATAACAGTTGTCTTCTTGACCCCACATACAGCTGCAATTTTACTGAGATATTTTGTAGATAAGCATAGTTTAGCAAGCAATCATCTTCGTTTCTGGAATGTGAGCAAGAGAGGACAAGCTTTCTGGTTACATAAGAAAAGTAAATAGCATTACATGAACATCAATATTTAGAAGCCATAAGATCAATAAGACAAATGTCAAGTGTAGTGTAGACTTAGCTAATTACCATGCTATGTGAAAGACACAAGTGACTGACATCTGTTGGACACAGCGATATTACAGAAGCATTTAGGGACCAATGCTGCAACGTGCGGTGTGCCCTCAGCTCCCACTGGAGTCAATACGGATTGAGGACTTGGCACCCAGGAGGATCAGGTATATAGCATCTTGTTCAGCCTTTCAAATGCTGCAAACAAATGCACTTGTTTTGTCACTAACCCCTCAGAAGAGTTTAGTGGCCCTTCCAACTGACTAAGGCCCCAGTCCTTCAGTGAGTTCTGCACAAGCATAGGGGCTTACTTGCATAGCACTCATTACAGGATGGGGCCTAAAGTGCTATCAAACCCTGCTATATGGTCTGTGGTGACCAACCTTATAAAGATGCATAAAATACTCACTGCAATGCGCTTGACATGCACAACAATGTGAAGTAATCACACTGGGGACTAGAGAAACTGGAACACAGTGCGCATACAAAGAGGCCAGATTACACCTGTTCCTAGCATTGCGCACTCCTTATAATCAGCATGCGAATAAGCTGTTCTGATGCAGCCCTATTGAGTGTATTGTCTGCTGCCACTCACCATGAGAAAGCTGTGTTTAATGAATCTGGATGTAAGCACTGACTGGAGAGACCAGACCCAGCAACACCTATTCACAGCATGGTACATTAACAGGGCCAGATATGAAGCCCGATAGCTGCAGGAGGGCCTAGAGCTGAGCAAATATTGCAAAATGCTGCAAATATTCATTTTAATTCAAAAGTTAATTTCAATTCATCCTGTTAGTGACATTCTGGTGTTTGCTGCTCACAAACATTTGAGCATGGACACATTGCTAGTGTAAACAGTCATGCAAAGATAACTCCGTTCTAGCAGACACCAAAACTGCATATTGGAGAGGAAAGCTGTGCAGTTGGCAGGTGGGGAGGGAGTAGGAGTTAAGGAATGAGAACCAAGTTTTTCTTGGCTCCCATGAACCAGCATAAAACTCTAGGGCATAAAGAGTCCTGATGCCCACTCCCTTGCACTCCCTAGCCACTGGACACCCTGTGCAATAACAAAAAAAGATATTGTTAAAGAAAGGAGGGAAATGATTTGCTGGAAATGGAGCAGCCCATTACACAACATAAATAAAGTTCTTTATATTTTAGACTGTGAGTACTATATTCAAAGACTGGGACCAAATGTGACCAACACCTTGAAGCAACAGTGCAAAGCACCAGATAACAGAAGCTATGCAATATAATTCTTTGAAAAGTAAGAGAAACCATGGTGGATGGGAGACAAAGAACAAAGAAACCAGCATCAAATTCAGAGTTTAAGGGTAAAGAATAAACAATAATGTTTCCAATGCCAAAAAGCTTTTTGTAGCTAAAAGGAAAAGATCATTTGATTGGCCTTTTTCTTACATGATATAATGAAGTGTAGAGCTGAACTCGTGGAATAGAAAAGGGTGAAAACCCAACTAGACACAGATACATTTTCTCCCATCTATATATGGTATACAGATCTCTTTTCAGATGTTTTCAAAATACTCCAAAAGGACTGGGCTTTGATAGTCAGTTTTAAGGAAGAGTAGAGAATAGCTATGAACCATCCCTCAAGGATGCAGGGGACTGGTAACAGGTACGGAACCTCTGGATCAAGCATTTAGATCTGGTTCAGCAATGACCAAGAGTTATCATCTGATGCTGTTAGTGGCCTCTGTGAAATGAGTTTGTGATTCCAGTCTAATTCCTAGGGGGTAGGGGTCCAGATCACAAAGACCATGGTCACAACAGAGCAGAGAGGACAAGGACTGGATGGGCCTGAAGACTGAACTCCCTCCTCCCTCTCTGGTCGTATCCCAGGCATGAGCATATCAAGGCATGCTCCTGGGGTGCTTGGGAGTTGATTCCAGGCCTAATGCTTCAGGGAGTCACTGAGAAACCAAGTGTCTATGGGCGCAGGGGGCTAGGAGGATAAGATGTATACAAGAGTGGATGAGCGGGCATGGAGGAAGAGTGATGATGAACAAAGATGGAGTGGAAAGAAAGGGAAATGTAATTTGGGTTGATCCAGGCTCAAAGACCATCTTAGAAATCAGTAAATGTTGATCTTTTTTGTGGTCTGACAGCATATTGTACATAGATGACACTGCAAGATGGTACTGCAAGCTTTGTGGAAGAAGTTAGGTTTACAGAAGGCTCTGAATAAAGCAAAGGTAATTATTTTGCATGGTCAGCCTGGAAAGGAGTTCCAAGATCACGCTACAGTTTGTAGGGCAGACACAGATGAAAATGAGAGGATGCAACCAATTTCATGACAAAGGATCATTTGACTTGTCTAATGGAGCAAATCTGATCTAGAAGACATTGAGAGAGAACGAGACCCCTACAGTTACTTTAAAATCTGTCAGATCTATGCCAGTCCAGAGCTAGAAAAAAGCAAACAGGCTGCTATTCCAGGATGTAGCAATGAAGGAACAGAACATTCAGAAGTAATTGTAATGAAATGGTACAAAGTCAGATTACATTTGGCCACCAAAGGGCAGCAGTAGAAGATGCAATCATAAATATATTCAAAAAGAAGATAGAAGGAAAAGAACATTAAGAACATAAACCAGCCATAGAAAATTCTATGCACCCACTTACTCAGACTGGTGAAATATCATTTGTTTTTTTCATTATTACAGTAGAGTCTGAATGAATAGATTTTGTACTAGGGCTGGTAAATTTTCATGAATTTTGCAAGGGTGATAAACACGAGCTTAAAAAGGTGTGGAGACTTCTGACATTCTTCTGACCCGACATGGCACGGCATAAGCTCCAAATTCTGCCCTTGGTTGCACCTTGGCCACCCCGTTAATTTCATTACAAGGGTGCAACTGGGAACAGACTTTGGCCCCAAGTGTATGGCACTAAACTATGGTGCCGGTAATAACATCAGACTGTTACTTTTGCTGTTTTCAACCCACCTGGGACAGTGCCATTTGAGAGCGTGAGGAGCTGAAAAAATCCCTGAGAGCAAAGATTGAAACAGATATTTTTGGAAAAAGATTGTCTGTCAGATCAGTCACATGATGTGTCAGTTTAATGATCTGAGAGTTTGCAAGTTGCTGCTGAAACTGACAGCTGTAAATTAAAATTTAGGAGGTTCAACTATGCAAGCAGAATGTTTATCAAATTTACCAGCAAACTCCCTAATAAAAGTAAAGTGTCAGTTAAGATTGCTAGTTCAAGTACTGGTGCATTGAGAAGCTTGTCTTCCATGTTCTGTATTAATATTTTAGAACTACACGGGTTTGGAAAAATATTTTCAAGAGGTTGTCAGGTTCTTTTTACTTTTTTTTTTAACTTTGATGTTTCTTCCTTTTCTGAAAATAAAATTATATTTGTTTATAAATTTGTGATGTGATGGAATTACAAAACAGGTCAAGAAGAAGGTTCGAAGATACCATGTAGCATCTTCTCTCCTTGAAATAAAAGTGACTACACCATGCTAACTGAACACCTCTTATTTTGTAAGAGACAACAAAAACATGATCATTAGAGGTCGGAAAATACAGTATGTTCTTCAAATTGAGCTGTGCAGAGGTAATAGTTCTAGTAAGAATGTCCTGGACAAGTCATCGTGACTAATCTTTGTTCTTTTTACATTTACAGGGATGGGATTTGTTTTTCTCGAGAGGCTCTCAGCACAGACTGTACATATTTCTTCTAAAATAGTGAGCACTCAGTATTACGAATAATTTAAGATAAAAAGGAAACAGGGATTTATATTATGCTAAAGGCCAATTTTTCTAAGGAATTTTGACCAGGTTTCTAAATTTGCACCAGCAATCGTATGTGCACTACTATATATAAATACAGATGATAGAATTTTCATATTCAAGTATGACTTGTGTGTGCAAAAACACCTCTTGCTTGCACAAATTCTATCTTCTGTGTGTAAATGATATTGGACACTCAGCCCCTTGCAGTATAGGGCCATGGAGCACAGAATTGGACATACAAAATTATGATGGCGAGATTGAAGCCCACGCTTTTAAACTTTACACCTAACTATATAAGATCTAGGGGAAGATGAAACCACTGTGGGTATGTGTACACTGCAATAAAACACCCACAGCTGGCCTGGGTCAGTTGACTCGGGCTCCTGTGGCTCAGGCCATGGGGCTATAAAATTGCAGTGTAGACTTTCAGGCTCAAGCTGGAGCCCGGGCTCTGGGATGCTGAGCCGTGCAAACTAGGTCAGCTGACACAGGACAGTTGCAGGTGTTTTATTGGGGTATAGACATACCCAATATGACTATGATAGGAACAGCTCTGAATAACAGCTGTTTGGTCAAGAACTACATACAAAATAATTTCCAATTAGGATTAAAGGGTTTTGACCTTCATTTTCAAAGAGTAATTTCCACTGCCTCTGTATTGAGGGTCCCAACTTCAGACATCTAGGACCTGATTTGCAGAAGCATTAAGCATTTATAGTCCCATTGACTTCAGTTGGTTCAATGCACAAATAACAATAGCAGAAGTGTGCCATGATGAGAATAGCTATGCACACAATGGTGCAGCTGTGAGTAAAAAATACCCAGTATAAATTCAAAAGGACTAAATATCTTTTATGAAACATGATAATGTGAGAAAAGTGCTCCATGACAGGACTGCAGCTGCCATCCCCATGGTATTTTTTGTCAATCTGACACGCAGAATACAGGATTTCAAACTTCTATATAATTTTATCCAACCAAGTTTCTGCAAGGGCCTAAATATGAAAATGTATTACACGTGAAGCTGACATTTCAAATAAGAATCTCCATATTTCAAATATTAAATCCACCCCATTAGCAGCGGCACAATGCTATTCAAATTAAGGATCAATGCTAAGCTGCTGAAAGCACACAATAGGCCACTACAGCAGGTCAAAAAGGAGTCACATGGTCTCAGATTGGGAGTAAGTAAAATGAGGTGGCTTTCCAGGAATTAATTTAGATGGCTTGCAAAGCAGCTAGCGCAGAAAGACTAACTTTCACATGCATAGCATTGGTGGTGTTCAGCAGCACAGATTTATAGAAGTTAAGGCCAAAAGATGATCTAGTTTGACTTGTGTATCACAGGCCATTAAATTTCACCTAGTTACCCCTGTACTGAGCCCAATCACCTGTGTCTGACTAAAGCATAACTTGTATTTGGCTAAAGCATATCTTCCAGAAAGGCATCCAGTCTTCATTTGAAGACATCAAAAGATGAAGAATCCATCATTTCCCTTGGTAGTTTGTGTGACACCGGCAAATCAGATGCCTGCTCTAACCAAGGCTTTAGGCCTCAACTGAGCACAAACAAATTCAGTGCTGGAAACCAGTCTGTTTCCCCTGTGTATTAGTGATGGTTAAAGTGAGTATTGGGTTTATAATAATGTGGTTAGTGTTTAGACCAGTAATCTTCACTATTTTTTAAGCGGGGGCCACTTTGGCAAAAAACCTTCAATGTGAGAGCCACATCAACTACTAAATTAACACATTAACCATATGGCCTTATTGTGGCCCCTCCTATCTCCAGACACCTCGTTTTCTATAGTTGTAGTAGATCTGCTTTTGTTCGTTTCATTATTATCCACAGTTACATTCTTATCTGCTTTTTCTTCTGTTTCATGTTCCGATTTTCTCCTCAACAGAATTAAGAATCTATCCATTCTTTCCAGCAACTTATTGGGCCCAACAAATAACATATGATACAAATGGTTAAACATTCCGAGCTCTACGTTGGTTGCTATGGTAATATTATGATTATTATACAATGGATATACTTAGAAGTACTTATTGGCACACATCGTACCATGTGGTCAATGTGACATGTAAAGAAGGTGGACTTTGGTAGGCGTGGTACATATTCTAATGTTAAAAATAAAATAAATTGTAATATAGACAATTAGTCAGGGATCCGCACTTAGGGTCAATGGGAGCCGCCACTAGCTCCTGGACCTTGCAATGAAGAACACTGGTTTAGACTTATGAAATGGTTGTAAGTGGCTGCATACATTAATCTCACTAATAATACCCTCACCACATGCTGTAAGGTAACATTTACGTTTTAAAAAAAATGTTTGCTCTGAAACTGTGAACCCAGTCAGGAGGGATTGTCTCCTGCGCATCAAAAAGGCCTATCAAAACTAAATGGGCAATTTTGAGACATCACAATACTTTAATTGCCCCTGCACACCCATGAAGATTCTATGTTCAAAAGGACTCATTCCATCAGTTTGAATTCTGGAAGGACATAAAAATAGATTACAAGAAAATATTTAATCTCTTTGACCGGAGCTACAAAACAGGTGTAGTGAACTCCTGGGTCAACCTTGGGTAGCCCTAAAAGACTTTCAGAACTGATAAATTACAACTCTGTCACCTTATGGAAACCATAGACTCATAGACTCTAAGGTCAGAAGGGACCACTATGACCATCTAGTCTGACCTCCTGCACAATGCAGGCCACAGAACCTCACCTACCCACTCCTGTAATAAACCTGTAACCTATGACTGAGTTATTAAAGTCCTCAAATCACGGTTTAAAGACTTTTAGGTACAGATAATCCACCAGCAAGTGAGCCGTGCCCCATGCTACAGAGGAAGGAGAAAAAAACCCTGAGCCTTTGCCAATCTGCTCTGGGGGAAAATTCCTTCCTGACCCCAAATATGGCAATCAGTGAAGCATGTGAGCAAGATTCACCAGCCAGACACCTGAGAAATAATTCTCTGTAATAACTCAGAACCCATCCCATCAAACGTCCCATCACTGGCCATTGGCATATCTACCACCAGTAGTCAAAGATCAGTCAATTGCCAAACTAGGCTGTCCCATCGTACCATCCCCTCCATAAATTTATCAAGCTCAGTTTTGAAGCCAGCTAGGTTTTTTGCCCCCACTGCTCCCCTAAGAAGGCTATTCCAGAACTTCACTCCTCTGATGGTTAGAAACCTGTGTCTAATTTCAAGTCTAAACTTCCTGATGGCCAGTTCATATCTGTTAGTTCTTGTGTCCACATTGGCACTGAACTTAAATAATTCCTCTCCCTCCCTGGTATTTATCCCTCTGATGTTTTTATAGAAAGTAATCATATCTCCGCTCAAGCTTCTTTTGGTTAGGTTAAACAAGCCAAGATCTTTGAGTCTCCTCTCATAAGGCAGGTTTTCCATTCTGCGGATCATCCTAGTAGCCCTTCTCTGCACCTGTTCCAGTTTGAATTCATCTTTCTTAAACATGGGGGACCAGAACTGCACACAGTATTCCAGATGAGGTCTCACCAGCGCCTTGTATAATGGTACTATCAACTCCCTATCTCTCCTGGAAATAACTCGTCTGATACATCCTAAGACCGCATTAGCTTTTTTCACGGCCACATCACATTGGCGGCTCTTAGCCATCCTATGATCAACCCATACGCCCAGGTCCTTCTCTTCCTCTGTCACTTCCAACTGATGCATCCCCATCTTATAGCAAAAATTCTTGTTATTAGTCCCTAAATGCATGACCTTGCACTTTCCACTATTAAATTTCATCCTATTTCTATTCCTTCAATTTACAAGGTCATCCAGATCTTCTTGTATGATATCCTGATCCTTCTCTGTATTAGCAATACGTCCCAACTTTGTGTCATCCGCAAACTTTGTTAGCACATTCCCACTTTTTGTGCCAAGATTATAATTCATCTGTGTATATACGTTTGCCTGCTTTAACCTTGTAATAACTCATTTCTTTTCTTAGTTAATACATTTTTAATCGGTTCACTATAAGACTAGCTACAAGCATTGTCTTTGGTGTGAGATCTGAGGTACAAATAGACATGAGGTAAGTGACTAGTCTCTAGGAATTGGGAGCAACCTGAATATTTTTGTGATCTTTGGTATATAGCAACCATCTACTACTAAGTTCAGCATGCATGGGTGGCAAGATAGTCTCTTTGAGCATTCCAGTCTCACTGTGACTCCATGATAATCCTGTTATAGTCCTGTAGGAGTTCACACTTGTTACTGGGCTGGTGACAGTCTCTTTGGAATCTCTGCCCTGCTTCTTGACAGTTTGCCCTGAAGATGGCACTCATGGTCAGGCGTGGTTCACAACAGCATGACATCTTGTTCCAAAGATTAATCACCCTCGTTAAAAATTTGTGCCTGATTTCTAGTTTGAATTCGTCTAGCTTTAGCTTCCAGCCATTGGTTCTAGTTATGCCTTTCTACACTAGACTACAGAGCCCTTTAATATCTGGCATTTTCTCCCTATTAATGTACTTATACATTGTAATCAAGTCACCTTTCAATCTTTTTTGATATGCTAAAATAGATCAAGCTCTTTAAGTCCCTCACTATAATAGACTTTTATCTAGCCCTCAAATAATTTTTGTGGCTCTTTTTTGCACCTTCTCAAATTAGTAATCATCCTTTTTAAAATGGGAACACTGTAACTGTACATGGTCAGTCAATCAGTGCTGTATACAGAGGTATAACCACCTCCCTGCTCCTACTCACTATGGTTCTGTTTATACATCCAAGGATCACGTTATCCCTTTTTGCCACGACGTTGCACTGTGAACTTTTGTTCTGTTGCTGGTCCATTATGACCCCTAAATCCTTTTTTGTAGTCATTGCTTTCCATTGTACTATACAGTCCCCTGTTCTGTATAGTACATTGCCAGAGGGACTTCAAAGAACACATGCAACATCATAAACATTTTGACTGGATTTATAGTCACTACACATATACTTAGTCTACTATAGTCTATTGTTGATTTACAGACCATTCTACCTTTTGCTTCATTGTTGCTCAGTAAACGAAAGAGAAATGTTAGCAGTGGAAAAGCAGAGATGCATCTAAGAGTTCATTTTTTCTTTACGGTTGGTGAATATAGTAGAAGTGCTGAAAACAGCAGCTTCCTGTCCCAAAATTAACAGCTGTATTTGAAACAAGGTCTGAGACAATCTTGTAAAGAGGGAAATTCCAAGTATGAAAAATAATGAGAATGTGCTCTACCTCACAGTTTGTCCCTTTTTGATCCACTGTTAGAGATTATTTTTAAAAAGCGAAGGGAGGAAGAGGGAGAGCATAGTGATAAAATAGTCATAAAAAATTTCAAATTCACTTTTTTTTTAAACCAATTTTAAAACCGTTGAAAAATGGTAAATTTTGCAAAAATGTCGTCCAAGTGATTTCTGATTTTTTTTTATCACAATTGTCAAAGTACTAAAATTTGAAAAAATGTTGACCAGCTGCACCCAATAATCAGAATCTAGGGGGGGTGTCACAAAGCCAATCCCATTAAAATGGTTTCCTCACTGACCAATAATATGATGTTTTGTCTCTCATATACCCTGTGATATAACACTATACTCTATACCTTATATATTGAGATGTAAACTACTTGCAATATTACTGTGTGAATTTTGTCTTATCTAGGGGCACATTCTTCAGCATGAATCAACTCCTCCACATATGTATGTGTTTGTAAAACAAAAAAAGAACCTGTTCAAAAATTAAATAAAAACACTCCCTCTCAATTTCATTTGATTTTGAATGAAACATTTTCCCATCAGAAAATGGGGTTTCACCAAAAACTAATTTTTTTCACATGAAAATATTATTTTTTAATAGAATTTTCCATTGGAAAAACCAAAATGTAATATTGCAATGCCTCCTGGGAAACGGAGGTTTCCTGTCCCGCGTGGCACCATGGCAGATCAGATGCAAAGAGAAGCTGCTGTGTACCATGGGAAACAGAGTCTGACTAAGAAGCAGAATCCATACAGGATATTGGGGGAAGTAAAGATACAGAACTAAAACTTCTATGAGGCTGTAAGCTGATGGTACTGTCCGGCCTGGGCGCTGCGGCCCTTCCTCGGGCCCAGGATCTGAAGAAGGCCACAGCGTTCTTTTACAAGAGGAATGTTCTAGTGCCGATGCATGAGTCTTAGCCCCGGCCCTCAGGCAGGGCAGGGCAGGTAAGCAGTCTGTAGCTTCTAACCCCTCTCCCCCCCCCGGCAGGGTGAGACAGGTAAGTAGTCTATAGCCTCTGGGCCTTAGGCAGGGCGAGGCAGGTAAGCAATCTGTAGTTTCCGACCCCCAGGCAGGGTGAGACAGGTAAGTAGTCTAGGGTCTCCAACACCCAGGCAGGGGGAGACAGGCGCGTTGTGGTCCTTCCTCGGGCCTAGGCTCCAAGGAAGGCCACAGCGCCTTCCTACAGAGGCAATGCAGCACATCAGGCAGGCAGAGATTAATGCTGATCTGAAACAAAAGGTTCAACTTTTCCAAATCAAAGATTTCCCAACATTTCATTCTACAACAAGTTTTAATATTTCAACTTTTTCTTCTGATTTGGGATGAAAACAAGTCAAAATATCCTAATTTCTTTCAGGAACAAAATATTCAGGTTTTTGTTTTAGCCTCATCCTCTTCTGTCATGTTTTTCCTCCTTTTTCCATTTTGCTACTGAAGAAATGGGAGATATGAGAAAATGATTTAAAAAATGAAAATATTTTGTTTTCAAGTTTTGTGGAAAAAGTAAAAAAAAAAAAAAACCAAACCAGCCTTTTTTTACTAAATTTTGTTTTAAAAAAAGTCAACCAGCTCTAAACATGATGCTTGCAAGCCATCATTTGGATTGTATGTTATATTCCTTTACTTCATCCTTTTGTCTATCCAGACTATAAATTATTTGCAGTAGGGACTGTATATTACTCTGTGTTTGTACAGTGCCTTGCACAACAGGCCCTGGATTTTGGTTGAGGCCTGTAGATGCTACTGGGATACTAATAATAGTAATTGTGTGTTAGTACAGCATTTCCTAAAGAAATAAGGCTATCACCTTGTAGAAGAGACACTAAAGGACAGTTTGGGAAAATCTGGAAGTTATTTGAGCTAGGAAAGCAAGGCGAGAAATGATAAAATTACAAGCAAGGGTTTGTGCTCATGCAGAAGTTAATGGGTGTTTTCCCACAAGCTTTGATGTGTGTGCAAGATCATGCCCTAAGAAATCTGCATTATTTTGTAACAAAGAACATTCCCTACAAAATAAGAAGGGTATTTCTAAAGCTTAAGATACATACAAGCAGGAAAGTTGCCCTGTCTTTGAAGCAAGATGATGATGACGATAATTATATAGTAGTTATTGTAAATCTGGATCAGCCACTGGATACAAAGTGGATAGAAATGAAGAATATGGTAAAGATAAGCATAAGAACAAACAAAATCTATTAAACTGAAATCCAGAATATTTGTCCCTGAGGAGTTCAATTTTCTGGGACAAACTCAGCCTGGATTTACCATAATACGGAATAACTATGTGCTGAGCAAGAACTTTTTTGCTGTTGGTGGTGACTTCAGTTCATCTTTGGTGTTGAGCATCGTCTGCATTATCTTTCTTTCGTTAGGTAAAAACTATGACATAAGTGGGCACATGTATCTTCAAAACTTTGAACTGCAACTCAACATACCCTGAAGAAGCAGCTCAGAAAATACAAGACTCCATGAAGCTAAGATTGCACTATTGTACTTGCCTGCAGCATTCATACATTTATCAAAATCACAGGCATACTGGCCTCATCTCAAGATTCTGCTATTAGCAGTTTATTTGTAAAACTGTAAAATATGACCTAGATTCTTGTGAGCGTTTTAAAAAGAAATCAGATTAACAATACAATATATTTCTCTTTTCTACAGGTACTCATCATAAGGAAGTGTATGTTCAAAATTATTGGTTAAAGATACTTTCTGCTCCTGAACGTTATTTCCAGGGGTTAACGGACTTTCTCAAAAGATCCCGTTGGTTTTTTTTTTAAAAAGAGAAAGAGTCTAAATCAGGCTGATAGCATCCGTGGAAAATTTAAAGGATATTTGTCGGTAAATAAAAGCAGAGTTAATTCTGTGTCCATCCTCCCCTCTTCCCACCATCACACAGGATTTTAGGCTTCATTCAGCATTTTATGGGTTTGCATCTGATTTCTGTCTTGTTTACACTTACACATTCTGATCTCATTCCTAGTGTGTGAGCAAGTAGTGTAAATTAATCAACAAAAGGCTTAGGCTAGTAATTAAACACCAAATGGCAAACAGCATAGATCTCCAAACTGTGGTCCATACAACAAGGATGGCTGTTGGAGAGCAGGCTGATCAAATGACACTGGCTCTTGTCTTATTTCCAGCTTCTGACATCACATTAAAAGACATTTAAATGCATTAAATACTTTTATTAATATTGTTTTTCTACATATGCATTTACTGTATTTGCCTTCTTACGGTTGTGAAGTTCTGAACGGCAAGGAAAATGGCCCATGATACAGTCTGCATTAAAAATGTGCTTTGAGAACTTCTGGCATACACAATTCTAACACCAAAAGCTATTTAACAGTATAATTGATACATGACAAAAGGAAAGAAGATTCGACAACCAACAGCATTGTGTCATTTGAAAAATTCTCTGCTGCTGCCTTTGGGACTCTCCCATTCGTTTCTTTGTGGCAATGTGGCTTAGGCAATTTATTACTTGAGGATGGATTCAAACATGAACAATTGTTAAAGAGGATGGTTGATGTGGAAAAGAAGTGACATGACTGGACACATGCAGGTTGAAGTGGCAGAATTTGATTTTTATTTTAGTTTTAATGGATAATATCAATGTTTATTTAAGTATTTATTTTTCTATTTTTATCAATTAAGTTTTCATAGTTGTGGGAATAAATAATTATTTAATGACAGTAGACATTGAGATTAAAAAAATTAACGCTTTATAACCATTAAAGCACAAATTGTCACTATTACATGTCAAAATAGACAAAGTAAATATCCTTAAATCAAGCTCTAAGAAGTTCTCAGACAGCATTTTTCTTACTTTACCTATATGTAAATACAGATTATCATCAATGGAAATATTTTTTCATTGGTTGATGTGTATACAGTGAAATCAATGTTTACCAACATGTATTGATAAAAATCTAATCCTTCCATGTCCACGTACAGGACTAGATTCAATCAAATGAGAGCAGGGAGGAGCAGTATGTACCATTCTATCTTTTTGACCTCACTGGATATTCACCTCCCTAGAAAGAAAGTGCTTCTGCCATAGAAGGGCAGCCAATGTAGGCTGTCTGGGAAATGCAAAGAATCAGTACATCATCCAGCTGCCCTGAGCTGTCCCTTCTCTGGCCACTTTCTGCACAAGCTGACTCCAGAATCTACTAAGGGAAGAAAGTGCAGCTGGCTTTCACCAGCACCTCCATCCATCTACCACAACACACGCACGTACATACACCCAAACAGACGTTTCTGCCAGCAGAAACCCATAGCTTGGGCTCCACTGACAAAGTGAATTTGGTTCATACTGCCAACAAAGACTTCACAAGCGGTTTGGATTTTTCTGAACTGTGACTGGCTAAAACCCTTTTCCTATCATCTTCCGCAATGTATGGTAGCTTGTCTTTGTTAGCATATTAAATATTACAGAGTTGCCTAATCACTTCAGATTAATGAAGTCACCAGATTCATTTAGAAAGTAACTGAGAATGTCTAATTTTAATTAGAGGTTTGATTGCTACTGTGAAGCAAAACGAGATTACTTCTTTCCAGAGATTTTTTTATTTAATTGAAACTGCAGTTACAGTATCAATGTGTATCTCAGTTTTGCTTAGTGTTATTACTATGCATTGATGCGATCTTAATATACAATCCATGTTAAAATGTGCAGTAAAACATAGGTGCCAGACAGATTAACTATCTGCTTTTCTAAGGCAGACAGCTGGGCTATGTATTATACCTTCAGAATTTCAAAGGGCATGTGACACAGTCAAGTAAAAATATATAAAATATCATTTAAATGTGTTTATTTTATGCTGAGTGTGTAACCTTGGAGTTCGGTAACTGGCCACAGTTCATAAACCAATCATCTTTTAATCTAGAGGAAAATATGAGTTTACAATAGAAAAAAGAATTGCACTTCCATGCACTTATACTCTTGTGTTGCACCATGATAAGCAGTTTAATATTCTCATCACTATGCATAAAATAGTTTAGGAAAAATATTTTGTTTAAAGGAGTCAATCTCCTTACTATATAGTGTGTGGGGAGAAATCAAGACTTTCTCCAGGATCTTGAGAAAGCATAACTGATCACCAGAAAACAGGAGACAGAAAAGAGAGGAACTCTTGAAAAAGTTACTCTTGTGAGATAAAAGAAACAAAGGCCAGGTCTACACTATAAACTTAAATTGGTATAACTACCTCGCTCAAAGGTGTGAAAAACCCACACCCCTGGGTGATGTAGTTATACCAACCTAACCACCAGTGTAAACAGACTCTCATGGAGGTAGATTAACTAACTATATAGCTACAGCCTCTCACCAAAGTGGATTAACTACACCAACAGAAGAAACTCTCTTGTTGGCATAGTAGCATCTTCACTGAAGCAGTGCAGCTGTGCCACTGAAGCCTTTTTAAGTTTAGGCCTGCCAAAAGTAAGTACAGATTCTCAGTGAGTGGGGAAAACTGCTGTTTTTAGAGGTTGTTATTTATTACTATCATCATTTAACATCTGTATTAAAGTTGTTCCTAGAGGTCTGGACTGAGTTGGGAGTCCCATTGCACTAAGCCCTAAAAAACAAAGCCTCTAATCACATACATAGAGAAACAATCCCTGCCCAAAAGAATTTACAATCTAAATAGACAAGACAGAGTGGGAGGGGAAATGGAAGCACAGAGGGATGAAGAGTCTTGCTCAAGGTCATGCAGCCAATCAGTGGCAGGGCCAAGAATAGAACCTAAGTCTTCCGAGTTCCAGTCCAATGCACTATTCACTAGACCATGCTGCCTCCCTGGCAACAGATGTTTTTCGAGCTAACTGGGAATCTGTTTATAGGTCACTTGTACAGGAAAAACAAACAAGAACACTGTTTATAACCTTCTTAATTCTTCGTGATGTATACAAAAGGCCTAGATGTTTGCAAGTGTAGGGAGGAGAAGGGAGGTAGGGGATTAAAGTCGCTTCTCATGTTTGTTTATCACCATACAAATATCAGGAATATCAACGGTCATCTTTGCTGAAGGTTACCATGGATGATCTGAGAAATGGAATGGGAACTTTCTAAGCCCTCAACCTAAGGGAGCCTACTATCTGAGTTATTAACCAAGAGAGCTATTCTCCCAAGCATTTGTCAGACTTTTGAATTAAATTAAATGTTAAACAAAAAAACAAAGACTTGCAATAAGTATTAAAAAATTTCCTCTCTCACTTACTCAGGTTTCAACCTCTGTCGGTGTCATGCTACCATTTATTTTCCAGTTATCCATAAAGTCCTGCTGGACAAGACCTGATATTTCCATTATAAAATGCAAACAAAAATGTATTTGAAAACCTTTCAGACCTTATTGACTTGCATCACAAAAAAGCAAAAAAGGAGTGCAAAATTCCTCTCCTGCATTTACCAGTGACCTTTAAGGCTTGTTTTGGGAAAAACTGCCTGGTGTCCAGAGAGTAGTTGGGGATTTGCTAAGAAGGTGTTAGAGCTAGTACAAACAGTTGAGGCGTGCTCAATATGCTCTCCAGTTTCTTTCCTGGAAGATTTTTTGGCAGTAGCAAAGGAAAGACTGTAGTTCACCATGCAGACAAAGCAAATAAAAAGTAGTAATTTGTTTTTGTACTATTCTAGTTGACGGATTCAGCTCACTTGAGGAAGCCCAGGATGAGGAGACTGGAAATTCTGTTTATTGTTCAAATTATCAGTACAATTAAAAGATGGATCCATCCGCCAGTAAAGTCAACAGGTGTTATCAATTTCAGTGTGAACATGATTTGGCCCTCAGGTCTCCATTCAGGAAGACACTTAAGCCCATGCTTAGGTCCATTCCTGTTCAGGAAAAATAACTTCAATAGGATTTAAGCACGTGGATAATGATTAGCATGTCCTTAAGTGCTTACCTAAATAGAGATGCTTTCCTGAATTGAAATTCACAGGAGGTTGTGGAAATCAAGTAGGATGCAGAATTATGGAAGGAAAAAGTGTTTTTCAACAATCACATGTCCAGGTGGGGATAAGCAAACATACATACATGCTGTTATTTCAGGTCACCATACTTGTCTTCAACCTGCTTCTATAATCTTGCCCTTGTGACATTATACAGTACAACTGAGTCCAGAGGAAGTAGCTCCTAAGGAAGAGGTTTAAATTCCCACTTGTTTTAGAAGAATAACTCCAATCCAGAAACATGGATTGGAGTTATTCTGAGGACTACAGAAATGGTGCATGGTGTGTTTCTGCTTCTCTTCACCCTTTGCTTTTGTAATAAAACTTTTGGGACATCAGCTGCTTTCCACCACTGAATTACAACACACAAATATTAGGCAAGCATTTTCCTGAGTTTACAATGATTTTTATGTAGGGAGAAAACCCAGCTGGTAGTACTCAAATATCAGGAGCCTATTCAGCATCAATCACAACACATGATAAAATATGGCTACATGAGAATAAGTGATACACATGTAACCCAGGTTTAGAGTGGGGTCTTTGTCGCCCTCTAGTGGCTGGCCCACACAAGAGGTTTAGGAGTCTACTTAATGCAGGGGTGTCCAAACTACGGCCCGCGGGCCAACTGCGGCCCGCGATCCATTTTTAATTGGCCCGCAGCAAATTCCAAAAATATACCAGAATATAGCCCGCACATGAAACCTGGCGGTATTGCACTTCTTGGTTTTAACTCTAGGTGGAGCTACTGAGTTGATCAAGGCAGTTCCTCTACAAAACAAAATTAAGGAAAGAAAAATTTTGCCACAGCGCACTGAAAATGACAACACCAAAGAAACGCAAGATAGCAAATGAGTGTAGAAAATTTCAGACACGGTGGGAAAATGAATACTTCTTTATGGAAGTCAAGGGGAAGTGTGTGTGTTTGATTTGTAATGAGAGTGTCGCAGTGATGAAGGAGTACAATGTAAGACGACACTACGAAACCAAACATCAGACCTACATGTCCTACACTGGTGTGGAACGAGAACAGAAGGTTAAGCAGATGACAACTATCTTGCTAGCTCAACAACAGTATTTTTCCTGTGCCAAAAAAACTCAAGAAAATGCCACAATAGCCAGCTATGAGGTGGCTCAACTCATTGCCCAGCATGGGAAGGCTTTTTCAGATGGTGAATTCATAAAACAGTGCCTCACTAAAGTCGCAGGAATAATGTGCCCAGAAAAAAGTCAAGAATTCGACAGCATTAGCCTATCAAGAAACACAGTTGTGCGGCGAATCGAAGACTTGTCAGCCAACATAAAACATCAACTGTCAGACAAAACGTGTGCTTTTGATTTCTACTCCATTGCATGTGATGAGAGCACAGACGCCACAGATACCGCACAGTTATTAATTTTTTTGCGGGGAGTTGACAATAACTTTTGCGTTACGGAGGAGCTGCTTGATCTCAGCAGTCTAAATACCACAACAACGGGTAAAGACATTTTTGAAGCTGTGTCAAATGCAATTGACAAGATAGGACTTAAATGGGACAAGTTGTGTGGAGTTACAACGGATGGAGCTCCAGCTATGATAGGCGAGCGCAAAGGAATGGCCTCTATGGTGTGTGCCAAGGTGCAGGAGAGCGGAGGTGAGGCAGTTAAAATGCACTGTATCATCCACCAAGAAGCACTCTGTGCCAAGACAGTACAGCTTAGCAATGTGATGAACACCGTTGTGAAAACGGTAAACATAATTCGAGTACGAGCACTCTACCACAGAGAATTTCAAACTTTCTTAACTGACGTTGATGCTGAATATGGGTACCTGCTCTACCATTCAGAAGTGCGCTGGCTAAGTCGCGGCTCCGTGCTTCGGCGGTTTTATTCTCTGAGATCAGAGATCGACCAGTTTTTGAAAGAAAAGGACCGACCTCTTCATGAGTTGAGTGACCCTCTATGGTTGGCAGACCTGGCGTTTTTAGTTGATCTCACTGAACACCTCAACACACTCAACAAAAACCTAGAAGGCAAAGACCAACTCGTACCGCAGCTTCACGCACACATGAAAGCATTCTGTGTGAAGCTCCGACTGTTTGAGGCACAGTTGCGCACCTTCAATGTCGCGCACTTCCCCACATTGTCCAAAATCAGATCTGCGTTTCCAAAGGCCGATCTCACTGATAAAAAGGGGAAATATGTGTCTGTGATCACATCTCTCATGACAGAATTTTCTCAGCGCTTCCAAGATTTTTCTACCACTGAGAACGATATCAAGCTGTTCGCGACTCCCTTCATGATAAATGCAGAAGAAGTGGAAGAGAGTCTGCAATTAGAACTTATAGAAATGCAGTGTGATGATTCTCTGAAGAATCAACATCAGCTTCTCTCCTTACCTGACTTCTACCGGAGCTTGGAAGAAGCCAAGTTTCCTCTGATGAGACGCCACGCAAAAAGAATGATGAGTCTGTTTGGCTCAACATACATATGTGAACAAACATTTTCTCTGATGAAGCTGAACAAAAGCAGATTGAGAACCAAAATGACCAACGACCATCTCTGTGACGTCCTTCGCATCTCAACCACAAAACTGACTCCGGACCTGCCAGCAATCCTGCAGGCCAAAGCGCAACTTCATTGTTCCCACTGAGCGCAACCGTGTTCCCCTGAGTTCAAAATATATTACACGTTCCATGTGTTATTAAGCCCTATTACTTAATAAATGTAATCATTTTATGTTGATAGCATTTTTAAAACAAATATTAGTTGATCTGTTGACAATCCAAACTTATTTGCATAACAAGCTTGAAATATAGTATATAATTTATTTTATATCCCCACCCCCTCCAGGTCTGTCAAGAAGGACCACCATCCAGAAGCAATCAGAGGCAGCTGTTTTGAGAATGAACTGCCAACCTTTTTTGTTCTAAAAAAAAAATCCCATTCATGAAAAGCAGTGTTGTAGGCTGATTGATTTAGTTTACTTACTTAAATACACCAGGTGAGGCAATACGTACTTCATCTCGAGTGAGTGGCCCGGCTGTTTGTGTATTTTATCGCATATGGCCCTTGGTGAAAAAAGTTTGGACACCCCTGACTTAATGTTTTCAGCTGCAGGGCTAAATCTTTTAGTGGGAATGGTAAAAACTCACATTTTAAGTGCTAAAGATCTCAGGTTCAAGCCCTTCTGTTGGCCCTAGGCGGGATGGTTACAGAGATCAAGAGAAACTATTAATTTGCTGGCCCTCACCTTTCACTGTTGGTGCTACTCCTTCAGATTCTTAGCAAGGAAGTTTGTACAATTCACTCCCCTTTTAGATACCATATTGCCACCAAGATCAGTATCTTTGTTCACTTTAATGGCTTGTTTGGTCTTGTTCCACAATCAACTGCAAATCTCAGATTAATTTCCAGGTTAATTTCCTTCCTGTTGTGTCATGCAGGAGGAAGAATGTCATTTCATATGATGGAGGATAATTTAAGCAAATCTGTTATTCAAATTATAAAAGAGTGCTGTATCAAAAGAACTTTTTGAATGGTTCCTGCTAAACTAGTAATGATTAATTTATGCTGCTATCATCTAATGCAGCAAGGAAGCAAAGTGATGGTTTTTGATTAATTGAAATAATTGACATTCTCCTTGCTATAAAATGTTGAATTAAATGCATTTAATCTAAATTTACTGAGACCTTTCTTTAAAACTCTTTCACTACAAACATAGTAGGACATCCACTTGCCAAAGTCATTTTGCTACTGGCATGAAAATATTCTTTTTCTTCTTTCAGTGTTTAATGAGGTTAGCAAAACTTTGTGTTGAAACAGCTCTCAGGCAGGAGCCTGCTTCCAGTGAGCCAATGATAAAATGCCAAGGCCTGGTCTACAGTAGGAATATTTTTTGGCCAAAATTTCTCACCCTTTCTACAACCAGTTCAGCTCTATCAGTGGTAAAAATGGTGGTAATGTTGAAGTAGAATTCTGGCAGACTTGGATTTTGATTCAGCCTATTATGAAGATTTAGGTCATTTGGAAAATTTGGATTTAGATCCAGGTTCAGATTAAGACTCCAAAATTGAGATGTTGGGGTCTTGGTTTGCTTTGACTCCATCTTTAATATTTATTGTAGGCTTCTTCCCCACCATCCCCAGTGGTAATATTTATGGGTAATTCCCAGCCTTATCTCAGCAAGAAGAACCAGTGGAGTTTTACTGTGCAGGGTTGATCAGGATGCCCCTGAGTGCCATGGGACCTGGCCATGTATTAGTTCCATTCGGGAAATGTTTGAGTACAAGTTAGAGAAATGGGGTGGGGCAGAGCATTCACTGCTGCACAGATTGTCTAATCCTTCCTCCCTGTTAAGGGGAACTAGAGCCACAGAGAGCTACTTTATCCATGACCTGGATCAGTCTTTATGCACTGGTTTGACTTGCTCGTCTGTAACCTTGGGTGGAGAAATTGCCATCTCCATCCACACTTCAGATTTCTCCATCTCTCAGCAACTATAGGCTGGGGTCAGAGTTGGCCCTTTTAGGGATAATTATATCACTTAGTATGAGGAAGAAAAAAAATGTAGATTTCTGGTGTTTGTGCTCCCTGGGAACAGGACACAAAGAAAGGAGAATTTGCCCTGCTTTTTTCATTTACAAAGGTCTTCAAAAAGAATGTATTTAGGATTTGACTTGCATTTTGGAACAGACATAACAGAGATGCAACATTCATTGAAGGAGCTTGCCTGCATCTACCTTGTCTATTGCTAACACCAGTGCTGCTTGCTTCTGTCAGTTTCAGACTTTGCGTGGTCAGTCACACACTAAATCAGAAATTGCAGCAATCAGAGCACTTAGCCAAAGAGCAGATCAGAGTCCTGTAAGACCTTGCAAGAATGAGCTCTCAGATAAAATTTTCCTTAGTTTGAAAAGCTGGCCCGGTTTTAAATGTTGTTTATTTTCCTACTTATAATCCAAAAAACTGTACATTAAATGAAAAGTTAAAACACACTAAACCACTCATTAGCCATATAGAACTAAATAAATTTACTCAAAGGAGTAAGGGAGCATTTCCTAAACTTTTGAAAGGTGACCCCACTTCAAAAAACTGAAAACAACTGCATCTCTTTAAAAACAGCCATGTGTTATTGAAGGCCCACCCCCATCATGATTTATCCATTTTCCAAATGGTGCACTGCACACACATCTCCACCACCTAAAGTTCCGGGAAACGCTGGAATGAGGGTTGCATGATGAGGTAAACTGGCAGTGGAAAATCCCCATAACTACTGCATTTTGCATTTGGCTGTGGGATATGAAGGCCCTTGTCTGAAGACCTTACTCATGTGAACATCCCCTTTGGCTGTGCAGCATCACTAGGACTCACTCACATGAGTGTTTCAGGATCAGGCCTCCAAGCAAGTAAAGGGCCTTTTAGCTCCCCATTCTTCAGTTACTTGTACTCCCCATATTAGTACAGATTTTGTAGATCTGCTCAGTTTGTCAGGATTCGATATAAACACACAACTTCGGAAGCTCTCTAAATTCTTGCTACCACAAACAAATTGCCATAATGCCAAATGCGCATTTTGAACCTGCAGCTTCCAGGTACATACTGCCATATCTTAGAGCACAGTTTCTCAACCTGTGGTACGCGTACCCCTGGGGGTATGTGAGACACAGGCAGGGAGTACCTGGAGAAAAACAGGAGCAGCCCAGGAGAATATACTGGACATGGGACCTCCAGGGTAGCTGCTAGGGACTGGCTCAGCAAAGAGCGGCTCACTGTCAGGGAAAACGTGGCATCTGGCCAAGCTCCAGGCAGGGAAGTCAGTCTGACAGTGCTCCGGGACTAAAGGGGCAAGACATAGGACTGATTAACCCAGGGGCAGAGAGTTTCCAGTGCAGTAGCTGACTCAAGCTTTCATTTATGTTTTCATGTCACCCTTTTCTGTTAAATCAGTGGTTTTCAACCTTTTTTCAGATGCAGACACCTAAAATATTTCAAATAGAGGTGCAGACCCCTTTGGAAATCATAGACATAATCTGTGGACACCCAGGGGTCTGCAGACCCAGTTGAAAACCACTGTGTTAAATAAATGAGACCCTCCAAAGAGGATGTTCTTTACTACTTTAAAGGCTGCTTGGACGTTATATGTTGGGAGAGGGGAAACTGAGGCAAGAGCATACCTGCAGTGCTGTATCTGACCACAGAGAGCACCCTAGCATGACCTCCACCCATTACAAAGTTATACTGGTACAAAGCCTCTTCATACAGGTATAACTGCATCTGCCACCCACACTAGTGCTTATAATGGTATAACTATGCTAGTAAAAAACCACATCTAAGTCACAGAGTTATACTGGTATAACTTTTCTAGTGTAGACCAGAGCCTTTAACATTACAACATCATTACAACATCATGAGAAAATCATTCACCAGAGAATTTGAGAAAGTGAGAACAGTGCCGTGCTTTGTGGAGGAGGGCACTTGTTACCTAAGACTCAGAGACGCAAGGTCTGGAGGAGAGAGAACTTACACCACTGTAAGAAAGGAATGCATAACATAGTCCAAAAGGTACAGAGAAGGAACTGCCTCCATAGATCCCAAAGTAACACTTTGCTAACACCATTCTGGGTTACAAAAATTCTCCTGACTTCATTTTTCTGGAGATAGCTCTGCAGCAAAGTTAGCCACACTTAGGAAATCAACAACTGAACTCCCCTACTACAGGCTCCATTGCAGTAATGGGAAGAATGATCAGGAACAATTGTGCATTCTTCCCCCACAAGGGATAAAAACCTAAATACAGATGAAAGGCTCTGCCACTTTCAGCTGCTAATCAGTTTAAAGCAAACTACAGGAGTGTCAAATTCTTGCATTACACAAGGCAACATAAGCTTTCACTGGCTGGATGGAAATGAGTATTGGCATAATAACAATGGATAAATACCCAGAGACAAACATTAAGAAACTCTCTGTATTAGACGGAACTATTTGTGAAGGGTAGGGATGGAGAATACTCAGGAACCATCTTCCTTTGTATCTAGGTTATAAAAGGTGAACTTGTTTCTTAAGGTCTTAGGTTAGTGAAAGCTGAGTCACACACACAGCATTCACTTCTAGCATCTTTCATTTGGTGTCCAATTCTGATTTTACTGCTTTGTAAGTCAGGAGTAACTCCATTGCACACCCTGGAGTTACACCAGTGTAAAGCTACAGCGAAAAAGATCAGACTTGGGCCCATAGGCAGCGGTAGTTTAATTCAATAAAGAGCCCAGAGAGAGACAAGTGCTTCCTGGTGTCTGCAGGAGTTAGTTTACTTTAGAAATATTGATAAGCTGAATCCCTGCAGAATGCTTAACCTGCTTGTGAGTAGTAAACAAGGCTTGTATGGAATTGTTCACAAGGCTGGTTTAAGAGGATATTTGCTTTTAGCAACTGATTAGCTCCATAGCTCCCATTGATCTGGGTTCAGTAGCAATTCACTGAAACTACACAGCATACACTATGTAATAAAAACATAAAAACACAAATTAGAAAGTAATCAATGAGATTTGTCTTAAAAGGGAGATTGCACCACAGTCCCAGACAGATCTTAAAAAGGAAAAACCAAAGACAAATATCTACTCCTGATGACTGTTAATGGTGAGTGAAATGATACGCAGACAATCATATCAACAGTGGATCTTTGCTGAACACTAATAAAAGATACAAGCTTATTTGCCAATCAAAATGGCTGCGGGATCCACAGCTGAGGTGATGAGGGATGCATGAATGAGCTGTTTACGAAATGACTGAGGAAATGTTAATAAATACATACAAAGCAAGGACTGGAGAAGGTTTTTTTTCCCCCCTGAGGCCTGGTCTACACCTAAAACCTAGCTACGTTACTCAGGGGTATGAAAAATTCCCTTCCATTACCATTTCAAGGATCTATGCTATAGTCGCATAGCCGCAGCACTGCAACTGTGCCATTGTGGCATTTGTAATGTAGAAATGCCCTTAGAAGAGCCTGAACCACATAATGGTAACGGTTTGCTAAGCACTCAACTGTGAACATTCAGTTTACAGAGAATTGTAGATAAGCTCTCTCTATTCTACATATGTCCTTGGCAGCTTTACATTTAAAAGGGGGGGAAATAAGTCAGTCACATATTTCTTAGCCTACATGTATCACCTTTACACACAATTCATCTTCAGAATGACGTGAATGCAATTCTTTATCCTGAACTGTTGAAAAAAAGGAAATAATAGCACTAAAACCAAAAGATCAGATCTAGTCAGGATCACAGATTTCTGCCCTAGTGTGCACTAACCAAATGTCTCTGTCTCAAGGCCCTCAATATCCTAGGATACTATGCGCTTTCCAGATTACAGATTTAATAAAGTATCTTAAATTCATTACATATCATTATAGGTTGGCAACAGCACTCAACTCTCCCCACTAGCTTCAGTCCTCTGTTGTCATTCAGGAGATGCTGTTTCTTGTTCATTCATACAAATGCTATTCAAGCATTTTCAAAAGAACAAAATGTTTTGGAAAGGATTAGGGAAGAGAGGAGGAGGAGGAGGAGATGAGAGAACAGGACAGAATATTTAATTTTATAACAATTTAGGGGTTTTAAAACATGACCTCCTACAGAAACCCATCAGAGAGACATCCCACTTTAACAGATTTAGATTAAATAACTGATCTGGGGGGGTTATCAAGATCACGGCTATTTCATTTAAGTAAAGGTGACATTCAAAGCAGCTGATAGTATTTCTGAAAAAAGGGGCCTGCTTAATTTATTTTAAATTCAAGGAGCTATATACTGCCTGTGGGTCTACAGCGTGGGATGAGGGGGTGGGGCCACTTTAGATTTTCTCCTCCCACCCATCTTCTCACATGGTCATGTAAAAGACAGGCAAAATTCAGTCCTTGCACTTAGGAGGGTGCTCTCTTTCCATTCCTCAGGCTGCAGAGTTCTGTGCAAAGGTCAGAGAGGAAATGAGACCATGGCTCACTTCCTTCTGCTATAGTTTGTGGAGTGGGGTTAGCATCCAGGGGAGAGTAAGTTGCACCTTATTAAGGGGTGTATAGCAGGTTCACTTCTACCCCTGTAAGGCTGCAGGTCTGCATCTCTCCTTCCTCAGAGAAGTACCTAAATGGTGCAATCCAACCCAAATTAGGAAGGAGGACAAAAGCCTTATTTCAGCCTATGCTGAGATGACAGCAGTAAAATATGACTTTTTAAACACTATTTAGTTATGGGTCTGAGAGCATAACCTACATACAGAGTGCATACATAGAATATTGTACAGACGCACATACATGGAGATATTACAGCCACACATGCACAAAAACTTTCAATCTCTTTAGAATTCTTCAAGTCCCTGTGCATTCTTGGGCTCTTGTATGTAACTACTGAAAAAATGCCACAGAAACCTCTTGCCCTGGAAATTGGCACAAAAATGCTGCATCGTTCTCTGGGACCTGATTAAAATGCATGTAGAAATTAGCAGGGCTAGTTCAAACCTCATGAAGGACTCCTCCCCCCTTTTTTATAATTACACTGCGTGAGAGGCATTCTTGTGTTTATTTGTTTCTGCATTTACATTTTGCACTTTTAAACAGAGGCATAACATGTTTTCAAGATGTTCCCAGTATGATTATAAAAGGGCAAAGAGGTATTTTGAACATTTGGGTGAAAAATTCACATAGGAGAACAAAATCACATTGTACTTTGGAATGACTTGCCAAGAGTTATACACACATTGTGTCATTAAAGACCTCATAAGGCACATTATGTTCTCTTGTCGCTTAATTTTTACTGAAATGGTGCACTGCACAATTGTGCATGTTATATAGGGGAAATTTAGCCCCATGTGAAGAGATTAAAATGTGCTGGTAGTTCTGGATACACAATAAGCTCCTAACATGTTTAGGTGCAGTGTTTACAACTAACTTTGAGATATGTAAGCAGCTGACTAACTTTATCTAAAATAACGTTCAGTGGAATGTGTGGAAAGGAGCTGGATGATAAGATATCAAGAGTAAAAAGATCAAGCATTGTAGATTGCATTTGAATGAACTGGCAGGGGCTGTAAAATTTAATAAATCTCTTTCTTCACTCTTTCATACCAAAGACAAACAAGTTAGTTTCTGGAGTACCAATACAAATGACCATAGATTAATCAACTGCATGCATATTTATCTGCTGTGTGCAGAGTGATGGTAGGTGTGTCTCCTGCCTTCAAATTGGGCATGTAGTTTATGTGCACACTTAATTTATTTGAAAACTAAGCTCTGAATATCTGCATTCATTTTATGAGTTTTCTGTTTACTAGTTTTGCAAGAATCCAAATTAGTCCAATATAGTTCCAGTACTAGGGCATTCTGGTTTCATGGGTTAAGCCTTTTAAAATATCTAGATTCCCTAGAAATGCAGGTTCCAACCCATCCACGGATGAGACAGCTTTTCAGTCTCTGAAATAGATAAACTGAGTTTCTAGCAGAAGATCATTTGAATGAGACCTTCACAATCTAGATCCTTTGTGCGCTGAGTGGACCATAAAGAGCCCATGACATCTTTAGTAAATAAAAGAAAGCTTTTCCCCCAGACTCCTTGGAAAAAAAATTTCTCCCCCTCTCTGTAGTATGATATACACTGGTTAGGTGCCATCCTTTCAGGCTGCAAGTTCTTTGGGACAGGGGGTGTCATTTAGTAAATGCTTCTACAGTGCCTAAGTACAATGGGGCCCATCCAGGTTGAGGAGCCTAGATGTTACAGTAATGTATATGATAAATTATAATAATAAATTCTGCAGCCCAGAGTTGGCTGCTTTCCAGTGGTGGTATATGTATGGAGTTTGCTGTTTGCTTTGGGATGAAATATGCTATAGAAACGTAAGTTACAAAGCAATGTTTGACAGCAAAGTACATGCTTCATCCCCAGGCCTCCAAACACCCTGATGTTTGCAAGAACATTTACAACATCTCACAAATATTAACAAAAGAGAAAGCATGAAAGTTCCCTTCAGCACCATTTCTAATGGGTCAGTTTATGTGATGTGTAACTAATTCTTAGATTCTTTTTCACCTAACTTATATGGTCTCTCTTCTTTCAATATACTGGAACTGTTTCTGTAATAAACATTGTCAGACAGCCAAACAGCGTGAAACGAATTCACTAATATACTCTGCATATGTAAAATCATCAGATTTATTTACTTATTTATTTACTTCTATGAAATTATCCAGCACTGTCACTTCAGATCTTGCAATCCAATACCCTAAAGTTATTCTCACTTTCCATCATATTGATGCAATTCCTAAATGATTTAGGGTTATACTAAGATTGCAATCTCTCATGAATAGAGACAGCACACAGCTGCACAGCCCAGGAGCAGATGATTGAGGGAACCGTGACTCAGTCATCATTCACGACATAGTTTCCCCCTTGCTCTGGGGGGGGTTGGAAGAAGTAATTTGCCTTCATCTAGATCAGTAGCAAATTTAGTTATCCCTGCACTGGCTCAGCTCTACTGGCCAGTAAATGGGGCTGTGGAGAAGTCAAGGCTCCATCCATTGCCTCTCATTGCCCAACCACTCCATGCCCACCTGTGCATGAAAGGGAATAGTGGCCCCATGGATGCTGCTCTCCTTCCATGTCTGTGATCTGTGCAAGGAGTACTCATACCCCAGGAAAACAAACTATTTGTAAAGCATGTGTTCCCCTCTACTACCTCATGAGAGCCATAAGGTTATTAGAGCTATTTGAATTATTATTATTTATCTAGTCAGTTTAGTCAATTTTGCCTCTTTTTTCCTAGTCACATGCTGTCTACTAAGAGATAGCGACTTTCTAACTTAACCATTATACAAAAGTATTTGCCAAATAATTTCCACGTAAGATTCCTGTTTATTCCCCCACATGATCCCATTGAAGTAAATAGGACTACACACCAGTGTAAGAATACCCATGGCTGTGTGTATGCAGGGTCAGCCTGCAAGAATTCTTCACAGAGGCCTACATGCACCAGTGTTGCAGGATCAGGTTCTTAGTCTGTAGCTCTTTTGTGAGCAGCTCAGTATCTGAAGTTCAGGTTGTGTAACTGGTCACATGATAAGCTTCTGTTCGCTCATTAGAAACTCTTTGAATCAGGTTTCTGGTGCCAGTGCTCATAGGAAGCAAACTGAAAATTAACTTGCTGCAAATATTCCTTAAAATGTGCTTAAAATTCACTAAATATTCATGCCAGGAAAGGAAATCCAGGAGCTGACACATTCACAGAAAGCAGACATAAAGTAAGTGCAAATACACCTAAAGAGAATTTGTTTTAAAGTCTGAACTCTTTTTCGCAAAATCTTGCATTCCGCTAGCCTGTACAGGGAGAAAAGGAGGACAGGTGCTCTCCTTTCAAGTAAATAATGCTGGTGATGGTACTAATAGGCAGCAGGATCTGCACTCTCCAAAGGCATTGAGGGTACAAAGTAAGTTGGAGGCTCTTTACACCCACTCTCTACCTGGTGCATCAGTGTAGGGCATGAACATTCCAGCTCTGGAAAAGCAAGAAAAATAGCTCATGCACAAGAAGATGCTAAAATCATGGTTGAGAAGAACAGCCTTCAGTTGAACAGATTTCAAAACGTTGCAATCTCACACTAAATAAACCAAAGGGGAAAACTCTTGGCTATGCAGAGAGTCACCACTTTGAGTTAATTCAAAATAAGGTGTTAATCATTCAGTCATTAATTAACACTTCTCACACATCAGCAAAAAAAAGAAAAGATTAGTTAATAAGTGCCAGCATTCCAGGTTATCTATAGGAGTTTGAATTATTAGTCAACCTAGTACAGGCTTTCAAGCTGTGACAAAGAGGCCCATTTGTGGTTCACTATTCTGCATCAGCAACTTTTCTCAGGCCTACCATGCCCATTACACTTGTGTCATGACATGAATTTAAAAGGTGACATAATACTGTTGGAAGCCTAACAACACACTGGTCATTAATGTCACTGTGAAATGTTTGTAACACCTTGGTAGGTGAAATCATGGCTACCGTCTGATATTATGTCCTGAAGATTGTAAACAGACAAAGGTGTCAAAACAGGTTTCTTCTATATAAAGAGGAAAGGAAATATGGTGGTAGATGCCCTGTGCAGCAAACAGAGCTCTGATCTGCTGCCTCCTGGTCAATCGATGGCTGGCCCTCCTGCAGCTTTGTAAGAGGGAAGGTGTGACCCAAGGAGCATCCCAGTGCCAGACGGCAAGGGGATAACTGTTATCAGGTAATGTTTCAGTTGACCAACTCACTGTGGTATTTGAACAGAAGGGTATATTTACCTCAGTTAAGTGAATAAGCTGTGATGCATTTTTATGCATCATTAAAGGAACAAATAAACCATATTATTTCTCTGAACTGTCCAGGTGAGGGCTGGACCTTGCAGATCACATGGTTTTGGGGAAATTCGGGATTGGGGGTGTGTTGGAGTCACCCTGCAAGTAGTAACCAAGGCTAGTGGAAGCTGGTGGAAGCTGTTGTACTGCAGGCCGGCTACTGGAGTCAGAATTGCTAATCCAGGGAATCAGAGCTCCCAGACACTCAGGATGTGACCTGCATTCTTGGCTGCTGGTGTCCAGGCTGTTAGACACAGCAACAGGGCCTTTGACACACCCAGGGTTACAAAGCAGGTAGTGCCGCAACCCCTCACTAGTGGACTGCACTCCAGAATGAGACAGTGATGTAGTCATACACGATTTACACGCTGCTTGCTATTTTAGCTGAGGTATACGCTTTAAGCACTGATAAAATCATTTAAAAAGATTCTCAAATGACAGGACGGGGAACACTCAAA
Organism: Emydura macquarii macquarii; assembly: GCF_026122565.2. NCBI lineage: Eukaryota > Metazoa > Chordata > Testudines > Chelidae > Emydura > Emydura macquarii. The sequence continues at coordinate 1,035,336 of NW_027132618.1, read as the reverse complement.
GAAAGGTTACAGTTTTATTATTTTCTGTTTATTTCAGGCAAAGGAAATAGAACAAAGGGAAGTGCAAAGATGAGTCATAAGCAGAAGAGAGAGAAGGAGCAAAGAAACAGATGCTGAGCTCACCAAGCAGCAGTAAGAAGAGCTGTGTGCACAGTAAGATCTGTCAGCACCTGATCAAAAGCAATAGGAGCTAGTGGCCATGCTGCATTTACATGCCATGAGGTGAGATGGGGCACATGTGCCAAACTGGGGGTCAGAGGGGTTGCCTTTTTCTCCTGCAGGGCATTCCAGGTAGGCAGGGTTACAGAGCAAGCAGTGACAACCTTTCACTGGTCTGAATTGCACCCCAGAATGTGACACAAGCAAAGAAGTTTAGGGAACCTATGATCTGCAAATCATTAATTCCCATGGCTGTAAGGAGTTCAAGTTCATGTGTCAGTGGAAAAGCATAAGTCAAATTCTTCACACTTAAGCCAAGATTTTTAAAACTGCTTATGATTCTGGGTGCCTCCGTTTCTGAATTCAACTCCCTTGCCCCCACAAGGGGCTTGATCTGCAGAGAGTGGGTTCTTAGCACTTTCTTAAAATCGGGCTTCTTTCAGGTTTCTCAGATTGGGCACCCAAAACTGAGTCATCCAAAATCATCCACCATTTTTGCAATCTTGACCATAATAGCCACAATAGCTGAGGGTAAACAATAGAGCTGCAAAAATAATTGATTTTTTGTTTGGCTAACAAATCAAAAAATCTGGAAAAAAACATGTTCATTTAGAACTGAAACTGAATTTTTTCATTTTTTCTTACTGAAACAAACAAAAAAAAGCCCTGAAAATATTTTGTTCTGGTAAATTAAAATCAACATTTTCCAAACAAAATGTTGAAATGGTTTATTTTGAAAATATCAAAATAAAATGTTTGAACATTTCCTTTTTTTTAGCTTTTATTTTTTGGCCAAAACTATTTGCTAAATTCAACCCAAATTCGTGAATAGTTCCAGTGCCACAAAAAATGCATTTTTTGACTAATTTACTGTTTACTGAAAAAAAATCACCTTGCTCTTGAAACTGCAGCTTTAGAAATCAGGCCATAGACACATACATTTAGCCATTGCCAAAATATTCAGTGGGCTTCACTGAAAAGTTAAACTGGCATAGGTACAGAAGTCAGGGAATCTAAAAAAAGCCACACTCCTGGCCTGTGTAGTTATGCCGACATAACTCCGTAGGTAGATACAGCTATGTCAGCACAACAGTGCTTCCATCAACATTGCTAGCTTGGTTCAGGGAGGTGGTGTTTCCACACCAAGGCTACGGCTACACTGACGGCGGAGATCGATTTCTCTGGATCGACTGAGCGGTCAGTGAAGACTCGCTCAGTCGATCCAGAAATCGACATACTAAGACCACCTTCAAAAGTGGCGTAGCGCTGTGTTGATGGGAACCGCGCAGTGCAGTGAAGATGGCGTGCAGAAGAGGAGCAGAGAAGTCGACGGGAATTACGCAAGTTTTTTGCATAGTGTGCGTAACTCCCATCGACTGCCACTGAATCCCGGAGGTAAGTGTAGACAGGGTCCAAGAGAAAAACCCCTTATGTCAGTGTAGGCTATGTCTACCCTTACAGGCCTATGCCAGCAATAGCCTCCATAGTACAGACATACTCTTAGGGTTTGTCTTCACTTACCGCCAAGATTCAGCGGCAGTCGACTGGAGTTACGCAAGCTATGCAGAAAACTTGCGTAACTCCCATTGACTTCTCTGCTTCTGTTCTGTGCGTTGTCTTCACTGCACTGCACCGATGGGAACTGCGTTCCCGTCGACGCAGCACTATGCCACTTGAGAAGGTGGTCTTAATACGTCAATTTCTGGATCAACTGAACGGGTCTTCACTGACCGCTCAGTCGATCCAGAGAAGTCAATCTGGTGAAGACATAGTCTTAGTGCCTAAAATTAGGTGCCAAATAAGAGTTAGTTCTTCCTCGTAAAGTGGGGCCACAGTAATGGTAATCTGTCATTTCTCTTGTCTGACTAACACAATCTCTTTTGATGTCACCTAGGATCCTCTTACAGCCTTTCAGCACCACTCTCTCAAATGGCTAATTTGCATCTTGGGTAACCAGCAAAGAAGGTGATGTAATGAACCCTCCCATCTCCTGAATGGCTCCTCAGTTTTCATCCCTGGAGTTTTGATATCTGATTTTAATCAGGGCTTCCCTGCAGACTGATCAGGCTGTTGAGTCCGTGTACAGCCAGGATCCTGCACCTTTTTAATGGTTGTGTGGCCCAGAAATCAGTGGATACTGCCTTATTTAACAGAGCCCAGAGCCCTAAATTTGTATCTGCCTTCTCTGATGCAATAATACATTTGTACTCTTTAGGGGATTCCTTTTGCAACCCATAAAGTCAGTGAACTGCAATGAGAACATAAATGCTAGTGTTAATTTACCAATATCCCACCACAGTGTTCTGACCATGCACACCAGTTTTGCCCAATGAAGCTAATCTGAAGTCTCATCCATTCAAAAACACAATGTCAAATTCAGACTTGGTGTAAGCAGGTGGAGTTCTACCCTCTTACACCAGGTCTGAATTCGGCTCTGTGACTTTTCTGTATAACACATCCTAGAAAGTAGTAAATTTTTCACAGAGGATACTGATGGTATTTCTTTCACTCTTGAAAGACCTTAATAGTTTCCATGCATCATTGACACACGGGTTATGGATCTTTCACACTCATATCTGTGTAGTATATAAAATGAAATGTATTCAAGGATAGCAAAATGAAAAATGGTTGACAGAAAAAAATGATATATGTCACTCTCAAACGTCTTCCTTGGGAGATACTATATAGTGCACATAGTGCACATAGCTTTAAAAAAAATTCCATTCACAAATAAATAAGGTTATAGCTTTCTGGCATCTTATGAGTTGGAAATTGGTCTATGATAATGTTCTGGACTATATAAAAGGCACACAGTATATAGGTTTATACATTACATGCATGTATATACACACAGACACAGATTATTCAACAAGACATACCAAGATAGTGAAGGCCTGGGGCATGCAAAGAGCAAAAAGAGAAACAGGACTCAAAAGTATTTGGAGCAGATTGAAAGACTTGACACAACAATGGAAAGGATCTTAGAGCCTTAAAGACAGACTCTTGAGAGCAGGCTGACCCACAATGTATCTCTATGCTGCAAAACATGTAGGCACACACGTTACAATCACACCTTCACTTTGCAGTGTAGACATGTCGTACAATGGCCAATTGCTCAGAGACTTTCTGGTGTCATTTGCTGTCTGCTACATTTCAGGAGTATCTTTTAAAGCATCATTAGAGCAATTATCCTCTTCCTTCAGTCCGTCAGTCATCACTTTACCCTCTCAAAATTTCAAAGGCATTTCCTAAACCTACAATGCTTTTCTCTGATCAGTCAGCCTGACAGCTTGATCTACTGCAGCACTGGTGCAGACTGTTGCATGTTTACATCAAAAATCAAAAGTAGAGCTGGTTGAAAAAATGTAAAATTATGATTCTTTTATTTATTTATGAAAAACAAGATCAATTTTCACAAAATTTTCACACAAAAAATTATCCTTTTTTCCAACCAGCTGTAGAGCACATGGAATCATTTAGAATTTTTTTAAAAATCGGCAAAAAATTTTTTTTTTAAATTCTCATTTTTTGATCAGCTCTAGTCAAAAGTAATGAGCAGGACAAGGCATGCAGGATAATCACTTCCTGTGAGATCACCAAATTACTCCTGCATAGTCAGAGATGTAAATCCAAAGAGGTTAGAGTACAGGTAGATGCTTTAATTTGCATGCTGAGGATCACACTTATATCTCTGTCTCTTCAGATACACCTATTCTCTGCTTACATCCTTTTCTTTACTCTGTGGTCTTGCAGCCAAAGGATACACATAGGAAGGATTTAAGAGTTACAAGTGTTTGAGAATACTGCTTGGCCCCTGTGGCCAGACTGCTGCTTCCAGAGCAACCCCTCATGACCAGGAGTTGCTCTGCATCACCTCTCCCTCATTTTTCCCTCTCCACAAGGCACCTTACACTCCACACCACAGTCCACAATATTCAAAACAAGGTTCCACTTCTGGGATCCAATGCAGTAAGTCCCACCAACATGGTGGCATACCACAAACAGAACTCAAAATAAGAGGGTCTTCATACTGTTGTAATAATGGGGCATACAAATGTACCCTAATTGTGAGAAGTGAGTAAAAGTTCACAAAGTGTCACAAAAACCTATCCAAATAAATGTTGATGGGAAAAGGTGCAAAATGGGGACAAAGACTGAATTAGTCTAAACAAAAAGGCCTATTGATATAACTCAAGGACTGTGTTAAGATCGTGTCTGGTAAACAAGAGCTGTATAAAAGCAGAAATCATTGCACCAAAATTGGTGTGTCAGAAATGCCTAATTGGTTATGAGGGCCCATCACTCCCTTCTGAGGTCCTCAGAGGAAAATACTTTTGGGGAGAAGCAGGCAACAAATTTCGACAGCAAATGCTGGCTGGGAGACAGGTGTACAGAATAACTTCACCATCATGGCTGCCACACACACACACACACCCATCTCCTGGGACCCCAGGATCCATCATGAGACGGTTGGGCCTTTGTCACCCTGATCCTGAGAGATGTCCTAACCAGACTGAGCCAGTGAGAGGGAGCCAGATGCAATCACCACCTTCATCAGCTCTGGCTTACACCCAAATACCAATGGAATAAGAGACTTTGTCACACACACACACCTACCCACCCCATGTGAGTGCTTTTCCTTCTCCACCTTATTTCTTCTCTTTCCTATCCCTTTCCTTTTGCCAGGGGCACCATTTTGGTAGGGGTGGGCAGCTTTTAACCATTATTCCAGGGGCTACTTAGGCAACTGAAAACTCTAGGGTTTTTTGCAAGTAATAAATTAGAAATTTAATTGACAGGAGCACTGTACCTAATTCCTATATAAAGAAAAAATAAACACCAAATTAAAGAGCTATTTTAAGTTTATTTGTAAATTTAAAACAATCAGGAGATAATACAGCAAAATATTCCCAATCCCAAATCTGACTAGGCAGATAATAATGACAATACTGATTTAGGCCACTACAAATGAAAGAATTTTAAAAATTTAATGTAGTTGGTAACTGCTTGTGTGCTTTTCTTTCTGCATTTCTCTAAGTGTAGACAATGAAAAAAAATCAGTTCTACTTTTAATTCATTTCACTGTCAGTGTCCTAGTAAGTGCTCCAGTGTTTGGACTGCAAACACTGAACAGGAATCTTGGTCTAAGAACTATTTTCAGTCCATATATTGCCTTTTTAAAAGATTTTGGAATCTTTTTTGTAGTCTATGGTTTTATAACTTTTTTAAAAAAATAAATAAATAAGCCATAGGTGCTGAAACTAAGGGTGCTGGGGATGCAGCACCACCTGGCTTGAAGTGGTTTCCGTTATATATTGGCCAGCACAGTAGCGGCATGATCTCTAGATTATTCTTGGGCATGATATTTTTTGAGAGCTTTCTAATCCATCATAAAAGAAATTTTCAGATTACGTGTTGTGTAACTTGATCTTTCACCACTAACATAAATGAGCTGATGCTAAACTACAGGGTTAAGATGAATATTTAAAAGTTTGTCAAGGGGGAAGGTAGTATCAGAGAGAAAGTATGCACATTAATTAACCAATGAAAGAGGAGAATAAATTAATGATGGCTCAAAAGTTGTTGAGATACTAAACTTCTAAAAAAAACCTCTTAAATATCACTATCTAGTGTGTAATTAAATGATGGATCTTAGCAGCATGGATCTGTAATGAATAAATAGGGCAAATGCCATACCCTGCCCTACATAAATGGTGCCCCTGCCTTTTGTTTAAAAAAAATTCTGTCTTAGCTGGCAAAGTCCGCGTATTTTGCAACTCTGTAGTGAGCCTGTGACCAAAGAGGCAGCTCAAAGCAATACCTTAAACAGCCTGATGCTGGTACAAGTTTGCATGGTCCCTGAGTGAACGATAAGATCACATGCTGTGCCAGCGTTTTTCTAGCAGTGAGGCTGCAGGTGAGAGTGAACACTTGACAGAGAAGCTGCATTTTCTCTCTCTTTGCTGTTCTGTTCTTTTCCGCCTTGTGTGATTGGTTTGTTTGTCTTTTAGGAAACGGAATCAAACTTTACCAGTGCCAGCTCATCTCAAATACCTTTTTCTCTGTCCCCAAAAAAGACAGTTATCACCATCTTTAATGCTGTCTAAAAGACTGTCAAGCAAGGTTTTTTCCTTCTAAAAGGTCTCTACAGTAAGGAAAAGGCAACAAAGGATGTTGTTAAAATAAAACCTTTGCTTCATTATTTATATTTCAAATGCTTTAACTGTTTTTCTTTATTTTTCTGAATCTTTAATAAATGGTGAAAAGGATTTTTAAAGGATTTTTGCGTTTGCCATGGGAATAAACGGGCCAAAATCTCTGTATTTGAAACCCTAAAGCTTGTTGAAAACTGTTAATGTTGTACAGTGATAGGGTCACGTTAACACCTTTGACTCTCCAGGGTGATATATTCCATCAAAATTAATACAACCCCAGACTCAGGCTGGGGCCAGCCTCTCCTCCCTGAGGTTCTGTCCTCCTGCTCTCCCACCACTGACTCCCAGGACTTCAGCCTTCTCTCCTTGGAGAAGGCTCTAGGCCTCCTCTGCCTTCTTCACACACCTCTTCCTTCTGCCTCTCCACAGACCTTTTTTGGCCTGACCTTTTTTCCTTTTGCCCACTTAGGAAAGAGAGTTGGCTGTGTCACAGTTGGGCTGAAATCATCTCCTTTAAAGGGCCAGCCACAGTGGGGCAGTACTTAATCTTATTTGTGCCCACTGCACAGCCTCTACTCACATTTGGAGTGAAGAAAAACCAGGCATTGCCTGCAGCATGCTATGCAAAGACTCACAAGATCAAAAGACTGGGGTTACTCATCTGTGCTATATATCTCCTGGTATAATTCCTCTACTTGCCTATGGATCTTTATCTTATTGCACACCCATGGGCTTCAGGAGGTGCAAAAGAAGGACATTAATCAGTTTTTGCCAGTGAATGTGGTACCACCTTTTGGGTGTGATACAGAAAGCTAGTAGAATAGGCAATATTGGAGCTTGGAATTTTCCTCCAACAAGGCTACTTGCCTTTACCTCTTTCCTTTTATTTATTTATTTATTTTACTTTTCCCACTCTCACGTGGCCTTCAGGATTATCCTACTCGTTTATTTTTAATAAATTGTTCTAGGCAGCTCAGAATAGTGAGCCTTCCTTGGATGCTTTATATTTTCTCCTCTTTTCTGGTAACATTTTAGGTTATCCAGAAATAGTGTGTAATCTTTTTCTCTTTTCATTTCTAGCTCTCTGCTATTTCATATATCACACTTGTGAGGTGATTGCTCTTGGTTAATAACAGATGAAATCAGTTTATTAACTAAAATTTCTGATGTAAATTCTGGGTCTTTTCAGCAAGCCCCATCTCTGAAGCTTTTCTACAGCCTTTCCCATGAGTCACTGGAAAACAGGTGAACGGGCTGGATAGATACTAGAAGTACACTAAGTATTCAAGGGCACAGAAGAAGAATCGGGCTTCCTAGTGGGCAAAATTTACAAGAAGAATATTTAGGAAGGAAGATTCTGAAGCTCTTCTCTCGCCTAATATACTGGTATGAATAGAATTATGCAACCAAACATCAAATATGTTTAAAATGAATAATAGATAAAGCAATTAATTCATTAAAAAAATCAGTTACAGTGCACTGAAACTGTACATTTAGCAATGTTGCATTGTAATTTGCACACAGTGCAATTAAATTTATGTAATATTATGAGACTCAGACACTTACAGATTTTTACTAAAAGTGTTCCAATTTATTTATGATTACTATTCCCTTACTACTAAAAGCAGACTGGGTGTTTTATAGACAAGACTTCCACCCTTACCCATAAACTTGCAGCATTTAACCCTGTACCTCAGAATTCCCCAACCTGGAAACATCACATTAGATGACCCATACCACAATACCATGATACCACAATATCATGATGTCTCTAAGTATACCATTAAAGTGACATTTATAAACACTCTGTTTAAGCAGGGTCATTTTCAGAGCTTTTACAAATGCCTAGTATTTCTTCAATTGTCTTGCTTATCCTTTTTTTCAAAATGACTAGAGAATATACCAGCATACAAATCATAAAGGATTTGTTGCTCTGTGTACAGTGCTTATGGTTTCTGCTATTAGAGAAGGACTCCTTAAATCAACATAAAATACTGTCTCGTGTGCTATTTTCATGCACTATCACAGCTGAGTTCTATAATCATGAGGAATAGTAACACACTTCCATATAATACCCCCTTGTTATCAAAGAGAAAATGATTCTTTGCAGTTTTCAAACAGCCCTCTTTAAATCACCAACAGTCAGTAGGAGCAGGACAGGGTATTTAAAACCTGTACATTTTCTCTTATATTTAGAAAAATCTCATTCTCATCATAAAAGATATAACAATACAGCAATTGGTTTACATGATAGAAGGACATTTTTGGGGTTAATACATAGGACTGGGAGATGGGGGTTCCAATCCCTGCCTACCACTAACACCCTATGGCAAATCACTTTTAGGCCTACATTTTCAAAAAGGTCGACTCATTTTTGTTGTTTCCATTTTTGGATGCCAATATCGAGACCCTTAGGACAGATTTTCAGAGGTTTTGAGCACCACAGCTGATCCTGACATCAGTGTTATAAAAGATTTATACTGATGGGGGCCATTTGCAAAATTCAGGCCTGGGTTCGGTTTTCCAACGCCCTGAAAACATGAGTGTTTGGACTTGGGGTAGTGGGCTGGGCCAATCTCTATTTTAAAAGAGCTTCATGTTCAGGCAGGTGCAACATTCTTTTATCACATCACAAAGCATAGACTCTATTATATGTAACATCGCCTCCCATTTTACATGTGGGGGAACTGAGGCACAGAGATGGTAAGGCCTATATTGTCAAAACCATGCACTCATTTTGGATGCCTCCATTTTTAGGTGCCCAACTAGAGACTGTCTCCACCTTCTGAGATACTAACACCCATAAATTCTATCTGCTCTAGTTGAAACAGGGATTAATTCAGGGCAGTCCATCACCTGTGTTATACAGGAGATCATAGGGGTTCCTTCTGGCTTTGCAAACCCTTGGCTTTGCAATATTTCCAGGCCAGTTTTGCAAACCCAAGAGGTTCGGTCTTTTCAGATAAGCATTTATAATTTTGGAGGCTGAATTGAACTACATAATTTTTTTCCAATTCTCTCATCATTAAAATTGATCAAGAAAGAAAGAAGGGCTATGTTTCAAGACCAGGACCCTAATCCATTAGAATTCTCTGGATATATCAACAAAAGAGCAGATAAGAGAGAACTACAAGCTGACATAATTTATTTGGACTTTCAAAACACTTTTGACAAAATTCTTCACAAGAGGCAATTAAAGAAATTAAATTAACATTGAGTGAGAGGTCAAATACTGTCATGGGTTCTCAAATAAGTGTAGCGAGTCAGAGAAAAGACCTGGACATCACTGTAGAAATTCACTGAAGACCCCTGCTCCATCTGAAGCAGAAGTCAAAAAAGCAAACAAAGCATCAGGATACATAGGAATGGGATGGAAAATAATACTGAAAATACCATAACGCCAGAAATCAGTGGTGAACCCTCCCCTGGATCACAGTACTCATTTTTGATTACCTCACCCCAAAAGGATATAACAGAATTAAAGGGGTTCAAAACCAGACAACAAGACTGATGATGACAGACTTCCATAGGACAAGAGATTGAACGGATCGGTAGTATTTAGAGAGGACATAATTAAGAAGGGACATGATATACAAATAATGAATGGTATGGTATAAAGAGGGTAGATCATTTGCTCCCATTCACCCTCGCTATGAATAATGAATAAAGGGATATTCAGTAAAAATGAAAGGCAGAAAGTTTAAAATGATAAAAGGAAAATCCTCTTTTTAAATGCGATACAATTATCCTGTGAACTCATTGCTACAACATAACATTGATATTAGCAAAGATGTTAGCAAGATTTTTTTTTTAAATGGATTGGACACCCATATGGCTCATCAAACATTTGACGTTTCATTCCTCACAGTATAGGGCCCAGAGACATCAATCCCAGATCATTATCCAGAGTCACCATGAAGAGACAAGCAGTGAACGTTTTCTTGCTCGTGCACTAGCAGTGTTCATTATATAAAGGGCTGCTGACAACAAACTGTAAATTGAAGTGTAGAATACACCCAACATCGCAAGGTCAAACTACCAGCATAAAGTGGGTTAAAAAGAGAAAGGCATGAAGTTCAAATTTTACTAGGTGCTATATTAATCTGAAGAAATCTGAGATGGGAGAGTAAAAATTTATGCTGATTGCTAATTGTTTAACAGTGAAGGCTCTTCAAGGTCGACGTATATATACAATAGGATATACAATAGGATACAATATACAATAGGATCCTTACACACAGCTTGTAAATGGCTCTGAGTTCACCTTTTGCTCACCACTTTCAGATAGCATGAGCTCCACTGTCTTCTAGTCTCATATTTATTTCATACGCAATGAAGTGCATGAAAGACAGCAAAGGATTAGGAGACCTTTTCCCATAGCAGAGAACCAAAGCATCTCCTGAGTGCATGTAATGTTGGATTTTCCTTGGCTCTTTCTGCTTTACTTCATTTGAGATAAAAAGAGGGATGAGAGCTTTCTATAAAGGGTATAGTGTTAAAAATGTTTCAAGTGGGATCTCCTTAGGGTCTGTCTATACAGCTTTAGACTTGACTTCTTTCTCTCAGGCAAACAGCAGGTTAAAGAATGGTGGGAACAGCAACCTACACCACACTGTGATAGATTAAACCATGCAATCCTAGAATAAAAAATGTAGATTGGAGATACGTCTACTATACTGCAGCTGGGAGTGCACCTCCCAGTCTGGATACGCAGACTTGCACTAGTGCTACTCAAGTTAGTGCATTAAAATAGCAGTTTGGACTTTGTGGCACTGGCTGCAGCTCAGGCTATCCACCTGAACTTGGACCCAGGGGATTGGGCAGGCTTGAAATCGAGTGGCTAGCAAGAGTCACCGCCCATACCACAACGCCACACTTCTATTTTTAGCATACCAGTTCTAGCCGAGATAACACAAGTCTGTCTACACTCCCAGCTGTAGTATAGATATACCCTTAGAGGCAAGATGCTCCAATAAGCAAGTGTAAAAAACCCAGCTTGAACCAATAACTATGAAAAAATTTAAACTGCAGTTCAAGTGTGGTTCTTCCAGGAAATTAGATACTTTCTCTCTAAGACACATCTCTTTTCACTTAGTTCTAGAAGCAGATCCCTCAAGGTTCACCCTAATCCTTCCTCTCTGGGGCAGTGCAACGTACCGCATCTGCACTGCAGGGTGAATCAGCATCAGCACAGGCTATGCCTACAGCCCCAATAATACTTCTGAAGGCATGTGTGCATTACGGCAAGAAGCGTGGAGTAGTCTACTTCCTTAAAAATGACCCTCAACTATGCTCTACCTCAGTGGTTCTCAAACTTTATTAGTTTATATACCAGCTTGTTTAAAAGAATTGATGTCTGAAGTACCATGTGCAAACTTCTTTTGGGGCTCATTTATTTTAGGCCTGTGTGTTTAACTTAAATATTTCCAGACTGCATAGTAAGATAAACGCCGAAGAAAGCCTAAAATGTTTGATAATCACACCCCTTTTTAAACAGCTCATGTTTTTGGAAAATACATCAAGAAGAAAGCAGCCATTATTTGAAGCCATTACATGAAGCAGCCATTATTATTTATGCCTTTCACATTACTCAAATTACAAGAAACAAATATGTCATAAATGACATCTTGATATATTTCCATGTGTGCTGCTGAACTACCTTTAATGGACTCATTTAAATTAGATGTTCCTGCTAATTGCTAGCTGGAATATGGGTAAACAGAAGCCTAAATTATGGCTGGAAGTAGGAGGCTTTACCAGGGCATCAAGCAATGTCAGCTCCAACGGGCCTCTTGCTCCTCAGCAGCTCTGGCCTCCTCCCAAGCAGAGCTCCTGGAAACCTGCATTGCTGGGAAAATTGCACAGGGACTCCCCATGCTGTGTGGAGGCTCAGATTGCAGCCAGCTGGCTGCTCTGCTGCTCTGCTGCTGAGGGGCTGGGCAGGTCTCCTTAGTCCTGAAGTCAGGCTTTTGTCCACTAGACCTGACTGACCACACCAGTCTTGCCAACTCTCATGATTTTATCCCAAGTCTCATGATTTTTGGCATGCTACTTAAAGCCCCAGCTCCTGAAATCAAGCTACGGCATGAGAATCTCAGCTTTTGTTTTTTTACAATAATACCTTTCTAGACCTAGTGGTTGCAGAGGAAGCTTGAAAATGTGAAGTGAGCGCACCCAAAAGGCTCGGAAACTAGAAGGCAAATAAAAGAACCTAAGGTAGTTGGTTTTTTGTTTGTTTTTTAATTTCATTATTTTTAACCCATCTCATGACTTCATGAATACTGCACCCTCACTTCTCCAACCTTCCTGCGGAAACAGGAGGGAGCTCCCCATACATGCCCAGCTTTCCGAACCTACAGGTGGTAGGCCGCAGCCTCTGCAGAGCAGGAAGTGCAGGGGAACCCCCTGCTTTGCCTGGCTTTCTGTGAGGGGGGCCCTTTGATCTCGGAATCCCATGCAGCTGCAGATTTTGTAGTCATTCTGGACCATCCTTGTATGTATGTATCTTTTCAGATGAGGAGGGCCCTGTGCGGCTCAGCACAAACTGAAGACTAAGCCTAGCAGAAACCCAGACAGGTCAGAGTACAGCATCCATCTGCACAGCCACAATGCACAATACACAAATAAGTAAAACTACTATGCTGGCATGGTTAGTGAATGTTATTCATCATTATGGTTAAAAGCAGCCCGGAAAGTGCATTTTATTTCTCCGGCATGCTGCAGCGCATGTGATGACTGAAACGGAAAAATTATTTCTTTTTAAAGTGCTGTTGGCATAGTATTTCCCACCAGTGGTACATGTACCATACTTTGGGAACCCTGCTACCTTAAATATGTATTTTGACTGTTAACAATTTGTCTGAGGTATAGACATAATACCCAAGTCTGCCCTCAATTACACCCATGGAAGTCTACAGATGCCAATGGGCTTGATCAGAGTAATGAAAAGCAGAATTGGGCCCACAGTGAAAGCTAGAGACTATGCCATAGGCTGGGTGTCGTTTCAATCTCTTTTGGGGTTAAGGGAACTACAAAATAAAAATCCTCAAACTGCTTCCAATTGTGTGGGCTTGTGAGATTCCCTCAAAATCTCTTCCACCTGTCGCTTTACCAGAAGAGGGCAGAGGACCATAAAGCTTAGCTGAGGCTCAGACACTTACATTGTAGATATAGAAAACAGAGGAATTGTGTTTTCATTAAGGTTTGTTTATGATCTTTCTCCTAATAGCCTCCAAAATGACAACCTAGGATCCTAAAACTCTGCGGGTAATTGCATATCACATGAGAAAAAGAAAATTCCAAATGCTATGTTTGTTGTGACAGTACCGTAATGGACACATACAAGGGGACCAAATTAAGGTTACATGGGCATTTCTAATTTCTGAATCCTTGACTTTTCAACCTTACTGTTCTTGTAACATAGGTTTTTAATTTAATATCCTTTTTTTTTTTTTCCCCAAAAAAGCAAACTGAAAAAACAAAAGTTCCATCATATAGAGCCATAATTACCCCAAAATTGGGTCATCAGCAGGGCTCAGATCTTCAGTTCCAACTGCAGACAAGTTCTAATAATGGGAAGTATCAGTACCTTCAATTATAGGCAGCACTGCCATTTCTACCTACACCTATTGATTGTACTATAGCGAGAATTATAGGCAGTGAGAAAGATATGCAATGAGTTTACAGGTCATGATTTAGGAGTTTGAGGAAACCGCATTGAAAATTATTCTAAGATGTTAAGTCATTTAGCTTCATGCATAAACAAACAGTTTCTCATAGTATTAAAAAAAAACCAAGGGGAAAGCATTAAGTATATTTTGTGCATAAATTCTAGTCTGACCTCTATTGAAAGAAACATTAAATCGGGGGGGGGAGGGGGGAGGGAAGGGGGGGAATGGAATATATACATAAATCAGATAGATAAAACGCAAATTCAGTTACTCCTGTCTATTTTTTTTTATTTTGACCTTTAAGTTTCTGCTTAACCTTGCTGTTTTTCTATGTGGGCAATGGGAATATAAAAACTACAAGACAGAGCTAAGTGTTCTGTGCCTTGTCAATCTGTCAGTATAAAACTGAGTCTTTTAGAACTTCTCCTTGCTAGCTGAAAAATAAATACATCTGTGGGGTACCAAGGAAAAAATGTCAGACTCTGTCTAGACAACAGTCAAAACTGTTTCATAGTAGGTGATAAACATTCCTCAATTAAAACTTCATAATTTTCTTTAAAAGGTTCAAAAAATAGAACATAAAATTTTGATTTTTTAAAAATAAAATGTAGTTTTTTTCCTTAGCTCCCATGTTAGTCTCCATAGTAACTAAGGTACTTACTGGGCAGCTTCTGTAAACTAATTGATTTCAGAAAGAACTGATTAACACAGAAAAATAGAGCTGTTTTCTTTTGTAGCCCAGTGGCATAGCGTAACCTTTTCCTTTTTTTCTTCAAAGTGCATTGTTCTTTTCTGGATGCTTTGAAATGACAAATGGAATGTGTACCTTTAAGCAGAGATGGCCACTGCACTTTATAGCACAGAATTATGTCACACACAAAAAACTGGATCAGTTCCATACTTTTCTTGCCATTAATTTGACATGCTCTTTTTCCTTCAGGCTAAATTACATCCTTGAAAAGCAGATACCTGGGGTCAAAGCACCATGGAGAGTGAGCCAGAAAAGCGGAAATTATGGCTCTCTCAAGCAACTTGCTTCTATTCATAAAGGCTACTTAGGTATCAACGATTATTTATGCATTAATCCTATCAGCACGTTTTCACTAAACAAAGGCTACTCTGCAATATCTTCTATTCTCAACACTGCAGTGGGTCATCACACACTGCATCTCTGTCACATACTTTGGAATAAAAATCCCCTAGCTTTTTCACTGTGACTATTTATATATATATATATATATGTCTCTCTCTCTCACACACACACACACACACACGAACACATACCCCTACTTATCTTTTTTCCCCTTATAAATAACAGAAATAATGTCTTAAAAAAAGAGAGCTTTCTAGTTTATTGCCAAAAAGACAGTGGTTAAAGTGATGGACCACAAAAACAGATTACAAAATGGAGGCGTTAGTAGTCGCAAAATACTGAGATATTGGCTCATCGCGTCTACTGTGTTGAATACCACTGTGGATAGCAGAGAGGGAGAGCAGTAAGGAAACCAGCTACAGCTCCATCAGTCCCTCTAGAGTGTACAGCAGCCTTGAGGCTACTCAAATTCTACTCAAATGTTCCCCCACATCAGGAATTCCCAGCTGGGCATATCCAGTTACTTTCTGGAACCTTTGTACTGCTCCTGTAAATTCTTATTCCTGTGAGTCACTCCTTTGAAGTCAATGTAGTTGAGGTGCTCAGTATTGCACAGTAGGCACTTAGAGCCAGATTTTTAAAGGTATTGAGTTGGGCACCTAGGCACTTTTGAAAATGCCAGTAGGTGCCTATTTTCATTGTTAGGTTTTCAATGCCTTTAAAACATGGCCCTTAGCACCTTGCAGGATCAGGCTCTAATTCTACAGTGTATTTATGATTAAAGCTTACGTACATTTCTCCTGTGTTATACTATAAAGTTAATAAAAACAGAAACCATGGTGATTGGAATGCTATTGGGATTAGTAATGGGCTACTGGGGTATTTTTACCCCTAGAACATTGGTTCAAATCCAAGTCCAAAGTGGCCAATAGCAATTATCACCTGATGGCTGTTTTGTAACTTATAAATAAAGTTGGTTTAATTTTATTATATAGACAAAAAAAAATTTTTTAATGGAAAAAACTCAAATCTTTTTAAAATATTGACAATATTTAATTAAATACCTTAAACATGCTTAATACTGCACTAAATTTAGATTTACATGAACTTTTTGTATGGAAATTAAATATTAACTGATGCAAATAAACTCCTATTTTGACTGAAGGCACTACAAGAAAGTGACAGTATTTACTGGCAGGGAACTACTACAGCTCCATGTCATTGAACCTACTGTACATGCACAACCAAATATTTGCAGACATATTAGACTCCAGAGTCTTAATACAATAAAATAATTACTTTCCACTTCCAGTTTTTAGTTTCTGTTTTATCACTGTGCCATCTTTGTCATCTTGCTTGTTTTTTTAATATATAGATATAATTTTTTAGCATATGGAGTGGAGTGAGCATGCAGAGGGGAGGTACTGCTTTCGGTTAGGACAGCATAAATCTGTTGTAATTCTATTGACTCCAGTGAAGTTACTCTGAATGTTCATGGGCTCAAAGGGAAACAGAATTTTGCCTAGTCCTTTACAAAAGATGAAATGTCTGTTCCATTAGCTGAGAGTGATCCAGCAGCACCTTACAAACTGAGCAGAACCTTTTCAGAAAAGTGTCTTATGAATGTCATCTCTGAAACTGACCATACCAATTCCTTTCCACCCTGGAAGATCCTGGATCTGAGCTGTGCTAATGGACTATGAACTCCAAAAAGCAGACTCTATTATGTCTAAGATAAGGGGACAATGTCTGTGCTGTGGATCTCGGGAGGCACAGTGCAGAAGGTGCAGCCTAGGGAGGGTAGAGCAAAGATGACTTTAAACTATGTTGGCATCTGTAACTGATTCTGAGCTGCTCTAGGTGCCAGCACAAGTTTGGACAGCACCCTGTGGGCTGCTCCAGCCACTTCTTTTCCCATTCACAATCCACCCCTGGGAAAGTTTCCATATGCTGGGGCTGAACAAGAGGGCAGAATAGGGCTGCCTACATTGGCTGTACATTGCTCACACACCGAGGGAATTCCCCAAGCAGCCCTTCTGCCCCTTTTACAAAATAAAGAGGCCAGCATTTGACTCATTATACATCACATGTAGAGAGTAGCTGAGAAACAAATACAGCACCAAATTCATCACTGAAACAAATAGTTGCAACTACATAGACAGCAATGGAGTTGCACTCATTTACTCCAGGGTTGCACTTGGCCCATGGAGGTATTTGCTGAGTAAATTGCACCCTGGAGCTGGTATTTCCAAGAATATCCCATGTAAATATGTACACTCAACTTACATAATTATGAGGTTTAGAATCACAGTTTCAAAACACTGTTACTAAATAAATCCCTGGGTAAGGGCTAAAGAGCTGGGATGCAACTGAAACCTCACAGGGAAAGGCTATGGGCTGATAAGCACCAACAGTAACAAACCGTGGCTAGCAGGTTTCTCACGTGCACTGAGAATGGCAACCACATCACCCACTCCTCCAACAACTCTGCTGCTCCCTATTCATTTAATTGCCATCTTTGCTTTTAAAACCCTTCGTGCTCTTGCTCCAGAGTATTTCGTGGACTCTCTCTCCTCCTCCATTTCTCACCTCAGCCCCACTCCCTGTTCTTTCACACAGACAGACCTGCCTTGAGGTTTCTCATCTACAGCCCCTCCCACATGGAAACTTTACTGGTGTTTCTCCAATTCATTGATTATAGCTCTTGAAAGTCAATAAGATTTAGGAGCCTAAGTTATTGAGATACTTTTGAAAATTTGACTTCTCATCTCCAACCCCATCATTTTTCTTTCAGCCATTGTTTGATCATAACTGTGCAACTATATTGTTTAACTGCATAAGGTACTTGGGGATTCAGCATGATGAATAACACTATGGGCTAATTTAGCTCTCACTTACACCAGTTTTACAACAGTGCAACACCATTATCTTCAGTAGAGTCACACCTGACTTACACCTGTGTAAATAGACTCAGAATCAGGCCCTATGAGCCTAGCTGTAAACTTCCCTAGTTATCTCCTGAGCATTCTCAATGCAGTTTCCAGATCCTCATGTATGAATGCACATTATGTAAATATGCACTGACGTGTTGGAGAATTTTGATTTTTTTCCAGTCACCGTTACAAAACACTGAATATTGCTATATAAATGCCAAAAAGCTGCAACGGCTGCCCAGCCTGTTTCCTCAGTTTTCTCTTGTCTTAAGTAAAGCCATTTGTCAGAACTAAGCAATCCCATGTTGAACTTAGTGATTCTGTGCTATCTCTGAATTTGGACCAAAACTCTGCTTTCTGCTCACTTTTGGAAATTATTATTCTGGAAGGAGAACTTCTCAGAATGATCTTGCAGCCTTAGAAAATGCTGACAAGCAGCTTAATGGCATACATAATTGCATAAAACATGTTTGTTCCTATCCGTCAATGGTGTCCTCGTATAGACCAGACAGGAAATCAACAACTGTAGGTACCAGATTTTTACATATTACCTGAATTCCATATTATGAGAGTTGTTCCTTTTTTCACCACTACCTCTTAACAAGGGGTATAGGTGCCAACAGAACCCATTCTACTCCTGGAGATACATACCCTGCTTCAGTGTCTCCTTTGTTATTTAGCTACTCCACAAGCGAGCCTTTCTTTACAATGCTAATGTAAAAAGGTTTCTTGTGCAGCAAGAGACAGAAGGCAATTTGAATCCTGAGACCGGCATCTATCCCAGCAATCTAGTTTCCTTTCTCACTGATAACAACAAAGCAGGATCCGAGGGATATAGATTTGACACATTATTCGTGCTCTATGAGGAAGTATAAAATAAATCTGAGAGTCAAACTAATGGACAAGCCTCGCTGGTGGGAGTCAAAATAATTATAGTTATATGATTCTTGGCAAACTGGGAATTCTCAGCAACCACTGGTAAAACCACTTGTATTAGTCAGTGTGCCACCTCCAAGTGCATTGATCAATCTGTCCAATGAAAGAGAATACCGCCAAGTATTGACTTTTAAAAAAAAGGTGTGTGGGCTGGGTGATTGAGTACCAAGGAATAGCTGTTCTCACCGAACCTCATGTTTTGGGGTAGCTGCAGCTACAGCAGTAGCTCCTTCTCTTGTCTCTCATTGAGGTACTCTGTTTTCCTCTGGATCCTTTTGGACAATACACCTCCTTATTCCTCCTCACTTCCTTCTTCCTATTAATTGTTTCCAAGAGATGCAAGAAGGATCTTTTCATGTTTCTGTTGCTTCACAGATGTTTCGTTATCTACCATTAATTTAGCTGCACCTCCTATATATTTCTCAAAGAGCTTTTGGCAGAGAGAGTAGTAAAGTTGTTAATAAATCATACCTGCCAGGTGATGAGCACATTGGCTGTGATCTAGCAAAACATTTAGGCAAGTCTCATTTAAGTGAATGCACTACTCACATGGTTAGAGAAGAAGGCTGGTCTAATTGTTATGGTACAAGTTGAGAACTTGGGAAACCCAGCTCTGCTCTGCCACAGACTTCCTGGGTAACTTTGGGCAAGTTACTTAGGTTTAGTCTACACTTACCTCGGCGATTTGGCAGCAGTTGACGGGAGTTACGCAAAGTATGCAAAGAACTTGCGTAACTCCGGTCGACTTCTGTGCTTCTCTTCTGCATGCCATCTTCACTGTACTGCGCCAACGGGACCCATGTTCCCATCGACACAGCACTATGCCTCTTGACGAGGTGGTTTTAGTACATCGACTTCTGAATCAACTGAGTGGATCTTCACTGACCGCTCAGTCGATCCAGATAAGTCGATCTGACGGCGGCGACTTTGCCGCTGTCAGTGTAGACATAGCCCCAGTCTCTCTGTGCCTCAGATCCTCATCTGTGTAAAATGGAGATAACAGGATTTCTACTTCCCTACCTCACAGGTGTATTGTGAGGATAAATACACTGACGATTGAGAAGTGATTTGAAATCCAGTGATGCCCTGTAAGAGATATGTATTATTATTATTATTATTATTATTATTATTATTAAAGTTAAGCATTGCTTAAGTGCTTCACTGGATGAAGGCCGGAGGTCTCAACACCATTCAGGATTGAGGCCAATGTCTGCTAAATTCTGTGCTGTCAGCAGAGAGTGCACATTTATATGGAGAGAACAGTACAGTATTTTATTTTCAGAAGTGTAAATCCGAAGTACTTTTACTAGCAGATAATTATCATTACTCTTACAGGGATATATTTTCAACATATCATGTGGAAGATTTGTGCACAAACCCCCTGAGCAAATTACAGAGCTCAAGTAATAATAATGTTTCTTGAGTTTAAGATGTGTAAAGAGTGACTCCAAGCACACAAAACCTGAATTCTGCTCCTTCTAACTCAGCAAGGAGTAAGCTACTGTTTGACTCACCTGGGAAAACTGCTAGCTTTGAACGCAAGGATTCCAGTTTGCCTCTCAGCTGAAGTCACATATAGGATGCACACATAATTAGCCAAATTCATCCCTGGTGTAAATGAGTCCAATTCCAGATCTCATAACTCCACCCACCAGACAAGAAACTCTGACAATGGCTTAAATCTGTACTGATTTCTTTCCACTCACAATTGGGTTATTTTTAGAAAAATACTCTATTATTTTAATGGATTTACTGAACCAATCTATAGTGAGTAGTGGTCTGAGCACACAACTGGGATCTGGAAAACTCCTGCTTTCTATTCCTGACACTGAGTCACTCTGTGGACTTGAGCATATGACTCAACTTCTCTGCCTATATTTTGCCAACTGTGCTAGAGGATAATACAAGCATTTGGGCTATCTCAGAGGGCTGTTGTGAGGATTGTCTAACCTGTGATAAGCACTTTGAAGATCAAATGTGCTATATAAATGCACAATTTATCAAGCAAACATACTTACTAAACAAATACCTCTCCCCACCTTTTTTTAATACCATACATTATGCATTTTTGTACCTTTGGTTCATTTCATTATTTATTCTGCAGTTTCACTTTTTAAAATGTATAACATTAGGACATAAGCCTACAATCCTTACTCAGGTGAGTAGTTTCACTGACCTCAGCAGAACTATTTTATGTGAGAGAGGAGGACTCAGGTGTGTAAGCGTTCACAAGAGCAAGCCCTTACAGTCTGGATGTGTGTTTTGTTCAAATGACTGCTATTAAAGCATTGTTTGATAAAGCAAAAGAAAATATAAGCTGACTTTTGTTTCCTTTTCAGATTGTTTTTGTATTATTGGGTAATATGAATTGAGATGAATCAGAATAGAAGATGAAAGAGCGGCGCCTCACTGCATTCTACTTCATCTTAGAAGAGAGCAACTAGCTGGAGGAAATATGAAGATGTAACATTACATACCCTCAGTGCTATTTCAATCATTAAATCATTATGGAGAAATATTAAAAATTATTCTAGATAAGCTGAATTTTTAATCATACCTTCTCACACACACCCCAACTCTGCTATGATGATTTTAAAATAAAATGATGCATTTTAAAAGAGTTGGGAAAAGAAACACTACTGTATAATACACAAAATAGCAATAACATAAGAAACAAAAAATATTCAATTATATTAATAGGTAATCTCAAGTTGCTGTATTTGCAACTTGAATAAGGTGGTTTCCTAACAAGATTGCCAGCCTTATTGTGTAAAAATAAAAATGGGGGAGATTCTGTTTAAAAAAACCGATGACACAGTATGAGCCCTTATTACATAATTCTCTAATTCAGCAGTTATGGAATGGAACTCAAATGGAATTCATTTCAGCTGAGTAAGAGATGTTGAATTGGTCTCCATACTAGCAGCAAGCAATATTCACTCTCAACTACATAGCGTTGGAGTGAAATTACAATAATGCACTGTCATCTTTCATTTGCAAGTTACACTGGCGTATGCTAATATGGTGGACTTCTTTGAGCAGAATACACTAATTCACTTGTTTTTCTTTACTCCTGCAGTCTATGCAATTGGCTTCAGTCAATATCTTTTCATGCTTTACTGTTGCAGAAGACAGAAATGTTGAAACATAAGACAGGGTTCTGTAAACCATTGGTACTGAGTTACCTATATTGCAATAGTCTCCAGAAGCTCCAGTCAAGGATTAGGACCTGGATTGTGCTACATGCTGTACAAAGTAATAAAACAGTCCCTGTCCCAGAGAGCTCACAATTCAGGTTTATGACAAGGTGCAGCCAGCAGATGAACAGGGAAACAAGGGTAGGGGTGGTGGAGAACAAAGTAACAGTAAATGTGGGTATACCTGAATAAGTACATAGCCACAGATGGTCACCAGCCTTGCCCATGCCGGATAGTTTTGTTTTGCAAGCATCCTGGCAGAAAAAAGTTCTAAGGAGGGGTTTATAAGTTTTGATAAGGAGTTCTTCCTATACTTAAGGGATATCAGGTCTTTTATGCACAGGAACCACATCTGCCAGTGCTTGCCATCCCAGCAGTGAACTCCAATAAAGACCCAATCTTGTTTTTCCTTGCACAGCCACAATACGCATTGACTTATAAGTAGATCAGGGAAGATCAACATCAGGATCTAAACACTACATCAGTTCGACAGTTCATGTTGTCCAGTCCATATCTCACCTAAGTGACATGCAGCTCTGCAGTTTACTCCAGAATGGCCTGATCCTGAGAAATAATTTTTTTTAAAGGACCATACTGATGAGCACAGGCAGATGCATCAAGTCAGAGTCCATGCTACAATTCCTGTGTAAGGAGGTTTAAGTGAGCAGAATTTGTGGGAAGTGCAGAAGTGGTGACAAACAGGAGAAGCTTTGTGAAAAGACCTGACCTACTAAATTTAAGGAGCAATTCAGTCAAAAATGTGTTCTATCTTCGAGTGATTGCTCATATCCATTCCATTATAGGTGTGCGCGCGCCCTGTGCACAGATCCCCGGAACTTTTTTCCCTTAGCTAGCCCTGTAGGGTCAGCTCCGGCGCCCCCTGGAGTACCACGCTCATGCCCCCGTGGTACATAGGACGCTGCTGACCCTGCAGCCCCTCAGTTCCTTCTTTCCGCCTGTGACGGTCACACGTAACGTCTGCCTCTTGCACTCAAACGCAAGTAGCATCCCTTAGTGTTAGCCTTGATTGTTAGAGTTTTTGTTTTTGAATAGAATAGTTAGCAGTTAGTTAAGGTAGTTAGTGCCCTTAGGGGCTAGAGCGGAGCCATGCTTGGCTCCACAGGCTTGAAAGCCTGCACACAATGTGCAAAAGCCTTTCCTGTGAGCGACCCTCATGATTGTTGCCTCCGATGCCTCAGAGAGCAACACAGGAAAGAAAAATGTAAGATTTGCAGGTCCTTTAAACCGAGGACCCAAAAGGAGAGGGACACCTGGTTAAAGGCGATCCTCATGGAGTCTGCGCTTCAGCCGGACTCCGAACCGTCGCGCTCCCCGGCGGCACCGAGTGTTTCCTCGGTGCGGAGCGCTCCGCCGGCACCGGCACCGAGTGCATCGGCACTGAAGAAGAAAAAGCGGCGCAAGGCCGTGCACATGGACTCCCCCCTGCTACCGGGAAAGCAGGGGGTCCAACAGGAGATGCCCCAGCCACGTGCCATGGAGAGTACTCCGGCACCGGCATCTCCTTGCAGAGAGCCTCCCCCGACTCCTGGGGGTGGAGGAGCGCCTCTGCAAGGGCCGTCGACACCGGAGGCTTTCGCTGCGGCACGTGCCCTCATGGGCCTGACTACGCCTCCGTCCCCCCCTCGGCCAAGGTTTCCGGGACCTGTGTCTTGGGGTAAACCCGCGTTGGGTTACCCCGGTGGGTGGAGGAGACAGGAGTCGAGGTCTCCCCCCAGACGGCCAGGGAGGGTAGAGAGTGCGGGCTCCCCTCCCAGCTCCGACTCCCAGTCGTCGAGCTCCCCTGCACCGCGGCACCGAGGGCAGTCCAGGGAAAAACGCTCGAGGCGAAGGCGATACAGTTCCGCCTCGAGTGGGGACCTGAGTATGGGCTTTGGCACTCCGGTGCGGAGCCCGGTTAGACATCGTTCCCCAGCACTGGCTGCCTTGATGCAGACCAGTCTGCCTTCCTTGGCACCGAGGCTTGTGTCGGCAACGAAAGCCCCGGCACCGTTGGCACCGCCGGCACCGCTTGCACCGCCTCCGTCGTCGGCACCGAGTGCCGCGGCACTGAGCGCCGCAGCACCGAGCACTGCGGCACCGAGTGCCGCGCTCCAGATCCACATCGCGACGTTGCCGACGTCACCGTTCCCGATCTAGGTCTGGGAAGTACCACTGCAAGTCGTCTAGGGGGAGAGGTCATGACAGCTACAGCTCTTCCAGCAGCTCCTCCCCTCACCGGCACCGCAGACGTCGGCACTGAAGGTCCTCCTCCTCTAGGAGCCGCTCCCCTTCCAGAGCCCATAAGCACAGGTTGAGTGGCTCGGGCTCTAAAAGGGGAAGGATGGAGCTGAGTCAGCAGGCTCCTGCACTGGCACCTGCATGGCCCCAAGGCCCTTGGCAATGGCCATATTGGGGACCGTGGGGTACTCAGATGGGGCCAGGGACCACCTCTGCTCATACTTCAGTGGCCCCACCAATGTCCCCCACAACAGACCCACAGGAGGGTCACCCCTCTGATGAGGTGTCTGACCCAGAGGAAGGGCCTTCCACAGGACCCATTCCACAATCCTCCTCCTCCTCTCCAGATGAGGCGGCGGCCAGAGACACTAGGGCCCCCCTCTTTGATTTCAAGGGCCACCAGGACCTTCTGAGGAGGGTGGCTGATAGTCTCGGTCTGGAGATTAAGGAGATGTCGGAGGAGGAGGATCCTCTATTTGGTGTGTCAGACACAGCAGGCCCATCACGCCTGGCCCTGCCTGTTCATGAGAGGGTCATGAAAATCGCAAAAACCCTCTGGCAAACTCCCTCCTCAGTAGCTCCCACTTTGAAGGGGGCTGAGAGGAAGTACTATGTTCCAAAGGAGGGGTTTGAATTCCTATATACTCATCCCGCTCCAGGTTCACTTATAGTGGATGCAGTGAACCAGCGGGACCGCCAGGGTGGCCAGGGTAACACCTAAAGACAAGGACAGCAAAAAGCTGGACCTTTTTGGGCGCAAGATGTATTCCACTGCGGTCCTACAACTGAGGGTAGCGAATCACCAGGCCCTCATGGGTAAATACAATTTGAACCTCTGGTCCTCGCTACAGAGATTCTCCTCGGGGCTGCCCCCCGACCAGGCCACAGACTTTGCCATGGTATTACAGGAGGGAGTGGCGGTAGCTAGAGCAGCTCTGCAGTCCGCCAGTGATGCAGCGGATACAGCCAGCAGGGCGATCGCTTCGGCCATCGTTATGCGCCGCTGGTCCTGGCTCCAAGCCTCAGGTTTGTCTCAGGAGGTCCAACAATCCATTCAGGACCTTCCCTTTGACTATTCCGGCCTCTTTTCTGAGAGGACCGATGAAAAGCTGCACGCTTTAAAGGACTCACGGGCCACCCTGAGATCCCTTGGACTTTATACACCTCAGGCCTCGAGGCATCAGAACCGGCCCCAGGCACAGAGGCAGCAGCAACCTCCACTGAGGCTGCCCCCTAGACCTACTCAGCCCAGGAGGGGTAGGGAAAGGTACCGGGCGCCTAACCGCCGCGACCGGCAGGGACCCCATCAAACAAGGGCAATGTACCCCATAAGAAGTTTTGACGGGGTGCACGAGGGTGGCACTTCTTTCCCCCCCTGGATCAGTCCAAACCCCTTCACCACAGACTCCGGCCATACCTAGCCGAATGGGAAACCATCACCACCGACCAATGGGTCCTCGACATAGTTCGCAGGGGCTATGCACTACAGCTCACGGCTTTCCCCCCACATTTTCCCCCAACCCAGTCCCTCTTCAGGGACCCCTCTCACGAGCAACTCCTCATACAAGAGGTCAATTCCCTCCTCATGCTAGGTGCGATAGAGGAGGTTCCTATACAGGAACAGGGAAGGTGATTCTAC
The DNA here is from genome assembly GCF_026122565.2 of Emydura macquarii macquarii. Classification (NCBI taxonomy): domain Eukaryota; kingdom Metazoa; phylum Chordata; order Testudines; family Chelidae; genus Emydura; species Emydura macquarii. The sequence goes on along the minus strand of NW_027132618.1, from coordinate 1,009,316 downwards.
TCTCGGTACTTTCTAATCCCCAAGGCCAAGGGGGGCCTGAGGCCAATCCTGGACCTATGCCACCTGAACAAGTTTATCAGGCGGAACAGATTCCATATGGTTTCCCTAGCCTCCATCATTCCCACCCTAGATCCAGGGGACTGGTATGCCGCCCTCGACTTGAAGGATGCGTATTTTCATATAACCATCCTTCCAGACCACAGAAAGTTTTTAAGGTTTATGGTAGTTGGATTCCACTACCAGTTTTCTGCCCTGCCATTTGGCCTCTCATCAGCGCCAAGGGTGTTCACAAAATGCATGGCAGTGGTAGCGGCCCATCTGCGCTGCAAAGGGGTCCAGATTTTCCCCTACCTGGACGATTGGCTGATCCAGGGCAAGTCCAGGGCCCATGTTAAGGACAGCCTGGCCCTTACCTGCACCACATGCACCAGACTGGGGTTGCTCATCAACGAGCAGAAGTCTACTCTCACCCCGGTGCAGCGCATAGAGTTTATAGGGGCCATATTAGATGCACGAGAGGCCAGAGCCTTCCTTCCTCAGACCCGGTTCGAGACCATGACCACCATAATCAACGATCTCCACAGGTCCCCCACAACGACAGCCAGGCATTACCTTCAGCTGTTGGGACATATGGCGGAATGTACTTATGTGGTGAGACTGGCTCGCCTCAAGTTAAGGCCTCTCCAAGGGTGGCTGGCCTCAGTGTATGTACCGGCCAGGCACCGGCTAAACAAGGTAGTGACGGTCCCCGCCCAGGTATTGTCCTCCCTGGATTGGTGGAAGGTCCCAGGGGAGGTGCTGAGAGGTGTTCGTTCAGGGACCTGGCTCCCTCAGTGACGTTAATAACGGACGCCTCGGACGACGGGTGGGGAGCCCACATCAGCAGAAACCTGAGCACCCAGGGGCTATGGTCAATACACGAGAAAGCTCTCCATATAAACGTCAGAGAGCTCAGAGCAGTCCGCTTGGCCTGCAAAGTATTCATCAACTTCCTGAGGGGCAGGACAATTCAGGTCCTCACAGACAATACGGCGGCCATGTTTTATATCAATAGACAAGGGGGAGCACGCTCATCGGCCCTTTGCCAAGAAGCCATTTGTCTTTGGGATTTTGCCGTGAGGCACGATTTTCACATCTCTACCTCTCACCTCCCGGGGGTCAGGAACGACAAGGCAGATCGCCTCAGCAGGTCGTTCTTACCCCGACACGACTGGTCACTGCACCCGGAGGTGGTGACTTTAATCTTCCAGAAGTGGGGGGTTCCCCAACTGGACCTGTTCGTGTCATTCTGGAACAGGAAGTGCCCGAGGTTCTGCTCGCTCCAAGGTCGCGAGCCGGACTCCCTTTCCGACGCGTTCCTCCTAGACTGGACGGGGCCTCTCCTGTATGTGTTTCCCCCCATCCCGCTCCTGCCCAAGGTCCTCTTGAAAATCAAGAGGGACAGAGCGGATATGATACTGATTGCGCTGGCGTGGCCACGACAGCATTGGTACAGTATGCTGCTCGACCTGTCTATCGACACGCCGCTCCTACTTCCGAGGCGCTTCGACCTGCTCTCACAGGACCAGGGTTGCCTGCTGCACCCGGACTTGGACTCCCTCCACCTGACGGCATGGAGACTCTGTGGCTGATGGAGGGAGAGAGAGCCTGCTCGGCGCAGGTCCAACATATCCTGCTGGGCAGCAGAAAACCTTCCACCCAGGTCGTGTACCGGGACAAGTGGAAGCGTTTTACTTGTTGGGCGGAATCCCGGGGTGTCCCACCATCCAGCTCACCCATACAGGCGATATTGGAGTATCTGCTCCACCTAAAGCTCCAGGGCCTAGCACTGGTGTCCCTGAAAGTGCACCTGGCAGCTATCTCGGCCTTTCACCAGCCGATGGAGGGGCATTCACTGTTCTCCCACCCCATGTCAGTTAGGTTCCTCAAAGGGGTGGAGAGGCTGTATCCCCAGGTCCGTGACCCGGTGCCTCCCTGGGATCTAAACCTGGTCCTCACCATGTTAACAGGACCGCCCTTCGAGCCCATGGCTACATGCCTGCTGCTCGTACTCTCATGGAAGGTAGCCTTCCTCGTGGCCATTACATCGGGTAGGAGGGTCTCTGAACTCAGAGCTTTAACATCAGAGCCCCCCTACACAGTCTTCTATAAAGATAAAGTCCAACTGAGGCCCCACCCAGCCTTCTTACCTAAGGTGGTGTCTTAGTTCCACTATAACCAGAATATCTTCCTCCCCGTGTTTTTTCCAAAACCACACGGTTCGGAGGAGGAGAGGAGATGGCACCTGCTGGATGTCAGACGAGCCCTGGCCTTCTACATCGAGCGGACCAGGCCATTCCGGAAGTCGACGCAGCTGTTCGTGGCGGTAGCGGACCGGATGAAGGGTTCACCTGTCTCCACCCAGCGCATCTCCACCTGGATCACCACCTGCATCAAGACCTGCTACGAGCGGGCGAAGGTGCCGCTTCCAGGAGCTGTGACAGCGCACTCAACCAGAGCCCAGGCCTCATCGGCGGTCTTCCTGGGAGGAGTGCCCCTGCAAGATATCTGCAGAGCAGCAACCTGGTCGTCGGTCCACACCTTCACGTCCCACGCCATCGTGCAGCAGGCGAGAGAGGACACAGGATTCGGCAGAGCAGTACTGGCGAGAGTAGCTCAACGCTGACTCCTACCCACCTCCAAGGTATGGCTATTTAATCACCTATAATGGAATGGATATGAGCAATCACTCGAAGATAGAAAACAGGGTTACTTACAAGTAACTGTTGTTCTTCGAGATGTGTTGCTCATATCCATTCCAAACCCACCCTCCGTCCCCGCTGTCGGAGTCGGCAGAAAGAAGGGACTGAGGGGCTGCAGGGTCAGCAGTGCCCTATGTACCACGGCATGAGCGCGGCACTCCAGGGGGCGCCGGAGCTGACCCTACGGGGTTAGCTAAGGGAAAAAAGATCCGGGGATCTGTGCACGGGGCACGCACACACCTATAATGGAATGGATATGAGCAACACATCTCGAAGAACAACAGTTACTGGTAAGTAACCCTGTTTTTTGTGGCTACTGAACTATTGCATTTCTTTGTGGTTCCATAGTTCCACATCAGCAGTCTTGATTCAAGATTCAGCTACCAGAAAACATGTGGGTCCTTGAAGACAGTCTTCTGCTTATAAGCCAAAACACTGTGTCTTCTTACATTCTCTGACCATACATGGAGAATTCTATTGCAATGGAGCAATTGGCCACAGAAGAAGAGAGTACAAGGAGAGCTATTAAAAGGTTAACACAGAAATCCCTTTACCAAGAACAATAGTCCTTGCTTGAATGTAGTCCCCAGAGAAAAGACAAAGAGGGAGAAATCAACCTCAAAACTGGCTCCCATCCCCTTCATCCAGCATTGGCACCCTTATCCCTGGGATGTATTTTTCATGCTATTCTGAGTTTGCTCTGCATCCAGGAGAAATTGGATGTACTTGCTGACAGACATACTCTTCATTTAAGGGGTGCTGATTTACCACATGCCAGCAGGAACTCAGCATGAGACTTCCCATTGAGATGTATGGCGAAACCGCCAACTTCTAGTGAGGGTTTTCCTTGCTTTACTCTAAAACTTGTTTGCCTTTACGAGTTCATCACTTCCTCCTGGCCCAAGGTGGCATAGCTGGCAAATTGTTTTTAATGGTTACCACACACTAACAAACAAAAAAGAAGGGTGGGAAACTATGGGGTTAGAGGATGGGAACCAGCATGGGAAGATGGAAGGGGAAGAACGACTGAAGCTAAAGGGAGGTGGAGCTAAGGGTCTATAAAGGCAGACGCCAGGGCTCAGGTAGGGCAGTTTAGGCTTAGGCTAGAACAGAGTTAATCCCCTTATATATTTGATACATCAGACTTCTGTCTTATTTCTGTTCTTCCCCTCACTGATTTGAAATGAGGCTCTGACTCACAAGTCTTATATGATAGCGACAGTGTGACATCCATTTAACAAAGGCATCAGGAGCCTTTGATAACATTTACTAAAAGAAGGCCTTTCTGTGTACCATGGCTGATTGGCAGGCATGACACTACCATCACGATGGAGTGAAGACAGAAGACCAGTTGTGAGCATATTGCCCTAGGTCTCACAGAAAAAAGCACTTACCAAACTCAGTTATCTTTTTTCTTTTTAAAGAACAAATTGTGTGGCCAGCCAGTACCACCTGGTTACATGAACGGGAAGAGGATTACCCCAGTCCTTTTGTCTATTATTTCCTTATGCAAAGGATGAATCAGGAGTGAAATTTTGAGGAAGGAGCATGTTTGCCAAATCTCTCCATTCAGTCCACTGAAAGCATATCAACCACGGCCATGCCAAGATCCTGGATGAATAGGTCAGACAGCCATGAACCTAATACACACCACCTTCTGGGACTTTAACAGAGCCTGCATTTGTATGATTCAGCAGTTAGGCTGGCACTACTGTGATATGAACCTTCTAATGGTACAGGGAGGGTTAATTCATAGATGTAAAGCACTTTGAGATCCTTGGAGGAAAAGCACTGTAAAAGTGCAAAGTTTTATTACTGTGAAGTCTTCCCAGAATGAAGGTTAAGAGACTAGTGACATTCCTTTTTGATTGGCTCCCTTCTGTAAATATCACTGGCTTTGCCACAGTACAAAGATACTTATTCAGGGCAATGTGCAGAGTGGGAGTGAGAGGCCTCTTTGAGTCACCATGCTGAGCCTGATATAAAGAAATCTATTAAAACAGCAGCATGTGAAAGTAATATTCTGAGAACAATATAAACCCTGAAGGTCACCTATTTCTTTGTTGATAAGGACACGAAAGCTTAAAATGTCATCATCTGAACTAGCTTTCTCTACCACGAAGTTAAATATTCCCAAAGATACTATATACAGTTTGCTCCCAGTTACCCATATTCTCTTTATGCAAAAATCCTAGTTATCCGAATCCACAATGTGTCCCCCATGTAGCCCTACAAATCACAGGCAATACCTTCACGAGGAGGTCCCTTCTGAAAACAGCATCCACCTGCCAGGGAATCGCAAGGCTGGAGGAAGATAATTTACAGCAGCATGTCTAATTCATGCTAGACCAGTGCGCCAATTAATCTACTCACAATATGGTTGCATGGCTGCAATACTGTGTCCAGTTCAAAGTGAAACCCATGTAACTAGTTGTATCCACAGCAGCACCTCTACTCAGGGCTCCTCTCCCATCAGGGAGCCCTGCAGCCCGAGACACGGCCCCTCCCCATGTTGCTAGGCATAAGCAGACTAAGCAATTGCTTGGGCCTCAAGCAGCTCAAGGGGGCCCCTTATTCACTTTTTATTATAAGAACTTGCCTGTTTTAGTATCAGGGGGCAAAATATTCCTGTTAAGGCCCCCCCAGTGGGCTAGCACTGGCTCTGGGGATCTCACCAACACCACACTCATCACAGAGGGGCTGCACCCAGTAACAACCTGAGGCAGGCATCCTGGGCACTGAAACAGCCACAGGGCGGGAGGTGTGTACGGGGGAGGGGCTAACATGAATAGCCCACAACTAGAACCCAGATCAAAATAGCACGTTTGTTCATCCAAGGGCCTGGTAATCTGAAGGTTTCGGATGTCCACCAGGCCTTTCAGATAAATGGGAGTGTACTGTATACCATGTATATCATTTATAACCTTCACATTTCTGTATAATTAAAATCTCCCATACTGTATTCTGTAGCAGTTCACTCCATCCTATTACAAATAATAATATCCAGAAGATAGCTGGAATGGAGTAAGGAATACAGCAGTGTGGAGGGCAGAAATTCTGTTTCATGAAGGATTTAGAGATTTTGAAATCTGGCTTTGTTTCAAACCAGAACAAAACCCAAAACTTTCAAAGTCCTCCACACAAGAAAATTAAAAAAAATTCATTTTGGATCAATCCCAACATTTTATTTGGACAAAACAGAAACGTTCAGTTTTGATTTTGACTTTTATTTCATATTATAGTACCAAATGTAAAAGTCCAAAATGAAAAATCAAAATGTTTCATTTTGGAAATGTCAAAATGGGATGTTTCAGTATTGTTGGGACTTATTTTTTCCCCTCAGTTTTTCTCCAAAATGAAATTTCTGGAAATTAACACTATTTCACTAAGTGTTTTGATTTTGACTGAACTGCATTTTCTGACAGAAAAGTATTGTCCAAGCAGCTCTAGTAAAGATAAATATTGTGAGGTACTTACACCTTATCATAGCAGATCTTTTGCTAAAGGTCTGGGTAGCTGAGTTGCTGCCCTAAAATGCCCTCTTATGGCTGGATGTGGCTTGGTGGCAGCTTTGCCTGAGTTTCCTCATGTCCTTCAGCCTATTCTGGCTGTAGGAACAGCCTGACACTCCAGGCAAGATAATTAAAGAATCTGACCTCTTCCAGGATCACACAGTCTTTTAACATGTCCACAGAAATATAAAGATAACAAGATCATCAGCCCCTATCAGTCTCATGGCTGGCCCTCTTCCTCGCAGACAAGCCTCAGCTATAATGCAAATTCCTTACATCTGTCCTCAGGCTCCTGTGTCTCATTTCACCCACAGTCTAGGGCTCACGCAGTTCTCTGTCTTGCCAGGAAATTCAGGAAGGTCATCATACCTCAGAGGCCCCTGACCATCCTTCAGACTCATCTCAGGAACAGACTGTGTGCTTCTCTGCTCTTCCAGCCTTCTATGAGGCCCCTTCCCAGAGAGAGGGAACTCACTGTATCCTCTTCCCTGGATCTCCTCTCTCCTCAAGTCCATCCACTTTATTTTACCACATCCTCCTGAGGTGCAATCTGAGAGGTTATTAGCACTCTCAGGCTCCCTTAACCTCCTGGTGCCTATTTCGTGTTCACACCCTGTCACAGGCTGAAATACAACACACACATAATTTGCGGGGGCCTTGAGGTTTCTCCCACTCTTTCTGCCGATGTCTGGATGAGAAGCATTGGAGCCTGAGGGCCTCAGGTGCACAAGGGCAATGTCCATTGATCTATGGAGTGTGTGCTCTGATGTCACTGTTGTCTAAGGCTGAGAATGTGTTGTCAGGGTGCCCCCTTTTCCCACAAAACCAACAGTCAATCTCCCAGCCCCATGAAACAGTTTATAGAGTCTGGAACTGCTGATATCTAATTGCTCTCAAGGCTGTGAAATTGCTGCGCCTTCATGCTGCTGGGGCCATAAGACACCAAAGTATTAGCTCTGAATAGGACAGAGGATGGTGTGGGCTAGCTCCCTCCCCCTGCTCCGTGGTGCTGCTGAAGCGTTCTTAAAGATCCACTCCACCTGGGATAAGCTATGGATGGTGGCCAAGGAGGAGACAGAGGAAGATGTTACTGTGTGGACCATGTACTGTATGCTATTTACATTATTGTATGCATTGTTGTAGCTGTGTTGGTCTCAGGATATTAGAAGACAAGGTGCATGAGGTAAAATATTTTACCGGATCAACTTCTGTTGGTAAGAGAGGCAAGCTTTCAAGCTTACACAGAGCTCTTCTTCAGATCACCAACAGAAGTTGGTCTAATAAAAGATATTACCTCATCCAACATTGTCTCTGCACCATTTACATTGTAATGCTTATGACTGGCCTTACAAATACTAGCCCAGTGGAACGGCTGGTCTTCTGAATAAGGCACAGGAGATCCTAGTTGTATTTCCTGGGTCAGCCACAGTTTGGACAATCATTTTATATTTATTATTATTATAATTTACATTGCGGTTGTGCCTAGGAACCCTAATCATGCATCAGGCCCCAATGCTTGAAGATGTATCAACACAACAAAAAGATATCCCCAAACATCTTACAATCTCTGTGCCTCAGCATCCTGTCAGTAAAATGTGGATAATAATACCTCCTTACCTACTGAAGATGTTCTGAAGATAAGTTCACTGATGTATGTGAGGTGATCAGATACTATGGTGAATCATGCCGTAAAAAAACAAATAAAATAGGAGTGCCACCTGTCTAATACTCTGATGGCGCCTTACCTGTAACTGACATGGCGCTGGATCCTGTTTGGTTCTGAGTGCGCTTCATACCAATTTCTGAGTACGTTCCACACAGCTTTCCCTTTTGTGTCACTCAGCCTACACACAATGCCTTTTTTAGTTTAGTTCCTGTTGATCTGTAATGTCTTTTATTGATGTAAAGACCCAGTTGCTTTGGCAATAAGGCCAAAAATACTTTCCTAAATAGAAGGCATGTTTTTTAAATTGTTGTACTTCTGTTCTCTCTCTAAGCACTGCTATATCCTAAGGATTCTGTAAATTTCTAATGCTTGTAAAGATTTTAACAACTCTCAGGGAAGTGGCTAATACAGGGTAAGCTGTAGCGATTCATTGAGCAAATTAGGGGAGGTCCCTGTGGTTTGTGGAGAAGCTGATTTTTATATCAAACCTGATATCTAAAAAACAGCCTTGTTTCTTACAGCTTTTTTTTTAAACTATTTTCAGGTTTGATACTAATAAAACAGTACAGCTCTAATTGAAATGGCTGATTTTCTGAAAGCTGGAGTGGAGACTAGGCCTTTTTAAAGGCTCTAACCTGAGAGTGCATTTCTACTCATTTGAAATGAAAAAAAAAAAAAGAAATTTGGAAATCACTCACAAACAAAATATCAAGGAATACACTTCTGCTATAGAGCCATGGCTACTCCAGACTCCACAGCATAGATATTTGCCAAGCAGTAGGAAAATCTCCTGAAGATTTCAGAGCTGCAATATGAATGCTCATGGTGAAAGACTCCATGGGCCAATTTCTCTGCTAAAATAATTGGCACACTCAGTTGAAGTTAATGGAGCTGAGCCAGTTCCTACCAGCAAGATTTAGCCTCCTATCTTTTAAAGATCTGAGAAGCCAAGTAATCTTCTTTTGAATAGGAACTAATTATTCTTATCCTCAGAGCCATGTGAAACGAAGACGTGTTTTCCTCACCCAGTCTAAGCATGCCCTTGTTATTACTATTTATATTGTAGTAGTCCCCAAAGACACAACAGGATCAGGCCTCCATTGTGCTGGACAGCATACAAACAAACAAAGTAAGAGTTTACAATCCAATTTGAATCAAGATGCAACAAATTTGTGTAACAAATATTAGGAGGGAAGGCATGGAGGGAGGATGAGGGTACCAGTAAGAAGATTATGCATTTACATGGATTAGCTATATGCACAACTTGATGGGTCCAAACCTTAATTTTATAAATAAAATCAGTGACTCCCAAACTCTGCTCAGCCTAGCATTCATTTTGGGTGATTTTTGTAGGAATCATTTCAGAAGTGGGTATTTTGATAGGATTTGAGCTATGATTGTACATATATATTATAATTGCTTAGGATTACAGTAGGACTCACAGTCCATAAATCATTGTGCTAGGAGCTGTGCCAATATATAGCAAGATAGTTCTTGCCCCAAAGAGCTTACAATCTAAATAGACAAAAGGTGGGAGGGAAACAAAGACCCATAGAGGTGAAGTGACTTACCCAAGGTCACACAGCAGGCCAGAGCCAAGAACAGAAGTCAGGTCTCCCATTTCCAGTCCAGTGTCCTATCCATTTAGCCATACTATCTTTCAATACTGTTTCTACAATAATATAAATATTTTCAATGGCTTATGCTAAATAAGACCTTTTAGAGCCTATTCAAATATTAATTTTGCATTTGGGCTAAGTTCTTCCACAATATTTTTATGCACGACTCCATCTGTGGATTGCAAAAGCAATTCTAAAAGAAGAATGACATATTTATATGGGGGCATAATAACAGCTTGTTAACATAAGTACAGTCCAATCAAAGACATGCCTAAATGAGAACATGTAGATTCCTCTATTCTTCTTGTTTTCAAAAGTACAGAAGAGAGGTTAGGCATGATTTTCAGAGTTGCTGAGCACCCACTGCTCACATTCATCGGAACAGAAGTTCTGGATGTTCTGCACTACTGAAAATCAGATCCTTAAATGAACCCTAGAGCATTCCCAAGTCTTCTCAATTTCTCCCTAAGCTCAGACAATTATGAGAGAGAGGAGAGTAAAAAACAAACCTATGTGAATATTGTAAATAATTTTTGAATTAATTCAGTTAGACTATATTCACTTTCCACAAACAGCCTAGCCATTGAGTTTACAAGCAGGAATGTTCACAAAAACAGTGGTTATGACACAGTGCTCACAGAAAGAGAAATTTACTTTTGTTTTGTGAGTATTCACATGGGAATATTGATCAGGGATTTATGCCTCTCCAATTAGAGATACATATCATGTGACCTATGCAAAATAGTTAGAATTTGCATCTCAAACACTTACAATGATCTGCTCACACACAAGCTACTGATCAACTGTAATAGGGCTTATTCATATTAGTAATATCAGCCATACAACCACGACAGTGTTTCACCCTACTCAGGGGAAGGGGAATGTTCTAGCAACCTGACCTAAGAGCCAGCACAGCTGGGTATATAGAATAACCCCAACACAGGACCAGATCCCAAAGTCTGTATTTTATTCATGTCTACTCAGACAACACTGCCTCACTATTTGTCCCACTATAAATATATGGAAGCTAGAAAAAGCCTTTCACCATTCTGATTTACAAAGGTGATGGTAATGAATTTAGTACAGCCACAAGTATAGCTCACCCCTTCCATTTTGTCCCCAAAACTCAGTTCCATCACCATATCCTCAGATGCTTGGAGCTGAAAGAGAGTGCTGGGTAGTGACATGTACATGAGCATGCTACTCACATCAGATCTCCTACTACTGTATATCCAACATGCTAAAACAAACAGATATGGTAAAGCCTTATCAAAACTCTTCTAACCTAATCCTATCAAACGCATCCATCCATATGGCATCTGGAACCTAGATTCCAACAAAATGATATAGAGCAACAATCTACTATAAAGCATCAGAGCCTTTCTGGTTGCTGAACTTCACAGAAGTGATGATATAGTGAAACAATTCTTGTAATTGTAAGCAAGCTTTTACAAAAAGAAATGCTCTTACATAACATGCTAAAGATGATAAGAACTATGGATTCCTTGATTCTGGTAAAAGAGTTTCACAGTTGAGGGCCCACTGCCTAGAAAGCCTTTACCCACCTCAACTAAAAATGCTTACTTCAATGGAAAATTGAAAATTTGCAGTGAGCAAAATCTGAAAAGAACTGGACTAAAATTGGAAGTGTTCAAGTAGCATCCTGTTTTAGGATGACATTACATGACACACATTATCATTTCAATAGCTCTTCATTATCTCAGAATGCTGATGTAGAAATACAAAATGTATCAAGTTTCAGTGAATTACAGTTGGTAAAATCAAGTATCAACCATAGTAAGTCAAATCAAGTGTCAAACCACCAACTGTGAAGTGGCTGAGAAATCATTTAATCAATTCTTTGCGTGATAATCTGAAATGAATTTGTTTTTAAATTTCAGCTTGAGATTGTGACTGAATTCTCAATGTCTGCATTTTTAATAGTATGTTTAAAAGAAGGCAAAGCAGGTTAAATATAGAAATATGGTTGACCAGAATAAAAGAATTAAAAGAAATAGAACAATTTACTTCCTCCAGTCAGTTATCAGATGAAATGCTTGAAGAAATAGGGGCCAAATGGGATGGACTCATTTTAAAAGATCATTGATGTAGCTTTTATAAGAAGGATTTGTATTCCTTCCGTAACTAACAACTTAAGCTGTCTCAATGCTATTGTAATTCCTATCATGTTTGTATTTGTTACTTTAATGTGTACTGTCAATAACTGTTGTCTTTTTTAGAAGTTATTAATTAAAGATATGGCACTTTATCACTGTTGTGGCAGCTAGGAAAAGGAAGTTTGCTGTGCTCTTTACTAAGGGATGCCACCTCACTGTGCCTTTGTACCAATTGGCCTTCCAGTTTCTTAAGCCACAAAACTTTCTGAAACATCCCCACCTGTCCTCATAACCCTCTCTCTATTATTACAGGTGAACATGGAGCACAGCTTCTGTTTTGATGAACCCAAGCACAGCAAATGTTTGTAAAAGAACTTGTGTTTGGGGAGTTAGATCCCTTGTCACTCAATTGAAGGAGGCAGCCCCAAATTCCAGTGTGTGCAAGGCTAGTTCTAGTGCATTCACAACTTCACTATGCACCAGAGCAGACAACAATTTGATGGAAGAGATACCGTGCTGAGGCTAAGAACAGATACAAATGGATCCTGAGTTCATCTTTGCATCAGAGAAGTTGCTAAGAGTGTGAAAAGGCAGAGTGGGATGAAGGGCTCTTCCAACTCGCTAATTAAACTGACACTACAACAAAATTGATGTTTTGTCTCAATCACTTGGCAACCTTGCAAAAGTGGTGCCTAATTGCAAAATTTTTCCTAGAAAAACCATGATGTCTAATCACTTGAGATAGTACAATAACTTGTGTGGCTTTAAGTTTTGCATAATATTTCTGGGCTTACTACCATGCAAAATTAATATAGCATGCATAAATAGAACTGCAAATTAAAGGATATTATCATCACAAAATACCTTACATATGAAAACATTTTATAAAATGAAGGTAAGAGATGATTTAAAATGGAAAGAACAGAATGGAAAAAGCTGCCATGAACTGGAAAGAGCTGTAAATAACTGTAATTACACAGAAAGCTGTAATAAACTGCCTTGTGTATCTGTATGCCACTGTCCTTTATTGAATGGAATGTTGGAACCTGCTATGCAGAGCAGTCAAAAATGGAAAAGCTTTTCACGAAAAATACATCCCTATTTCTAATCAAAATTCAAAATTTCTGTATTTTTTGAAATTGGAAAAATCTCATCAGCTCTACTGCTTAGGTGTAATTACCCTTTACTGGATAAGGGCTGGATTCTATAGCCCTTATTTCTACTGGGTTAGTACTTGCTCATTTGAGTAGCTCCTCTTAGTAAGTGCCAGTCAACATACATGAGGGCTATAGAGTGAGGCCTAGAATTAGCAGAACTGCTTGTTTAATACCCTGTGGCTCTTAAGACACATACGCAGTTAAGTTTGCATCTATATATATAACATGTGTCCTTATACCATTTCACATTCACAGTCAAACCTGAAAGAGATTATTTAAAAAAATCCCACAAGTGATAAATACCCATTCCCCGGAGCACGCTTGAAGTTATAAAGGAATATCTGCCAGCAACATTTATGAGCACATTTTTCTCCACTTTAACATTATTTCAGTCAGTTCCTATCTGCGGTTGTCATTAGGAAGAAAGCATCATGTATATTTCATTAGCCTAACTTGTGATTAAATCCTTCAATCAAAATAAAAATGTGGTCACTGTCTAGGTGGGCCTGACTGTCAGGTTGATGGGTAATAAATGTGTTTGACTGAAAAGAATACACCATTGTAGGAGTGTGCAGGATGTAGCTCTTTTGATAGCGAGAGGTGTGTTCTGAAGAGTAAGAGGTGTATTCCAACACACGACACACATGATGTAAGTTAATTGGCATCACAGAATCTCTCACTTACATCATGAAAAAATGTAGAAGGCTGCTACACTTGAGGTACCTTTAGGTTTTTGATGGGTACTTCAAGTCCCAAACACTCCTACATATGTGCAAACGGACAATGCCTTGAACAATTTCATTACCATTGTGGGAACCCATATTTAATATGTGATAGTTTTTGCTCTGCTGTAGCTTTAAATTAAAAGGTTGGCATGGCAACAGATGTTCCTACTCCACTGTGTCTGCCTTGTGCTGCCATATTGTTCAGGATCCCTGGTGATTTCAGGATTAACCGCCTACAGTATTTCATTTTGAATAACTAAGTCATTTTTGGCTGGAGCATCAAACGAGCAGCTGAAGCCTGATACGAACTGTGTACTTTTTGTTGCTTAGCTGCTCTGTAATTTTAAAGCATGCCTTTATGCATGCAAACTATTTCTGGTATTCCAAGCTTCTGCCTGATGTCATGTCAAGCTGCAGTGGAAGAATACTGTGCTCAGAACTGGAGCTGGGTGACTTTGCATATTGCCCAAACATACAGAACGACTCTCAAATATACATATTATTCAGACATATTTGCCTAATACGTTAAGAATGAAACTCAGCCCTGTGTTGAAGCTCTATAGCAGAAGGCCTATATACCACTTAATTCCCACCTACAATCTGGCCTAGCCCTCTACACAGGGGTGAATTTCACTCTATATTAATAAATTTTGCACTGCAGATTGTTTAAAAACAGTTTGTCATGCTTGATATTTGAAATTCAAAATTTCAGCCGTTTTGGTTAGACAGATGAAGTGGAAATTTTCTAGAATATTTTTATGAATGATGTGCATGACAGTGACTTACTTGACTTGGGATTGTTACCCAGTGGGTGCAGATTGACAGAAAGGAACAGAGAGAGAGAGAAAGGAAACCAAGATGGTTCCTAAAGCAGTATAGCACAAGGGGGTCCTGGCTTTGGACAGTATGGACTATGTTTAAACCTTGGTTCTGTGTGCTCACCTGACAATCTCCGGCTGCTATATTCCAGTGAACTAATGTTTTGAAAAGGCTGCCTGATGTCACTGAAAATACAAAGAGGGTGAAAGTCTCTTAACAGGAGTCTATCTCAGCTGGACTCATTGGGCAGAGTTCACAGTGTGAAAAAGGAGCACTGGAGACCAGAGGCACTGGCTCAGAGTCATTGAGGCAAGAATGAGACACCTTGGCAAACTGGCACACTGAAAGGCTTCCTCTAAGGGGCTGTTTAAAAGCTGGGGCATAGCAGAGATCCTGTGGACCTGTGACACAAAAAACCTAAGTTATATTTCTGTTCCATGACTAAATGAGTGTAAGAATCAGATTTCTGGTGCAAATACTCCAATATCTGCTTAAAATTAGCTTTTCTATTAATATTCCTGTCAATAAACACGTCCTCCAGAATATCTGTGAACAGTGAAGTTTCAAGATGCAAGAATACAATCAAACCACAATCATTTTCAATTCAATTAAACAAAATTGCTTTGCACTTATCATCCAGCTGCAGTCAGCATCAGACCCACCTGTAAATTCCTACTGGCAATGGCACTGTGCTAATGAGCATGGTCCGGTAATGTATGCTGCCCTAACTAAACCCAGAAACGATAATATACATTCCTCCAAGTGATACATATTCATGTATTTTTGAGTTTTAAGGCTGAGTATCCCCTATGATCAAAATTTTCTTAAATTTTCACTGATTTGACATGCCTCTGACTTTGGTGACCAAACTGAGATATTTAGATGGCTCCCAAAAACGGAGGTACTCAAAATTAGTGGCCATTTTGGAAATGTTTGGATTAAATGTATTACTAGTCAGCAGGCATTTAGTCGGGCAGGGGGGAGGGAGAGGAATGTCCATGGTGTCATCCCAACTTCATTAGTACAACTAACTCAAATAAGCCTGATTCCACAAATAGCATCAGAGCGTTGGCTAACTAGCACTATCTGATGCTCTGCTGTCCTTTGTGAAAGTACCAAATCCGAGGGGTAGAATGGCATCCTAAATATCAGTATCCTACAGTTCACAAACAGGTTCCAAGTGCCCAAAATATCAACTGGCTCATTTGCCTATGAACATTTATGAGGTACTCTCTTTGAGTTACTTTCTCTAACTTCTGTTTGCTTGCCTTATACAATAATTTCCAGTGAAGTCAATGCCAATATTCACATAAGTAAGATGGCCAGGATTTATCCCCAGATCTATTTACTAATGTTCTTTCTTGACCTTCACATACAAGCCCATTTTACTAATATTCATATAATTTATTTCTCCTAACTTTAGCTGAGATACCAACAGGATAAGAAAACGCAAAACTCTCCAGGTTGTTCTGCACTCGGTCTGAGCCCTGGATCATTACTCATATCTAAAATGAGAACAGATACTTTATGGCCACTTTTTAAAAATCTTTCTTTTGAAGACAGGAAAGTTTCATTTTCTACATTCCCAGGGATCTTGGATGTGAGCTGTGGCGGTTTTAATGCCTCTTGGCTTTAGGCTCCATTTTCTCAAATGCTGCTTTTCCTGCAATGGTATGAGATGCTTGTGTTCATTTAAAAAGGCAGAAAAGCAGATGGGGCATATTTAATTTGTGAAGACAACTGGTAATCTTGTAAGTACAGATGGAGTAAGCATCTCTTAACAATTACTATCTAACTGGTCTTTGAATAAGCCAGATGGTTTTTTTAAGTCCGGGCTCATTGCCAGTTTGATGGAGGAGAGGGAAGAGCGGTATTCCCCAGGACACCAAAAGAAATGTGGATTGAAAGACATCTAGCCAATGGAATGAGTGTCAAAAGTAGTGCATTTTGATGGTCATTAGATGTTATCCATTCTCCCGGAGGGCCAGATTCACTGCAGAAGACAGGGTTACCAGCAAGCTGTGGTCTTAGTAAACATGAAGGAGGGAGATGGAGGCTGTCAGCAATAACATGGTAGCAGGAGAATGGCACTGCAAAATTGTAACTAAAAATGATGGCAAAAGGGTATAATAAGGAAAAGGTTTGTATTGTCTAATGGTTGGATGCTTTCCCAAAATATTTCCGGTGAGGTGCATCTCTTCATTTACAGTCTTCCCAGTGCTATTTGAGTTGCTAGCTATCTCAGTGTTCATTCTCTGCCTTGCATCTGTGTCTTAGCAGTATCTTTGGGCAAAATTCACTGGGAATACTGATTAAAGTAAACTGGCAAATAGCAGGAGAATTACAAATGGAAAACTCAGCATGTTCAGATGTTGTCTGTGGAAACAATGTTGGTTAGGAAGAAAAGAGAAGTGGTTCACATAGCATTGTTGCTGATTTTACATTTTTGGGGGTATATTTTTATCTCAATGATTTATGTGCACCACTTGTGGTAGCTACATGCCTAAATACCAGCACATCTTCTCTTGAATTGTTAATGCAGAACATAAAGGGTAAGTAGTTAATGTGGGCACGTGCTAATAACCCCACCACAGCTCTAACTGCAAAATTAAATATGGGAGTGGGAAAGTTCTGAATAATTTTAAAATTTTTCAAAATGTTCTTTGCAAAACATTTTATAATTATTATTAATTGGCATGAAGAATTGTCAGGGTGCTTTACAAAGTATTTTAACTCAGTAGACGAAGCCTCCAATAATGCTTCTTGGTTTTCCAAAAAGCGAATCAGTTCTTTTTCCCTGTAGCTGGGTACCTTTGCAAACCTCTTAGTATACCATGCATAACTTCCTTTCCCTCTTTAACTCCCTCATCTGGCCCTTTCCTACTGTCTAGCCCATATTTGCTCAACCTGTGGTATGCATACCCCTGAGGGTACATGAGACACAGGAAGAGGGTATGCAGCAAAAAACCCAGTGAAGGGAGGCAGGCAGCAGCCACCGACTTCTGGGGAAGCCAGGCGGGGAGCTGTCCACTTCCCGCCCGGTCCCAGCTCTGAGCTGGGAGGCAGCAGCTGCCGGCTTCTGGGGGAGGTGGGCAGTAGCTACCAGCTTCCCGCCCAGTTCCACCTTCTAGCTAGGATGCCGGGTGGCAGCTGCCCCAGTCCTGGGATGCCAGGTGGCAGCTGCCCCAGTCTTGGGCGGCAGCCATTGGCTTTTCAGGAAGCTGGGTGGCAGCCACCCACATCCCGCCCAGGCCCAGCTCCCAGGTGGAAGCCAAGCGGCAGCCTCCTGCACCCTGCGAGCTGGGCTCACAGCTGGGTGGATGCCACACGTGCCTCCGCTCTGAGCCGAGAGACAGCCTCCCGTGTCCTGGCTTGAAGATGGGCAGCAGATGCCTGCCGCTTGCCCACATCCCCAGGTCCCAGCCTGCGTGGAAGCCTCCTCCGCCCCAGCATGGAGCCAGTGGCAGTCGCCCACCTCCCGGGCTGGCAGCCAAGCGGCAGCCACCTGCAACTTGCCCAGATTATAGCTCCCCTCCCCGACTCAAAGCCCAGTGCCCAGAAAGCTAGGTGGAGAACCCAGCAGCTTGCCCAGTCCTGGAGCCGGGCTCTACCCACAGGTTTACTTGTCCATTTCACTGCTCTAGCTGAGCAGTAAAATTGACAACTATGACAGCCCCAGATTTTACCAGTATAAAAATCTTAAGAGAGGCCCACACAGTGTGATTTGCCCCAGGCCCGCACACCCCTAGGGACGGCCATGGGGAGCGCTGCTATTCACTCTGGTGGACCACTAGTGCCTGCTCATACCTCACAAGTTCTTGCCTGTCTGAGGAGAACATCACATGACCCCGCCATCAAGCCATAGTGATTGGCTGGCATTGACCTTTGCTCCTATATGGAGGAAGAGGAGGAGGAAGGAGGGGAGAAACAGCAAGGGGTTTTGTGATCTGCCACAGCCACACAGCACTGCAGAACTCAGAACTCTCCTGCTTTACGAGAAATACAGTCGTCCAGCGGTAAAGGGGGAAAGATTGTATTTCTCAGAGTGGAAAATTGAGTGTTGGGGTACTTATTAAAATTTTCAGAAGTTAGGGGGTACTTGTTACTTAAAAGGTTGAGAAACACTGGTCTAGCAAGCCATCTCCTTCTCTGATACCAGGAACCTCCATGTCTTTTCTAGTCATTTTTCTCCCTCTCTGCCCACAATCTTCCTTCTTTCAATCTCTGTGGTTCTCTTCCCAATCCCCATCTCCTTCTAACTCTTGATTTTCAGACTCCTTTTTCTTTCCACCAGACTCCATCACCAGAACTCCGGGCACCTAAGCCAGGGGACTTGTATAAAGATTTGGGCCCACATCTCTCTTGCAAGCTTCCCTCCCATTTTGAGAATCTCTTTCCAATACATTCTGAACTTCATCAGAACTACCTCACCATGATGGCTTCATGTACTGGTATTACTGAGAATCACTCTGAAGAAGGAAATGTGCAACATGAGATAATGAAGAAACTGCTCAACACAGAAGAATTGATGAATTCACTGCAGCTCTCCCTCAGTCCCTCAGTGGGCCTGATTTAAGTGTAAGTCAGACAAGAATCAGGTTCAGACACAGTTTTGTCTGAGTAAAGATCAAGTGAAGACAGTAGGTGCAATGAGTTTTCAGAGAGTGTCTGTAAAAATGGAGTCATCTAACAAAGGAGAAGCAAAGGATAATGATTTTATCACTAAAATTGATAAATTAGCCAAAAGAGATGGATCTGAATCTATTTACAGTTTGGAAGAGATGACATGAGCACAAATACAACAAAAAATAAAGGATGTTTCAAAACTTTGCCTGGAAAGTAAGGAAAAGAAGTTATGCTGTTATCTTCTCTTATATATTAATATTTACTCTAAAGAGATGAGTTTATTAGGAGGATCTTGTGGGTGAGTGAATATTTAGCTAGCTGGTGCTGGGAAGAAAGTTTGGTTGGATTGTCACATAGCTGGCATACAAAATAAAAAGTAACAGAGAAGAGATGAGCTGCTTCTCATCAATAACAAATCCATTGCTAACATGGAAAATTACCTTGGCAGTAGTTAGATTGAGAGTTGAAAAAGAATTTAAAGGGAAACTCTTTAATCCCTGGATAATACATCCAGTGGTTAACATGTTAGGAATCAGTCCAAAGATAAAGCAATGTATAACTATGAGACACTCTGAATATCTTCTATGCAACTACTAGGAGCATATGCAATAATATTGACTAATGTAAATTACTTGTTTTGAAGGATATGTATCATTGGAATAACTTTGAACCAGTGTAGAGTGTTGTCCAGAATTCTATGAACTGTAGGAAGCCTATAGCAGAAAAGAAGAAAACTTTTACCCAACACCTGGAAAGGTGTCAACTGAAATTCTCCTGAAGTAACTCTAAATTCAGAAATGGGGAAAAGGATGATGTGGTTATGTAGTGATGTAGAAAAGAAGTGTAGGGGATGCAGACTTTTTTAAGATACAATCAATCTGGTAAGGAGTGGAATTTATACAACTAAACAAATGCAAATAAAAAGGATAATAATAAATAGGAGGAAATACTGAATTTAGAGTTGCCAAGAATATTTCTATTCACAAAAACAATATGTTCAAATGCCAGAGACGTTAATACTTAGCATTTTATATTTTCAAAGCACTATACAAATATTAATTAATCTAACCTCACTTCTCATTATGGCCCTGAAAATTTAATTTAATACTTTTAAAATTCACTTTGTGTGACACATCAATTATCCCTAACCGTACCCTAATTAACAGTCACTAATCTGGATTTATTTATGTTATTATTAATCATTCTTAGTATTATAGTAACACCCTGAATCCCCAAACAAGATCGAAGACCCTTTGTACTTGTTGCTGTATATATACATAATAATAAGGAAAAGATTATGTCATGGAGGTCAGGAATTCCATGACTTTCAGAGACCTCTGTCACATTTTCTGCTTCAGCCCCAGGGCACTGGGGCAGGAGCTGTCAACTGGCAGGTGCCCTGGAGCTCTGAGCCGCCACGGGCAGCAAAGGGACCAGGATCTCCCAGCCGCGGCAGCAGTAGATTCAGTCATTTTGTCACAGTTATTTTTAGTAAAAGTCAAGGATGGGCTTCCGTGAATTTTTGTTTATTGTCCATGACCTGCCCCTGATTTTTGCTACAAATAACCTTAGTAATAAGCCACAGTTCTCAGTCCTTGCACCCAAAGAGCCTGAATGCATAAGACAAAGGGCGGGAGAAAGGAAGTACTATTTTCGCTGTTTTACAGATGGTGAATGGAAGTACGACTTGCCTTTCACACAAGGAGTCTGCGGCAGAATTGGAAATTGAACCCAAATCTTAGTTCTTTCCTAAATAGGAAGACAGATCCAAACAAAGTTATTTTGCATGGTATCTTGATTTTTTGCATAACACAGCGTTCTTTTGGGAACATGGGTTGCATTTATGTGGAGGAAAAGGATACACAAATCTCAGACAGGTTTTGCAAGTTTGGAAGTTTGTGGGATCTGCATTGGTCACTGGGTTATAGCCCATGCCTAGGCTCAAGGCGTAATTCAAGCTGTAAATGGCAAAAACGACTTCAAACATGGCATGCAACAGCCAGCACATTTTTTTTTGTAAACCACAGCAGGTTTACCAAAATCACCACTGCTGATGCCATGTAACTTATTTCACCTATTAGCCATTGTAAATCCATGAGAAAATACAAGGCAGTGAGCAGCTCGCCAGGGCACTTTTAGACCAACGCTTTACCTAGAACACAGGAACGTTAAAAGCCTCCCGCGCAGAGGGTCACCTCATGCCAACAGACAAGCAAGCAAGAGAGACTGGCTGCCTTTCGTTAAGGAGTGAAAAGACCTAAACACTCAGTGAGCTATTCTGCACATGTAAACACACTGAGGTTATGCCATTCAATGTGCTGCCTCTTCCTGCCCTTCTCCCAGTATTGCTCATTTCTGTCTCTCTCTTCCTCCCACCTCTGTCATACCCCATTAGGAGTGGGCTGCCACACATCGCAAAGAAGTTTCTCCCACACTGCTGCACGTTTGCTTTTAAGTGGCTTTTTAGTGCAGTTTTTCCCTTGCGTATTCCTTCCCAATCCATCCCTAGCGCCACAGAAGGATTGCATTGCTGCTGCTCTTGGCTTTACAATGCATAGGGTATAGCTCTTTCTTCTTTCATTCAGCACTGCATGCCTGTTCTGTCTTTTCACTGTCTTCGTAAGGCTGTAGGTGATGTGGTTGATACAAGGGATATGCCTGAGGTGCTTTGGCACCTGGGACCCTGACTCACCATTTTGCTTGATGAGGTGCTGTGAAAGGGCTGCCTTAACACCTACCATTCTTTTCAGTCAGACAAGGGCTGTGAGAAATGTCATTCTTAGTGGACAGCTCAGCTGCACTATGGATAACCAGTTTGACTGCTCATCCTCCCCAGAGCTGATCCATTTCACCCCCATGACATCCTAAGTCATTCCTCTGGGATGGGCACTCACAAATCTCCCTCTGAAGGTAAAGAACAATGACAGTCTGCATAGGTACTCCAAGTCTGTGGTGCTGCTGGGGAAAACACCGGTTGCAGTTCCATGTGCCCTATGTTCCCAGACAGTGTGTTCTTCTCAGCCTCGGTAACCTCTATACTCTTTTCAGTGGGATGTGGGGGCTATGGGTTGGTCCTAAAAGATCAGCAAGTCTGTACAAATGTTTCAGCTTAGAGTTTCTGGTCCTGTATGGGATAAAGGGAGGAAAGAGCAGTCAAAAGCAATACTGTCATGGAATTTTATCCAGGCCCATTGCGAGAAAGAACCCACACTTAGCATAGGTTTGGCATTTTACTTGTCTGCCTTCTTTAATAGGATTTTCTTAGCAAGGGAAGAGTTCGAGCCTGTCCATTTGGTCAAGCTGCTTTCCATAGTCTGGCATCCCTATAGTTTTTATTACTGAATGGGGTAGTGATCATGAACTACTGGGGGGAAAGATGAAGATTGAAGTTGAAGTCCATTAAGTTGAAGTATGAGAAAAAGATGGGTGCAATTGGAGCCATATTTGATCCTGATACTTTAAAGGATAGCTCTATGAAGGAGGTATACAAGTACATTTCAGACCATATATTTGCAATGATGATGAAATCTCACAACAGATTGGATGGGAAATATTCAAGGAAACAATACAAAATACACTGGAGGAAGTTATTGGAAGGTGTAAGCAAACAAGGAAAAAGCTGGACAAGCAACGGAACACGAATATTATAGGAAAAGTATAAACAAGCCAAGACTGCTGGGAAAGTGAAAAATAAAAGCATTGTGCAAAGCACTGAAGAAATCAAATATCAGACAAGCAAATGTTTTGGAAAGAAAAGGCTCACCAACTAGAGGAGGCTTCAAGAAAACAAGATACGAAAACAATATACAAAAAGGTTAAATTGTATGGAAACACAATCAGGCCAACGAAGCAAGCAGTAAGAATGGGTACCAGTGAACTGAAAACAAATGCCAAAGAGGTGCTGGAAGTATGGAAGGAGTATTTTGATAAAGTGCTCAATCCTGTAGTTCATCCAGATGCAAGCATTCCAGATATATTAGATGAAGAGGGTAGCATGCAAGGCAGAATGGATATCAGCACTGAATCACCATCAGAAGGAGAAATAGAAAGAGCAGGGAAGCTGTTAAAAATGCGCAAGCTGCAGGAATAGACAATATAACAGCTGAGCTGCTAAAAGCCAGTCAGACAAGTGCTATCAAAGCATTAGAAAAAATATATAAGAAGCTATGGGAACAAGAGGAGGTTTCAGATGACTAGCTAAAAGCAATAACCGTACCAATCCTGCTGATCCAAATAATTATAGCAGTATACATTTATTATCAGTACTGGGAAAAATTATGAAAGTAATTATCAATAGATTATAGCCAGTTTTAGAGAAAGAAGTAGGCAAGGAACCGTGTGACTTCAGTCCAGACCAAAGCTGCAGTGATCAGATATTCACGATCTAACAGTTGATGGAGAGAGGTGAGAATGGAAATTAAAGATGTTTGCTGTTTTCATCGACTTCATGAAGGCATTTGATTTGATTTGGAGGGAAGCTTTATGGAAAGTAGTAAAATCATATGGAGTTCTATATAGGACAACTGCAATTATAAAAGTTATAAATTATAAACATTATGTACAAAGACTCTTGTAAGAATTGGTGGAAAATTAAGCAACTAGTTCGAGTCAAATTTTGGTGTACGACAAGGGGGCATGGAAACATCATCACTTTTCATTTTCTTAAATTAGATGTTAAGAATTAAAAGTGTAGAAATGAAGCAGTGAAGTCATAGAACAAGTACAATCCTATGTGTACCTAGGAAGCTTGACCAGTGCCAATGGTTTCATCAGGGATGAGGTTAAAAGGAGAGGTGCTTTAGCTACAACGGCTGCAAAGAAATTGATGAAATTATGGACTGATAAAAACATTGCATTTGGTACCAACGTGAAAATTGATCAAACCATTGTACTAACAATATTACTCTATGGACTGGAAGCAACTGCATTAAATGAAACAGACATCAGATGGTGGAGATAGTAGAGATGAGTTGTTTGGATGATGGCAGGTGTAAACTGGAACAATTTAAAAACAAATGAAGAGATTAGGAGACTAGTATGTGAAATTCAGCTATGGGATTGGCTACAGTCAAAAGATTACAATGGTGGGGACCCCGTAGAAGACAAATGGATGATAGGACGCCAAAGAAAATTATGCAAACTCAACCAAGGTCAGCCTGACCTAAAAGCCAACCACTCACTACATGGCAAGACATCATATGCAGAGACATGAGCAGGCTGGGCTTAATGGAATAATAAGCCATGGACGGGAATGAATGGTGATACTATACTGCTCCCTGTGTAAAGATGCTTTAGGATAAGAAGAGTAGTATCCAAAGGCTCAAAGCAAGATCACAACCCCACTGTGCTAGTCCTTGTACAAATACAGAGTAAGGCACAGGCCCAGCGTTGAAGAATTTACTATCTAAATACATAAGAAATTCAAAAGGTGAAAGGGAGAAACAAAATAACTCCCCCAAACTCACACAGCAGGTGTGTAGAGAGACAGGAATAGCACCCATGTCTCCCAAGTCCCAATCCAGTGCCCTGTCTACTGAGCCACTGCCTCCCTCAATTTGCTTCTGGAGTATAATTTAAAGGGTTGACACTGATCTATACAGCTTGTATCCTGGCTATCTAGGAGACAGCCTCTCTCCCTGTGTGCTGGCACTCTCACGCTAACAGCCTCTAGATTTAAATGTCAGAGATCCAGGGACAGAGCTTCTCAGTTAAGGGTCTCTTTCCCTGAAACAAATTTCCCCTACCAGAGCTTAAGGTTGTTGTCCTTCAGGGCACAATACAGGGCATGTTTCTCTTCCAGGATTTCCATCCCCCGTGAGGGGGTGGTTGAAGATGGTATATATTAACAATGTATGAGAATATTATGATCAGCTAGTTCTAAGTGTTCTTTTCTATTATTGTTCAGTGCCTAAAGACTATGTGATCACTTTTGTAAAGCTTAATAAATAAGCAAGCACAAGCTGTTGCTAGGTAACACAACTACAACATCACTAGCTCTCCAGAAATGTACCCAATGTGAAAAAGAAGCTAGGATTTCACATTATAGTTCTAAACGGTGTGGAATCATCATATATCTGTGTTTAGGCAGATCTTATTTAGTATTTACTTTCAACGTTTCCTCTGATGCGTATCTGACCTCATTCCCTTGCCAAGAACATCTCACTGTGAAAATTAGCTGTACCAACCATCTGAGAAATACTAGCAGTTAAGCTGAATTTCAGCTAAGACTTGTCAGCTCCACCCCTATTATGACACACCTTGTGAGGAGCGAGCTGTGAGGAGGTCATTTAAACAGCTTCCCTCTTATGGCCAAAAGACCAATGCTCTGATCCATACACACAAAAAAGGAGAATTGTGGCTATTCCATTGATTGTGAAATTGTTTGCAGAAACTTCCGATTACTATCACGCAACAGGGATAATTTGTTAGTAGTAGCAACAAACACTCCTAGTGTATTTAATCGTTTGTATTTAATTTTGCTTCCCAGTTTTTACAAAATACACTGTTTTACACCATGTAAACAGAAGACAAGTGGCACACTGTTTAATACCAGATTAAATTAATAATAATCAACATTACCTTATTTGTGGATCTTTTTAAAAATTGCTTTTGAAGACAATAAATAACTTCCCTCACTTTAATTTAATGCAGAAAGTATACACTATGGAATACATTTATAGTTATTTGTCTTCATCAACATTAATATTTTATACTGTACCACTAAAATAACAAACTTGTAACCCTTGTTTCTCTATTCTGACTGTCTCTTCCCTCTGATTTTTGTCTTCTTTTGTTAAGTCTCTACATAAACCTGATCCTGCAAATACTGACACATATATAGAGGTTAAAAAATTACTGAAGAGGAGCAGGAGCTCTCACTCATCAGCCAACAAGGCGTAGGAGCTGTGGGAGGGTGCTGCTTACCTAAACCAGGGAGAATAGAGGAAGCTCTCTGTTTTCAGCAGAGAAAAGGGAGCTGTGTTCCCCATCACCCATTTACTTCAATCCCAGAGACTGGGAGTAGATTTATTCAAGCCAACAGTCAAACCAGGGGAGAAGCTATGAGTGGAAATTTATGCCTTCATTTTCAGTATGTTTCATTAACACCAAACCCCAGAAGGGGGAGTATGCTATAACTTACATGGACTGTGTCTGGAGCAGTGTGAGAAGGCCACCTGCTCATATGACCAAATTCTGGGTCTCAGTTACATCCATGCAACCTCCCCAGTATCAGTGGGATTGCATGGCTCAAACTGAGAGCAGAATTTGGCTGGCAGAAGTGAGAAATTGAAAAGATCTGTGTATATCATCTGCTCCACACATATGCCAGTGCACGATTGCGCCCCATAATATTTGTTCCTGTGCTTCAATCCAATTTTAAATGTCTCAAGCAAAAGGATTTCCACCTTTTATCTTGGGAGACTATGCCACAGTCTAATTCAGTCTCTTGGAACTAGGTATATGTAATTTAAAAGCAAGCGGTGCTGAAGAAATATGACCCCAATAAAACTTTGGTCTGCCTCTAGGATACCCATCTATTTGTCATGCAGGGACTCTACCAGATGCAGCTCCTTTAAGGCCTAGGCTGCCCTAACACATCTCTCACTTCTGCAGCAGCAGGATTTGCAAGCTCCTGCACCTTTATTCTTCCTTGTCAACATCTCATAATTTAAATCAGTGGGCTTCTGTGACCCTCCTTGTGACTCATTGCCATTGTTCTCACCTGTCATTCTCTTCCTCAACTTCCTGCCAGCTCAACTGATCATTTCTTTTATTACAAGTGTGCACAGAATAAACCCAAGCATCCAAATGTTTCTGTTACCCTGATCTTCCCTCGTCCTAGTCTCCCATCCATCTTGATTGCAAGCCCTCTGAGGTAGGATTGGGTCTCTGTTAGTTTGTGAAGTGGCTAATAATTATGCTTTGAGTTATTATTTTGTACCACACAATTTATATAGGTATTTATACCAGGGTGATTGTGCTCAGATACACCTCTGCTCTTGTGCCTCTATACACTTTTGCATGCACTATGCTCTGTAAATGTCTCCCGCCTCAGTCTGACTCAGATACTGCTAAATTGGCTTCCAAAACTCCTCCCCTAAACTCAAAGATGGGCCTGAATTGGGGATGCTGAAATCCACGATTTTGATCCATTTCTACTTAAAATTTAAACCAGAACATTTACATGGCATAACATCTTCAACAAAATTAATCATATCTGCCTACAAGCTTTTCTGTACCTCCAAATACTCCCTAGCTTTACAGAAGAATACTTAAATATGAAATTAACTCCAAAATACAAAGCCTCTCAATCATTGATTTATTATAGCAATCTCCTCCAACTACACACTGGCTCACTGTCACCTTATACAAAGCTGATATTTCATCCTCACAGAACTTACTTTCATGCAAACTTTCAGGAAGAATGCTGAAAATGCTTGGTTTTTATTTTTTGGCATTACCTCAAGGAAAAAGGATTTTGCCAGTAGGTTACAAAAGCCATTTACAACATAGTAGGTGAGGATATAGAAAACAAACTTCTATTTGGATTACTGGTCAGCAAATACTATGATTAAAAGATATCTAGAGATAGCTCAGGTCCTCTTTTCATATGGAAGAATGTTCTGTATAAGGTGGTTGGAGAATTCACAAAACTCCAGTAACAGAATACTGACGCAAGGAACCCTGCGTCAAGGTAACGTATATATAAAGCAGCAGAACAGGAAACAATATTTCAGTATTTGGCAGCATGTTTATTTGGAATATGTGGAAGACTCTCTCCTTGCTAATACTTACCTGGGCATAGACTTCTTGTTGAAAATAGCCTAGTAATACTGGGCCAAATGCAAGCTGCAAAACTGAGTCTGGATCACAATCTGAATTTTCATTCACTCAAAGTCCCGGGGAGTTCAGATCCAAATTTCTGATTTTGCATTGTATAGATATCGGTATAAGCTGAAAAATCCAAATCTGAACTAGTTTAAAATTCCAAATCTCCCAAAGTTCAGATGTGTTCAAGCAAAATAATACTAATAATGAATAAAAAGCTTTTGAAAATGTAATACTTGCACATTTTGTGAGTTTGTTGTGCTTGTATTTACATAGTTGACCTGTTAATTTTTCATCATTGTTATAGTGTCTTGTACCCGAATGGGATTTGCACTCATACAACAATAATTAAATTACAAAAATACGCTATAGAGATAAGTGTTCCATCTAGTCTGCTCACATTTATAGTTGTTTTTGTAGGAGACTAAGGAGTTAAAGCTGGATAAGTGGTCAGGCCTAAGCTACAGGGAACGGGGTCAAGCCAAGGGCAAACCTTGTTTCTGTTAATTGGTGTGAATTCTAGTTAGAGTCTGTTATCTTTTTCTTCTTTTCCTCCCTTCCTGGCCATCTGTGCTTGGAATGAAGTTAATAAAATACTTATGGCTATTTCTGTGCAAGGCCTTTTGGTGGGAAGAAAGCATTATCTTCCTTCTCCCCCCTGGCATGTCTTTACTTCAAAGAATGTTAGTGTAAAATTTATAGGTTTTAAGATGATGTGCCTGGCCTCTGTATGGTAATCCTGTAAACAACAAACAGGGGTGGGTATAATTATATTCATTATGTAGTTGTTAACATTCATTTTATTGGTGCCAGTGTAACCAAATAAGGGTCTATGGGGAGTTGCTGAAAATGTATATGTTTACATATTGTTATGGATAAAAGAATTATAAAGTAACCCCCTTGTGGCTCACTCGGAGCGTCGAGGTGGAGCAAGCAGGCAACAAAGGGTTCCGTCTCCCCAATTCACCCCCAGGACAACCTGTTTGGTTATTTCTAACAGTTTTGTTTTAATTTATTTTATAATCCAGTTCCCTCACAACAGGAGAACTATAAACTTTTGGTTTTATTGTCATTTCCCAGCCAGCAGTAATCTCAGAAATGGGGAAATAACAGCAGAACTTGTAAATCCCTAATAATGTGAGTGAAGTCAAACAAGCTTTCCCACAAATCCCCACAGATATGTTTAAGAGGTGGTGCCATTCAGTATCTTCAAAGGCATGTTAAGGAAATGCAGTTGTACCATTGTGCTACTCATTGCCTACTTCTCCTCTGGCAGCAAACACTTCTAATTACTGTCGACTGCTGCAATATAGTATGGAAAAACACGAGGGTGTATTCTATAAATTCTGTTGTGTTGCTGCACGTTAGGATGCATTCTGCTCTCGCTTACAGCAGTACAACTCTATTGAGGTCAACTATTCTAATCCTGGTTCAGCTACTGGCTCTCATGGGGTATGTCTACACTGCAACAAAACACCCACAGCTGCCCTGTCTCAGTTGACTTGGGCTCATGAGGCTTGACTTATGGTGCTATTAAACTGCAGTGTAAACATTCAAACTTGGGCTGGAGCCAAAGTTCTGAGACCCTGCAAGGGGGAAGGGTCCCAGAGCCCAGGCCCCAGCCTGAGCCTGAAAGTCTACACTGCAATTTTATAGCCGCGCAGTCTGAGCCAGCTAACATGGGCCAGCTGTTGGTATTCTATTGTCGTGTGTACATATAAATGACAATTTATATTTCCACTTGTAAGACAGAGATACCACTCATTTACCTACCTTGCAGATAAACACGACAAAATTTTCTACGTGTGTCCAGAAAGCAACATGGCAACATTAAATCAGCTGGCTGCAAACTTCAGAAAATGGTGTTTGAAATCAGAAGAAGAAATGGAAGTAAATGAAGAGAACACTATGGACTCATCCAAGCCCTAAACAGTACACAGCCTTAAATAAACATTTGAATATTCTAGATTCAAGCTGTGCTCATTAGTCACAGTAATGTTTTTTATGATTGAGACTGTAACATACTAGTAGTTCAGAAGTGATATCAAGTTAACTGGAATCCTTTTCGTAACCAGTAGGTCTAAAATATAAAATGTATGATTGAGACAATTATAGTTCCTCCATTTTGGATAAAAAACAGCACTTGTGGGTGTTTAAAATCTTGTGATCAAATCCATCACTTGCTTTTTCTCAGTCTCTTTCTCTCTCTCTCTTGGTCTTTGGTGTATATATATCCCAATCAATAGTCAAACCAAACTAGGATCACATTAAAAATTCAACTTGTTTATCTTGTAAATGCACAAAGAGGAAATAATTTCAAAAGGGGTGCAATATTTACTCATGACCCAAAACAAGGGAAATAAGCATAAAGGGACTGTATAATGAAAATGAATAGGATGGAGATAGATGAGTCTAATGGATTTTTAAGCAGTTGAACATAGATTAACGTAAAGTAGAGAGATTAGTAACCAAAACATAATCGTGGAGATGACAGCTGAAAAGGATGCAGTAAACAGTTAACAGGGTAAAACAAAAAGGGGTTGATCGCGGATAAATGCACTAAATGGTGTGTAGGCCAAATCCTGAGGTCACTGATTTTAAAAGGAGTTTGCCAGAGAAAGGACTGAGCAAAAAGTAAATAAAGACCTCAAGATTTAGCAAAAAATTGACAGCAGCAGAAGAGTGAAAGCAAAGTTGACATGTGAATGCACATGCAGATGTATAAGGATAGATTCTGGCTGTAAAGTCAGCATGTGCTAAAATTGCATGGGAGCCTCCAGAGAGATTATGCTTCCAGGTTCAGCAGGACAGATTGACTGTGGTCTTTTCAAAAAGGTATAGCATGTGGGTCCTTTCCCCACGTAGGCCTAGTTTCCCTGGTTGAGAAAGACTGAGAGAGAAGTTATTGCCCTGCATTTGTCCATCCATCTGTCCCCTCCCCCACTACTTTGGGAAAGGTGATGTGTCTGTTGGTGATACCGCAAGCAAGTCCTCTTACAGAGAGTGTGCAACTGATATTGTAATTAGCTCTGTGCATGGCAATAAGTGGCCAGGCTTCTTGCACCTTCTTCTGTACTCCTGCATAGGCACGTAATGGTCTGGTCCTTCCAGTAGAAATCTATGGAAATTATGTAAAATTGCTGGTTATAAAAATGGCTTGTTTAAAAGAAGCAATCTGATTGTGTTTAATGAGAGTTTCAATTCATGGAGTAATTCAGCAGCTGGCACAAGGGAGGAACTTATTCAAGAACCTTCTCTCAGAATCATAGACCTGGGATATGGATTCAAACACTAGATAGATGGATATATGGAAAAATATCTAAACCTGTTTCTTTCTGATGTTGTTTGTGGTCTTTAATAGCTTGCAGAATTGACTGAGTAACTAAAGAAATATGTGAATGCTGGTGCAAAAATTTATGTTGTTCTGATCGCCAGGGCCAGTCAGAGTAAAAGATTTACCATTGGATTTAGCCCTAATGTCCTAGTTTAAAGGGTGCACTGTGAACAACCTGTTTTGCCTCAAGTTTGTCATCAGTTGAAATGATTTTTATTTACATCTTTCCAAATATTTTACTATGTCACACAAAACACAGACAAGGGACATGCAAATAAATTAAACAGTACATAAAAGGAAGCTTTCTTATGAAGCAGATTGCCAACACGCAGGATTCACAGGCGGTGCTGTGGAATATGGCAGACCTGAACAAGTAGAAGCTGGATTGTGGAGCATCTGCACCCATGTAGCCAGAAACGATAGAGGAATAGTGTATTCTATTAAAAACATCACCTCTGTCAATTGCACACATTAAAAAAAAACACTGACAAAGATATTCAGCAGTTTTGTTGTGAATCTTGTACACACACAGCAAAGTATTTTTCCTTTAATTAGATTTTCCTTGGTTCAGAGGACACTAGGGGATCATTAGACTCTTCGTCCACAATGTGAATAAACAAAGCTTGCAGTTCCATGGTAACAGCATCTGAATAATTTAAATGGAGTAGCTTACAAAATAGCAATTTACCCAGGCAAATTTTAAATAGCATCTATTGTGATAGTCTTGATAAAAGAGTTGTTTTTCAAGATGGATGTTATTATCCTTGAGATAAATTGCCCCAATTTCAGCTGCTCCAAAGCTCTAGAAGAGCAGATCTATGGAAAACCCATAGCATAAGCAGCACATCCAGACGGTTACATTACTTATGCTCAAATATCTGGAGATTGCATTCCATTCAGAATTACATTTAAATAAAATATCTTTGAATATATGCAGAGGAAAAAAAGAAACTAACAACAAGGATGGAACAGCATAAGGACCAAGGATGGAAAAGACATGAGCCACGAATTTCAAGTGTCTAGTGCAGCAGTTCTCGTGGTACTTCGCAGAAGGCTGGGTGGTACGCGAGCCGTACCACACCGCCGAACCCGCCGCCAGAAGTTCCCACCCACCCACCCTCCGGGAAACCCTGTCGCCGAAAAGGGTTTCGGCAGAGGGCATTGTTCCCCCATGTAATCTGCCACCGCCAAAAGTCCCCTCCCACCGCTGCTGCGAAACCCCACTGCCGCCGCAAAGTCCCCCACCTTTTTTTCCCGAGTGGTACTCGGGTCAGGTACAGTCAGGTCAAGTACCTGACCCGAGTGGTACTCGGGAAAAAAAGGTTGAGAACCGCTGGTCTAGTGATTTTGGGTGCCCAATCTAAGACAACTTGAAGGGGCTTTGTTTTCAAAAAAGGATCGAGCACCTACTTTAACTTTGAATGAAGAAACTAATCCACTTCAAATTCCCACCTTTAGTTAATTCGGATTAACTTTCCTGGATGTCCTCTTTGTAAACAAGCCCTGAGTTTACAGGGCTGGCAGTTAGAAAAACATCTTGTGACTTGTAAACCTGAACACATTTAGTCTGGAAATCACTGGAAGACAACAAACACAGAACCACACTCTGCTGTTTTTACAAAGTCATTTTTCAGAACAGAACTGCACTTTAATAATATTAGCCTTATCAATTATTACTCATACTCATCTTTATCCAGCAGTGCAGTTAAATGTTATTTTCCTTTCTTCTTAGGCTCTTGTTTTTCCTTTTGTATATATATGAACTTAATAATGTTCTTATTTTTACTGACTTGCACGAGTTCTATCTAATGAAAACTATTTGTCCAAGTAACTCCCTCAATTTCCTCTTTTATATCTTTAACAGTCATAATGTTTCTATAAATAGGATTTCATTCTAGGACCTTTTATGGCAGTTTTTAATAAACTTCAATTATATCTTCATTCACAACCTCACATGGCTTTCTCCATCCTTGGCTTTTATGAGTTGAAATATAGTGATGATCTTATTCTTGTGGTCTTTCCTAAATCCATTATCTTTAGAGTATTTCTCTGATTTTATTGCTTTAGTGAATCTTGAAGCAGAGCCACATGTCCCTTTCTTCACTACTGGTGATCTGCTCCTTTAGATTGACCATCAAAGTAAGAGGGGGCAGAAAAATGGAATTTGTTCTGCTACAGTCTCTTCTAAAGAAAGAATCAATAAAGAGTACATGCAAATTGGAAAAAAAAAAAAAACCCAAAAACCACTCACAGATGTTTCTCTCATACTGTGCTGCACGTTTTGCATTTTTTCCCCCCAAGTTCTACATCATGTTCTTTCCTTTGCTGATTCTTTCCCTAAATGTATGGACCCAGAATGCTTAAAGCATTTTTTTACTACTGAAAACTAATGTAGATGAAAAACCAAGGTCCAGATTTTCAGTCTTGAGTGACAAAGTTAGTTACCTAAATCAATATATAGGCAACAAAATAAAGGCCTGATTTTCAGAAGTGCTGAGCACCTGCACTTTTTTTTGAAAATCAGGTTACTCTTTTATGTGCCTACATATGGTTCAGGAACCCAACTCTGAACATTTGGATCAAATAAAGCTAACTGCACACACTTCTCAAAGTTGAAGCCCAATTATTAGAAAAACTACATGGAAATATTTTATTTCTCCCTCTTACTTATGAATCAGGATTGACAGAGAAAAATAAAGGCTGCAATCATTAACCATTAATTATTACTTGCAATTTGCATAGCACCATCTGCCTGGTAGGTGTGACGGTGTCTGGAATATAAGTGATCATTTATAATATTATTGATATCAATATTGCAAAATTACAATAAATCTTACAAGATATGCCATGTCAAATACCATTGGAAAGGTTATAATTCGCTAAGATTGATAAGCATGTTTATAGGTATGTATCAGTTTTGTATTATGAGTTCTAAATATGTATGTTATATTTGTATTTCAAACTTGTGCTGTGTTTCTGAGTGACACCCCCAGACTGGATGGCAGCAGCACAAAGCCTGCTTAACGGTCCATTAAGGGAACTCAAAAGTACAATGAATCCAGTGAAAGAACCCAGGGGCTACATCTTATGAGTCATCAGGACATGTAAGAACATGCCTATGGACAGGAGACTCTGAGGCTTTTCCATGCCATTTGCTGTGTGACTGTGTTTGGGACAAAGGAAGCACAAGCCTCATGGCAGAAAAAACTATAAAATGCAGCTTCACCATCTTCATCTAGTCTTCACTCCTGCTTCCTACCTCTGGATCAACTCTACAACTACAACTGAAGCTGTGAAAGAAAGGACTGAGACCCATCCAGGTACCAGATGTACACCAGAGGAACTGTACAAGCCTGCAAACTTCACAATTCTACTGAAAATCTAATATATATGGCCTTTAAAGTAATTTGTATGTATCTGATTGCTTTGATCATTTAATATCTCTCTTCTTATTTGTTTCTTTCCTTTTATAATAAACCTTTAGTTTTAGTTACTAAAGAATTGGCTGGCAGCATGGTATTCTGGGTAAGATCCAGACATATTGATCTGGCAATGTGGCTGACCCTTTGAGGATCAGGAGAACATTTTTGGTAAAGGGAATAGAGTTTAAATAACTTATCTCTTTACTGGACCCAGTTGCTGATTGGGAACCAGAGTCTGAAATGCAATAAAGGGGGCTGAGTATTTCTTTTTTTAGCTTCTTCATAACCAGTGTGGGGAATCAGGAGCACTGTTTGTGACTGGTTGGGGAATCTAACTTCAATGTTACCTACCAGTTCTGGAAGAATCAGCTCTCCTTTTGCAACCTGCCCTGACCTTGGCATTTTCATGTGGGCTACCCTACGCACAGACAGATCACAGTAGGCATTTCAGACAAATGAGAAAATAAGCCCTCTGTGCAGCTACAAGCTGGTGGATGTTTTAATATCTGGAGATAGTGCCTGTTTCTCCAAGGAGATCTCAAACAAGAGACATACAAATTCTGAGTAAAACCCATGATGGCTCTTAATGCAGTTAATATAAATAAACAGTTAGCTGCTGTTGCTCTTATTCCATAAAAATGAGACAGACCTGCAGCTCCACTAGCTTGTAAGAAGAAAGGCGCAAGACCTTGGCCATCCTTACTCTCTGCTCCCTATAAGGAAGGTCGTGCATCTGTGGTTGCTTTGAGTTGCCTGTGTATTCAGCGGCCATGTGCAAGGATGATCAGGGCCATACTCTGAATGGGATACAGAGACTGGGAAAACTCCTTGCACAAGCACCCAAGGACTGGCCACAGTCTGGCCTTAGCTTGAAGTTTAGAGTTACATTGTGTTTATATCAGTATACATTTCTAGGAGGAGAAAGGGGACAAAGGAAAGCTATGGAAGAAGAGTGGATTTAACGATATAGTTCTATTTAACTGCAGCAATACATTCACTATACAGTCAATATAGTTCTCCAGTCAAGGTGTTTATCAGATGTTGTGTATCCAATATTTATCAGATACCTTTTCAAAGTTAAAGAGGAGCTACTTCTTGTAGTTTCTGCCATTCATTTCCTGTCTCCTTTAGCAGCACCCCACAAAGCAAGTGAAGATTTTCATTTGGTAATGCACTTGTGTTTCTAAAAAATTCTAGTAGCAATACATTTTCTTTAGTTTTGGGAGGTTTTTACATCGTTATACTTCCCACAGAAGGCCTAGGTATGCCCATTGAAGTAACGGTACATTCTTCAGTGCAAAGTTTATTTTTTCCCAGAATCTACTTTTGGTGCATGCCAGATAAGGATTTGATGTAAAGTGTGCAAGTATAGATATCAGTATTGTGTTTTAAGTATTTTAGTAAATATGCACTGTAAATAAAGTTCATTTTGAATAAAAACCATTGCAGATATTCAAAATAAATCTCCTTCATATTTTCTTTACTATATAGATTCACATTCAGCCCCCAAAAATTTTCAACACAAAATAATGTGGATTTTTTTCCTTATTGGAAACGGCACATGCAATACATAAATACTCGAATGTGAATCAGTACAGCATAACCTTGTTATAGAAGACTCCTTTTCTTGCACATTTTATATAGGCTGTCATGAATGCAGACCTGCAGCTTCTTCCTGAATACCAATACAAAATTGTACGTGCAGAATCTTGTGTGTTTAAAAAAAGAAAGATGCAGGCATCAGGAATCAGCAGTAAAACAATGATGAATTCAATAACAGTAATAATTGCTTTTTTAATGGAAATGCTAGTTTAATCAGTTTTATCAGTGCCACCAAAGATTTTTGTCTGTATTTTTTTTCCTTTAATTATTTCAAAATTCAAACAAAATTCTTTCTTTGGCCTATAATTTCCAGATACAGTCAGCTACACTGCAGAGTAACAACATTTTAATGGCAGCATTTTACTTGCTGCATTATCTTTAGGTATAATTCTTGAGAACTGAGAAGTACATCTAATTTGCACTCGAGGTTGATTGATGAGGAAAAGCCTGTAGTGCTTTACATTGGCTAGTTAAAATTCAGTTATTCAGAATTTTTTTAGCTGATTTCCATGCACTTCATAATTTTCTTTTGCAAATATAAATATTAAAACTCCATTACAGAACTGTACCCAAAAGTAGATTGCCAGATACAGCCTCCAATAGAGCTTCCCTAGACTGCATGTCAGCACATTTTTGGAGGATTTGGCTGTGGGGGCAATTCTAGCACACTCCTCCTCAACCACAGAAGATCTCCTTTGTAGCAAAATGGGAACAGCTCTACTGTGGAACTGGGAACTGGATGTGTGGGAACAATGCAGCGAACATGGAAGAAAAGAGCGTGGTGCATGGTGGGCCAGCAGAGGGATGGGTCAAGGTTGGGATATCCATTACTGTGCAGGGTCTCCTGACATACTCCTGACACTGCACATCTGCCCAGAACCCAGCCTGCCCACTTGGATGAATACTGGATGTTTGAACTCAGTTTTAGCCCAAGTGCATAACTCTACTGCCTTGCCTCATGGGTATGCTTATTTATTTGAGTTGGTGAATACCAAATAACGTAGCCTTGCATGAATGAAGACATATGTATTAACAACCATTCCCACTCCCACCTCTTCATCAAGGAAAAAAATATCTAGCTTTCATTCTTAAAAAAATACTACAACAATATAGTTCTCCTTTCATTACATCTCAGAGAAAATAGCCTCTGGCAAAATATATTGCTAGAATTAGTGATGTGTCACAGTAAGTTTAAAGGAACCTATTTCTGCTCTGCCTGAAAACCTCCAGCTCTGAAGATGTACTAACCAGAAAACAGACATACTGCTGAACAAATCAGAAAATAATGTGGTTGGTCAGCAAACAGCAGTACTACCTGTTAGTTCTCAGACAGACAACCATAAATTCACTAGATTTATTCTTTACAAGACATAGCCAAAATTGGTAGTGAATAGTCCACATAATCCACACAAATAGCCCTTTTCTTCATATTTGGCCCATTATGTTATTTACAAGCTAGCCCCATGTCATGTTAGCTCATATTATTTCAAACATGTATTGCACAGTCTATCTAGAAAAAGTATGTTGTTTTTAATGGATACTTAATACACTAAAAGTGTGCATTGTCAATTAACCACATATAGTTTGACATCTTGGGTAATTCACTACCCACACATATCTGAGTAATATACCATCACTTAGCAGACTTAAAGAGAGAAAGTCATAAAAGAAATGCAAGTGTCTTTTTTAAATACCACATCCATGCGCACTATGCAATCTAGGTTTAAGGATAAGCATGCTTTTTTTTTTTTTTGCCCAAGTGGCTTTTCTCATCACCAATATCGTCTTTTGTGATCATATATTGTAGAATAACAAGAGAAAGATCTACAGAACATATAGGTTGTAAGCATGGAAAACTTTCATAGAAGATTATATTTGTTTAACTCAGCATCTTAACAATACATAAGTATTCTGGCTAAAATACTAAATTGGTACTCTGCCAGCTGTGGGGATCTTTTTTCACATTTTTCAATTAATTCCCCTCCCCCCTCACTGTAATCTTGGTTCTTATCAATCAAATATTTAAAGAGTTCATACAATACTGTGGTGTGATAAAGTAGAGATGCCTAAAACCCAGAACTCAAAACCCATTCCCCAGACACACACATTGATCTTTGAGACAGTTCTGACACAGGTATTATCTTCACAGTGCTGGCTTCACTCAAGAAAGGACCCAAATTGGAACCCCATCTCCAAACAACCCCACATTTGGGGAAAGCTAAGAGCCATTATGCTTTGGGCCCATCTCGATCTGTAAACGTCCTGTATGTACCATCTGAACCATATATTGCCATAGCAAAAGTGTATTTTTATTGAACACCAGACTAAATAACATATGAAATAAATGTAAGTTACTGTAGCATAATTTGCTGCTGTAATGGAGCCACAATAACCTCTGCCTCTATTTTGAAAATAAGAGAGTGATGGAGCCAAATTCTGGTTTGTGCATGCCAGAAAATGCCCAGCCAGCAGCAGAACACATCTGCCTGGATTTTAACTCTGATAAAAAGTCCTGTGTTTGCACAAGGCTTTCTTCAATGACTGAGCCAATATGGTCCACATCATTCTACACAATGCATACCCAGAGCCCTCTACACAACGTATTCCAGAAACAAAGGATGAAATTCCCTCCTATGAGGGGCTGTGACAAGCTAGTTGCAAGCAGGTTATGGGGACACTTGCGCACTAATTTGGAGGAATTGCAGGTTCATCGAAGAACTATGGAGAAATTATTTCTATAACACTTAATTTTAATTAGAAGGGGGGAAATTTCAAAATACAAATGATAACTTGCTACTACTAAATTAATGAAAGGAATTACCTGCTAATTGACACCTTTAAAAAGGCCTAAAGTCCTGGCCAAAAACATAGGACATCATTTTGAGACCTTTGTCCATATTATACCAATGGAAACCTAACTTTACCAGAGACCCCTCATCTGGTGATCTGTTCAACTTAACTCTTTAGGGAAGAAATAACCTATAACTCCCCTGACCCACCCAAAATAATCAATCTTCCTCTCTCCATTTATATAAATTCCAGTCACATCACAGACCAAAGCCAAATACAAAAATACAAAAATACAAAGCCAAATACAAAAATATTTTTTCAGTAACACCACGTTCTTTAATTTAATCCATCCAAACAAAAAAGGCTTCAACAAAATGGACACCGAATTACTAAACTACATTTCCCCTTAGTTTAAGTTTAAATTTTATACCGCTTTCCCAGGTGTAAGAGCCCCCAGTTTGGCTAAATCCCATTACTGAGAGCTCCAAACCACTCAGGGTTGCACAGCGTAATGTTACTTTTATGTGCAAATCATAAAGTCAACGTGCAGGTTGCAGTCTGCTTAACGTAGGCCCAGGAGTGGAACATCAAGGCTGCTGCAGGCCAAGATTGAGGTTAATTGGCAGAGAACTATGTGGGACAGCTTGCATAACATGTGCCTGAAGTATTCCTGGCTCATACTAGCAATATTAGCTCCACACTCTCATAAGCACTAAATTCTGTCACAATTTTAAAATAAAGAAAAAGGAGATGAGGTAAGAAACCACACACAAAAAAGCTAGAACTGCTCCTTTATCTTGATTTGAAATTCTTTTGAAGTTGCACACCCTGTGGGAAATATGGAGGAAACGTATTGGCACACATTCTTGCAAAAATAGATTTCCTAACTTCCAAACTTTGGACTTTACTGTACAGAACATGGGGAAAGCTCGTGGCAGAAATAGGCTTCTTTAATTAATCGGACTCTAACTTTGTAGTAACTTTTAAATAACACTTAAATAAGCTTTCAACTTTTCTGCTTAAAACCTTCACTTATTTGCTATGTAGTGAAAAAGGAAGGGAGGCTCTGTGAAGCAAGGGATCTTCTGGCTCCCATCCTAGCCCCACGCACCTCCTGCATGTTAGTGCCCAGGGAGTTCCACTGGAGCAGGTCTCCAAGCCATGTCAATGTTATGTATAATCCCTGTGCACTCTCTTGGATCCTGCTCTTCCTCCCCTCACTCAGTAGGAAAGTGCCACTTCCAATGCCAGGAAGTCCTCTGCCTTCATGGAGATATGGACAGGATTTGCCCATTGGAATACATGTTACCAAGACATATCTAATATAGTCGTAATGGTACTCTTTCTTGGCAGATGCAACAGGTGTAATCCATGGGTTGGATTGATTGGTTCAGCCCTATGTGAGAGGTGAGCTGTATCTGCAAGGCCCCAGAAGGAGCTCAAGAAACGACTGTGACTCAGTCACCCCCTGAATTACAATTCCTCCCAATTCCTTGTTTTGCACAGGTGGTGGTGGGGTGTTTGTGATGGGAGAGGAAGGGTATGCAACCACTGCCAGACTCAGCTACTAGGACTGGATTTATCTCCTACTGTAGTCAGTGAGTCTTTCCACTGAAATTAAGAGGAATTAGGGCAGCCCTTAGAGTTCACTCCCTCCCCACTAAAGTCAATGAGAGATTGGTTGGACCCACAGACCGTTAGCTCCTAAGAGAAGAGACCTGCTAGTGTGCTCTACATATAATAAATAATATTGTCTTAATATCCCCACCTCAGTGTGCATTACAATGTTGAACAACACATAAAACAAGAAAAAATCTCAGAAACAATGACCAGCATATATAAGCAGAAATATAGTCTAGAACAGCAAGTGAAAGAAATACTATCCACATAAATAATAAATCCTCTTTGTTCACATTGTGTTGTCTTACAAAGTGTTCTTAAATGTCCAAATAAACCATGAATGTCCTATTTATTCAGAATTAATACAGCCTATTAAGAGTCAAAGACTGATATGTTTATGAACGAGCGGGAGCATCAATGAAACAGTGAAGACAAAATGAATATACAAATACAAGAAGAAAGAGATCCAAAATGTTTTGAAAGGATATTTAATCTGATTGCTGAATTGACATCAGCTGTCTCAACACAATACAAAGATCCACCAAATAAATCCACACATTGAGAGGCATCCCTAGTCATGATTCTCAAGCTGTGACCTTTCTGAAAGTGATGAGTGATATTTTAAATGGTCCTCTGAGATACATTGCAAATTCCTTCATTGCAAGAGTGAAATATTCTAAGAAGTTACTTAAAATTAACCCAAAAGGAGTGTATCTCTCAGCAAATGAATGAGACTTGGCAGGTCTGCTGGGAACCCGCAAACAACCCAACCCATCTTTACCAACAATATGGCAGGAAACCAGAGAGCCAAGGAAAAGATTTCCTTGCCACTCAAAAAAAAGACAAACGTACAGAACAAATAACATAGGTCAAAGTGAAAACTGTCCACCATAGTCCCTTGGCAGGTCAGCTATCCAACAGGAGCATGCCATGTTAAGAAATGTGAATTTTTCTACAGAAACAGCCACTGTACAGAGATTTCCCATACTGCAAATCCGGTCTGCAGGAATAGTTAGTATGATATACCAAGTTTATGAGTTAAAGAAAAGAAACCACAGGCAAATCAATGTTAAAGACATCTGGAGAGGTCATTATAAAGACTAAAATCATAAAATAATAAGCATAAATATGAACAGATATCTTGATCCACTCTCACCTCTTGCCCTATATGAAGGTAAAGCCACTGACAACAATCTTCGTTGAGTAAGTTCTTACAATGAGCAAGACACACTCTAGAGATAACAAGAAATATGTAATATTAAATATTAAGGAGTCCTTCTTCCACCCCCTTAACTAAAATGTTCCCAGGGCACTGAGTTACTGTGGTGATGAGGACCATATGTGTACCTAGAAGAATGAATGGATAGGTAAGATGGAGAAATAGAGGCACAGGAGTAGAAGATATCCAGACAGACTAAAAGATAGATGGGAGAGGGCAATGGAGCAGCGGTTGTACCTGAAGGACAGCTCCTGTCAGCACAAACCAGGTTTCCCTATCCCTCTGAGGAGGAGGTTTGACCTCCAAATTCCACCGCACTCAACCCCCTCCCACAAGACTAATATTTCAAGGAAAACTCCATAAGGTGAACCTCAGATTTTTCCTCTCTACCTGACCACTCCTGAGGGTTTTCTTTATGTTCAGTAACAGAAAATAACTCCCAAAGATCCATCTGCTCCTGGATAGCAGCTGACAATTGCAAAATGAAACACAATTGTGTCAGATACTTGCATGTATTTGTGTCACTGCCAGCTGCTTTACCTTGTGGGGGATCCAAGAAGACTCTTGTTATGGACAAAATCAATATTACTGTATCTGTACATGCCACATTTCATCCAAAAGAACATACCACCAAGTTGCAGAAAAAGGTAGAAATCCTGAATGCAACTCGGGACTGAAAGGGAAAGAAGACTATGAAGGGGATGGTGTGCACAAACCACAATCTCTTCTTATGTTCACCCATAATCAAAGACCAAGAAGATCCCTTGAAATTAATAACAAGTAAATTTAGAATAAATAAAAGGAAGTCTTATTTCTCATGACATGTAATTGGTGCCTTGGATTCACTGCCAAAGAGATCAGAGGGTTATGTGTTGTGGCTGAAATTCTAGGAGGACTGGGTAACTTTATGAGACATAATAACTATATTAGTTTGGCTAGGTTTATTATTGGGAGGGGGACTACTTATGGAACCCACAGGTAGGAGCTGTTAAAGGATTTATTCAGAAGTGTATGTGAGTAGCATTAAGTAATTCCCGTCTTGACCAGTATGTAAAGTCTCAAGGGGAAGATAAGGAAGGAGAGCCCAAATGCAGGCTATATGGGGGGAGCTAACTTCTTCCTTTCTTCTTATTATTGCCCTCATCTGAAAAGGTAGAAACTTGGGGAGTTTTACCTTGGGGCTGAGTTTTCTCTGGAACCAGAAAAGGGTACAAGTCTACTGGCAAGTAGGTTCCATTTTAGGTCATGTGAGGAAGCACTTGGAAAGCACCCAAGTGCGACTATATTCCTTTACGCAGCATCACCTGTTGTCAGGAATGCAGTATTGCACAAAGGCAGAACTGCAGATTCCCATTCAGGAGTTGGAAACTGCCCACAATTATTTGGTCTGTTCTTATTCTGGTTTGTTTGCTTGTCGGTGGCCAGCAATGGTGGCCCCTTACTTCCTTCTGGCCAGATATATAAGATTGGAAAAGAGGTATGAAAGCATGTATACACAAAAATGGAGGAGAAATAGAGGAAAAAAATAGCAAGGAGAGATGGAAGGGGCTGACTGATCAAACCAAAGGGGGACAGTTGTTTGGAACCAATGGATTATATAAAGGTCTCCAGACCCAGGAGATCAGTCCAGTTTAGTATTTTGGGATCATGGCAGATCCTCTAATTCTGCCCAAGGCCCAGTGAGTATGGCCATAGAGGCAGCCCCATACAGCTGGACTCCATGCTCTGCACAGAACTGCACCGTTTCACTATAAGACACTGAGGCGGAGCAGGCAAAATTTGCTCTCAAGAGAAAGAGACAGCAAAACTAGCTTATATCAAACTAGTCAAAAAAGGCTTCACGGGCAAAGGATTTGAAGACCAGAAAGAAAGAGGACTGAGATCAACAGAGCTGCTCTGCTGAAACTCAAGGGAGCCAGGAAATTACATAGGCTGACTCAGTCAACAAAAGACAAACAAGAACATGCAAAATCTTAGAACAAATGTGTTCCAAGCCATAACTATCAAATGCCTCACTTTTGTGATACATTGAAAATATCAGTCACCAGCAAAATAGCTTTTGCAGCCCATATTCCCATCAAAATCATGAGAAACCAAATTAAGCATAAATAGGAAAATATATAATTGTACAAATAATTTTAATCTAATAACTCATAAACTCATACAGTGTAATTTAATGAGGGATGAGCTGATAGACTCACAACAATCCCATCATCAAAATCTCACTCTCACGCCATCTACACGACAGGCTAGCTATAATGCAGATATACAATAAAATAAACAGATCCTACTCCCACATGTCACTTTTCAGGCTCTTATCTAATTCCCCTGAAACTTAAAGAATCATCGCAGAGCTGGGATATTGTACACGATGAGATATCTAATTGTCAGATAACTCCCTGAGTCTGCAGTCTAAAGTAATATTAATATTCTGTATCATTTCTTGAAGATTTCAGCATCCTATGTCCACAATATTGATGAGGTCTGAGAAGCAATTCAATGCCACAAAAAAATCTCTTCTATCTCCTCCCTGTCAGCATAAGTCTGGTCTATCCTAGTTCATACAAATGAGCAATCCTCACAAGAAGAATGGGTTTAGGGTCTGACACCACCCTTCCCTTGTGGGTTCTGATGTAAAGCAACAGCATACACTTAAGGAACAGTAGTAAGGGAAGGTGATTTCAGAAGATAGAGGTCTGGAAAACTATTATTGATCTTTATAAAGTAATGAACAAAATATATATAATGTTATATTAAAGATTTACAATAAACTGTCATGTTAACATATTCTGACTGAAGTCTTAAAATGCATTAAGGGTTAAATATCTCATTAGCAATA
The DNA here is from genome assembly GCF_026122565.2 of Emydura macquarii macquarii. Taxonomy (NCBI): domain Eukaryota; kingdom Metazoa; phylum Chordata; order Testudines; family Chelidae; genus Emydura; species Emydura macquarii. The sequence continues at coordinate 964,679 of NW_027132618.1, read as the reverse complement.
CAGGAGAAAATATAGTACAATTAACATCGCTAGTGAAAACTTCCTGATTTTTGTAAAGTTTTATACGCTTATGGTTATGATTCTTCTATTGTGCTGTCAATAACAACCCAGTATGTATTTCAATGAATGTTGTACTTGTAGCAAGACCTGTTTTTGTTTGACTGGGTTTTTTTTTTAAAGAAATGCAGACCTCATAGGTGAATCATTTTCCTAATCCTAGCAAAATCTAACTGTTCTTACTAAGACATGGAGACTGGGAGCTGTGGTAGTTGGCGCATTTCCTAGGTTATTACTGCTGGTAATGATGAATATTTCATATTTGTATGTGGCACCATAGGAGTGCTTGGGTAAAGACAGGCAGTGCCAATTATCTAATGAGAATTCACTCAGGTGTATAGTGCTGGCAACGGATATCTATAGGACAAAACTCTGATTTTGTGCCAACAAATGTTTATCTGTTTTATGCAGCAACTCTTGCCCTAGCATGAAGTGTTGGCTGTTGGGTCACTATTGCCACCAAAGAAAACTTGACAAGCAGCATGATTACTGATTGATTGTGTAATAAGTATGAACTGCAACAATAACTTCAATTCAGTACCACTTCAAATTTCAGACAATTCAGATTCTGAATCCATTATGATGCTGGTTCCAACCTGTCCGTCTGTTGATCAATCTATCAACCCCAATGTCCATTATAGCTGGGGCTTGGTCTAAAATCAAATGGGACCTTTCTTCTGGCCCTGAACAGATGTGGCTGTATTTTCCTCAAACAGCCCTTCTGGTGAGATTTTGGCAGAACAAACAAGAAATTTCATGAGAACAGTTGACTTCCCAACATTTCCACAATTCAAGATGGCAAAAATCTGGTGAAATCATACATTAGCATGAGATTTCCACCATCTGGGGTTAAAATCTCACATAAACAGCATGCTATATTTAGATGCTGTCAAATGTAGACCCCAAACTCTAGACTATACCTGGTCCAGATTTGATCATTGTCTCTTGCACCTTCAAATCTCAACACTCTCTGCTTGTAGCCACTGTATATTCATTCTGTTCTAGCCACCTCATTACCAGAAAGACATAGATAAACTGCAGGGGACTGGAGGAAAACAACAAAAATGATTAAAGGGATAGAGGAGTTTGATGTATTAGGAAAGACTGAAAGAACTAAATTTAGCTGTCACTACTGTATATACTGAATGACTTAGCTAAGTGTCAACTAAGAGCGGAACAGGGCATGATAAGAGTTTACAAATACCTGAAGGAACTAAGTATCAATGATCAAATATGCAGGAAAACATGGAGGGAGTAATGGGATGATATTAAGCATGATCTGAAAAGTATTTTTGAAAATGTATGCGTGTACCTGTTTTTACTTCTTGATTATCAATAATGAAGGCCTGAAAGATTTTATTTAAAAGGTTTGTTAGTTCCTTTTTTATCTTTAAAATATCAGGAATACCAACATTGACCTTCCTTTGTTTTTCTGAAAAATTTGTTGGAAACCTCAGAGGATGTGCACTGTTAACGCTCATGATTTAACTGAAGGGGTGAGATGTTTGATTTTAACAAAGGCTTCATTTCTCTGAAATGTTAGTTAGACTTTGGAGTAAAATAAATTTTAATAAAGATAAGCAAAACACTGTCACACAATCAGACTAGAAATCCCTTCTCCTCTCAATTGCTCAAATTTCACACTCTTGGGTCTTACAACGTCATCCTCTCACTAGTTCTCTAATCATCAGAGTTTTCCAGACTTTCTTTAGACATTATAAAGAAGCAAAAAAGGGCACAGACCTGTTTTCCCCCCCTTCATGCTTCACTGGCAGGGGAATAGACTAGATGAGGGGTTTTACGACTCTACATCCTATTATTCCATGACTAACATAATTTAAGATCTATGCTCACAGCACTTTGGTCACGTAAGGAAATATAATAATTGGTTGCTGAAACCTGACCTTTGGTTGAGAATTGTTTTAAAGATAAAGTTATGAGTGTGATATTTTAATTATGCATGTTTTTAATTGTGATCAAATGATGGTGTATGATTTTAAATATATAATCACATCCTCAGAAACTGATTGCGTGGGATTTTCCCTACAGGCTTTCAACTTTTCTTCTTTTCCTTTCTAGCAATGGCCTGAACAGAAAGCACCACATTATAAAGGAGCTGATGAAAGGAATACTGAAGAGCTGTGATGGTCCTTTCATCTACAAATCTCTGAAGAGTAGACATGGGGCAAACATATTTTATCTTTGTTCCTTCCAGAGTTATCTGCATGCTACATGAAGTAAAATACTCTACAAAGTACCAATGTTAGGTATTTATAGCATAGTACCCAGTAAACCTGTTCCCAGGCTTTTTTTATCAGTACTGAAATACTGCATAGTGCTGCCTTTAAACCTACAACAGCCATGGAAACAGCAACTTTAGCTTTGTATAGCAGCACGACTCAATTTAGGGCTCAATCCTGCAGCCGTTACTATCATGACGATCAGATGAATAAGGATTATTTACAAGAATAAGGGTTGCAGGATTGGGCTCTCTTATTTAGTCCATGCTTGGTTTCCCAAGGTGTTAGTCTGTTTTAGGGTTCCACATGGGCTAGTAGGTGAAATTCCGCACAGTGCAGAGGGCAAGTTCAAGGTTCATGCACCACTTAAACCCCATTTGGAGGATTTCAGTGGGACTTAAAATGGTTCATAGGACTTATACTGGCTTTTTGCACATGGGTGAATTTCACACTAGTATGAATAAACCTTTAAAATTAAATAAGCATAACTATACCATACACACACAGTTCAGAAAAAGAACATTGTGACAATGTCGCATGCACATGAACTACAGAGCAACAACCTCTCTGGGCAAATGGAAATGGAATTATTCGAGATTCTGATACCCTCACTCGTACGTCTCAAGTAGTCCATATGAAACCAGGAGGACTACTCATGGAGTAAGGTGCTACTAAACCAGTATAAATGTATCAAAATCCAAGTCTCAGAATTTACATAAGCCCTTCTCACTGAGGTATCCATTTCCCCAGTCTGTCATGGAAGAAGTATAAAAGGATGGTGGCTGCTGACTGGGGAAACAAAGGCCTCAGCAAGCGCAGAGAAAGGGCTAATGAAAATTAAGTGAAAGCCATAGCCTAATAATAGACCAGTCTATTATCTTGGGATATGCTTATCATATGTCTTTACTGTCTATGGAGGGGAACTGTTCTTACCTATGGGTAAGGGACTTGGAGCTAGGGTTAGGATTCTTATGGATAGGGGTCCCGGCACTAGGGTTAGGGTTCCTAAGGGTAGGGGACTTGCAACTAGGGTTAGGGTTCCTATGAGTAGGGTAGTACGAGCTAGGGTTAGGGTTCCTATGGTAGGGTCTCCACCCTACGGTTGGGGTTCCTATGTCTAGGGAACTTGGATCTAGGGTTGGGGTTCCTATGGGTAGGGCACTTGGAACTAGGGTTGGCATTCCTAAGGGTAGGGGACATGGAGCTAGGTTTAGAGTTCCTATAGATAGGGGTCCCTGCCCTAGCCTTAGGGTTCCGAAGTGTAGGGGACTTGGAGCTAGGGTAAGAGTTCCTATGTATAGAGGTCCCCGCTCTAAGATTAGGGTTCCTACCTTATGGGTAGGGGTTCTTATTGGTAGAGGACTTGGAGCTAGGCTTAGGGTTCCCGTGGGTAGGGTACTAGTAGCTAGGGTTACGGTTCTCATGGGTATGGGACTTGGAGTAAGGGTTAGAGTTCCTATGGGTACAGGTCCCTGCCCTAGGGTTAGGGGTTCCTATGGGTAGGGGACTTGGAACTAGGGTTAGAGTTCCTATGGGTAGAGGTCCCCGCCATAGGGTTAGGGTTCCAATGGGTAGGGTTCCCTGCCCAAGGGTTAAGGTTCCTATGGGTACGGGACTTCGAGCTAGGGCTAGGGTTATTAAGGGTAGGGATCCCCACCCTAGAGATAGGGTTCCTATGTGTAGGGGACTTGGAGCTAGAGTTAGGGTTCGTATGGGTAGCAGTCACCACTCTAGGGCTAGGGTTCCAAGGGTAGGGTACTTGAGGATAGGGTTAGGGTTCCTATGGGTAGGGTACTTGGAGCTAGGGTTAGGATTCCTATGGGTAGGGGACTTGGAGCTAGGGTTAGGGTTTCTATGGGTAGAAATCCCTGCTTTAGGGATGGGATTCCTATGGGTAGAGGTCACCACCTTAGGGTAGGGTTCCTATGGGTAGGGGTTCCTTCCCCAGGGTTATGGTTCCTATGGGTAGGGGACTTGGCCATAGGGTTAGGGTTCCTATGGGTAGGGGACTTGGAGCTGGGGTTAGGGTTCCTATTGGTAGGGGTACCTGCCCAAGCGTTAGGGTTGCTATAGGTAGGGGACTTGGAGCTAGAGGTAGGGTTCCTCTGGATAAGGGTTCCCACCCTAGGTTTAGAGTTCCTATGGGTAAGGGACTTTGAGCTAGGGTTAGGGTTCCTATAGGTAAGGGTCCCCACCCTAGGGTTAGGGTTCCTATGGATACCGGTCCCCACCCTGGGATTAGGGCTCCTATGGGTACAGGACTTGTAGCTAGGGTTAGGGTTCCTATTGGTAGGGGTACTGCCCAAGGGTTAGGGTTCCTATTGGTAGGGGACTTGGAGCTAGGGTTAGGGTTCCTATTGGTATGAGTCCCTGCCCTAGAGTTAGGGTTCCCATAGGAGAAGAGAGAGAGAACATGGAGAGAACTTAGATCTATGGTTAGCGTTCGTATGGGTAGGGGACTTTGAGCTAGGGTTTGGGTTCTTATGGTAGGGGTCACCGCCCCAGGGTTAGGGTTCCTATGGGTAGGGGACTTGGTGCTAGGGTAGAGTTCCTATGGGTAGAGATCCCCATCTTATGATTAGGTTCGTACAGGTAGGGGACTTGGGGTTATGGTTAGGGTTCATATGAGTAGGAGTCCCCGCCCTAGGGTTACAGTTCCTATGCGTAGGGGACTTGGAGATAGGGTTAGGCTTCCTATGGGTAGGGGAGATGGGGCTAGGGTTCGGGTTCCTATGGGTAGGGGACTTGGAGCTAGGGTTAGGGTTCCTATGGGTAGGGGTCTCCGCCCTAGGGTTAGGCTTTCTATGGCTAGGGGACTTGGAGCTAGGGTTAGGGTCCCTACGGATAGAGGACTTGGGGGTAGGGTTAGCGTTCTTATGGGTAGGGGACTTGGGGGTAGGTTTAGGGTTCCTATGGGTAGGGGACTAGGAGCGAGGGTTAGGGTTCATATAGGTAGGAGTCCCCGCCCTGGAGTAGGAATAGTTTCTCCAAAACATGAGCCCTGTGGTATATACAGACACACATTACATTAAGAACCTATGACAAGCTGCTACTACTGTGATGAAGGGACCACTTTTCACAGTGAAACTGATAGTAGCACTGTTATCCCAGTACCATTCAGTTGATAAATTATGCTGGGGCAGGGAAAGAATTTTAAACTCCCTTTCCCTGTGGATTTTGTACCTCTTACAATGGGGTACCATTTGAAAACTGCTTTTTCTTGCTTCTGACATTCACCTTTACTATAGTGGTGATTTCTGAACTGACTAAAGGCTCAGGGGGAAATCAAAGTTTTCTTGATCATGTAGTAGGATCTCCTCAGTGGCCTCCAAGCAGGTTAAGGCACACCTCTGTTATACAGTACATAATCAGGTGTTATTCAACCTTTATCCTTAGCTGTCATTTATGATGTCTACAATAATATGAAAACTTTTCTATCATATCTACATTCTTAATCCCATAATAAATAACATTTTTTGAAAAAAAAATTTTAATATTGCAGAATAATATTTGGCAGTATTCTATTTAACAGAACAATTTGTTAGGAATGAATTACTATAGCTTGTAATAAATGTTGAGATTATTGAACGCGTGCTTGTACTGAATTAATATTTTATAGCTTCTAGGTCCTCTGTGGGCTGGCTGTTCTACTGGAAAGCTTTAGCACCATGGAAACGCTGGTAGATATTTTCTCTTAATTGCATGAATGGTTGACAGATAACAGTACAGTACCATGGAATTAAACTCTGATTGCTGATGAATTCTGATGAGCCTCTAGACTGTTTCTGTTGTTTTAGTTTTATTTTTAAACATTGCAACATCTGTCCATGTCCATTATAATTTCTAAAAGCTTTAATGTTAGTAGATATTGTATTTGTATGACATGTGGCATATAATTATCACAATTGTAACTTGCATGGAGGTATACTCTTTTTAAAACTGAACATTCCTCCAACTTAAACCAAACAGAAAAAAACAATAAAAACTTGAGTTATTATTAAAAGCTCTTATGATTAAACATTTCTTTTTAAAAATATTGCTGTGCTTTACAGCAAGGCTCTACTTCACTAAACAATTATACTAAACCCTTAGTTCCAGAGTTGTTAATTAGGAAAATAATGTTTAGATTTTGGATTATTCACTACCATTACAAGGGAATACAGGTTGCAGTCTAGTCTTATCTAGACATCTTGTCTATTTCACATTGATGATTCAACATTTTACTGGATTGAACCCTAAAAATCATTATATTAATTAATTAATTAATTAATGAGGTATTCAGTTACTTTAAAACACCTTATTCACCTGGTAAGCACCCTTTGTGTTGCAAGACTCACCAGAGTGCAACTATTTGAAGTGCATGTGATTATATCTAGATACATATAATAAATGTACAAAAGAGTCTTAGAAATAATAGGGATGATGAAATAAGAGACTGATAATAGGCTATGGAGTCTGTTATTGCTAGACCACTGGCTTGAATCTGACAAAGGTGATAATGGCTAAAGGTTGCCCTGTCATGAGTCAGCTAAAAGGAGTTGGTGGTCTCAGTCAAATTCCTGGTGGACAAGTGTCTGTATTACAAAAGCCACTATCACAATTGGTACCTTTTTTATGGTTATAAGGCTGGCTGCACCTGAGCACATCCTCCTCAGACCTCATGCATCCACTACTGTCTGGGTAGAATCCTGTGATTCTCCCACTCTTAGACTAGGGCCTGGACTACAGTTCCTTAAGTACCAACTGTGCTTAGAATGCAGGTTTGACTGGGTTCTGGCACTGCAGTTCTTCCCGTTGGAAGCCAGTGACCAGTGGATTCAGTGACTTAAAACAGCCTTCTTAAAACAGAGTACTGTTTAATCTTAACAGCAGGAACTAAATATAATGTAATTAAAAGGATTTTTAAAACAACAAAAGTTCTACATGTATGTCTATCATACTAAGAGTCTTAGGCAAGCCTATCTAATCCCAGATCCCTAATCTCCAGGGGTCTAGGCCTCAGTCTGTTCCCCTTGGCTCTCTCTTTCTCCCCCATCCTTGGGAAGTAGAATAGACTGGTAGAGCAATATAAGTGTGTAATTGCTGATACGGTATTATCCTCATTTTTATAGATGGATAATTGAGGCACAAAGAGACTAAGTGATTTACCTAACACAGGAAAGGTGATAGAGTAGGGACTTCTGGGGCCCATGACAGCACCCTTACCATTGGACCATCCTTCCTCTCCTTCTTCATTTCTGAACAGATAATTCATTTATCATTGCTGTCTACCTTCTACATTCCATAAATATTTAATTCTCTTTTTAAAATTATAAAATGGCCCAATACTACAGAACTGCACAAGACTCTGAAGATGGACTAAATGAAAGCTGTCTTCACAGGAGAAATGGATAAGTTAAAGTTAGTGAATGCCTCATTTATAATTTAATATTTGAGAGCTTTACTTACTTTTTTTTTTTTTTTTTTTTTTTAATTTTTTAAAGTGAAATAGCATTAAAGACACTTAGGGAAATCATTATACCTTCTGGATGTTTTGAATTTTTTTGTCATTTTAATTGTAAAACAACATTTAGAATTACACAAAATACCCATAAGGAAACTATCTGAGCTGTCAAATATATTACTCTATATTCTGTAGTGATAAATGAAGCTGGTATATACCACTGAGAAAATATTTAATCTTCCCATAGAAGCTTGTGGCATATATAAATATTTTGTGCACAACTTGTTATACGGTATTATGTATTACAGAACTAGTGGGTGTAGATAAGTTTGCTGAGGATCATGGGGTTGTTTGATCGTAGATGATGTGAAGTGTGGTAATTAGTACCAATGACACGAACATGAGGCAACTGCATTCTTTGAGCAAACTAGTCTTACATAACCAAAAAGAAGCATAATGACAATCCCTTATGACTACAACAATAAATGTATCGATAGTGTTACCAGGTGAATATGCAGACTGCACAGTATGCTGTAAGGTTTATGATAAGGGCAGGACCAGATTAACCTATCAGTGGGCTCTAGGCAAAATACACTTATGGCCCCCAACTTTCTCATGCATAACAACAAACAGCCATGTAGTACCTGTACTACAGCCAGGCTGGCCATACTGTGGATCTGCCAGGACTAGCTGCACATCCTGCCTCTGCTTTGTGGGGATGCTCACTGTGCTGTGGGTTGCAATTTCACTCACTCAACATTGGCCTTGCTGCCTCTCCATTGTGATGGAGGGGTGGCCCTTTAGACAAATGGAGGGGTATGGTAGCCCTGTGCGCTGGGTTGCAACGTCATTCACTCAAGTTAAGCCAACCAACCCCCATCATGATGAAGAGACGGCAAAGCCAAATTTGAGTGAGTGGCCTTGCAATCCCCATCATGGTGAGCAACCCTCCCAAAACAGCAGCAGGATGAGCACCTGGTCCTGGCAGATCCACAGCATGGCCAGCTCAGCTGCAGTGAGTGTACTATATGGCTGTTTGTTGGGTCCTGTCCCCCAACCACCCCTCCCCAAATACACACATTTGGACCTCAGGCACATGCCTAGTTTGTCTATGTGTTAATCACGCCCTGGACAAGGGGACTGAGTTAAAAGCACTTTGTGAACTCATATTGTCACCAATTTTGTTTACATCTCAGTCCCAGCATTGTTTTATTGTAGTTTGTGTGGTTACTTATTGTAGTCTGCAGTATTGTACTTAGGCATGCAAGAAGTTAAGATCCAGGCATCACAGCTCACTCTTGTGATTTTGAGTCTGGCTTGGATCCAAAACAGGAAAGGGGGTGGATTTTAGATGGAAATATCTACATTAGGTGGAAATATCATTCAATTTCTACTATTCAAGAGAACTGAAATCTCATGAGTTTAGCTGGTTGCATGTGATTTCTGCCAATTTGGACTGAATTTTTGTAAGAGCAGTTCATGAAAGTTTGATGTCACTAAATTCAAATGTGAGCCTTAAACCTAGTTTGGTCTCAGACTTGAATCCCAAATCTTATCCTAGACTTAATCTGGATCCAAACACCATTTCATTTGCTCACTGCTAATTTTTCATTGTACGTTTTCTTTGGACATGTAAATGTAGTAAATCATGGAACACTTAGTAATCCCTAGTGCCATTTCCACATATAATTCCTGATTATTATTATGATTGCATTATTCTTATTTTGTTTGCTTATTGCTAGGGTATATTTAGTGCTGTTTCTAGGTGATGGACCTGATAGCTCTGCAGACTGGCATCCTCTCAGTATCTACAAAAAAAGGAACAATGTGGGCAGTGGCTGTGCAGTCTTCCCCACACTTCACCAACCCAGCCCCAAAGGGACCAGTTCCAGAACTGAAAGTCTCTGTGCCCATTTAATTTTTGGCCTCTGCTGAGACTTTCAAAAGATGCCAGTTACTGACAGTGGGGTTTCTCAATAAAATGTATACCATGACTTAAAAGCCATCAAAGGTTAACACTTTTGACTAGTGATGGGCCTGAGCCAAAACTCTGGCTCCAAAGAAAATTAAACCAATAAAATGCTCTGGAACATTGGATCTTCAAATTCTGCACTGAGATCCGGATCTGGATTTTACCTTTATAATAGGTCAAAGCAACCCCTAAATCGAACCATCCCCAAGCTTTGGGGTGTACAAACTCCAGGTCTGAATTTTACAATTTGAGCCCATCTCTGCTACAGACTTGGGCTGGTGTCAAGCCAAAGACCAAGAGGTAAAAATCTCTATTGTATAACCCTTTCCGGTAACACACCAACAAGTCATTACCAAATATCCCCTTTTTCCTGATTACTGTTTCCAGAGGCCTACTTAGCTTCATGGTTTCCCACCCAAGCTTTCTGGCAGGAATCATCTCTACATATGTATCAAGCAGGGTCTGGTCCTGCCCAATTGGGAGTCAATGGGATCTTTGCCATTGACTTAAATGGGAACAGGTTCAAGCCCATGGTGCTCAACACTATGGGACCGCAATCTTGATTGGGCGATATCACAGTATCAATATATTAATAATCTGATTTTATCTAACTGTCAAGGTAAAAACTGTATTAAAGGTGTTACTGAATCGGCATGCTTCTCCTTTGGAATGCTACTCTATACATCCTAGATGGCGTGAGGCTAGCATTTTCCAAATTTATGCACAAAAATGTATTTGCATAATTCGCATGCACATCTACTGCAATTGCATTCACGTATAATACACTTTTAGCCCCAACTGTCCAAACATGAATGCAAGTGTGCAACTTTATGTAGGGTTGCGTGTAAACAGGATTGGGGTAAGCGTGTGTGTGCATCTCTCTCTATATATTTATAGATATAGTGGTTGACCCACTGCTTACATATAGCTGAAGGAATTCTAACTTAGTTCAAGTGGCTGCAATTTTTGTTTCTGTTGTTGAAAATTATGGGTTTGATCCCCGTTGATGACTGCAATGCCATGGTAAACATGAATGAAACTGACCATTCAGTCATTTGTGACTGTAATAGTATGCATATCTGAAAAATTGAGCTTAGATATACAACATAATTAACAACATACTTTCCTTTTCCCTGGCTGCATTGTAAAATAAAAAGGAGAAATACTGAAGAATCAGTCCCCCCCACCCTCTTTTTTTTTTTTTTTTTTTTTTTAATTGTGGCTCCTACATTCATTCCTGCGCAAACACAAAGAGGACTATCCTTATGTTAAAAGTTTCTAAATTTGCTAAAGCAGGAGCTAAGCTTGAATATGGCAGTGATAATTTCTGAACACATTTATTTCTTTTCTACAACTGTTAAAAAAATGGTGACAGGTTATTTATCCATAGTTTAAGCACAGTAAAATTACTATTAAAAATAAGGAGGGGAAGTTTGTTTTCCACTAGTGTTCTGGTTCCGATACAAAAGAAACTTCTAATTAGCAAAACAAAACAGCTTGTTAAAACAGCTGCAGTAATTTGTCCTGCACTTATAGAATTATGGGTAACCACATACACTGGAACTTTCCACAAGGGAAAATCTCTCCAAAGTATATTAGTTTAATATTTTCTCATAAATTCATCTACATCAGACCAAGAAAAAGTCATTCTTTCCAGTAGCCTCAAAAGCAGTTGAACTGCCTAAAATTGGAATTTCTAAAGGGAAGAGTTCAAAGCATTGTATGGGATTTGACTTGCATTGAAATCAACAGTGGCTGTGCAGCTTCAATCCTACATGTTGCTTTGAAAATATAAGGATTAATGTAAATACTGTATGGCTATGTCTGATCATCCAGTAGAAAAGTATTAAACTCCCTATGAAGCTGATCCTCAGTTTGAATTCAGATTACAGCTTTAGGGGTCTATTTCTCTCTCAACTCATATTCATAACTTCCATTAACAGCAATGTTCGTGTCCCAGAAACTGTAATGTTAACATTAATGGGATATATCCATACACATCAAAGAGAGAATTAGACACCTGAGGTTGAAAGGGGAGCTTAGTTTAGTGACAAACCTGCATATATCCGTAAGAAATATTCTTAGCCAAGACACTTGTTCTCTATACACACTAAGCTGAAAATATATGTAACTAGCTCTGAAAAGCATGACTCACCCAGATTGCTCTTTGACTATATGAATGTGGGTAGGCTGGCATATTTCCATCAGCATCATCAACACTGATTTGATTTGATTTTCAACACATTACTATGCCACATTTGGCATTTCTGATTCTGTAAATGAATTTATATTCTAAAATTAGAGTTGTTGAAAGGGATTTTTAGGAAAAATCAAATAAATCTTGCTAAAAAAAATGAAACCAGGTTAATTATAGATGAGGTGGTAGCACCATTTATTATTAAGTTTGACTGACTCTTCCCATTATAAGACCCTTCCCATACAACTGCTTACAAGTTTGCCAAATTTTCACCGTTTAGGCTCAAATTTTCCATGCTGGTTTTTGACTCACACTGATTTTTTTCTGGAAAATTTCAGCCAAAACAGTTCAGACATTCTTGAGAAGGAGGCTTGTTTTGCCCATGCTAAAAAATTCTGATGATCGTTTCTTTGAGAGACTCTACCATTCACATGCTCTGCAGCAAGTACTTGAAATCTGGAATGGAGTGGCCTTTGTGTCAGGGATGTGCCCCTTGCTGCTCTTGGGACTAGCTGGGCAAGATCACTGGAACTGGGACCTGGTGGGGGTGACTGGGCACCATAGGGGATGCAGATGATTTATAGATTCATGGATTTTAAGCCCATGGGACAATTTGATTATCTAGTCTGAGCTCCGAAGAGACTGACACTGGCTGGGCAAAGACACTGGGACAGAGCTGTGGGGAAGAAGGAGTAGAGTAGATGAGGAGCCCAGGGAGGGAGACTGGGACTGGAAGCCTTTGGCAACAGGGAACGTAGATGAGTGGGGGACAACTGGAGAATGGGAGAAGAGAGAGCGATTGGGCAAGGAGCCAGCTGAGGAGGGAATTGAGACAAGTGGTCAAGGAGATTTGAGTAGGATGGGAGAACAGGTTGGTGAGGATGGGGCAAAAAGGATCAAGCTTGGTAGGAACAGGAAGAAGAGCCTGTGCTCACTAGTGAACACTCCTTTCCAAAACATGGAATGGAACCCAACAGTCCTGAGTCTCATCATTCCTCTGCTGTGAAACCCAACAGCAAGGTGTCCGATCTCACTCTAGTGTTGGTCCACAGAGAAGATGACAGCCTACTACTGCTATCAGTTACTCCGTTAGCTCAAGTAAAATGAGGATAGTGATACTTCTCAACCTCACCAGGAAGGTTGTGAAGCTTAATTAATCAATGTTTGTAAAGCACTTTGAAATCCTCAGGTAGAATATCCTAGATAGATGTGAAATATGAATATTATTATATATCTTTTTTCCAAGGTACACTGACAGGATGTTGCACATTAATATAATTAATTCAAAATAATTAATTGAACTATATATGACTAATTGTATTATGGAATGAATGATGTTTATTTCACATGATAACAAAAACTAATATACATTTTATCAAGATCAGACCTATGCTGTTATGTAGTAATATTGCACATAAGTAAAATAGCTGGTTTGGTTGAGGAAAAGCAATAACCTGAACTTTTGCTAGGATTTAAGGTATTTTAGGTGATGAATTATTTGAAACTTTATCATGCCTTCCATTTGCTGTACAATATAAATCCTGCCCTCATTTCATGTGGCCAAATTGTCCTCTTCATCTGTTCTCTAGGAATTTACCTAATCAGTGTCTCTGCCATCACTAATCAAATCATGGAGAATTTTAAGTGGTTTATGTTTTGTTCTTCATCAGCATTAATAAAATGTTCTGTATTAACACAGCAGGAAAACAGTTACAAAATGCCACTATCTGGCAACTGAGGGACCAATTCTGTAGACTTTTTGGAAATAAGACTTCCTTTGACTATGCCAAGGATCCAATGGTCTGATGTTATCTTGGCCCATTTGGAAGGAAGGGGGCAAGATGGTTGAGGAATGGATGGGAGAGAAGATCTTGTCTGGAGACTGGAACGCCATCCTTGGGCGCACCCTCAACAGGAATGGCGCTGGCTGTTGGAGTGCCTGGAAGGCCCTGGCTGGGGCAGACCCCACAGTTGTCCGGTGCCTCCTAGACCACCATCTCTATCCTTTTGTCTGTAGGGGGAAAAATGAGGAGGCTGATATCTCTGCTGCTGCTGCTGAGAGCGGAACTGGCGCCTCGAGGTCTGGGGTGTATAAAGGCCCAAAGAATGCAGTGAATCCCTCGAATTCTTCAGACAGTGCAGCTTGGTGTCAGTCTGGTCTGAGAAAAGGGCAGACCCATCAAAAGGGAGGTCCTGAATGGACTGCTGCACCTCCTGCGGCAGCGCAAAAGACTGCAGCCATGAGCACCAACGCGTGCAAATCACTGAGGCCATGGCCCTCCTGGCTGAATCTGCTGCATCAGAAACCGCCTTCAGGGCCGCTCTAGTCACCATTCTATCCTCCTCGAGGGTGGTGGCAAAGTCCAGTGCCTGTTCCTGGGGCAAGGACTCCTCAAAACGCTTGAGGAAGTGCCACATATTGTAATTGTACCTGCCCAGGAGTGCTTGCTGATTAGCAATGCGAAACTGCAAGCTTGCTGTCCAATAAATTTGTCTCCCAAAAAGGTCCAGTTTTCTGTTGTCCTTGTTTTTGGGAGTTGAGCTAGGCTGGCCCTGCCTATTGCGCTCTTTGGCGGCCGCCACTACCAGGGAACCCAGGAAGAGGTGGGTGAACAGATATTCAAATCCCTTGGCGGGAACATAATACTTTTTCTCTGCCCTTTTTGATGTTGGGTTTGATGGTGGCGTCTGCCACAGGGCTTTCAGCACCTTGAACACCCCTTCATGTACAGGCAGCGCCGTCACTATCAGCACATCAAAGAGGCTGTTCAAGGCCTCCTTGAGCTCCTCTGTCTTTCAAACCCAAATTTGAGGCCACCATCTTAAGGAGTTCTTGGTGGGCCCGAAAGTCATCCAGGGGGACAGATGACCCTGATGTGACCGCCTCATCCGGAAGACGATGAGAACCGAGCTGCCACGGAGGGTGGTGGCAACCCCTCCTGCTGACGGGGAGCCACTAACAACATCCCCTCCCGGCAGTCCTCCTCTGACGCCAATTTGTGCGCTCTCTCCAGGGCCACTGATGCTGACTGCACACCAGAGGAACAGTATGAGAGAGGGCTTGGGACCACTGGGATTCCCCAGGCTCCCCAATACGGCCACTGAGCCGGCCACTGGCCTTGGGGCCAACCAGGAGCTGCAGACCAGGGGACTTGCTCCTGAGTTCTTGGGGGTGGTGATGCCCCGATTGGTCAGCAGGCTGCCTGTCCTCCCTTGAGGAAGCGGACTTGCTGCTGGACGACCATAGGGGGGCGCAGTAGCTGGCTCCCTTGCAGTGTCATGGAGTGGAGGAGAGGCGCCCCAAGCACCATGGTGCTCTGATGACCACTGCCTCGGTGTTGGGCAGCGTGAAGAGGATGACCAGCGATGCCGCTCGCTGGACCGACGCCGGGTTGCCACGGATCCATGGTCTGAGGATGAGTGGGACTGGTGCCACCTCAAAAATCGGCACCACAGGACTGAAGACTTGCAGCGTTGTTTGTCCCCGTTAGGCGATGACTCCCTCTCCAGTGACTGGGTTCTGTGCCGTGCCTGTACGGACGAACTCTTCGGTGCCGGGGAGCGGGAATGGTGTCCACTCCCCTCCAGAGAATGCCAGCAGGAGGTTGAGCAGGAATGGTGCCATCTTCCTGAGCACAAGGCCCTCGGTGCCAGAGATTGCGACTGGTGCTGCGAGGCAGCCGGCAATCGCCTCTGATGTTCCACCAAGGAGCGCCCCGAAGACAGGGATCGGGAGTGCCCTCTCCAGGACCGGTGCCGCGACATCAACTCCCTGCGCGGTGACCTGGCCCTCGGGGATGGGTGCCTCTGTTCAGGGGAGCAGTGCAGCCATTGCGGGGGACCCATCGTGGGCTTCTCCTTGGAAACCAGAGCCTTTTCCTTTGACGGCACCAGGAGCCAAGGAGAAATTGGCAATGGCAGGGCCATCAAGTTCATCACTGCCTAGAACACCCTTGGCGTCGATGGCACCATAAGCTGAAGAGGCCCCTTCTGCTCCCAGGATTGGGGGCGGGTCTCTCATTAGGGTCACACTCCTGGGTGGCAATCCCCTCTCCTACTGACCCTCAGCTGGCTGGTCCGGAATGGGTCCCGCACTCGACCCTGCTTCCCTGGACTTTCTCAGTGCGGAGGAGTGGCCTCTCTCCATACATTGTTTCTTCTGTTTCTTCCTTGATGGGGAAGAGGAAGAGGTCCGGTACCGTGTCAGGGACAATACCGACTGGGCACTTTGCCCTGATGCCATACTCGGAACCGAGGTGGACCATGCCGGTTCAGAAGCTGGTATTAGCGCTGCCTCCATCAGTAAGGCCTGCAGGCGGATTTCCCTCTCCTTCTGGGTCCACGGCCTGAAAACCTTACAGATCTTACACTTCTCCTTCCTGTGACCTTCCCCCAGGCACTTCAGGCAACTGTCATGGGGTCACTAAGAAGGAAGGGTTTGCTGCAGGAGACACAGGGCTTGAAACCCGGAGACCAGGACATGCCCTGCTCCTGGTCAAAGGTCCCAGCAGGGACTATTCCTAACCTAACCATTGACAACTACTTAACTAACAGAGAACGAATAACAACAACAATTAAAACTACTGAAGGTACTGAGCTGAAGCAAGCAGAGCAGTTCCAGCAACCGTCACAGGTGGAAAGAAGGAACTGAGGGAGCATAGGGCCGGCAGTGCCTCATATACCGCGCAATGTGCGTGGGACTCCAGGAGACGCTGGAGCCGGCCCGATGGGTAGTGCTGAAGGAAAAAAAATTCCAGTAATCGTGCATGGAGGCACGCACACACTTAGAATGGAATTGACATGAACAAGCACTCGAAGAAGAAAAACTGCTTTGCCATGGTTCCTTCAGTGAATCTAGTTCCCTATTTGCTGTTCTTCTTCACCTAACCTCTGTCCATGTGTCTGTCTGTCTTTGCATTGTGAGCTACCCTGGGCAATGGCTGGGGATTGCTGGAACACAGGGATCTTTTTGCTTTGTCCTTATTCATCAGCGATGTCTTGCTGCACCCCAGGCATGTGGTGATGTAGATTCTGTATATTGGCTCCACATCATCTCTGGCATTCCCTCTACTCAAGGGCAATCCTCAGGGGGCCTACTGGGTTGACTTCACACCCCCTTTATGCTGCCATCACAGGGCAAAGGATGTGGCCAAGTATTTCTGGGCCACACAATCTTGTCTGGATCCTTGTCCCAGCAAGTTTAGAGCTCTGGGACACACTACAGCAGCTAAATCACAGATCACTATTTCATTCTGACTCGCTCTCCCTGAACAAGATGGTTACCCAGCTGACAAGTGTGAACCCTTTGACGCAGCACAAGCTGAAACCTACACAGAGATGAAATAGATTACATATAACATAATGCCTGCCAAGTTGCCTTTATATGAACAAGGAGTTTAATTATGTAGAATGATGTTAAACAACTCAAAGAGAAAAGTCTAAATTGCATATTTCGCTTCACAGGCAAAGTGTCATCTTTGTCTTACTGGGAAAAAAAATCATACTGTCAGGCCATCGGAACTCAGTAAGATTCTCAGAGACACAAGGGTCTGGGATGACTGGAGAAATGGTGGATGATGGGGATACTATCTTTCCTAATGTGCAGCAGATCTGTTTTCAAATGAAGAGATAGCATTATTATATCTAGTTACAAAAATAACATGAACATTGCACTACCATTTGTTAAACAAATGTGTTATCATTGGGCTGCACTGAATAATTTTACTGCTCCAGCTGGAATCAGAAGTCAATTTTCAAGCCTAAAATGAGAAGCAACACCACCATCATGTGGCAGAAAATAATCAAATCACAAAAAGCTACATAGAAAGTTGAGATTTAAACCTACAAAAGCACAGATATTCAGTTTGGCTTCCATCATCCTTCCTCCTCTGCTCCTCCCTATTTTTTGTTATCCTCACTGGCTGCATCTTGTCTTGAATTAGGTCCAGATCCTGCCATCAGATCTACCAACTCAGACTCCAGAGTCCATGTAGAGTCCTATTAGCTTGAAGTCACTGGGGCTCCATATGGACACAGGGACACATGCTAGTGGATCCCACTGCTGTTTTGGGCCACTAGACTGTAAACTCTTTGAGGCAGAGTTTATCCATTTTTGTAAAGAACCTACCACAAAAGAGCCCCTGTCCAGACTGGGGCCTCCAGATACTACTGAAATGCAAGTTAATTAATTAAAACTCCCACGGAGGCATTGGAGGAGGGAATAGGACTCTGCCAGCTCATCCTTAGCCCAGAGATCACTCTGGGGCAGGCCCAAAGCAAAGTATAGGCACAGCGTGGATAGGATTTATCAGAGGAGAAAGGGGATTGATCAGGGACCTGCACACAAGTGATTCTGCACCTCCAGCATAGTCCATATGGGACACTGAAGCAAGAACTCAACTTATTCCTCACCAGCAACCCCACTGGACCCTAATGGCTCCTGAATTGAATAGGCACAAGCCACCTCCTCTCTGTAACTGTGTCAGCACCTGTTCCAGTTCAGAGGTAAATCTCGCCTATGACTATAATTTGTCTCTCTTTAAATGTTGTTTTTTCTATCATTATTATTGTATAACATATGGACCAAATTCTCCTTTAGTTACACCCATGCATCCCAACTGATCTCAATTAAACTTTGTGTGTGTAACTGAGCAGAATATGTCCCTAATGCTAACTATTTTGTTTTATCTTTGACCATATAGTCTTCCAATATCTAGGCAGGAATGGGCCATTTTCAGGCTGCTATTTCAGATCAAGTGTACTGCTAGTGGAAAATCAGCTATGCCTTCTGTGCAGGAACATATCCTTATATGGAAGAGCAAATACTTGATGATCTAGTCTTGATGGTCTTTTGCATCTGACTTTATGGCCTTTCCATCTTGTCTATGAATACTAAGATCCTATCTGCAACGCTCATTCCAGAGCTCCCGGAAGGTGGAAAGGATGGATAGTGGTTTATTCCAGAAAACATTTGTGCCCCTGGTTTCTTAGCATTTTCTTCTATTATTTTTTCAAGCTGTACTGGTCTTTCAGATCATTTTACTGGGTGACAAGATCATTACACTTCATGTTTTGAATGAAAACAATACCGTCCTGGGTAAGAGAAAGACAAAGTTAACAAAGAAGCCTGCTTGCCATGCTTTGCTAACAGCATCAGCAATAATGACCTTAAGGTTGTGTGAATGCAATAGCTTATTCTGCTGCCAATGTAAACAAACTGGAAGGGAAATATAGATTTTGGACAAATTAAGTGAATTAAATAGCCTTAGAAAAACCTTGAATGACTAATGTTAAGGCATACAGAAATTATCAGTCGTTGTCAAGAGATCCAATTATAAGTAAACCTAGCATTGAAACTACTGCTTGTTATAGTGTTTGAAGATATAGAACAATTTATTTTTCTTATAGGCAGTCAAGAAGAACAGATCTGACTTAGTAAATGAAAATTATATTGGCAAGCACTCACTGACTATGTAGACCTTATTGTTCAAAAATGGGACAGTGTATTCAGTTAACTGCTATAACACTTTTGACTTAACTGTCAATGGTAACCCAGCCATCTGCATAAGTGGAAACTAAAATATCTTGCTTGCATCTCTTAATTGGGAAATGTTACTGCCCTCACTGGGATGGGCAAGTACTTACTCGATTTAAATGAAAGAGAAATGAAGATCCTCCATTATAGGTTGGCTCTTAATCATGGAAAAAGCTGAAATGTCCCCTAAGGAGAATGATATGGATAAGTGAATGTCTCTATTAAATTTCTGATAGCTGATGTCATATTAGCCAGTATTGTAAATGTTTTATATAATAGACAAGTAATTGGCACTTAGATTCTGATTCACCAAAGCACTGAAACACGTGCTTAACTTTATACACACGTTGGTGTTTTTCTGACTTGGGGCCTTATATACCACTTTTCATCTTCATATCACTTTGCAGACATTAAGGTTCCAGTCCCACACACTTTACTCAGGTAAAACTCTGAGTTAAATCACTTAAACTGTAATTTTGCTTGTGTAAGGACTATTCCTCACAATACCCCTCTGAAGTAGATACATAGTGGAAGACCCTACCAAAACTCATAAATACAAGGGCATAGAGTAAACGGTTACATGGAAGCCTTGATTTACATTTTCTGACTTTTGTGAGTTCATACCTCATTCATTATTGAGGAGGAATGTAGCTGTTTGCACCAGAGTCATATTGGTGGTATGGAGCTGTACTGCTAAATTAAGGTTCTATGGGTAAGGAGCTGACAATAGTTTCATTATAGCCACCTATTTGGGTATGGAGTTGGTTTAATATCTAAGTATCAAAAAGAGGTTGCTAGGGAGACTAGATGGCTCAGAAGACTGATAATTGCCCATAGCAGCTTTTCTCTCCCGATTGTCAGTTCAACTTAAGTCCAGATCAGAAGTGACTGAAAGTTGTTACCATGGCTGTCAGTTGAATAAATGAGTTGATAATCTAGTCAATTTTTTAATGAATGGGTGTCCAAATCACAACCCTCCACCCCAAACCTCAGTTAGTTGAAAAAATAAGAGAAGCCAAGCACTGAATAGTATGACAGTCACACTACCCTTTTAGCTGGGGTAGAGAGAGAAGCTACCATATCTACTGTACTTGTTCTGTGGATAAAGCAAGCACAGTGATCTCCAGAGCTCTTAAGCACAGAAAAGCAATGTTGGGCAGTTTAGTCTTCCCATGTATGTATGCATGCGTCTCCCATTAGCATTAGTGGGAGTGATATTTATATACTGAATAAGGAATAATAGCCACATTCATGTCAACTCAATGAGAGAGATAAGTCATCTGTCCATGAGGCTTGGCATACTCAGACTCCCTGTAGCAGCAGGTTTGAATCCTGGCAGGCTAACTCAGCTCATCTGATGTAGACACACTGAGTATCATGCACTTTACTGGGGGGTCTTTTGGAAAAGACCTTAAAAAAAACAGATCCTGACAAGTTTTGGTGAATGTTAAAAACCCTACCCATCACTTTTCCTAAAAATAGTTTCCCTTCAGGATCTCTGGTCAACATTTCCTTTCCTCTACTGTTGCACTGTGCACTGGCTGGCTACCGCCTTCTACCCTAGAGATGGCTGCATTTCTGTAAGTAGTGCTGAATGTACATTATATATTTTGTGAAACACTGGTAATCTTTGGGATGAAGTGCCTATATAAATGTACAATATAAACAACTATATACTATAGATTTCAAATTTCATTATGCTTAAGAAACTGTAAGTTTATCATCTCTGTAGACTGGGGCAGATTTGTCTTTTCATGTGTGCATGAGATTTCCACCAGCACCAATGGGAATCATGTATATGCATGGAAAAAATAATACTCTATTCAGTAGTCTGCTCTTGTTAAAGCATGTATGTGATCTCACCCTTTGATGTTCTGAACAATTGGTTTCCTAAGTGCTGCAGTATGAAGCATTTTTACATAGACTTCTGCACAGATTGTCAGGAGAAGTTTTGTCCAGCTTTACTGAACAGATTTGGTTTGAATCAAAATTCCCCTGCACTTGGTCAGGTTGCCTGATGTGTTTGTTTTTTCAGTTTGTTATGTATTTTCAAGGAACTGGTTGGATGCCTGCAGAGATCAGCATGAGAAATAGCAACTGAAGGCACTTACATTTTCTTAAAACATACAATTATCACTGCTTTCTGATGATAGCTGACCCTGATTTGACGGATGATTTTCAGTGAGAAAATAAATATCCAAAAGAGCTTCCTTATGTCTGGAGGGAAATGGCTACCAAGATAGTCTCTGGGAACATTATTAGGCTTACATTTGTTTTTCTGTTAGCAATCTGTGGTCATTACACAATAATTCTCTACAGAACACTGATAGTTTTAATCTACTCCCACCACATTCTGAAAGGAATAATTTAACTAATATGTTGTAATGCACATAAAATAAAAAGGTATAGCAACCCACACTGTAAAGTTGATGGTATCAAAGAAACCAATTTAGGCAATTTAATGGCCTAAAAGAGGCCAATTTTAAACATTACAATAATTGCATCAGAGGAGATCTGCTTTTAGGGCTTGTATCTTTTCTGTTCTCTTCCTAGGTCTGTTTATCTGTTCCTTTTTTCATTCCCCTAATTTAGGGATTGTAAAACACATGAACCCAGCTCTCACTGTAACATGATGTGCACTGATAATGGGATTTTCAAAAGATCCTAGCACCTAACTCCCAAATCCTACTCTGAGAACTGGTCCTCTACTGTTAAATCACCTCCTGTAGATTGAAAGACACATGTCATCAGTGGGAAAGAAATACAGTTCTGGTTTAGCCTTGTCTATATCATAATTTTCTGAAATATTTCCCACTGTTTCACAACTACTGCTACAGCTCCACAGAAGGTACCAATAATTAGAAAGGTAGTGTAGACAGGGCTTAGCATTTTAACTACCATATATCATCTAGGGCTAGATTTTTAAAGGTATTTAGGTACCTACAGATGCAAATAAGCACCTAGTGGGATTTTTAAAAGCACCTAAACAGGGTAGGTGCCTAACTCTTACTGATATCTATGAAAGTCAGTTGGACTTAGGCTTCTAAGTCACTTTTGAAAATGGGACTTAACCATCTGAGTCACTTAGGCCTTGCAATGCTGAGCACAGCAATGTGTAAATATCTTTAAAAAAAAATCTGGCCCTTTGTGTCTAACCTGCTTAAGTGGTTTAAAATCTCACTAGGAGCCCATCTGCATCTTTAGATGCCTAAATACCTTTGAAAATCTGGCCATTCAACCTGATAAATCCAAGGACACTTAACGGATTTATCCACTACTGAAATGCAGACAACTCTGTGGTAATTGTTTAAGAGCACACACTACACAACAGGGTAAGACAGGATGTGAAGAAAACCTTATCCACTTTTATTCTAGGTAAGCAGAATGTATTTACCAGCATTAGAATTTGGCCAGGAAACCAGGGATAACCATGTTTCTGTCATAAAAAGTGCCTCAAGTACTTAAATGATCACAGACAGACAGGACTTCATTTTTTGTCTTGCCTGAAAAATTCAGGTTATCAGAAGTTACAAATACTCAGCACATAGTATTATGAACAAATGGTTGCACTGAAATCTCCAAGTGTTTTAAAAACGGTCACAGCTAAGTATCAGGATACTCTTCAGTAAAGTCTATTTAATGTAAACTATTTAATGAAGGCTTAAGTCAATTGACGGGGAAAAAAACACATCAATTAATTACTACATCATGATGCACTATATCAAAAACCTTTGACAAGTTAATAAATAATATATGCACAGCAAAATGGTTCTCTTATGACTGGTTCAAATTACTTCAAGCTTTAGAGTAGGTGTATCCATTAAATGCTTGGACCCAGAACATCTTATGTGTATACTCCATTAATATGTTGTTTGCAGCTGTAAACTTCAGCAACTGTGTAAACATTAGTGTCTAGCAATTGCAGATGTTGCAGTGCAAACAAACATCATATGTGGTTTATCAGTTTTTGTATTAAACAAATCTGAGTCCTATGAAAAATAAATTTGGTATTAAAACTCTGGCTATCTTTCAAAAATGGTGTAATGCTCTAGTTATTAATTATAGATTAAACATTTCTGCAAGGCTTGAAAGTATATTTGAAGCTAATGTTAATAGGCTAAGCTCCAAACCGTACCTTTTTCAACATTTCTGACAATTCAAAGATCACATATATCTTAAGTGTTCACATACATTTGATGTTAAATTAACATATCCTTGCAAGGAGAGCAATCTTCAGACATCAATATTTATTTATTGTATTAATTTACTGCTCACTGCTACAGTTGCTTTCACTTTAAGTAAAACCTCTTCTTCTTCTCCAAAGCTAATTTTTGTATCTCATCTTAAATATCTTCTCATAATTAGCTGGTAATGAGTCATTGATCTGCCAGTAATTGTTGAAACATTTTGTTGAATTTTCTCTCTGTGTTTGATACTCAGCTAAAAATTGAGATGTTGACATTCCTTCCATTCCTATCACTCTCACTACTCCTTCAGTTTGCCATCATTTTAGATTTACAACAAAGATGGCGATGCTGTGAATAAGGTACACTGATTTTCTCTCTCATTCCACAACTAGTTTCATAGGGAGAAAGTATATACTATAAGGTGTTTTTAGAAAGTAGGGGTCCTGCTTTAAAACATTTGGTTGGTGGGCAAAATATATCCTAGATATTTGAATTTTGAATAGCAGAAATGAAAGGCCTGTAGGAGAACCCAGGGGCAGGGATTGTGACCATCAAATCCAAGGCAATCACAGATTTCAGGGCTTTTCCTGGTGACTCTATCAGTTATACAAATATCAGCATATGGTCTCAGTTTTTGTTAATTGCTGCAAAATGGCCACTTGAAAGAGCCATTGGTGAACTGAGCGTGGCAACAAGCTCACTGAGGACATGTGCCCCTGCATGACATCCCCACACCAAGCCTGCCATATGCTGAGACCATGCAATCTCCATGGAACCTGGGAGGAGGAGCATGGGTTGCAGAAGCAAGGAGCTTAGAAGAGACACTAGCAAATAGGTCTGTCAGCAAAGGCTTGGGATGTTAAGCTGAAGTTTAGAGCAGCTCCGTAAATAGTTGTTTGAATAAAGCGTTTGGCTTAATAAGAATGGCATCCTCTCCTGTTGTTAGTCAGCTCACAGTATGAGACACTCCCCACTTCAGATTTCTCCAGTAAACCTCCTTCTTCTCAAACCAGCCCTTCTTTGCATATAGAGTCAAATTCAGAGGGTGGAGGGAAAAGAGTGGGGATGCTTGGCTGAGGGATGGGAAAAGTGAAAACCTTGCCATGTAAGCTTCTCTGATGCCCACCAGAACCATCCCTTCATTCTTTCATCTCCCCTTTTCCCCCCAGCCCTCTCCCACAATAGGTTTCACTAGGAAAAACTGTTTAATCTACCCGCAGAAATTTGCTGATGTTGCTAAAACATGCCATTTTGTACAAACTGGTGATTCCAAAGGCTAGTAATTGCTTTTAGGAAGAATGTTTATTATCATGAAATAGTGATAATTCCTGTGGGCTTTTTTCAAAAGGGAATTTTCCCATAGGCACAACTCAAGTTTAGACCTCATCTCCAAATAGCACCCTTCATATAAAGTCTATGCCATAACTTAAAAAAAAAAAAAAAATCCAGCACTTGCTGCTAAAAATATTTAAGGAATGGTTCAAAACATAGTTTGAAAGAAAAACAAACGTGCTTAAACATTTTATCTGCAAACATACAGGGATGACTCCTTCTTATCTTGTAAATCCCACTGACACAATGAGAACTTTGCATAAAACAACACTAAATACCTTTCACTTGCTATATTTTTATACTAATTGTTTTGTTTTCTTTGATTAAACATCAGACTGATGTGTTTAGTCTATCATGGTGTTAAATTTATGTTCTAAAGTGTTTGGAAAAGAACTGAGATGCTGCCACTCTTCTCGAGCCCTGAAGAGTCTGGGTGACACACTACATATTCTGAGCACACTATAAAGACCAAGAAATTATCTCTGTAGACTAGAGGGGAATGTGTATATATATATATATACATGTGTGCTAAAGTACAAAATTGTAAATATTATTTTGGAAACATATTTAAATATATGTAACAACTGAAACAAAAGTGGTAAAGTCTGTATGAGGAACAACTGTAGATATACTGCCTAACAATTTTTGTTTGAAAGTTATTTATAGCATTCCAAATACTTATTTACAATGTTTTCTCTGTGCATTAATTTTTTATTTACTAAGAAACAGTCTGATACTCCAAAGCTGACTGGGAACTATTAACACTTATTTATCAGAGTTCTATATACAAACAGTTCTGAAGTTTAACTCCATGTGATGCTTTCTGAAAAGACAGAATTCTGGCCTGTGCTTCAGCAAATAATAAAACTGAGGTACAGGAAGAAGGGGGAGAGTGTTAGTTATAAATAATACTGCCTCAGCATCTCTCTACTCCACAACAGAAGCAGCACTCAAACATTCTTCTCAGATCTGCAAACTTGACACATTCAAACTGGGTTTAAACAGAGACTTGGAGTGGCTATCTCACTACCGAAGGTAAATTACTTTGCTCACCCATTCTCAGCTCCTACTCAATGGTCGTCATTAGGTCTTAAGTACTGGACTCCACCTCCCCCATTGTTCTCAATGCACCTGGATATCTATAAGATGCCTCTGTGTTACCTATTTTCTGTATTACTGCATCTGAAGAAGAGAGCTGAAGTCTCTTGAAAGCTTATGTCTGCAAATATTAAATTTGTTAGTCTTTAAAGTGCCACAGAACTCTCGTTGTTTTTGCTGTATACAGACTAACACGGATACCCCTCTGGAACTATTCTTCTCAGAGTATTATCTAAAATGGTCTTGGGTGTCTTGGTAGACTGCTAAATGAAGACCTCTGCTCAATGTGCAGCTATGGTCAAAAAAGCTAACAAAACATTAGATGCACAGGAATGAGATGATGAACAATACAAAGAATATTAGAATGGCTTTATATAAATCAGTGATGTGGCATTAGCTGGAATACTGAAGGTAGTGCTGTTCACCCCATCTCTAAAAAGCTATTGCAGACTTGGAATGGGTTCAAAGTAAAGTGACCAGAATGATCAAGTGCATGGAAAAGCTCTCTTAGGAAGAGAGATTAGAGAGATTGTGATTGTTTACCTTAGAAAGGACATAAATAAAAGGGAATGTGATAAAACATATATAATAATTAATGGTCTAAAGAAAGTAGTTTGGGAGCTTCTGTCTCATAACACAAGAGTAAAGGGCCATTTGATTAAATTAAAAAGTGGGAAACTCAAAACCAATGAAAGGAAGTATTTTTTCACACGATGTGTAATTAAATTGTGGAACTCATTATCACAGAAAGTTGTGGAGACCAAGAACTTATCAAGATTCAAAAAGGGACTGGATAATTATATGGATAACAAGATTATCCAGAGTTATTGTAAATAATGGTGTAAGTTTTGTAAGGGACATTAAATCTCATGCTTAAGAGCTTAAACCAATCTCTAATTCAGTGGTGCACAAACTTTTCCAGTCGCCTTCCACTCTGACCATTAACGGAATCTGTCCATACCTCTGCTCCTCCTCCATTACTACACAGCCAAGGCTTCCTCAGCAGCAAAACTTGAGCTGAAGGCAGAGCTGAGAACAGAACTGAGGATGGGGGAGGTGCTGGGGCTAAAGGCAGAGCTGGTCTGGGGGTGGAGGGAGAACAAGGACAGAGCTAGACTGGAGATGGAGTGAAGCTGGGGCTGGAGGGAGAGCAGGATTAGGGGTGGAGTGTGACTGAGGATGGATCTGGCCTGGAGGTGGCGCAGGACTGGGGTCTGAATGGAGTTGGGGTGGAGTTAGTCCAGGTGGTGGAAGCATGGCACTCCCTCCCCGCCCCCTGTAAGGGCTGGTGCAGGCCCTGCAATGTGCCCCCTGAAAATTCCTCTGTTTGGGGACCACTGTGTTACCCTGGATGTGAGGGGGTTTTGTACCCCAGAAGTTGATCCAGCTAATAGCAGCCATATTGTGTGTATTCAGACTCCATGAATTAATAAAATAGAACACTATATAGTTAAGAGTTAATTTGAATAAGCAGGGCTTCTAGAGGTCAGTGCAGGCTGGCAATTTCTGTTAATCAGAATGGGAGGAGAGAAAAGAGTCAACAATTTGAGAATGAAAGAAAACAAGCGGACAGAACCTTGAATTTAGGTGCCTCTGATACAAAAGCTTATTATGGCAAAGATTGTTAGGAATGTGTTGTTAATAAGTAGCTTATTGAAGTTAGGAGAGGTGATGACCAAGTAGGGGTCATTACGATTTATGTGGTTTGTGATAGTTAGAGTGTATTTTGGAGCAGTTCTCTGAAACTATTAAGAGAGATTTTTCCTGAGACCTCTATTCCCCGCTGGGGAAATGTTCGGCCAATGCTGACCTGCTGCAAATTATTCAATACCATCCCAGATTCTAGATAATTATTTGGGATGCTCTAACCCTATTGCTTATGTCTGTGTGTGCTTAAATCTAATAAATACTAGTTTTAGATAAGAGCACGCTTGCTTGTATTAACCTTTATCAGATGGAAATGATATATTCCCACTGATTTATTCCTGAAACCATTTGGAGTGAAATAGTTAAGTTACCACTGTTGTGGGTTCTGAAAACCCTGGATAACAACTATTCTAGCTACTAGAGACCCAATTATCTCATATCTACCTACTGTGAGGCTCTTACACCTTCTTCTGAAACATCTGGTACTGGTCAGAGATAGGATGCTGGACTATATGGACCTGTGTTTAACACTAAACACAAGTGATCCTATTCCTATTCAGCAAAGCCTTTAAGAACAAGGATTAAATTTACATATAGCTACAACAGTGCAGTATCAAAGATAATGTAAAAGGAATGGTTTTACCCTATTGAAAATTGTATGCATATCAATGGTGCCTTGATTCCCATTAACTTCAACAAGCGTTTTCCTGCATAAAGTCTGCAAGTTCAGGCCCTACTATCATTACAGTATTTTTCAGAAGTACAGTATTATCTATATGTAGAATCATTAAAAGGGGAGCTGTAGGAAAAATAATCATTGACACCATGGAACTTCAGGGCTCTCCTCATTCATCCTTATCTGTAGAAGTGGGCTCTTTGGATGAAATATTGAATGTTTTCTTCTGAAGAGCAGATAGCTACATAAATACACGTGACTAACGACCCTATTTGTGCATGCAAATCTGTATACATGGAGGAATGTGTGTGCAAAAAACTTGGGTTCACAAAATTTTACCTGTATCTTACAGGATGTTTGTGAAAATACTATAGTTATTAATTTACTGTTTAAAATATTTTTATTGTCTTTTTAAACTGTTATACAATATAGCATATTTCTCAGAATGTCTTGTATTCATTTTAAGCTTTATTGTGGAAACTTATTAGCAGGTGAATTATATGCAATCTTTATTGTTTGTGTATGCAGAACTTGTTATAAGCAATGGCAAAAGTAAACAGTGCGCTTTGCAAACTAGTTATCATCTTGGGATAATTGGTTCAGATGTCTTTGTGATCTTCAAAATATGTAGAAAACTATATAAGAAAAGGGCTGAAAGATTTGAAGTAAAGTAATACAGTAAAATCTGTGAAACCTTTTCTCTGGTGTAAACAAATAAGGTAAAAATTTGGCTCATGATTTTGGAATAGAGTGAAGATGTGAGCTGCAAGCCTGTTCCTCAGATTGGGTAAAGTACTAATCCTTTCTGCATTGTGCTCATTTATCTATGTTTGATAAACTGACTGAGCAGAGTTATCTGATGTCTTATCAATAAATAATTGAACCTCTTGGTATCAACAAAATGTTATACGTCACCTTTAAAGAAACGTGAGATGATATGAGAGTAAATTGAGATCGGACAACATTTCAGTATGGACATCAATGTGCTGCTTCTCACAAAGTGCAAGTTATTTGAACCCTTGTGAGTTCAGGGCTAAGTTATGACAAACGTGTGCCTCATTACCACATACAATTCTTCCCTCTCCATGTTCATGAGCCACAATGTAAATTTTTTTTTTTGCTGCCCAGTTTGTTTTTAAGAATGATTTTCATAGCACTGGGCTGTGTTCTTGTAGGGCCTGCCCTTATGGCAGACCTACAAAAGGTAGTTTAATTTCATCTTGATTAGATTGTAATCAGATGTAGGCAGCATGAAAATAGATTCAGCGTGAATCTATGCGACCAGGATGTAACGGAAAATGCTTATGTAAGTTGCTTTAGTATGTGTCAGTAGGCTAAGAAAAGAATAAATCAGTATGTGTCAGCAGGTCAAGATAGGTCCTAGACAGATCATGGGACAGAAAGTGGGCGCCCGCAGACAAATCACAAGACAAATCAACACCAGGGCAAGACAGAACACCACCAGAGCAAGACAGAACAATAATAGATTAAGACAGGGCAGCAAAAAACCAATATGCAAATCAACATGGGTTTGGGGCATATAAGCTGTCTAAAATTCCAGCAGCAGTGTCCACTCGATCATCTCTCCTCTTAGAGAGGTGACTGTCTTAAATCACCAAAGACCAGTCAAGAGGGACTGCGAGCAGTCCAGGACTCTATAACATTTGCCTTGAGATTTCGTTTGCCTGCCAATGCTTGCGCCGCAGAGAGAAAGGACTTCACGGGAGGGTGAGTCTAATTGAGGTCCACTGAGGGACGGTGCTCAGGAACTAGAGGGGAACCAAGTAGGGAACCATATCTTCGCCAACGGAGATTGGGCTGATACGAGACACAGTCTACATAGGAGTTCTTAGGCAGCGGCAAAAAGGATTGCCAGGGGAGGCCCAGTGGGGCCGGGCACATTGGTGCCAAAGAGCTGCTTTGCTATTGTTGCTTATTAATCAATAAATCAAAATTGTTCCAAAAATCTCGACTAGTGTCCTTTAAGATCCCTTAAAGTGAGGCTGTACGTCGGAAAGTGCTGTGTCATAAGATGCTTTCCCTTCACCCCTCCCCGAACCTGCAAAATAATTAAAAGAAGGAATTAGGAGTCTCGTTCCTCTCTGAACGAGTGGCGTAGTCAATACCATTGACAGTACGTCCATAACGTGGCCTGGGATCACCACAGATCTACAAGTCCCCGAGTTGTGTCTAACGTAGAGTTTGTCTCAGTTATACCATGTGCGTGTCATGACACATAAGTTGTGATGGTGACATTACGGTGTGTTGAATACCATCTTGTTCAGACCCAGATATTGAGATGGCAAATGCAGTATTGCCAATCCCAAGTGTTGAAAAATTATGAGGCAGAATCCCCAAAATAATTAGAGTGGCTTTAAAATAGTCCAATTTTTTGTTTTTAAATATTCCTCTCAGGTTCTTCTTATGTCTTCCCTATCTTGTCAATCTGATGTATCTTTTCAAGCTTTTCCTCTACAACCTTGAGGGCTAGAACCTTGAAAATAAAGCTGAGATACTCCCATCATTCCCCGAATCCAGCAGTCAGGGCTTTAAACATCTAACCTTCTGAGACTGGCAATAAAATCACAAGAATAGGCAAGGCTGCAAATGTGCTTTCCAGGGCTGCCCTCTGATGGGCTGTTAGTGGGACACACTGCCCATCTATTACAAACAGCTGGGGTGGGGTAGCACTGGGGATGGGAGTGACCCCACCCCATACAGCACAGCGCAGCACTGAGGCTGCTGCCTGGCGTAGGCTCGCAGCCAGTCAGGTGACGCCGCGGCGGGGCTAGAGCACAAAGCCACGGACTACCCAGCCCCGTCACCCACCTGCTATTTCCACCGTGCTCACCTCTTCCCACCCGCTGCCTGAGGCTGCCTTGAACCTTCCTTCATTCTGCAGTTGCTTCCTGCTAAGTCACCTGATCGCGCTCTCCGTCACGTGGCCGCCTGGCTCCTCCAATCAGCGGCCCCGGGGCCGGAGCGCTCGAGCGAGTCACAATTCAAACAGTGAGAGAGCGCAACGGTCGGGCGCTAGGCCTCGCCTGCGTTAGCCTGGTGGGTGGTCGCGCTCTCCCCCTCCTTTAAGGTTTCCGGCCCGCGTGCGGGGCCTCGGCGAGCGGCATGGAGAGCCGGCTGGTGACCCCGGGGCCCTATCGCGCCACCAAGCTGGTGAGGCCGGGGATAGTGGGCTGCGGGTCCGCACGCGGCGGTGGGGGGAGGCAGCGGGGTCCCGGCGTGTGACGGTTACAAGCGCTTCTTGGGGGTGGGGACTGGAGCCCCTGAGGAGGCGTGTGACGTGGGGAAAAGCAGCAAGGAGAGAAGGCGGCCGGGGCCCTGGGGGGGACGGTGGGGGTGGGGGGGTCTACATGGACTCAAGCTTTTTTTGCTTTACGCCTCTCGTCTCCCTTCTTCACCCCGTGCAGTGGAACGAAGTGACTAAATATTTTCGAGCGGGGATGCCGTTGAAGAAGCACAGGCAGCACTTCAGACAACACGGGAACTGCTTTAGTGCCATGGAAGCCGTGGACTGGCTTCATGAACTGCTACGGAATAACAGCAATTTTGGGCCAGAGGTTACTAGGCAGCAAACTGTTCAGCTACTAAGAAAGTTTCTCAAGAATCACGTAATTGAGGATATAAAAGGAAGGTGGGGATCAGAAAATCTAGATGACAACAATAACCTATTCAGGTACTGTACAGGTGTACCCAAATTGCTAAGCTGAAAACTAACTAGGAGTTCTCTCCAATGGAGTCAATGGTTATTTTCTGTGGGGAAAGTAATTTTTAGTCAAAAGCAATATTGATTCCCTAGGAAGTCTGCTTCTCCTCTATCCATTTATTAGTAATACTGTTAAGGGCTGCAACACAACCCAGAATTTCTGTAGCACTAAGCATAATAGGCCTGCACCTGATCTGCCCCCAACCTCATCCTAACATGTGTCCTGCCCCAGGGCTTGCAAGAGGGACCAGCATAAACATTTCTACCTTGTGCTGTCTCCACCCCACTCCAGTCCCTTGTAATGCCTTTTACAGCATACAGAAGGTATAATCAGAGCAGAATCTCCTCCAAGTCCTTACTTCAATCTTCCCTCTATTGGCCTCTTCTGTGTAAGTTTGACACGTGTCCTTGACCAGTGAATTTGAGAGAAGGGAATGATCATCTAAAGCTAATTTGAAACTTTGCCTAACTTAAGTTGTAAAGAGATGTGTTCTGTATTTTCTTATTTTACTTTTCTTTTTATTTTAAGTCAAATATTTTGATTGAACGGAGTTCTTTTTTTTTAATGTAATATGTTCTCAATGCATTTACATTTCTCATGTTGATTATAGATTCCCTTCAACCTCTCCAGTTAAAGCTTTGCCAAGAAGGTCTCGAGTGAAAGAGAACACAGAAAATATTCCAAAAGAGAGAGAGAGTCTCTTCAAATTACCACATTTCTCCAGAAGGACTCCCAAAAAACATGAATTACTTGATACTCTGGTAATCACATATGTTTCTTATCTATCATATGTTCTGTTCAGCATTAGGAAAACAAAAACAATCATCTTTAGTGTCTGCATCATTTACTTCTGTAGAATCTTCATCTGCAGCTGAAAAAATAAACTAGCAGCTTCCTCTGGAAAGTACTCTGAAGTACATCATCATGAGAATGCAACAGAAAGACACAGTAGCTCTGGTAACAAAAAGCCTTTATGCACTCTGTGACTGCTTACAGCTTGGAGTGCAACCTAAGGATCTTAAGAAACTTGTACTGTACATGTTCAAAATGTTTTGTATGAAAACAATCTTAATTGTAAACTTTTATGTGGTCTTGCTGAAATTTCACGAATTGGAAATAGTGAAATTAAGTATTTGTGCATTTGAATTGTGTGCAATAGATTGAACTACAGTACAAACTGAAATCTATATACAAGCTCTTCTCTTACCCACAACTTTAGATTAACAATAGACAGTTTGGTATTGGCTTATTTTTTCCCCTGATTAGTCACATAACAACAGACCTAAATAGATCACTTAATGTTCCCCCTCACTCAACCCAATATATTTTTATATATTCAAATATTTGATTACTTTTTTCAAATAACTAAGATTCCTTGTAAATTCTTCAAAACTTCATGCATTTAGGAACAATAAAACAAGGTCCATTACTTAGCTGTTAGCCTGTCTCCACAACCCTGAATGTGACTGCTGTTCACTATTTGTTTTATTCTTTTGCTAACTTTTTTGTGCCTCTGGCTTTCTGAATGTAGGCCCCAGTCCCAATCTTGCAACCAATTATGCATGCGTTCAATATTTGGGGCCTTGGTCTCCCATTTCATTCAGCATTTTGTTACTTTTGCCTTTAAATTGCAAATTTATGGAAGTAAGAGGGGATGGGGTTGTTTCTGTGCTGGATCGCAAACATTAGCTGTGGATAAAAGTGGATGGAAAAGAGCCTTAGCCCTCTATTTTAAAATGGGAGAAGATCCATTTAGTGCTAAGAAAAAGAATGCAGTCACTTGTTTTTGTAATTTAAATTAACTTGCAATTAGGCCTTCTTTACAAATGTGTGGGGTGTGTGTGAATGGGTTTTTGTTTGTTAAATATTTTACTGGAATTTTGAGTTTTTGGCTTTTGAGATACGATACTTCAGAGAGTTAACAAAACATAACTTGCATGATTGCTTATTTGTAGGAGATCATAGAAAACACAAAAAATGAAATAATGGAAGAGGACAAGGAAAATGTACACAGGAGGGAAATAAGCCAAGAGGATTTAGAAGAAATTTGGCAAAATGTCATTCTGATACAGTAAGTCTGTAATAAATTGGAAATGGCTGTGGGGGAAGGGGGGCTCCCCCCCTCCTCCTACCAATACTTATGGATTAGGACCACAGTGTTACATTTAGGAAAGTTGCTAGAATAAATAATATAGGGAGTCAGAAGTGCATGTTAAGTAGCTGTCTTCTTCATTTCCTTTGTGGTGCTTGTCTGGCATGCTTCCTGAAACACTGAATTTGTGGCCTGTTCCTTGTTGTTGTTGTCTCTTCCTGTTATGTCAGTCATCTGTGGCATAAAAACATACTTCTGACACTTGGAAGCATTGTTCTGGGACTAAGAACTTAGGGTTTAATATGTTAAATTTTCAGTTCTTGCTTGTTGAAGAGGTCCTAAAGCAGTGGTCCCCAAACTTTTTTGGTTTGCATCCCTCCCCCTTACCTGGTCTGCACCACCCCCAGGAGCTGGGGGTGCAGCTGGGGGCCAAGGTGTAGCTGGGCACAGGGCAGGGCTTGGGTGGTGCTTGCTGTATGTGGGGGGCTGGTCCAGGCCCTTTCTGACCCCCCTAGGGGGATGCACTCCACAGTTTAGGGACCACTGTCCTAAAGCAATTAGCTTGTTTTCACATGCTATTTAGATTTCTGAAACAACATTTGTTCTCTTCCAACCCACAGCTTGCAGACCATTTTAGGCCTACCATCTTTGGAAGAAATATTGCACTCAGCCCAAGTAATTCCTCAATATGTCATGTACAACATGACCAACACAAGTAAACATGGTGTTGTTGTTCTTCAAAACAAATCAGGTTTGTTTTGTGTTTTTTGTTTTTAACATTTGCTTAATACGTAAAGGGCCAGTATTCAGTTGTTATGAAACGGGATGATAGTAATTAACTTTAGTAGTACTTAAGACTGATTTGCTTTGGGTAATAGCTTCTGTAGTCTATTTTTCTTTCGAAATTAAAAAAGTGGGGCGGATGAGAGCGTAATACGTATAACTCCATCGTGATTTAAAAATCATTGTGTATTTTTTAAAATCTAGTTAAAGTCTATATATGATCTTTCTGTATTTAAACTCTAACCTCAAGTGGATAATTTATACAGAATATAGTGGCAATTGCTGAATAACTTTCTTAAAATTTTTTTTGCAGAAGATCTCCCTCACTGGGTATTGTCCGCTATGAAGTGTCTTGCATACTGTAAGTTGTACAAAAGTAGTCTTTAAAATTTCTGTTATGAAGTTTATTTTGAGGAGTGGGAATTCCAAAATGTGTGCTTATATGTGAGATGTATTAGGCTCTTCTGCACTTGGTGCAACTTCAGCTGTATCGAATAACCTGATGTATTCAGAAGATACAGGAGTAGGCTAATGAAGTTACATGGTATACATTAAACAGGAAAGAGCTCCTATAGACCGATGTCTACTCAATTATTAGGAGTAGAATAACCTAAATATTCTAATGCCAGGTTGCACTCTATGGATCCATGTATGCATCTCTCCTGGCCCCTCAGAAGGGGATGGTTAACTGTGGAGTTTGACTGAAGTGAAGGAAAGACAGCAACATCCCCCAACCCAATAGGGAATCTGCTTGAAAGTACAACTTAGAGCTCTGTTAATGTTATATGGAACCCTGCTAAGATTTGGGACGTCCCTATCCCTTTTCACCTTTGGGGGGTGGGGGATCCAAAAAGCTATGCTGCCAGGGAGCTAGGCAGGGATGAAACTTGATTCTTCAGACACACTGCCTCTGTATGGTTCCTTCTGAGATGTGGGATTTCGGGGACTAAACTATCTGCTTCTTACACAGGGCTGCTTGCTTCTCCCAGGTTATGAAATAATTCAGAAGAAACTCTGAGCCAAACCTTGAAGAGTTGCTAATTTGGCCAGGCTCAGCCCATAATCTGTTTTTGAATAGGCATCAATAGCGCTCAAGATTTTTGGCACTCTTGATGTAAAATCTCTTCTCATTACAGAAAAGAATAATTTAATATTGCCACTCTAAAGAACTATCTTTATTAGCCACTATCCTTAACTGAAGGTGTGACAAACTTGCAGCACAGTCCTCTCAAATCTAGTATTTATATAGAAAAGAGGGAATGAAATGAAGAAATGGCATATTGTCAAATTACTGTAGAATCAGTATAGCAAAGTTAAGCAAATTCTCTTACGAAATGAATGGATGTCACTTTTATGTATGTAATGATCTGCATTGCATTTTTCAGGCTGTTGGCTTTGAACTGGACTAAAATAGCATTTTTTTAAAAAATAAAATAAAAAATAAAATAATGTAAAAATTACATTAATTACAAAATGTTTACACTTTTTTAAAAAAATAAATAAATCCCTTGCACATGTGAAGTGGGTTAACAGAAATGTTGAAAGTCTTGTATCCAGCTGAATTCTTCATCAGTTGTACATTCCAAAGAGTTCATCTCACCCTTTATGACTACTGGGACTGGAATATTACTGCTCCTGTACTTCCCTGTCTTCTTACCCACCTTTCCATCTCTCCAAACCATCTGAGGAAAGGCTTAAATTTAAAGAACAATCAGACCCCTTTTATAGTGGTAATTCACCAGAGCGAGATCAATGGGAAGATAAGGCCTGGATGCCTTTATGAATCACTCCCGTGCAGGCTAGGCTGATCTTAAAATAGTACTTTGTAGCAGGAGTGCACTTCAGTACCTGCAGAAAGTGAGTCATCACTGTGTATATAGCCCATGTTTCTGTATGACTACATAGGACACAATTGTCTACTGGCTCTGTAATTGCTTTTAGTGTTCAGAAATTTGGATAGCATTCATGTTCTTGTTTGGTGTCCTCAATATGCTTCCTCCCTATAAAATGTCTAGAATGTCATGCTGAAACCTAAATGTTTCTGCTGTTTTTCTCCCTAAAAACATCAGTGGGTTTCCTCTATTTTGCACTTATCTGATGCTGATGCTTTAAGTAGATTGACCTGGGACCATTAGGAAGATGCTTATTGCACAGTGATCTAACTAACAGGGTCTGATGTGTAATTTTTTTAGAGAGATTTCAGAGAGATAGGGAAAACATGACTTTGGTCTCATCGAGTTTCCTACAGAGCAATTCTCGAAGCTGTTTGGGGCATGCAAAATTTAAAAATATCAAGTTTCCGAACTCAGAGTCCAGCACTTCACATCTATCAGCATGGACGCCTATGCCCGTGTGGCTTTGTTGCTGTTTCTCCTCCCTCAGCCTCCAGCAAATCCCCACAAGAAGCTAATCTGGCATTGTCTGGGTCATTGCATGCATGCATGCATGCATGTATGCATGCAATTATCTCTGTAACTATTCAGTAGCAGTTGCAGGATGGGCCCATATGGAGTTAATAGAGCTTAGAGTTGAGTTTGCAATGGATGCTTCACAGAAACTGACATATCTTCCTCCTGCTGCCCACTTCCATGCACAGCCCTTAAAAAGCCAGAGTCCCTCTGTGAAGAGAAGTGTAAAAGAAAATGGGGACAGGGCAGAGGATGCTTTCTTTCACCCTATCCCCTTTTTCTGTAGGAACATGGTGGGAAGTCATCTGCAGGGGGACTCAGGTTCAGTTTATTCTCTCCTTATCCTCACTCATGCCTATAAATTAGTTAATTACACGGTTCCTTGCTCACTTTTGAAGATGCTGTATTGGATGAAGAGCAAACCTGAAGTGAGCAGTTGTGATCATCTAGGGGGGATACAGGTGAATAAAATGTGCTGTTATTGCACCACTTTTATATAAGCTTTCAGTACTTTAGCAGCTGTATTAGTGAATCAAGCCCTAAACTTTTTGATTATGAAACAATCTTAAACCCATTCTGAGCGCCTGAAAATAATCAGCTAGGTGCCAGTCACTTTTGTTTTATTGCTTATCTATATATAATCTGGTTGGGATTTGTTGTTGTTGTTTTTAATTCACTTTAACAGTAAAACTCAGATTAATTGCTTCTTGTGACTTCTTTTTTAGGGGTGTGGGAGAAGCAGAAAGTGTTGGAATAGTCAAATAAGGGACCTCCTTTAAATTATTAATATTAAAATATCTATCTTCTGTAGTGGAGCACAGCTTCTTGCTCATCTGTTGCTATATATACAATTGTATTCTGTTTTTGTGTACAAGTTATACAAAGCTGAACTACTGGTCCAGTATTTG
Source organism: Emydura macquarii macquarii (assembly GCF_026122565.2). Taxonomy (NCBI): domain Eukaryota; kingdom Metazoa; phylum Chordata; order Testudines; family Chelidae; genus Emydura; species Emydura macquarii. The sequence continues at coordinate 926,383 of NW_027132618.1, read as the reverse complement.
TATAGTAGATGGCTGACATGACATTCCTTGAGAAATAATAAGCCATCTTGACCATTCTTTCTGCTAATGTTGCAGATTTTTTTTTTTTTTTTACATGTAATTATGAGAATAATACTGCCATGAGCCCTCTTTCCTCGCCTTCATTTTAGGGCCTAGAAGTAATGACATGAGCCAACCAACTTATGTTGGTTTTGAACGGGATGTATTCAGAACAGTTGCTGATTACTTTCTCAATCTACCTGAACCATTGCTTACTTTTGAATACTATGAGCTGTTTGTGAACATTCTGGGTATGTATGACTTTAGAAATAACCTATTTTTTAAGTGTTAAGTACAAATTTGGGTCTAGTGAGTTACACATATGTAACTGTGTGCAGAACTTGGCCCCCAATCTGTATGGCAGTATGAATTTGTGGGAGACCACCAATGCAGTAGTAGCTCTACATTACAGTCAGTTAAAATACAACTACATTCTTGTGACAATTTATATGGTTTATTATCTGGTCTGTCATGTTCAAAGTTTAATAACCACAATATCAAATAGTGTAAACTAATCCTAATCTTGGTTCTAAAAGCTAAATGCAAAGTTTCATTGTGCTTAGTCTTGCATGTATGGGCTGATTGTTGCATGTCTTGTTTAAGTGGCATCTCACCTGAGCTAATGCTTTTTTTAGATATAACTAACAATATGAACTATATTAATGTCTTACATTTGTTGACTGTTCTGTTTTACTTAGCTGCTTCAGTTCATTCTTATCTTGTCCACTTTCACGCCACTTGCATCTTAACTTGTATTTCATTTTCTGATAGTTGTGTGTGGCTACATCACAATTCCAAATAGAGCCAGTGGAAAACACTGTATCCAAGATGAGACATGTGACCCACAGCCTTCAAAAACCCTGCATTTGAACTCTTTCAAGTCAACTGAATGCCTTCTTCTAAGTTTACTTCGAAAAGAGACTGAAAAACAAGAGAGAGAATCTGAGCCTTCTGGAAATATTCCCCCAAATGAATGTACTCTTCAAAAAGGACGTGCTAAAAAATTACAGCACTATAACTTGGCATATAAACGAGCAAATGCTGATGACCTAACGGGAGGAAGCTGTCAAAATCTTTCAGGTTTAAAGAATGAACAGGCCCAGCCTTTCAAACATAGGGCAAGGTGCTACTCTTTGGAAAGAATTGCAGATGCTACCTCAAGTTTTCATATTAAAGTGGGATCAAACTCCCTCTGTCAATCTGACATTAACATAATATCAGGCAAAAATAAGAAAAATCCTCTACTACACTCTGGGTACAAAACAGAATTGCTGTTGGATCTTGGGTCGGATAGCACTGGGCAAAAACAACCCTGTGCATCAACTGTTCATGACCAGGAGCCATGTAATGGGAATTGCAAATCAAAGCAACTCTGCGGGTCTCAGAGTTTACTTGGAAGCAGTAACTCCAGAAATTGCAGTGGCATCAATACACCAGTTGCTGAAATCACAATAAAACCATATCCAATAGTTCGTCTTGGACAAAGGAAGCCAAGTACTACCAGTGTGGTTACTACAACAGAAAATGAGCCTAGGAATTCTGATATCACAGTCAATAAAAGGCTCTGCAGAAGTGCAATAGAACTTTCAGAAAACTCTGTCGCTCCAGCTTCTTTTATGTTGACTGACACGCAAAGTAAGATTGCTCTCCAAAGCATGTGGTATTGGCTTATTGTGTTGACTAACTAGTCTCTGCTTTCCTACTTTCTTTGACCCCATTGTTGGATTTTTAAATAGCAAAATCTGTACTTCATGGTTTGCTTAAAGAATATTTTAATGGCTATGAAATTAAGTAACTTAACTAATTATACTGAATACAAACTTTCATATCTTTCATAATACATGCTAGTGGGTTGTATCTTCTCTTCCCCAAATAGTGATGTCTTAGCAATTCACCATATTTTGTTCTTTGTTCAGATAAGTACTGTTCCTTGTGATTCAAACATCTGAGAGAAAGGAAGGAATCATCATAGATTTCCCTGCTTCTGAGTGATGTCTCTCCACGTTCTTTGACACTGACCACTGAGTGAAGTTTCTCATAGTCTTTAGAAGCCTGGAAATCAGCCAAACAATACATACAGTAATATAATAATAGAAAATACTCCACACTTACTTTCAGAAATAGCTTTAGTTATATTCCTCAGATGGTCTTGACCTGCGTCAGTGATATGTCTGAGCAAAATGAGATAAATTGGAGATGAAGACCATGCAAAAAACATTGAAATAACTTTAATCCCCTTTTGTTTTAGAGCCGACAGCTATAAAGTGGCTATTGTTTTAACTGAATTAAATGATATTGAGGTACAACTGTTTTTCATATTGTTTCAAAACTTAATTAGTTTTTTATAATTATTAACTTCTAGATCTCCTCCAGCCTCATTTAGAAAGGGTGGCTATTGAAGCACTGCAGATATGCTGTTTGTTGCTTCCTCCACCAAATCGTAGAAAGCTGCAACTCCTAATGCGTATGATCTCTCGAATCAGCCAAAATGTTGATATGCCTCGACTTCATGATGCAATGGGCACAAGGTCACTGGTAAGACGTCTTTTTCTAAGAGTATGGATAGCGTAATACACTCAATAGCATAAAAATAATGTTTAAATCTGAGACAAGCAAGAATATTCAATGTTAGAGCAGGTAGGAACTTAGAGTATGCATCTTAGGAACAGTAGGAACTTAGTCTTTGTCTCCCTACATCTAATATGTAACAGATATGTCACCTCTGGAATACTTGTGAAAATCTGTATCAAAGTGAATGCTCTCTTGTTGAACTCCATCTGGATATATTCTAAATATATATTTGGGAAAACCTATTTGAACAGCTTTTTATTTAACTTTTTAAAAGAACAGAAAAAAATCAGTAGCCTTTTTGCTTCACTGATTTCCCATTCCTTCTACACCTCATTATCAATAACTAAATTGATATTGTGAATTTAAATTCCTACAAAACCTGGTAGGTACTTTTTTTTTTTTTTAAAATCACAACTTCTTTTGCTTTTGTGTTTTGAAAAATATCTTTTGGGCTAAAAGTCTACTTGATGTGTTTTTTGTTTTGTCCAGCATGGAGTGAATTTCCATAGCCAAGTGTTAGCACAGCCTTTCTATTGTATAACTGTTATGTCAGGAATCTAGCTGTTGGCACAGATGCCGCTAGATCGTAAAATTAAAGAATGGGATGTCAGAAAGGAAACGAGAGTCTGAAAGGGTTGAACAATAGCTGTTAGGACTGAATTTAAGCTTGCATTGGAAAGAATAGAGGTATAAATGACACCAAATCTGTGTTTAGTTCTCTTACCTACAAGTAAATACTTGTCAGTTATTGCAAGAGACGTAATAGAGGTTCTGACCATTTATGCCATCTTGAAATCTCTCAGTGCTTTTTTTGTGCAAGAGACAGGGGTGTTAGCTACTGTGTCCTAGACTACTAAAGTTTTCCTACATAAACTGGAAGGATAGTGAGGAACTTAATATAGTTTGGTTGAGGTATGGAGTTAGAAACCAGGTGGATCTCAAGTCCGCTCATCATAAGTGGAATTGGGCTTCTTTTTCAAGAGACTCACGCGGGTCATGGGATTTGGGCTTGTTTTGGGCTTATCGCTTCCACTCACTTCCAGCTTCTGGCACCAGTGCCACCGGAGCTGAAAATGCAACATCCACCATATTTGTTAAAGGAACTGGAAATGCCAGATCTGCTTTTGTTCAGATCACCAAATTGGGCTTGTTTGGTCATGTTTCTGCTTTTGGGGGGCTTCCGCTTATACTTTCTGTGGCATGTGGCAAATATTTTTTTTGAAGGTGATAACTTCCTCTAACTTCAACTGGATATTGTTCACTCCTTACCTGAGCTATTGCTGCAAAATGTTCAGCAACTGCCACGTTTTATCCCAAAGGTGACTGTATGTCATAGACAAACTTATTCCTATTGTATTTTGTAAAGCACTTAGGATCCACTAATACATTTGGATGAAAGGTGCTAAATAAATACTAGCTCATTATTCATTAGAGCTGTTGTCTTCCCTTTGGTAACTTAAGCAGAGGGGAGCCAAATTTGGAAGAACCTAGTGGGCAGGTGGGAAAAAAGTATCAACTCTTTGGCACCTTAGCTTCTAAATCCTGCAGCATTAACTCCCTCTGAGTCTCCTCTGCAGCTGCTGCTGTTCAAAAGGGAGAAGTTTCCATGGGGAAAAGAGGTGACCCAAATAGCTATTTCAAGAAGTGTGGTTTTTCCTACATAGCAGAGAATGTGACTATGAATGCAATTTTCTTGGATTCTTCTTCCTCGTTACTTTTTTTTTAAATTTGTAACTCAAAATTGTAAGCTCTAGTTAATCATAAAACTAGAATTATGCTCTTTTTTCTTATGCAAGAATCACTTTGTTTCAAATGGGGAAAAATGGCAGATTTCCTCCTTCCTTCATCAATATTTGTCAATACTGCAGGAAGGTGAGATACTTTGATGCAAATCTGTAGCAGTGTGTGGCTGCAGGGAGAGTGAAAACGGTCCAAATACAGTACCGTAGTTGTACATACTAACAACCTGTTAAATACTTCTAGATGATACAGACTTTTTCTCGATGTGTATTATGCTGTGCAGAAGAAGTGGACCTAGATGAGCTACTTGCCACAAGATTAGTTTCATTTTTAATGGATCACCAGCAGGACATTTTTCAAGTTCCAACTTATCTACAGGTTGCAGTACAAGATCATATAGAATCTCTAAGGACAGCTCAGGTGGGTCCTGTGACAAAAAGTTGAAACTCATTTGCTGATTGCTGTTTATGAATTGCAGAATATTAAACTCCAAATGTCAGTTTAAAAACCAAAACTATATTCCATTCCTCTTTTTTTAAGTGCAAATTTTCATGCAACTAGCTTGACAATTATAGTCTTTCACTTTTTTAGCAATTTAATTGTTTTTAAAACATGCATTTAATTTACAATGTAACCATGTAACTGAATATCAGTAATACAATAACTGCAACCAAACAAGATCGTTCAAGCACAGGTAGACTTTTTTTTTCTTGCCCTTTTTTCAGTCCCAGTATCCAGGAGAAGAAATTAGTGCCATATTGCCAACTTATTCATATTGCAAGCAGATAACTCCTCAGGAGTTTGATGAACAAAAAGTTTCTACCTCTCAGGCTGCAGTTGCAGAACTCTTGGAGAACATTATCAGGGACAAAAGCTTGTCTTTCAAAGACAAAAAGAAAAAACTAAAACAGGTAACAAAAAAAAAAAAAAAAACGGACTATTTTTTTTGGGGGGGAAGAAGGGGGATTGTTTGTTTTTTGGGTTTTTAGAACACTCAGTTGTATGTGCAAGATGGTTTAAAAATATTCATAGAGGTGGAGGACAATTAGAAAGCGTTATCTAATTACTAGATTCTAGCATATTGGCAAACTATTTAAAAATGGATGCTCAACTCATAGCAAAAAGAATTGGGTACAACCACTCTAGAATAATGCTTGTCATGATGGCAAGTTCTGATCCTGTTTTTGAAGGGAGCTTGGTCTCCATCACAAAAATTCATTTTGACTAGCAACAATGTTTTTCAAACTAAGCACACATTAAGAGTAAAACATAAATAATTTTTTCAAAGCCCTCTGCATTAAATATCAATTCTGTGGTAGGAATTAGGGTTATTTCTTGTGATATACTAGATCCATCAGGTTTTTTTGTTTTATTTTGGCACCTGGACCTTCATTAGGTAAAACTCGGATGCACAATGTGTAAACAAATAGAACAAAAATAAAAATAGTAGATTTGGTTAAAATTGTAAGACCAGACTATTTGAATGGGAAGCATTCTTCTGACCAAGTAACTGGTATTTTCTAATATACTGATAGTTCTGAACAACTTATGTATTGCTTCAGGTTATCTGATATTTTTAAATTCTCCTAATCTGCAGCCTAATAGTCAAACTAAAAGCTCAACAACTTTGGCAGGACTTAATGCTGGAGGATTTTTTTCTCTTGCAGAAAACGTTTGGCAAATATCTCTGATCAGTGAATAGTGTACTTGTTCCAGAATTTACTAAGCACATCTTGTGATTCAAACATAGCTCCACAAAAGCAGCTTTTAAATTTTCAAGTTGCCCCATTCTTCCCCTCTACTCCCTCCCCAGCCTCCACAAGAATGATTTTGTAGGACTCAAAATGTTTCTTAAACTTAGTCATAAAACAAAAAGGCTGGCCTTTTTTTTTTTTTTTTTAATTGATTGAAATTGGCTGTAGGAAATAAATTTGTAGCAGCATTGGTAAACTAACCCTTTTGACTACCCCCTAATTTCTGTGTGGACACAGGAGGAAATTCCCAATGCATCCCTTGTCTTTCAGCCTTGCAAGGGTCAGGCTACAGACTCTGCAGAGCAGGGAGTGTAGAGCGAGCTCGGGCTGTGCACCAGATTTCCTGGGTGCAGAGCTTTGATCTTGGGGCTCACTGCATTTGCTCTAAACTGGATTGGCCCTGTATGCATGTGCATTTTTTTTTTTTTTTTTTTGGACAAAAGTGCTCTGGTGGCATGATATTGAACTTCACAAGTTTGCCTCAGTAGTTCAAGATGAGGCTTAGGCCTAGCAGAAAGCCAGCCAGATAAGAATACAGCATTCATTTGCACAATCACAGCACACAGTAGCTGCTAAATAAAACTATGCTAGCATGGTCACAAGTGTTGTTCATCATTATACCTGAAGGCAACCAGAAAAATACATTTTGCTTCTCTGGCATTTTCTGGCATGCTGCCGTGAATTCAATTACTTTTTGGTGGAAACTGAAAGGAGAGGGGAGCGTTGCTGGTTCTAACAAGCCCATGCACTGCAGTCTGGGAACCTCTCATATAAAGTCAATTAATTTGTAAGACTTCTTGAGGCTATGAGATTGTAAGAATTTTGCAGCCTTACCCTCAGCGATTGAGGCAGACATTACATTCCTGAAATGATAACCCTGTGGAGTGTGTTGCTTTGTTTTTTGTTTATCCAATGCCCTTTCCTTTAGGAGTAGGTCCAATTATTTCTCCCTTACCTGACACCTATAAACAGTGCTGTCATTTTGAATAAGCTGATTTAATCAGCAGAAAGTGTGGTCTTGAATAAAGTTCATATACCACTTACCCTCTTCCTGACCCCCCTGCACCAAAAAGTAGAAGAGAGCATAGGAAAACTTGGTTTCAGAAACCCATTTTTGTTATGATATTCCATATCTACTTGGTTTGAAAAACAGGGTGAGTAGGAAGCTTTCTTAGTACCATAAGTATTTGCATAATCTAAACTTTAATGCAAAAAACTATATTTCTATTGTTATGGTCCTAAAAGATTCCAAATGAGAACAGAGCATGTGCCAATGCAGGAATGTCTTCCTTTGTCTGCAGACAGTTGGCTCCAGTTTTGCCAAGCTGCAGAAGGGTGACAACTTACTGGAATGTTCAGAACTTTGAGGATGATGGCAAACTGATAATCATCATGTCAATACCACTGTGCTGTTTGACCAAGTCAGGAGCAACAGCAGAGACTAACATTTAAAATGGAGAGATGGGTGCACTTCTGCATAAGTGTAACTGGCGTTGGCTGAGTACAGGATAGAGCAGTGCTTGCACATATCTCCATTTCAATCACAGTAGCCATGGAGTGGGAGTGGGGAACAGAGATGATAATCCTTTTTCGTGTGTTTGAGAGAGGGAGGGAGAGATTTAAAAAATTATCAGACCACTACATGCCACAGTTGGATGTGAAAGACAGAACCCCTGAGCAGGGTTCAAGCATGCCATCCTGGTAGGTATTCTAGTCCCTTTCTCTTTCCCAGCAGCTGAGGAGGGCAGGAAAAGAGGATGCTTAGGACTAGAGAGGAACTACAAGAATTTAGCCATGATATATTATAGAAAAGAAAAGGTGGAGTGAAACCATGGAGGGAAATAAGGCCTGACAAAAAACAGAAGAGGGGTACTATGATTTTTTTTTAAAACAATGCATTAAATAGAAATGGGATAACATTACAATTGAATGCAGTACAAAACCATTATTTTCCTGTAGGGCAGGGACCATCAGTTTAGTAGGGTATCACAGCAAAGGTATTTTTCGTCCTGGCTAGCAGGCTTACTCCCCAGACTAATAGGTGTCTACTCAGGTTCAGTTATACTTTCAAGTCCTCAGTATATGGTTTTAAGTAGTGTGCTATAATTACTCTTCTTTTTTTTTTTTTTTTTTTTTTTTTTTTTTTTAAGTTTCAGAAGGAATATCCACTGATCTACCAGAACAGATTTCCAACTACAGAAAGTGAAGCAATATTATTTGAAAACAAACCAACAATTAAGCAACCAATGCTTAGTCTGAAAAAACGAAAGTTTCATAACTTGAGATAGTAATTCAACTATACCTCTTGAATATATTTATCTGATAAGTCTATGCATAGTCTAGTGAAGGACAATTACTATGAAAATCTAATATTTACTTTGTTTGTGGAGGGGGAGAGAGATGTGCATTTTTGCACACTTTATGCTGAAAAGTGCCAAAGTAGCTTTGTTCTGGAGATCACTTTTCAAATCTTGAAATGAGATAAATATTTCATGTTTACAAGTTACCCAGCACATGCGAAAAAATGTTGAGTTGTATGTGTTGAATCTCAGAAGTAAAAAGAAATGTGAAAAGGAACATGAAGTTATTAGTAACCAAAAAACATCCATGTGTATGTGTTGTTACTAGAGTCTGGGAAACTAATGATATGCATATTGCTATAGCTTTGGTGTTAAATCTGTTTTGGAAATGATGCCATTTAAATTGTAGTTTTAGTTTTTAATAATTTCTATATGTACTGTATAAATGCTCTGCTTGGCCACTCAATGTTTGTTGCAAGAACACACTGCACTGCCTTTTTAGATTAAGAAAAGAGACATCCTGGCCCCATTGACTTCAATAGAGCTAGAAATTCACTCTAGGTTAGGGATTAATCAGTTTATCCAACTTCAGACTCATATATGCTTTACATTTTGCACTCATTTGTAAATCATCTGTCTTAACTTTTTTATATATTTGTACATGTTAAAACTATTATTCTTGGTTTTATGTATATTTCTGATTTTTTTGATGGAAAGCTGTTCTCAAATATCTGGATAACTGACCTCTGATACACTGCTCAACAAAATACTAGTAAGTAAGTAATAAGGGAGAATGGTGTAGACCTACAGTGAATGGAATTGGCATTTAGGTATGGAATATTAGGCTTCAATATTTTATTTACAACACTGCTGATCAGTTTTAGCCTAAGCTGGCTTTTACAAGACTTTTGGAAAATGTCTGCATTGTTTTCTCTCTCAAACGTCCTGGGTAATATCACAGCCCTAATGAGGCAATGAGAATTGTCCTGTTGACTTCATGGCTAGGATTTCATCCCTTGTCTTCAGCAGGATTTTAAATCTCTTGAAATGTATTGCACAATCTTGAAAGTAGGTTTCTTCAGCTATTTCCATATGCTATGCTAAAATTTGTTTTTTTTTTTGTTGTCAGGGATTTTGGTGGGTGGGTTTGTTTTTTGTCTGTTAAACTCAGGACAATGTCCATATGTAGAATGGGAGGGAGGGGTCGTTTAATCTACTCAGTTTTATGGGTCACTTACCTGTCCAATATTTAAGCACTTTTTTGTATTATTAAAGTTATAAGTCAGATGTAAATGGCCATTGCTAATAAACTGTGATTTAACTACATTAAATCACGACCATACCTGTCTAGTGGTGAAGCCTTGTCATATTATTAAACTCTTTTGCACACTGTACGTGTATACTAAGCCATACCAAAACTAAACTTTGATTGTGGGGAGCAGGTGTTTTTGTGTGTGTATTTTTAAATTCTGGATATGTAGATAATCTTTTTGCGAGAAATCCTGGCCCTATTATAGTCAATGGAAGTTCTGCCATTAATTTCAGCAAAACCAAGATTTCACCCTTTAACAATCCAGATCCAGCCCCTAACTTCAAACAGTGGAACTGTATATATGTGAGTAGCCCTACAAGGGGACTGTTCTTTTAAGTGTTTGTAGGATTGGGCTAGCAGCTTGTGCATAAAGTACCTGCACTACAGCCGTAAAACAGCAACTGGCTAAATGATTTAGAATCTTAGTGACCTGCAAAGGGTGGGATGAAGGAGGGAGGGGATCTGTGCTATTCTTTATACCTTTATAAAATCATAGCCTGGAAGTCATCTTGCCCACCCATCAGAAAATAAAAATCCTGATTGTCTCCTTACAATGGAAATTTAAATCTTGTCTGCCCTAGATGACTTATGGGAGATGGTAGAACTAGTGAAACTGATAGCACAAAAGGCAAGCATGTGAAAGTAAGGCAGTTAAGAAGGAAAGGGATTTTCTTTTAGATTGGTTTTAAATTTAGTTTTCGTTTAATGCCTTTATACAGTGTGTAGTAGTAAAGTACAAACCTTCTTTCCTCACCTTTTGCAAGTTACCTATAAAGATTCCGAATCACTAGCTGTACACTGTAAAATGGTATCTTACATCAAAAGTATTGTAATATCACCTGTGAAAGATTAGAATTTGTATCCAATTAGCATATATGGTGAAGAAGGAGAGGAGGGAACATAACTCATGGACAATGTTACCTGAAAGCTTGAAGAAGTGACTTATGTGATGGAATGTTCATTTTGAGGCCTATCTGTTTTAGTCTTTTGTGGGAAATCTGTGGGATAGGAGCAGTAATGTAAACAGGGTTCAGACAGACACCACTGTTTTTATTATCATGTCATCTGGACGTGGATGTGAAGATATGGAAGTAAAAGTGTATGATGGTTAAAAATACTGCTCTATTGCTGCCAACAGTGTAGCTGCATCAGTGGTCAACATGGGGTATGTGGGGAGCCAGGCTGAGTGCATTTAGGCTTATTTCCATGATTGTTAATGCATTTGGAGATCCTTGGAAAGAATGTGGCTAAAATGTAAAGTATAATTAGTTTTCAAGTAGTAGTCCATAAGAACACTGGGTCAGACTAATGGTCCATCTACCCCACTACCCTATCTTCTGACAGTGACCCATGCCAGATGCTACAGAGAGAATGAACAGAACGGAAATTATTTAGTGAACCATCTCCTCTCGTCCCGTCCCAGCTTCTGGCAGTCAGAGACTTAGGAACATCCAGAGTATGGGATGGCATCCCTGACCACCTGGACTAGTAGCCATTAATGGACCTATCCTCCATGAACTTTATCTAATTTTTTCTGAACCCAGTTTGGCCTTCCAAGCATCCCCAGCAGCGAGTTGCACACTTTGAATGTGTATTATGTGAAGAAATATTTTGTTTGTTTTTCAACCTATTAATTTCATCTGGTGACCCCTGCTGCTTGTGTTATGTAAAGGGGTAAATAAGACTTATTCACTTTCTACATCATTCGTGATTCTACAGATCTCTATCATATCCACCCCCTTGGTCATCTCTTTTCCAAGCTGAACAGTCCCAGTCTTTATATAGTGGTATTATGATATTTTCTCTCGTCTATCTCTTTCCTAATAGTTCCTAACATTGTTGGCGTTTTTGACTACTGCTGCACATTGACCAGATGTTTTCAAAGAATTATCCACAATGACTCCAAGATCTTTCTTGAGTGGTAACAGCTAGTTTAGATCCCATCATTTTATATGTTTAGTTGGGATTATGTTTTCCAATATGCATTACTTTGCATTTATCAACATTGAATTTCATCTGCCATTTTGTTGCCCAGTCGCTCCGTTTTGTGAGATCCCTTTGTAACTCGTCGCAGTCTGCTTCGGATTTAACTATCTTGAGTAATTTAGTATTGGCTGCATTCTGCGGTACCGTTGACCCAACAAGAGACCCAGGACTCTGCATCGGACTGCAGTTCTGAGCCTCAGGCAACCACATCAGCCCAGGCTCAAGAGGAAACTTTACCTCCCCCTCCTCCCGTCCTACCATCCTCCTCTTCGTCCCTGGACGACGCGGTCACAGCAGAAACCTCGGTACTGTTGGATGACTTCAGATCCCATCAAGAGCTCCTCAAGAGGGTGGCTTCCAACCTGGACTTGGAGGTGGAAGAACGAAGGATGCCTCTGACATGCCTTTGATGTTCTGACAGTTGCAGCACCAGCCCGGGTCAAACTACCAGGGGTATGAAGGGGTGCTTAAGTTTGTCAGGGCCCCGTGGCAAATACTATCTCCATTGCCACCAACATCCAAAACAGCTGAAAAGAGGTATTATGTCCCAACTAAGGGATTTGAGTACTACTTCACACATACAGACCCCTCCAGGATCCCTAGGGGCTGCAACTAACAAAAGAGATAGGCAGGATCAACCGAGTTCAACCCCGAAGAACAAGGACTCAAAACGGTTGGACTTGTTTGGCCACGTCTGAAGGGACCTGAGGTGTAGCCTTGCATGCTGCACCACATACCTGCAAGAGGCCATGTGACCCAGCAGCCTCAGACAAGAATGGGCTGTTTGTAAGAGGGTATAATATCAGGAATTTAATCGTCTGAAACTGGCCTTCTGGGAGGAAGGCTCTGGCCTGGATGGAATCGAGTACTGCTTCAATAAATTCTATCCTCTGCACCGGAGTCAGTGTAGACTTCTGTGTGTTTATGAGCAGGCCCAAGGCCTCAAACATGGACTGAATGATGTGGAGGCTGGACTGTACCTGAGCCCTGGATTGGCCTCTGACTAGCCAGTCGCCAAGATACAGGTAGACTTGCACCCCCCATCTCCTCAGGAAGGCTACCAGTACTGCCATTCATTTTGTGAACACCCACAGGGACACCAATAGACCAAATAGGAGTACCACAAATTGATAGTGCATCTAGTTCATGACATGCATACACCAACATTGTTGTGGATGTGTGATCACTTGAAGAACCAGTTACTTTCCTTATAGTAACTGCTTTGTTCTGTAAATCTCCTTAGTTATACCCAATATCCTGCCACTAATTCAAATATTCTGTGAAAAACCTATTTTACACAATGTAATGATATACAATGAGATTTTTCGCTATTGTAATATTTATAGTTTGATCCCGAAAGACTGTTTCTTTTCAGCTACTCATCGGAAATGTAGTAGGTATCCTGCTCTGAATCTTGGCCGTTTACGTGCTGCTTATCAGGTTTGTCAGAACACCTGATATTCAAGCCCACAGTTCAGAAAAACCTGTACTCTCAATTGGTATTCAGATGTACTCTCCACTGCAGAATTCTCCTCTTGCTCACTGTCATATTTCTTCTAGTCTGGTTCAAGGTGTCATTAAACATGGTGTCACGAGATCACCAGATAACGTCACCTGCGTGTAAAATAGAGGCTGGAATTGGTATTTGATTTAAAGGCAAGTTGAGTCATGAAGTTGAAAGTCTGTTTTACGTTTGTCTTTTTAATTACAATGCTGTTCCTTGATAAATTCTTAAACTGTCTATCTGCTAGCTCTCTGTCTTTCTGTTGGTGAATGGGGAAAGGAGGCGCTACTATCATTAGATTGCATATGGGGACAGGTGCTGTGCAAGCTCATGTGCACTTCCTCCATTTTATGCTTTAGCTCCCCTAATCTTAGGTGCTCCTTTCTGGTCCTGATGGCACGCTGCAGATCCAAGTGTTGGGGGTGGGGATGAGTTGTACTGTTTTAGGCAATGTGCCTATCTTTTATGTTCCTTTCTCCCACAATGCTGCTATGCTCTTCCCCCCCCCCTTTCCCTTCTCATCCCTCCCCCCCCCCCCCAAAAAAAAAATGTTGACATTTATTCCCAGATACCTCACAACACTTAAATTGCCAGGCACGCTAAATTAATAAGAATATGTCTATTGTACATTGTCTGTGGGACCTGGGCTTGTGAACTTCGGTGTTTCTAAGCCTGCCATTGACTGTCTACATTGCAGTGTAAATCTGGGTTTACAATTGCTGCACCTAGGTCTCTCAGCCATTCTAAGGCATCCATACTGCACTATGCAGACCTTCTGAGTCAGGTCTGCAGCTTTAGCTGCATCCACACTGCAGAATGATAGGTTGTGGACATGAGTCTAAGCAGGATTAGGGCTCTGACTCACCCAGCTGAGCAGAGTCCTGGAACCTGGGTCCTGAGTCACACTGATCTGCAGGTAGATAGGAGTGGGACTTGAGCTCAAACGTGAATCAGATCCCAGGCTTAGTTTGCAGTGTATATACACCCTAAGACTAAATATCCTGCTTAAATGTTTTGCTGAATAGGGATGCATGGCTGAATCATGGCCTGTGCAGGTACATCTACACAGCAATTAAACACTCAGGGCTGGTCCAAGGCGGCTGACTTGGGCTCACAGGGTTTGGTCTGCAGGACTAAAAATTGTACTGTAAATGCTTGGGGTGGAGTCTGAGCCCTGGGACCCCATGAGGGGGGAGAGTCCCAAACCCAAACATCTACACTGCAATTTTTAGCCCCTGAGCCCAAGTCAGCTGACCTGGGCCAGTTGCAGCTGTGGCATGGGTCTTTTATTCCAGTTTAGCTGTATCCTGAGAGGTATGAATAAAGGTTCAAAGCCGAGATTGGAGAAAAGGCAAAGGGAGCAGTAAAATAAGCAGATTGGGAGAAACATTGGGACAGAGTGGAGGAGTAAGAGAAAATTAGATCAGAGGGATAAGTAGGGCAACATTATATATGATCTTGAAGTGAGGACAAGCAGTTTCAATGTGGTGTGGTAAGAGACCGATGGCCTATGAAGCTACACTAGAACTGCCACAAAACCAAACGCATCCAAACTAAAATGAAAGCAAATTAGCATTGATTGCCAGGCAACCAAGGATCCCCTAGCCCTCCTAGTCTTTTTTTTTTTTTTTTTTTTTTTTTTTTTTAAATATTTCATGAGGAGATTTCCCAGTAACTATGTACGAGAATTCTCATTCTGGGGCACATATGCTTTTGCCAGCATAACACATGCAGAGTGTGCCTGAGGATGGTCACTTTTATTTGTATCATAATTTAGCCTCTTTTTAAGCATGAAGAAGTTCATTCCTAAAACCATGAGTTTGAGCCCATGTTCTCACCTCAAAATACCTTATTTTTTGGAAATTGGGGGCTACAAATGCCTCTTTACATTCTGCAACTGAGATAAATTTCTGGTCCAGGTCCAGGTGACTGACTGGCATTTCCTGAGCAATGGTCAACCTCTAAAAAAGACTGATACAAATCTTAGTCAGCTAAGAAAAACTTAATAGCAAAATAAAGAACTTCTGTTTTCCCTTTAAAACACTAAATAATGCATCTTTCACAATTATGTGGCTGATAATTCTCATCCCTTTGCATTATGCCATCTGGAATTGTGGTGGTTTTCCTAAAAAGATTAAGGCCTTGATTCTGTGTTTTGCTGTGCTCCTATTGATTGAAGTGGGGTTTCTGTGCATGTAACTGTGCAAGTTAGGAAAAAATTCCTGCAGGGAGAGCTCTCTCAGTGAGGAAATCTCATCGAGCACTTTCTCACAGTGATGTCCCTACGTTATCCTGTCAAGAAGGTGGAGTTTGCACCTTGGCAGAACAGGCTGCAGTGCCTGTCAGCAATACTGCAGGATCTCTGGTCAAGGCCATCTGCATGGAGGCTGTCGACCCATTGGCTACTCACCCTTGTATACCTGTCATCTTGGCTCCAAGCTCTTCCTCAACTACGTTTGCCTCAATGGAAAAGATAATACAGTATCGGGTTCTCTGCAAGACATGGGGCATGAGGGAATTTGGGTGTCCCATGGGCTTGCTCTCTTCTCACCAGAGATGTGGTAGCACCCCCAGCTTGAAATGGTTTCCATTATATACAGGGTTTACAGTTTTGTTCAATGGTTTTCAGCATCCCTGCTTCCCACCCATCTCCTGACCTAGCATGAACCTGCTGGACCATAAGGGGAAGCCTCAGCAAAGTCTGGAGGGATGAGTACAGGGGATAAGTGCTTCAAAGACAGCTGAGCCTCTCCTCCATGTGGAAAGGGGAAGATCCATGCAAAGAGGGTCCCTCTATGTAGGTTTCGGGAGGGGGGGGGGTAGAGGGGAGAATGTGGGCTTGGAGCTCTGCTCTAGCATAGTTCACTCAGCTTTTCAGGCAAAGGAACTGTTTTTGCCTCTAGAAATTACAAAAGGCACCATCTGTGATGCAGCGCACAGTTCTTGGAGAGAGAGTGCTGTCTTTCAAGATATAAAAATGCTTGCTAGCTGTTGAATGAGTTTTTCTCCTTTCTTTGGTGCAGTGGATTATTTTCTAGTAGACAGAATATATCTTGGAACATTAATGTGTGCTTTCCTGCTATCGTGTACTGTTTTCTTGCTATAGTCTAGTGTTTAGGGTTTTTTGGGTGTAGATATGGGGGTGTTTGTCTGGTGGTTTGTTTTTTTTGTTTTTTGTTTTTTTTTGACTGTTTTGACTTGATGCTGTCACTGGTAAAATGTATGTCACCTATATGCAGTCTGGAGCCAACAGTGTTTATAAAGACTTGCAAGCCCCAGTACCTGCCTAACATTACTCACTTTAATTACTTCCATATTGTTCTGTTCTGTATAAATACTTACTTACATGTTCCAGATAAGCAACTTATTAGGGGAGAGGCTGACATTTTTTAGGATTTAGCTTTCAGAGAGCTGCCCCAATTATTGAGTTCCTGATCTATGTTGTTTAATCTGTAGTCCAAGGTCTTGACGTAAACTAAAGTAACAGCTAACTAAATTATAAATCTGACTAACAGTATGACAGTTAACACTTTAAAATGGGTGACCCATTATAAAAATGCTCATTCTTTGTTTCATTTTAAACTAAATCCCCGTGGAGTTGTCAGTTTTCTTTCTGACTCATTTTTAAAAGTCTACTTCAAGCTGGGCAGTATTCATTTTAAGTACCATGCTGCAAAATTAAAATTAACCAGGAGGACCAATTAATCTATTCGCTGAGCTCATTCAATTTCCTGTACTCTATCAGAGTTGCTTCACCGCATCTATGTGGAAACTTGCACCAGTTTAATTAAATTGGTTTAAAAACATACCTTTAGTTAAAGTGGTGCAACTTGCAATATTGACCACAGGATGGCCTTAGGCAATTCTGAACCTCTGTCCCGCTGTGTACAGGTTCCCTGACCTGTAAAGTGAGAACATTAATACTTGTCAGAGGTTTTGAGGATTATTTATTAACTAGGAATTGTATATTGCTTTGAAAAGAGTTTGTTAAAATTTTAATTGTAAGAAAGATGCCTGACCTAGTGCAATGGACAATCTGTGTATGGGCTCAGGTGGAATTTGTTTTGCTGGTTCATTCTGTCTCCTAATGTCCTGCCTAACCAGAAATAACCATCCTGCAAACAAGTTTCCCATAGTCTCTTACCTGCTATTGTGTATTTTGGCACTCTATGTGGTCTAGCTCCATGTGGAATACTACGTAGCTTGATGGCTGTCAGAAGTCCTGTAAGTGAACTCCAGGCCTCTCTTTCTTGAATTGTTCACATACTCCATAAGTAAGGACATCTCAATCTGGCCCTATCGCCCCATGAATGGTCCCATTGACCCCAATGTGATACGGTGCTACTCAACGATAATGGTTGTATAAAGTAGCCCATAATCATTCTGTGGCAAAGATGTACCAGTATGTTCTATCCTGTTTATGGAGACATGGTACCTGTGTGACAGAGCAGTCACTAGAGAGGGTTTTCCAGTAGAAAGATGTCTGCTGTAATGTTGACCCATGGCAGGAGTTTGATCAGTTTATGATGGGCATGAGACCATTCCAAGAGAGATGTGTGTAGGCAGCCAACTGGCCATGTGCATGAGATACATTTGCTAAGACACAGTTCCCAGCCTGGAGTAATAAAGCAGTAGTGTGCTCTGAGTTTGCATGCCTGATATGCCATTTTTAATCTAGTTCTAAATTGTTTAGCTAGATACTACACCAGGTATTAAATCAGGCTAAGTGCTGCCTGGAAGTGAAGAAACTCCTGTTTTTTGTTGTTGAGCAAGACACAGTAGTCCTTTTAGCTACTACAGCCGTATTTGCAATACAGCTCTCCACCTGCCAACAAAGTGAAGACCAGCTGCAAGAATCAAACCCAGGACTTTCAAGTGGTAGCAGAGACTATCGGGCCCCGGCTTCCCTCCCCCGCTTCATGTTAATTTCTACTTCTGGATGCACCTGCCATATCATCACAAGGCAGATTCCCTTTTACTGCCCTTGCTCTTTGCCCTTTTGTATCGTGAGCATATTTGTTGTTACAATGCTTCTGCAGACTGAAATCAATCCACAATTAAGGTCATTATAATTACAGAGTTGCTCAATCACAAGTGACAGAAAGTGACTGGGGCCTTGTGCTTTTAAGGACCTTCTGCAAACTTAGCTCAAGACTCCACATCTCTTCATCCAGTAGCAAGACCTGAGGAAATGCATTCTGTCTGCCTTTGTAACATTTGAAAGAGAAGTCAACTCTCTACCTCATCTCTCTGCAGCAGTGGGACCAAAAAATGAAACAATTGAAGGTCTGAGTCCCATTATCCCCACGCCACTACTGTGACTGCTTGATGCTCATCTTTGATTTTGGGGCACCGTCTTTGGTAAGGCTGACCTGTCTGTGAGTGGATATAAAATTTTGTCATCTTCTACATTAGGCTTCCAGCCAGAGGGAGACCCATAACCCCACTAATCTCATTAATCCTTGAAACAACTCTCTGCTGCAACCTTATTTTCATACAACATTTAGTACCATGGGAGAGAGGGATTGTTAGTGTGATCTTCATTCTTTGCTCTCTGAGGTCATTGTGCTGCATTCAGACTGCTTTGTCAAGCAGTGACAAACCGTGAGAATCCTAGCAAATATCTTGTCACGGTTAATAGGATGCCCTCTAAAAATGAAATGCTGAAGGCCAGATCCTCACTCGAGGTAAACTGATGTAGCTGCATTGAAATCAATGGAGGTGTGCTGATTTGCACCCACTGATGATCTGGCCTTTTTTAACTGTGAAAATACTAAGTCTGAACTTTCAATGAGCCAGAAACATCTTGAATCTCAGTTCCTGCTCAACTGATAGGTGGGATACATTTGCAATAGCTCCTCCCACATTAGATTGGCCTTATGCAAGGAGAACCCCAGGGTTCTTGCAGAGATGTGGATGTCTGCGTAGCAGGGACTGATGGCTATTAAGGGCCAACATCGGTAAGGCTTAAAAACTTGCTGCTTACAAGGCTTTGGCCACTTAAAAGCTAGCAAAATTTGTGTCCAATACATAAATAAGATTCTCTGTATTATTGCAACAGTGCTCTTGGTGCTGTACAAGACAAAGGGTACAGACAGTCCCTGCCCCACAGTACCTGAACTACATTATTCTTACTCTAGGGAGTACTGCATGTGCTGAGGGAACATGATTTATTTAAGGTATTATCTACAGCAGTGTAGCAAGTTTCTAAGGGTAGTAGTCATAGTTCAGCACTCAGTGGCAGGCTGGGGGAAGAAGGCAGGAAACAGATGGGTGATGTCTGAACCATCCTGGGGCTAGGAAGAGAAGTAATCCATGGTATCAGGATGTGGACTGGGGGTTGGAATTTGTAGCAGGTAGATGTGGTAAGTGGTCAATGCTAAATCAGAATGTGATGGGGATGGGAAGTGGATCAGTAGCAAAGTGACAGACTCGCTAGCAATACCTGCGTAAGATTATTATCTAAACACTGATATTGCACTTATCTATAGATATGAAATGGCTTCACAAAAGTAACGTTATCCTCCTTTTACAGACAGGGTAACAGATACAGAGAAATGAAGGAACTTGCCCAAGGTGTCACAGCAGGTCAGTGGCAATGCTGGGAAGAAAATCTATGGTCTCCTGGTGCCTGGTATAGTGCCTGATACACAGAACCACAATGACTCCTGGGGGGAAGTGGAGGGGGAGAGAGTTCTTTGTTCCTTAGGGATACCTGGAGACTGTTTCCTAGCTGCTCAGCTCCAGCAGTGTCACGCACAGGGCTAGTCTCAGTGGCAGTAGTGGTGAGGGGCAGAGCACATTACAGACTGTGTGACTCAAATGCACTCTTTCCTTTCTTGTTTCTTTGTAATCCATTTCTGCTTGGGAAGAAATTAGGTCTCTGGAAAACATTCAAAGACTTTGTTATGTGAACAGCAATACAAATAATAAATAAAAGGTCAGGAGGATTTCAGTGGTGAAAGCAACTTCTGTTCTCTAGTACCAAACTGATTGGTTGGTATGTTTTCTTGAAGCTATTACTCCCGTCACTGGGACTTAACATTCATATAAATACCCAGCACAAAGCTCTAATTTACACACTCTGCAGTTGGCTCTGGAAAGCTCAAATCCTTGATCAGGGAGAAAATGTCCAGCCAGTGAGTATCCCTACAGGCTTTTCTCTGGACTAGAGATTCAGTGATTATTATTAACATAGTAATTATATTACAATAGCACCTAGGGGCCCTGTCTGAGAAAGGGGGCTCTTTTGTGCTAGGCATTGTACAAACAGTAGCAGACCACCACTGCCCTGAAGAGCTTACACTTTAAATGTAGAGGACACAGACACGAAGGGAGGAATGGGAATGGAGATAAAGCACATGAGCAGAGTGAGCAATGTAAATGGGATGCAAATATCAAGTTAGTGCCATAATTGGTTGATTTTAAACTTATTTGGTGGAATGTTGCTGGGAGGGAATTAGCTAGAGAGACAAAGGAAGGGAGATTTGTACTAAGGGAAGGGGAGCATGGAGGGAGGCTGAAGGGAAGAGACTGTGGGGAAGAGAGGCAGTAAACAGCCAGTCAGCACAGAAGAGAATTTTCACAGTGAAAACCATCGAGTCCTGATGATGCCACCAACTTCTGAAGTTGCCTGCTGCTGCTTATCTCTGTTCCTACTTGCTGGCTCCTCCTAAGAGATTTTCTTCCCCAAATTCACATGGCTTAAGTGGAAGGGGGCATATGAAGCCTGATATCAGCTGTTCCCTCCTGTGGAGAGTATTGAGAGGGGTTACACTGTCTGGCTTTCTGCTCCCTCCCCCATGCTACAGCTGGATCTACTGCATTTACTAGGTATCTGAACCTACCTACCATGATCATTGCATGTAGCATTTTATTGCAACTTGTTTTGTGCTCAGAAATGGAAACCCATTTCAGAAGTTGTAGCATATGGGTATATTACAGCATGCTGCTTTCTAAGGAATTGGATGTCATAAGGTCAACAGCAGGCACTGAACAGGGTACCTCCAGAGCTGAAAGCGTAAGTCTCTACAACATGTGCTAAAAAGCCACGCTCTGTAGCAGTTGGCTGTAACAGACTCACATCCTTTGTGGCTCAGGCAGGGAGGGAATATGTAACACATACTGACCAGTGAGTTACAGTAGCACTGAAAGCGGATGACCAGCTCTGTCGCAGCCAGCACTCTAGGAGACAGAGAGGAATTGCAGTCTGTCTTTGGGGGTGCAGTATTGTCCATCTGCGCTGGTGTGGGTACGCAGACTGTTCAGAGGGGTGACGGTCTGCGTGTGGGGGCCAGGAGATGAGAAGGCAGTGTGGAATATAGTCTATATTTAGGGTTGTAGCCTTGGAGATTGTAGTCTGTACTTAGCGGGAGGGGAATCAAGTATTTGATTCTTAGCTCTACACACACACTATAGTTGGCAGCAAACTGTTTATCTGAGGCCTGGAAAATGGAATTTAGGACTATTGGCTATAAAATCACAGCCCACTTCCCTGACTTCAGAGTTTCTCCACCCACTGCCCAATAGGATTAGGGCTTTGCCCTGTTGCAGAGCAGCTAGCAGGGGCTGAGGCATTCACACGCATTAGTTCAGATCTGATGCCATACACAGTGGAGGGTACGTGAGCTCACTCACTCACTCGCTCTCTTCAGAGTCTCCGTGTTACTTTTAATCAGTTAATGCAGCTCATCAAGCTTCACCTGAGTTCCATTCAAACCTTCATTCTGCTGGGGGCCGCTGCTTCTCCCCAGCTGATTGTGCAGCTTTCTCCAGAGTTAGTGTGAGTCACACAAACTATCCCATCTAGAAACACAGGTCTGTACCCCTGACACGTTTCCAGAGCTCTCTTAAAACCTTTCAGAATTGAGCACCCAGCTGGTGGATACAAGAAGCTTTTTGAGACCGTGGAGGAACTGTCTTCACCAGTAACTGCTCACGTCACAGGTTGGTGCATTTCTACTGCTTTCCTTTCACATTTCCTTAGAACCCAGCACTTTATCTCCAGGGTCATTGCATGCTGGATAGCTGATCCCAGGGTGCTGTGCTGTGAGATAAATGGGTTAAACGTGTCACCGGGACAGGCACACCTCAGGGTAGTGGAAACGAGTCCATAAGTTTGATCTGAGGTCTCTGTGCTGCTGGACAAGCCCGTGTTCCTTTTTATACCCTGTGCTGTGATCCCATCAGATTTCTTAACCGTGCTGAGTCATTACCTATATGAACACCTAACTGCTGAAGAAACAGTACTGACAATTCTTAGGTGGCATTCTTTTCTCTGAGTCAATACTGATTTAATATATGGCCCAGTCTGCTGTTAAGAAGCACTGGACTGCTGGAGGTACGGTACCATCTTTTGGGGACACAAAATCTGACCTCTTGGGGTCATTAAAGATCCCATGGCATTTTTGTAAGGGATGTTAACTCTGCTATCAAACTCCAGCTTTGAGAGCAATGTTCTTCCTAAAATTGGCCTTCTGCCTGCTAATTCCTCTTGCATCTTAATATGTGTGCAGTATTCTTCGCCTTTTGTGCAAAACCATTGTGTGGTATTACTGTGCAATCTTAAGCAGTTGCTGTGTTTCACCTCAGAGGAGACTGTGTTTCAGTGGCGTATGAAGTAATCCCTATGTAAAGTTGTATGTCAGACTGGTTAGGTTTGTAAGATGACTTGAGGTCCTGGATAATGGAAGATCGTTATACTTCTAATTTGAGAATTCAAATCCATAGCTCACCTACTAAATTCTAAGTTCCTTTCATTTTTAAATCTTGAAGAGGCGATGGAAAGAGATTGGAATTCAATAGTGTTCAAAAAAAATTTCTAGATTTAAAAAAAAAAATCTACCCCTTTGCATAAAAACAATTTGCTGATTTTTTTTTTTTTTTTTTTTTTTTTTTAAGTTCCATACTGGGATTTATTCTAGATATTAAATCTGCAGAATAAGAAAAAAACTGAGCTCAGAGTTTGTGAGAATCCAGTTACCCTTGTGAAAAGAAGAGTTTAATAAATATAGGGAGAACAGATTGAAAGAGGGATGGTGCAGTTTGAAATGTTTGTTCTTCTCACTTGACTCTTAAGAAAAACCTGTTTTGACTTGGAATAGCACTCTCAAAATTACCTTTTGACTACCTTCCCTATAGGCAGGATTCCCATATGGCTTACTGGCAGTCTGCTTAGATGTGGGCCTGGCTTATTTGAAGTTGGTTCGGAACCATTTTATCATTTGTTTGATGGCCAAGCACTTCTTCATAAATTTGACTTCAAGGAGGGGCATGTCACATACCATCGGAGGTAAGTGCAAAACATCAAAGCAAATATGAAGAGGTAAAATGTTAGGGCCAGATTCTGCCCTCTGAGGCCTTCCAGGCTCACCTTGATTTCCAATCAGTTAGAAGATTGTAAGATCTCTAATGCTGGGATTATTATAATTTATTTAATAGTAACATATTTATGCTTAGCACAAACATAATACTTTCCATCTAAAGATTACACAGTGCTTGCATTTTGCAAATGGGTCATTTTACAGATGAGACAACAGGTAGAGAAGGAGGTTAAGTGACTTCCTCAAAGTTGCACAGTGAGTCAGTGACAGAGCTAGGACTCATGATTCTCAAATCCCAGGCTTTAATCACTGGACAACTCTGCCTTCCTTTAGTTAAATAAAGTCCTTTATGAAAATTGTTGCAGTGGCCTACAGCAATGTTCAAAAGCCTACAGCTTAGCCTCTTGTTAGTGCTGTGTTTTGGACCATTACTGTAGAACACTGTTGTAGTTCTTAATCGGGGGTTCCATGTTTGGACCCAAATTTACTGCTACTTTATATTCAACAAAGTACATTAGTGCCTGCTTCAATTTGGCAGGATCAGCATTTGTTTGATATTGAAGTTCCAGAGACTTGACCAGGATACAAGATGACTAGAGCTGGTTGAAAATGTTATATTGAAACATTTTTCAATAGCAGGCAATTTTAGTGGAGAGTGTCTGTTTTCCTTGAAATGTGTATGAGAAAACCAAAAACTGAATGTTTTGTGGGTTTTGGTCAGGCAAAATCTGCCAAAAAAAACAAAAAAAAAATTCAGCTGAAAACTGAAAAATATTTGGTTTTCAGTTTAAAAAAAAATCAGTTTGAGGGTTTTCAGTTTTTTTTTATTAAAAATTTAGATTTTCTAGGGGGGAAAAAGTGTGTCAAGTACTGAATAGGACATCTGAGATTGCAAGGAAGGCATAAGTGATGCCACTCTGGAAAACCACTAAGAAAAGTCTCAAGAGATTCTGAAGTCCTTACTCAGGCAAAAGTCCCATTGAAGTCAAAATCCAGGTGGAGTTCCAGCTTTACCTGGACATCACATCCCAGGTGTTTCCTTATCTTAGCATTTGGGGAGAGAGACAAACTGATTTCAGAGGTGTGCACTCTTGAGATGTGACATGACCCTCTTGATAGCAGAAATATGTTTATGAAACTCAGATCTTTAATCTTCACATTGGGTTTCTTATGAATATTTTTAGGGATTAGTAGTTGTTTCATTATATAACTCTATAGCCATTTTTGTCATCGTGTCCATTACATCCCTTCTATTTCTTCACTTTCTAGGTTCATTCGGACTGATGCTTATGTAAGAGCAATGACTGAGAAAAGAATCGTGATAACTGAATTTGGCACCTATGCTTACCCTGATCCATGCAAGAATATATTTTCCAGGTGACTGAGAAAGCTATATGTTGTAGGAGAGTGACGTTTTCGGTGACATCGTTTGAAAGCCTCACTGCTAAGATGCCATTGATCATTTGTTGACTTTGTTTGCCCAGGTTTTTTTCATACTTCAGAGGTGTGGAGGTCACTGATAATGCCCTGGTTAATGTGTACCCAGTGGGTGAAGATTACTATGCCTGCACTGAGACCAACTTTATCACCAAGATTAATCCAGAGACTTTGGAAACAATCAAGCAGGTAGATATTTGTATTTAGAATTTTAAAACGTGCAGGAATTAAAAATAAAATGAAGACTATTGGCAGCACATTACAGATGAGTAAGATCCAAGGTATTACCTGGAATGGGTCGTTTTAATAATCATATCAGCTATTTTGATAATTTATTAAAGTGGTTCTGAGGCCTCCTGGAAAATGGGGCAATGTTCTCTTCCTAGCATGCTGCCTACATTATGCTTGCAGGATGAAAATAGAATCTTTGTTTTAAAGAGTTCTGTCTGCTCTTATTAATTCCCCCCTTGAAATCAAAGGACTCTATTTAAATCCTGCCTTACAAATTGTGACTAACATGCATCTTCATGTACAAAGTAGACACCTGCGCAGGTGAAGAGTGTGACTGGTTTCCATGAATATTGTTGATGAGAAATGAGAGCCCAACTTTACAGATAGCAGTGATGTCAATGGGTCTATTCACAGTAGAAAGCAATATGCCAGTCATGATTGCAAGACTGGGCCCTAAGCTAGGTGCATCTGGCGTTTATCTGTGTAAGTACTTATAAAACCCCCATCACTCTATTTAGTTAAGCACCTCAAATAAATTCATTGTTATTTGAGGTGCTTAACTAAATTATTATTATTTATTTATTATTATTAGGGCTGGCTGAAAACCTTCCATAGAAATTTTTTTTCAATGGAAAACTGGGTTTTCACACAAAATTACATTTTTCATAAAAAAGCACCTGCTTTCCATGGAAAATGTTATTTTTATGTCATAATATTCTGGCCCAAAGCCTAAAGTTTTTGTCTGTAAATTGAGAGAGTTTGGCTATAAATGAGTCGTGATGCATCATGAGAGTCGTAGTTTGCTCCTCATGTCCCCATTTCTTCTGTGGGCTGGGATTGCCAATTGAACTACATCTCCATTATGCACCATAGGCACTCCTGTTCCACAGCTTCTCCTCTCCAAAGGATGAGTCTGTGAGGCATTATGGGAGATGTAGTCCAGTTTGGGGTTCCAGCCCACACAGGAGAATAGAGATGAGGAGCAAACTATAACTCCCATGACACATCACAACCCACGTTTTAGCCAGAGTCTTTTGACTTCCAGTTTTCATGGAAAACTTGAAGTTTTCTGTGGAAAATTTTGACACAAATTAAATATTCTGTTTGTCAAAAATTTTCATTGGGTAAAAAAAAAAAAATGGACTACTTCTAATTATTCTCTTTTTGGAGATGGGAAACTGAGGCACACGGAGACTAAGGCTGGGAATTTTCAAAGGATTCTAAGAGTTGAGTGAGTGCTCAAAATCCAATGAAATTCAGTGGATGTTGGGTGCCTAACTTCCTTCAGTGATTTGTCCACATAGAAAGTCTGTGGCAGATGACCCAATTCAGTGTCTTTACCCCAAGGCCATCCTCCCTGTAGGACTTTGTATGAGTAGTATGGCAATGTAATAAAAGCAGAGGTAGCAAACATTCCTTAGTAGGAGCCATTGACTGCTCTGCAGCCCTGTGCTAACAGTGTCCCAGTGAGCTGGTGAGAGGGCAAAATGTTCACAGGACACACAATTGCGCTGCTGGTCTCTGGCCCCCCCGGGTGGAGCCATTGCTGGGTTTAGTGGCTTGCTGTCAATTTTGCAGGGTATCTGGTTTTTGTAATGGCTGTCAAAAGAATCCTATTCCTGTGCAGCCTACTGCAAATCTGAGTGAATGAGCTGATGTAGGCTTTGCAGACTCCCTGAAAAGTAGCACCAGAGAAGGTGAAGGGAGCGACTTTAACCTTAAACATTAAGATCAGATATTCTGACATCCATTTACACCACTGCAGCATGGAAGTGTGAGCACACCTCCATTTTCACTCTCTTCTGGCACACTCCCCACTTCACTCCACCCTACCCCCAACCTTAGGGGACCTTTCAGTAGCTCATAAGGGGATTACAGCAGGATACAAATCACTCTTCTACATCAGGGCTGAAGAATTTAATCCAGTGCATGGTTTCTTTGATCAGAGCTAGAGGTTTTGGGAAGGATTCTGACACCCAAATAGAGGGATGTAGAAACGCTGAACTGTCTCTAACCTGAATGACACCTTCAAAACTTTCCTGTGAGACATTGGCAGTTTTTTGTTTTTGTTTTTTTTAAACTCTTTCCCTTTGGACCCCACAGTTCTACATACAGAACTCCTCTTGACTTAAATGGGAGTTATGTACATTCAAATCCTGCAGGATTGGGCCATTGCTGCGATTTCTCTAAATATTTGCACGTGATTTACTTAGAGCTGAGAAAAAGAGAACATTCCTTACATAAAACAGGACACACTCAAGCCAAATATTTCATTAAGTTCATAATGATAAGTCAATACCTCCTGCGGATGAAATTTATGATTCTCCCCAAGTCACCTCTCTCTCATACTTCAGGTGGACCTTTGTAAATATGTTTCAATCAATGGGGTAACTGCTCACCCCCATATTGAAAATGATGGGACGGTTTATAACATCGGCAACTGCTTTGGAAAAAATTTTGCAATTGCCTATAATATTGTACGGATCCCTCCACTGCAAGCAGGTTAGTTTACATGTTGTTTAGTTAAAAGCAATGTCTATGCCCTTCAGATATTCCTGCTGTAGAAATTCCTTCAGGCGCCAAATTAATCTGCTACCTTTGTACTTCTCATCATTCTTCTATATTCATATGATTTTTTTCTTTTCTGTCCCTTCCTTATTTAACTACAAATTTTTATAAGAAACTTTGTATAAGTAACAGATGTTATTCTTTAAAAAGACAGTACATGCTATTGTCACACAATAATACTTGTGTCAAAGGCCAAAAACCTTCTTAACTAACATTTTGTAGCATGGTCTCACTGAGCCATTCATGGGACTGCTTCCATAATCATTTAAATACTATTTTTATTTCAGACAAGAAAGATCCAATGAACAAGTCCAGTGTGGTTGTGCAGTTTCCTTGCAGTGATCGATTTAAGCCCTCCTATGTGCACAGGTAAATTGGAGGCAATTCCTGTAAACAGCACAGTGAAATATATAAGCCAGTTCTGTAAGCAAAGTGACTTTCTTATCGTGAAACCTGTATTTTATACCTTTGATCTACATTTGAAAACAGCCATTTCTAGCAGAGAACCCATTTTCATTTATGTAAATGACACAAAAGGTAAAACTGTCCTCTAACTTGGACAGATATAGTTTACACAAAATTTGATTAGTTTTTTTGTAACATGGTTTATTCAGACGCCCTTGCTATCTTGTACATGGCTAGCAGAATTGCTAAGCATGCGGTAAACAACAGCTAACATTAAGAATTTGCAGAAATCAAGAGGATTATGTTCCAATAACATTAAACTGACTCTTAAATGCAGCAGCCACTGTTTGACCAGCTACCATTCTGTGTATAAACATACTGTTGTCAGAAATCATCACAGTCAAACTTACAAGCTCCAACTATATTTCTGAACAGCTTTGGGCTGACTCCAAACTATATAGTGTTTGTGGAAACACCAGTGAAAATTAACCTGCTCAAATTCCTTTCTTCTTGGAGTCTGTGGGGAGCCAATTACATGGACTGCTTTGAGTCTAATGAAACCATGGGGGTAAGTGATACTGCATTGCGCTATTACTTGTTGGCCTTCTAAATATGAGGCTGTGTCATGGTAAATATATCTTTACTATTTCTCATGTGCCAAAAGCAAAATGCTTCCTTGTTTTCCAGGTCTGGCTTCATGTAGCAGATAAAAAAAAAGGAAAGTACCTCAATATCAAATACAGGACTTCAGCCTTTAACCTCTTCCATCACATTAACACCTATGAAGACAATGGATTTCTTATTGTGGATCTCTGCACCTGGAAGGGGTATGTAAGAGCACTTAAGCGAATGCCCACAGTGCTATTTGTGAATATAATCTAGAGAGGTGCTGAGCAGCTGCAGAGGAGCCTTAGTATTCATGGGAGTAGCAGCCCTCGCCCCAAATTCACAAAACAAGAATGGGCAAGATCAATGTGGGGAGAAATCCTTGCCCTGACAAGGGGATGGGATGGACAACCTAATGGGTCTTTCCTGTATCTAATTGCTATGATTCTGGGCCTGACCCTCTGTGATTTGACATTAGTAAGAGTTTTGTCATTGTCTTCAATGGGAGCAGGATTGCACCCCAGGAATGGACGGATGGTTATAGCTCTGCGCAGATACAAAATTTGTGGTTTTCCAATCCTAGTCAGCAAACATGGTCCACAGATAGAAAGTGGATATCTACAGATTTGCAGGACTCTGTGGATGACTTAGTCATAAAAGACTATAAATCCATTCTGACTGAAATTACCTGGCTTGTCTGAATAATCCAGCGGCAAGTTTGTTTTCTGAGCATCAGGAATAACCCCTGCACCAAATAATTTTGATCTGGAAGTATCTAAGTATAACTGGTTTTAAAGCAGAAAGCTGAAGAGATATCTCCTCATAAAGTACTTCTATGCTGTGATCTAGTTAATGGAAATAAGTTGGCAAACTGATTTTTTTTTTTTTTTTGCTCAGACTAAGAAATGTTGGATTTCTGAGAAAATGTTAACTTTTAAAAGCAAAATGGCAGTTTCCTGAAACTGTTAGAATTTTATGGCTATGTGACTGTTTCATTACAATATGTGAAAAATCTTTCTTTTTGATGTCACTTCCTGCAGGGGAAATATAGCCCCTGCACTCAGGAATTAGCAAGGAAGTAAGGCTCTGATCCCACAGGCTGACCCACATGAGCAGACCCATGCCTGGGGCTCAGTGTATTCAGTGAGGCTCCAAGTGGACAAGGGATCTGTCTGTGGGGTATCAGCTTGTAGGGTCAGGGCTTAAAGTAAGATCTGATTTTTGAACTATTTTATTTCAGAATGTTCATACTGATCACTTTTGGTTTACACAGATATTCCGTTACTAGTGTGTGTAGAGCATTGTGTGTAGTTTTTATAACTGATTTATGAAAGCTTTCAGTTCACTTTCAGCTTTAGTAAATGGTATTAATTGTTGAAATACCACTGCTACTCCAGCCCTTCTAGTCCAATGGGCGCAAGTCTGGATTAATTTTATTAGGGTGATAGGTACTAGTCACATAAATACAGAAATAAATCTGTCAGCATAGACTAATTTTCCAGCAGTGATTCTGCATACCATGGCCACTCAAAACTTCATGGTGACAGCAAGTGGAGAACTGAGAGTCTCTTACTTCAAAACCAACTAACTATATAGAGCCTATGACATGCAGTTGAACAGTTCTTAATTCCATCCAGTAGAGGGCAGTGTTGCATGTACACATGTGACGTCTCCCAAAGAAGGCTGCAACAGGAGTCCTGACAGATCATACTGTTCACTTGTTGCGGGCTTGCGAGTGAACACATGCATTTTGAACTCTTCTCTCTAAAATAACATCATTGCTCTGGCTCTTATTTATCATTTTGTCTTTGTGCAGGTTTGAGTTTGTTTACAATTATCTGTATTTAGCCAATTTGCGGTCCAATTGGGAAGAAGTGAAGAAACATGCAGAAAAAGCTCCTCAGCCCGAAGCTCGCAGATATGTCCTTCCCTTAAACATTGACAAGGTAACAGTTTGACTAGTCAATGTTCATCTGGAAGTTTGACCACATTCAGCTCTCTGAAATGCTACAGCTTTCATGGCTCCTGCAAAGCTGTTGCAGACTGTTCAGTTTTCAGTCTAACTTAGTTTAAATCTCTTTTGAAGGAAAAACCCCTTAAAATGTCTTCTTAGAAACAGAAAACTCCCCAGAACTTTCTAACCGTGTCTTTCCAAAGTTCCCATGTGTTGCTTTCCAAGTTAGAGATGTGTAAGATGTAAGTGCTGTTCTTCCATGAGAAGGCTGTGTTCCAAGACGTGTGAAGTTGGGTGAATAATTTTGCCAGCCGTCTTGTTTGCTAGAGTATTTGCAGAGAGCAGACACAGCCAGAGTGAATTTGTGGATGAAATTCATTCCCAACCCATGGTCTGGAGTTGGGACTTTGACACATGATCAGTCTCAGTACAAGGTTTCTGACCTCTGAACTTACAGACCAAGCAGCTTGCCTCTTGAATAAGTTTGTCCTCCTGCTCCCTTCTAAGCCACTATATTCAGAGCTGCTACAGAGCTAATTTCCATGGCTAACTAAGGGTGCTGAGACTCTTTGTGCATCTGATCCTCCCTATAGGATCTGTAAAGCAGGGGGCCCTTACATTTCACCCTTATTGTTCTAGGTGGTTTTAAAACTCATCATTGCTCTCAATCCTGAATGAGCTGAGGACAGGGGTGACATTTCCAACCAACTAAATTGGCCTCAAAGCAGTGAATTTCAGTGGCACTGTCTAAATCATATAATTTAATTAAAACATGCATCTACATGGGTCAGTACTTAATTACCTCAGGGTAACTTTAGGGGAGGTTCTCAAGACGAATTAGGCTGCTGTGTTCCATTACCTTTCAATGAACACTGGACACTTAGCTTCTTTTTGTGCCTTTAGAAACTTTTTCCCTAAGGCTGATTCTGATCTCATGCCTGTGTAAATCCATTGATTTCTGTAGTTACTCCTGATTCACATTGAAGTAACAGACCAAAATTTGGCTCTGGGTTTCTCTCTTAGTTTCCATTCTTTTACAGAAAACAAAATGTGGATTTTGCTCATGATCAGATACAGAGCAGCAGAGCCTCACAAATTCATACTAGCCAATGGGAAATCCACTGTGAATTTGGGAGTTTTGAAAATGAGCCAGTAAATCTCAATTGAAAAGTCAAGGATACGGTATTGCAGTTTGGCTTATTTGCTTTGGGAACTATAGCTTACTTTCACTTGTGTCCTGAGACTTCATGGTGTGCTGGGAAATATACAGCTATATGTTTTGTAAAACTAACAAAGTCTTATGGATATAAGCTCTCATCAGAGCATCTTGCCATTAAGTGTTAACTGAGAAATGGGAATAGACAGCCGTTTTGTGTTGGTAAATTATAAATTTTGCTGCTTAGCAAGATTCTGCTGTACATCAATTTCATTGCAATTATGTAAAGAAAATAAATATTACACAGTGCATGGTGCAAAAGTGCAGAAAATAAACACAGAGCTTGGAATTAGTGTTCTTTTGTTCCTCAAAAGCTGTTGCTTCTCTTTGTTCTAGGCTGACACGGGTAAGAATTTAGTTACCTTGCCCTACACAACAGCAACTGCAACTCTACACAGTGATGAAACGATCTGGCTGGAACCAGAGATCCTTTTCTCTGGGGCTCGCCAAGGTAAGATGTTAATTTTGAACCTTAGCCAGAGCAAAAGCAGTTTACTAAATACAAAACCCACTAATCCCAGCAAATGTGCTCTCTCATTTTATAGCATTTGAGTTTCCACAAATCAATTATAAGAAATATGCTGGAAAACCCTATACATATGCATATGGCCTTGGATTGAATCACTTTGTTCCAGACAGGGTAACTATTGATATTCTAATGAGGACATGTTTGACGTAAGGTATGTTAGCTTAAGGCAAAATTAACAAGCTGTACTAAAATGATTTTTCCCCCCCATTTTGAAGCTTTGTAAACTGAATGTTAAAACGAAAGAGTCTTGGGTGTGGCAGGAACCAGATTCGTACCCATCAGAGCCTATCTTTGTTTCACATCCAGATGCCTTGGAAGAGGACGATGGTAAATGATTTTATGTTTTCTTTTTCTTGAGGGTGGTTTTCATTACTGTGAAGCAGCACTGTCTAAAATGATTGGGAAGACTTTATGAAAATAGGACAGAGGCCAAGACTGGGGAAGCAAGAGCTTCAGGGGATTGTGAATTTCTCCCTGCTCTTGAGTATTTTTTATCAGGAATTACAGTATTAGAAGCAATTCAAATAGCAGAGCTTTGTGAAAGTATAAAC
This sequence comes from Emydura macquarii macquarii, assembly GCF_026122565.2. NCBI lineage: Eukaryota > Metazoa > Chordata > Testudines > Chelidae > Emydura > Emydura macquarii. The sequence goes on along the minus strand of NW_027132618.1, from coordinate 893,358 downwards.
CTAAAAAAAGTGTCATTTTAGTTTTAATGTTTTGGGGAGGTCTGGGAATGAGGAGTGAATGCGGTGGTTGTCAGTGTAGGATGCAGAGCACCAGCTTGTGCAAGGCATAATGCAAGGTGGCTCTGTGCAGCTGTACTTCTGCACCCCAATAATGAGTGTGAGCAGCAGTATTGGTAAAGGTAAGAAGCTATAGCAATGGTTCCCTGTATCATCTTGTCTTCCAAGATATGGTTAAGACACTGGGAGAAATCCTGACCCCACTGAAGTCAACAGCAAAGCCTCCCCTGACTTAATAGGTGAAATTTTGATTCCATTTCTGTCCTCGATTCACAAAAGTGCTTACAATATGCTTAACTGCTATTTATTTCAATGCAGCTTAAGCACCCACTTTCAAGCTTTCCTGAATTAGGTGCACATCAGCTCTGGTTCAGCGCTTACATTTTTAGTCTGTACCCCAAGAGCTTTGATATTGTTCTTTGATGCTGCAGCCCCTGTCTCTGCCCTCAGGAGTCACTGATCATTTTTAGTACCTTGTTGACTTTGTTTTCCAGGCATCAGTATTTTTTCTTTGCACTTAAGATGCTTTTTTTCTTGTGCCTCAGCACTGCTGTGGCATTCAGCTGCCAGCATGTGGTCTTACTGTACCAGTTCTTGCCACTTAAATGGAGGCAGAATGAAAATCAGTGACATGGGCTAATTGGACTCAATGGAATGATAGGCAGTAAGGAATAGGACTCTGTCTCTCACTTGACCCAGCTACTACTGGCTGTAAGGCAAAAATTATCTTAAGAGGTAGTGGAGGGTCTGCCCATCTCACACTTCAGTCCAGAAGCGAGAATCCTACAAGATATGATCAGAGAAGTAGAATTGTAATGCAAATAATTTCACCTTTCTACTTTTAATGTGGACATATTTGATATGAACTCCATTGAGGGACAATTGTCAGAGGACCTTGCAATACCATTTTTATGGTCACTTTTTAGAATAAAGCCACAGTTTTAAAACATTTTATACAGATGGACTGGAGCTGTCATGCTATAGTGAACCTGCCTCAGACATCAGAAAAGCACTGGTTTATTGGCAAAGTCAGTAACAACCCAGAATGCCTTCTGAAGAGGAAAAGCCGTTTTCCTTTTATAAACGGTTTTATGGCCTCCCCACGTGTAGTAAAAGCGGTGCTCTGCCAGCATTCTGGAAGAAACTGATAGTCTTGGCACTCCTATGTTAGTGGGTGTTCCTCTAAAAGCCTAGTGAGTTACCTTGAATGCCATCTGCTTTTTGTTTATATAAATGTTTGCTTTGCTTGCTAGGAGTTGTTCTGAGTGTGATTGTTAACCCTGGCGCAGGACAGAAGCCTGCCTATCTACTGATACTGAACGCAAAGGATATGAGTGAAGTCGCCAGGGCTGAAGTGGAGATTAACATTCCTGTTACCTTCCATGGAATGTTCAAAAGATCGTGACCACTCTCTTCAGTGCACTTCTCATTGTTTGCTTTTTTTGGCTTTGAAAAGGTACATTTCTAGTTACAAAAACTCAAAACTATTTTCCAGCTCTGTCTTTGATTTGTAAAATTAGTTCATTAAGACTGAGACTTTTTTTTTAAATGTTTGCAGTGTTGTTGGTTGTAGCTGTGCTGGTCTTAGAATATTAGAGACAAAGTAATATCTTTTATTGGGCCAACTTCTGTTGGTAAGAGACAAGCTTTCAAGCTGCATAGTGCACTTCTTCAGGTCTGGGATGCTTTGAGCACATTTCCCAGACCTGAAGAAGAGCCCTGTGCAGCTTGAAAGTTTGTCTCTTTCACCAATAGAAGTTGGCCCAATAAAAGATATTATCTCCTCCATCGTCTCACTTTTCTTAATGGTCACTTAAGGTATTTTCTCATCAGATTTTTCAGGCTTGCACATTCTTGACAGAATTTTAAAAGGTGCAGCATCAAGCATTTTACAACGTAAAAGAAGAGTTCTTTACAGATTTAAACTTGGGGGCAGAGAGATACTTGAAATGATGCTATGTGAATTGTACGTTGTAGATTCAATAAATATCAGTGGAATAAGCTCAAGTGTGTCTTCTAATGAATGCTTTAGGAGGTGGCTATTTTATCCTGTATAAAAATGTATTGATTTGACTAAATTCCTGTTCACTGTATTAGCCTTCTAAAACCCAATGTTTTTTAGTGGGGCCACCACAAACCCCTCTAAGTTGACTACTGTCCTTCCTGTGGCCTTTTTTGAGAAACAGGATCTATCTATGAGTTAAGAGTCCAAGGCTTTGAGAGAGACAACATTTTCTCCATTCATAACACACACACACTCCAAAGAAATCTTGCAAGATGCAGCCAACAGGGTAACAGCTCATGTCCCACCTGCACCCTTCAGTTAAGGAGCAAGTCCCCTTCCAAGCATTAGTTAGTATGAAAGAAAATCCCCCACCTCTCTCCTCTTTTCTTCTAATTTGACAAGCAGAACCTTCCCAATTCCCAAACGATGTTTGTTTAAGTGACCAAGATCAAGACCTTTAATTTGTTTAGATTTAAATAGTGGCCACTTACTTGCCAGGGTGACAGTATTCTTATGACTCTGAGAAGTCCTACTCCCACAAAACACTGAGCCAGCCTCCAAATCCATATAATCATGTGCCCAGTCAGCTAAGCTTGGTGTTTGTACGTTATGCAAAAATCCAGAAGGTTGTTTGAAAAATAATGCTGTTACAGTTCATAACTGAAGCAGCCAGCTTCTGGGTAAAATAGCATTATTTGAGACACAATTTCATGAACTAACAAACCAGTTATCAGGTTAAATAACTAGAATGCTATTCATTACGTAAACATTTGGTTTAAATTTGATCTTTTGATGTTAAGTTAATATTAAAGCTGGAATATTAGCTCAGACCCTGAGCTGAAGCAATATTGTCTGTTAAAGCTTTATCCAAGAATTTAAATTACTTTAATTTCTTGTCACTATCAAAATTCCCATGTGAGATTCATTTTGCTCCTGCTTTCTTAGCACATGCAAAAGCAGCAAAGAAAAGGTCTTTGTTGTCACTATCTTTTACTCCAACAAATGTATTTCTGCTTGTGAATGATTCCAGATTGATACACTGGAAATTGAATTTTTCTGTTTATTTGCAGAATAGGCATCCAATTCTCATGAGGCCAAAGGGGCCCAGTTAAGCTTCCCCACAGTGCCCTGCTGAAGTACCTCACCTCCTGTGAGGAAAGACTGCATCTAGAGTGTTCAAATACACTGCCAAATGGATTCTTGACTTTTACTGAATTGGAGACAAAGTGCCAATTCCAGGACTAGTTTCTATGAGGTCTCTTTCAACATCAGTTTCTTTCACATAGGCCAAACAGTCTTCAGATTGTAACGACTTTCAGTCAACAACCTGGGCTGGAGGAAGGTCCATTAATAATATTAGATCATATCATAATACTTTTGCATCCAGAAATCTCAGTATTTTACAAGTATTTTATCATAACTATCAGATGAGGAAACTGAGGCACAGAGAGGTGAAATGACTTGCCACATAGGCGAGAGAGAGAGAGCTGGAAACAGAACCCAGTGTTCCTGTCTCCCAGGTCAGTGCACTATTCACTGACTCATCTTGTGTCCTTTAACTAACTGAACGCCTAGTGCTGGCTAAATGTTATCCCAACAGTATAGAGAGACTAGATCTTTTAATAGGCCTTGGATCACCCGTTACATTTATGTGGCATTGGATTAGACCCACAGTGATGCAGATTTATGGCATGTGGTTAAAGACAGTTCCACAACAAATGAGTTCAGAAGCAAGAAGGATCCCTTCAGCCCCTATTTACACTGATGAACACAGAGAAGTTTGACAGTATAATTTTAAAGCAAATATCCTAGTAGAAGAATAAAGCTTTTATTTTTAAGATCAGCTTTCACTCAATTATTACTTTTCATTTTTTTCTATTGTAGACTGAGAAACCAGTTTGCTCTTACATTTTCATTTTCAAAGTGTGAATATTAATAACCCAAGAATTGTTTTTGCACAAAGAGGAGTTTGCTTCATTACACATGCTGAGTAGCAAGATCCAAAAGTTCATTCATTTTCCTTTCTTTACATAGTATAATTTTCAAATTTGCTAGTGCAACAGAGATACAAATATAAATCAAGTTGGCCTGAACTCAGCTCCCTTTTTATAGTGACAGTTTCTATAACTAATTTAAGTTGTACTAAAAGTATCAAAATGTTAGAAAATTACTTCCATTTAAAAACATTGTGTATTGGCATTCTTAAAAACCTAATTATTTGCAAATGGCAGTGTGATTACAATCTGATAACAGGGTATCGTTGCAGAGATGTGATCTGGTACTTCTGTTGTTTCATAATTGTTAAACATTGTGCAATCACCTGATGAAAAAGAAAACAGGATAAGCAATTAATCCTCCAGAAAGTGTGTGCACCAGAAGTTACATTATTTTTAGAAACTCAGATACTGCTTTTGTTTTTATTTTTTGTAGAACAATTGATGCTTAAAAATGATGAATTGTCAAAAACTAACGTTATATACAGATGTAGAAGAAAAATAGAGAAATATTTTGCTGAAGGAGGAAAAAGGAAGACAAAAAGGAAGCAAACAAATGTCCCTCTACTCTAGGCAACTGTGAGGAAATAAAATTAATTTGAAGTAACTAATGACAAAAGCATACATTTTCTATTATTAAACTATCTTGTCCCACCCCTTTGTTTGACCAACATACAATTAGCTGGGGTGATAGACTGATCATCTAATCCAAAATGTCATAACTCTGCACGACAGGTATTCCCAATTATACAGAAAAACTCACTATGCTGCTCCTTTTCTCAAGACTTAATCTTTTAGAAAATAGTTTTTCTTAGTCTCCCATGGCAATACAATCTAAGCATACCTGTCCAATTTGTCTTGAAAAATAAGATCATTTCACATGTTCAATTTTAAAGTAAGGAAATTACAACTTCTATATTGATTTTTTCTTGTTCTAAATATACTGATTTATAGTGACTCAGATCATGTCTGGCATAGATTTGATATGGAAAGATTCTTTCCAAAGTTCTCTGCATATCTTTCTCTCATTCTTTATTGAAATCAAGGGTTGTTTGGTCCTGCTTTAATAGTGAACACCCCACCAATAGAGCATATTACCACACAAAAGCCTATTAGGCAGGCACATATATTTTTCCATTTAGGTCAGTATCTGCAACTAATAGTGAGAACTGGGGTAGGAGGCGACATGGAATAGTAAAAGGCCAGCTCAGAATTGCAAGGAAAATGAACTTTGGTGTCCCAATGGAATTGATTGTGAAGGCAGGTATGGATAGCTCACTGATTACTGTGCATTTTTCTTTCCAAATTTAATTTCTAGACAGATGTATTTGTGTTCATGAACTTCAATATGTGAAAGACACATCTGTCTCCCATAAACAGAGTTGCCACAAAATGCCAGAGAAAAATATTGAAAAACGTATATTGCACCCTCACTATACGTTAAGTGGCATATGATCCTTGCCCTAAAGAGCTGACTGTGTCAAAGTATACAGTACACGAAGCTTCTAAAGAAATAATACTAACAAACAATAAGACAAGACAAAAGACAAGTGTCCAGGTATGATAGATAGTGAGGAGGCACAAACGGAAGCAGTGAGTTTTAAGGAAGAATATGAATGAGTGGATGCACAGCAGATTAGAAGGCATGAAGTCAAGAGTAAAAAAGAGAAATGCAGCCCGAGGAGAGAGGACTGGGAAGAATTTAGGGATTGAGGAGCTAGGAATGTTTTAAAAAAGAGTGGAGATGTAGGTAAGGACTAGATTACACAGGGCCTCAAAGAAATCTTCAAGGAGATTGAAGCCAGTTAAAGAATTCTTGGGGGAGGTTCCATGATCAAAGCAACCAGAATGGAAGAGGTTTGCAACAGGACCATTTTGGATAGATTGGCATGGAGAGAAAGATCTGAATTCTTTGTGTGGATATATGCATTTAATGTAAGGAAAGGGGGGCATGGCTCTGTGTTTATGTTGCACTCCCTGTCAGCCAGGAAAGCTAATGATCCAACCCGTAGACCAAATTCAACAATGAATCCTGGTCATATGCTATCAGGAACACGTTGCGCATATGCTAAGAAGAATGTAAGGAAAGAACCTACCTTCCTAGAATTCTGTGGCAGTATTATGCCATCATCCCAGAGTCGAGCAGAGGAGTAAAATGCACTGCTTTCTTCATCTAGCCTGGATAAGAGTATTTCAGAAGTTTAAGTTCAGAATATGAAATTAATTGGCCAATTCATATCAGAGAAACAGAAGCATAAGTGTTTAAGGCACGAATTCTACTCTGGGATGCACCTGTGGAGCTACCATAGAAGTCAGTGGGTGACCAGTGTATATATAAGAATTTAACCCCTAAGGTGGTCTGAATTTCAGACATCCTGCAGAAAGATAGTAATTCCACATGCAAAGGAAATATGCAAAGTTTTCTACTTAATGTAAAACCATGTTTTATAACCAACCAATATGTTGGTTAGATTTTCCTCCATGTATGAGGCAATGCACTGGCATTTTTTTGGTGGATCTGCTTTAATTGGTGAGATATTTTAGTAGGTGTGTTGGTCTGGAAGATAACTAAAAAAAGTGAAATTAATTTAATCATAACCATAAATTAAGGGGGTTATTTTTAATACTTACTTTTCTTTTAATTGCTTTAACTCCAAGTCATCTCCTGTGCCATCATCCACTCCAGCCTGTGGGAATGTGGAGCTATTTCTTGAATCCATAAGGGCAACCCTTGCATTCGGCCACAGGAAGAGGAAGTTTGGATCAAATGACCTCCCGCACTTAAAACAAAAAAACTAAAAGTGAGACACTATTCAAGCTCAAGGAGCTTAAGTACTAAACTAAGCCGTTCACATAGGATGATGCAGTCAGGTCCTTGAAGAACAAAATTTAATAGTTCTTTCAGGTGTGTATATTCTCCTTTGGCAAATGAACCTATCAGACTTAAGCCAATTCTTTTAAGTCTTTATAGGGATCAATTAAAACACTTCAACATATTAAACTGAAGTAAAAAATCATATTCTCTGCACTAATGTAGGACTTAAGGTATGAACCAAAATGACAAGTTTTAGCATGTTCTGTTTAATTTTTCAGTTGCGTTTTTTAAAATGTCTTTGTTTATATCTACATATAAAAAGGCATTAACAGTATTTTACATGAATAATTTATATATATCATTTCTGGCCCAAAATACCTAAAATGGTGAATATTAACTCAGTTTGTCAAGTCTAACAAACAAATGCATGCACACATTATAAACTTTCACGTCATGGAATATAACTGATAAAGGACCTGTCCTGAGGTGGGGTTGAACACCTTCAACTCCTTCTAGCTTCAGTTAGAGTTCACAGCACTCAGCACCTTACTGGATGTGAGTTAAGACTATACTTCAGAAATGTCTGGTTGTAAAACATATAACTATATTTATACACATACTTAACTTTAAGCATGTGATTAGTCCACACTGCCTATGCTACTAGCATTGGAAATGAGAAGTACAATAAATCAACTAAAACATCTAGTCCTTGATCACTGGGACCAATGTGCTTCAGCTGAGGAACAAAGGCAGGATTTGATCCTTGGTGTGATTATTATAATTAATGGAATTACATGTCTGTGTCAATGGCAGATGGAACTAGATGGAAACCTGTAACAAGTCAGATATTACCCAACATATTAGCCATACCATAGCATAACTTTCATTGCCATAACAGCCGCCAATTACAAGGGTTATCTTGGGTACAGCAGCACAAGCAACTGCAGCCATCATGGAGGCCTGTGCCTTTAATCTATTGGTGTGAGCCTCTGCCTGAAATTAAAATACAGATGAAGTCACCATAGTTCTTAAATATTTTGTCTAAATTCCCTTCATCCCACCCAAACTTATAAAGCATCTGAGGATTTCTTTGTATAAAATTCTAAGTGATCAATGTTTTCGGAACAAATAAATCAGGAAGAGCGTAGCACAAAAGTGAGTATTATAGCATATGTCAGAATACTATAAATCAGTGAAATAATTATTGCCTGTGTTGATAGTGGAGCACTGCTCTGCTACGAAAGTCCTGAATCCTGAAGTGACTTTGGCTCCGTCTAGGCTAGTAAAGCTTAGATGCACTGCGACTGTGCCACGCTTGAACTCAAATGATAGAGGCATACAGGAAGAGTAGGGCTAGGAAAGAAATGTGTGCATGGAGACAGGAGTTCTCTTCTCCCAGAATCTAGTGCTAAGCCTACCCTGATGTTCTCTGTGGCTTTGGACAATTCACTTTAACTCTCTGCCTCAGTATTTCCATCTGTGCAATAGAGATAATACTTACATACCTTCCTGATGAGGCTATTGTGAGAATTGACTAGTTAATATTTTTAGATGGAAAGCACTGAGTGCTAGGGTTTACTACTTGCACTAAAGGCTAGACACCTTGCCACCCCAGGTTAATGGATAGTGTTGTTAAAGCAAGAGAATGTGGCTAAGTAACACGAGGGAGAAATGGTGACCCTAGAGTGTAGGTTTAAGAATAAAATGGTTTAATCATCAAAATGAAAAAGTTTTAAACAAAGACAGTGATTCTTAACAAAATGAATAGTGACTTTCAGTCAACATGAAAAATGAGTCAGGACAAGAATTAGGAACTACCTTTTTATTCTTGAATTATGGTGCCATACCTGTGAGAGACTTGTTGGCTCTCCTGCATGTGGAGCAGTATTCTGGAGAAACAGGATGGGAATGCTTCGCTGACTACACAGCTGTACAAAGTGGCTGCCCTTTAGAGAAGCATCGTGAGTCAGTTCACCATTGTTAGCCACTATCCCAACTAGGTGTCTAACAAAACACACATAGGAACGCTTTCATTTTTGTATCTTGAGATTGTAGTGAACTGACTAACAAAAATAATAATTTCCATATGTGCTAGTATCAGACCTACAGGAGCATCTTCAACAGAAACTCAAAATAAGATATACTTTGCACTTGCACACTGCCTTTCACTCGAGGATCTCAAAATGCTTTACTAACACTGAGCTTCACAACATCCCTGTGGAGTAGGATAGTGTCATACCCATTTAACAGATAAATACACTTAGATGAGGTAACAGAAATGTTAAGTGACTTGTTCCAGGTCACAGTGAGATGATGGGCAGAACTATGAATGCAACCCAGAAGTCCTGACTCCCTTCCTCATAACTTAGTGTGACATACGTGTCTCTAGTTAACATCTACTGTTCATTATTTACATTTAAAACCAAAATAAAAATGTAAAAGGTATTTAATTTCTGAACAGTTTCTTTAAAAAAACAAAACCAAGTATTATTTATGTCAAACAAGTGTGTCAAATATTCTTTCTCTATAAAATGTCATTTAAAATAGAAACTTTAATCATGATCAACACCGACACCTAAGGTTCAACTGTACAGAGGCCTGCCATGTATGTTTGTGCTTCCAAACAAACAAGATCACAAGATAAATGCACACAGAATATATCTGATAACTTAACATGGTCTTTTTAGCACATACTGAGCGTTTAAGCAACAGATCACATAAAGAGTCTAACATAAAAGAGAGGCCACACTTTGTACTTTAACTGAAAATCCTGTTTTCATGCAGAGCTGGTCGCTTTGGAAACACTTGAAAATAGATTAAAAATTCATTTACTACCACTTTCTCCTTCCCCACATCCAACTTATATTGTTTAGTTAACAATGGCTTGTTTCATTAAATGTCCTCAATGCTAGTCCAAAAATACTGCTTAGTGGGGTTAGGACTTTGAGGCTCTACGTGGTAAAAAAAAGGAAATAGGGGACTGGACCAGTTTAAATGGCAAAGCTTCAATTGCTATTGCCAGAAAAAAAGATCAGGTTGTGATGATTATTTCTTTCTAGTTTAATCATGAGCAAACCCTACTCAGACTCTAAAGGATAAACTGTGCAGCTAAAAGAAAAACAAACATGTTTTACAATGCATTCTGAAACTTCTGCAGGGATAATGGACATTCTGTACTACCCTCAATAGCTGCAAGTCTTAGCTTAAACTAGATTTCCAGTTTATTATGAAGATTAGGCTCATCAAAATCTGTGTTTTATTTAGAGCAGGGAGTCTGATTAAGAAATTCAACAGGACACACAAGGCCAGTAAATACTAGTAACTCTGAAGATGGCTACTTATCAATGGTCTCAGCTTGACAAACTCTCAAGCTACTAGTGGCAGCAAGCAATATATACTAGCCCAATATACTCAGCTGTGTAATTTGTCATTTCAGCATAATGGAACGTCTGCCTCAAATATACATCTTGTCTTAGGGGAAAATCAATTAACCTGACTGCTAAGTAGAATAGCATGCTTTATTAATTCTAGCAAAATAATTTATCTTCTAACACTGTTTAGTGATAAACATAACCCCTTTTTTCTCCTTAATGAATGTTATCACACTAGAGATTACTCTGATTCTCAAAATAGACCTAAATATTTATTTTTATCTTTTAAAGATTGTAAGTGAATTCAGTGTTGGTAAAATGTGCCAGCGTAACAACCCCAGAGGATGAAGTAATTTCTTATCCACTGAAGTGGCACAGAATAGAAACTCATTCACGCTGCCTCACCCATATATCCCTCAGTCTGGCTCTACAGGGACCACTTTGAGAGGCTCAGTCTCCAAGCCCTTTCACTGTTTAATAAATCCGCTGAGATTGCCAGCAAAGTACCAAGTTGTATGTGCACAGGTATCCACCTAGGCATTAGACTGAATCACCAATTCATTTCACATAGGCCAAAAACAGCCATCATCTTGTAATGGCTCTCAGCCACTATTGACCTGGACAAGTCTGAATTCAGAACCTAGAGGTTAAATGTTAGGCTAACTAGGGCTATATTATTATCAATCACTTGAACCATCCAGAACCCTAATTTAAGATTGCTTTTTTTTTTACTGCAAGACCTAATAATGATATAAAAGTTTCTTAATCAAAAGAGTCTGAATTATTTTGTAATAAACTCTTGCAGTCTTACCCTTCCACATGGGCAAATCCTGTTACTAATGTTGTTCCATATTCAGCTTTGAACTCCTGGAACCTGCTTCCATCTATCAGACGGCTCAAAATCTACAAGGAAATTACTTGTTTTCAACAGAAACTTAAATCAAGATTGGATATCTTTCTAAATGTATGTTTTGTTCAACCAGAAATTATGGCCTATGTTATTCAGAAGGTCAGACTAGATCTAATATCCTTCAGACTTTAAAAAACTATTAAATCTAAATATATGCAATAAGCACAAAAACAAATTTTGTTAATACTTGATTACCTGCTATGTACTTGGAAACAAACTTTAATCTTGGCTCAAAAAAGGACTTTCACATGCACAAATACCCAAATTTGCACAAATAAAAAAGGCTCTTGGGAGTGCAATTACCTGGTTTGTATGCACAAGCAACTCTCTACATTAAACTATGTGCATTCACACATTTTTCAGGTGTAGTTTCAGAGGATCATTTCAAAATCAAGCTGCGGCCACTGAATTGTTAGAATTTACTGCTGGAAAATGATGCTGCATTAATATCTCTGGAGACCAAAATCCTCTTATATCCACAGACCAGGTATGACATGAGGCGTGATAGTCAAAGCTTCCCCACACTGCCCCACTAATGTGCCTGATCTGGAACGACCACCAGAGAGTGGGAGGGAGTCAGACTCCTTAATTCACTCATTCCTTGGCCTCTTGGACTACCAGCAAGGGTGTAAATTAGTGCCAATTGTAAGAGTGGTTTCTGTGATGAGGAGCTTTGTCTATGGGGAAATGGACAAAGACCACCAAAACCATTTTCCATAGATTTGCAGTTCCTTAAATTAGCGACAGAGATGCAAAGCACACTGATTCTGCAGCACTCCCAGCTCCTACAAGCCTAGGCGTGTGGGGGTAGTAGTACTTCCAGGATCATTTGGTGCAGTGACCCTCTTCTCTAACACTTTTTGTTTTTACACAGCCATAAGGAACCTTTGCCATTACACTGTGCAATATACTAAGAGGAGCTGAAGAAGTACTCAAGACCTTGGCAACAATAATATGCAACACTGAGTATTTCATGTAATTTACAATTCCTAAATGAATCCTCCAAAGAAAGACAGCATGTTTTCTTTTCATATGCAGATATTGGATTAAGCAGACACCTAAAAATTGTGAACTACTACAGCATTTGTCCTCCTTACCAGTTTAATATGTAGAGTATATCTATAACCTCGAGGTGCAAGCCCCAGGAGCTCTTCAGCACTGTACAGGGGCTCATCATACTCCAAAGTTTCCTCTGGTGGAAGTTCGTAATTTAGTGTCATGATAATATTTCTAACACATTCATATGCTTCCTTTTCTGAAGATGCGAAATGGTCAACACAGCCACTGACTCTAAGGGAGAATGAAATTTTAGAAACACATGACAAAAATGGAAGTTCAGGACATCAAACTACATTAATGAAAAATTAAGACTGATGCTAACTACAGATTAAATGGGGAGGGGAAATCACTTCTATCATCTGCACTGTGGGGATTTTCCAGATTTACAGGGGACTTTTTGCATTTTTGTCCTTGCTTCAGGTGCATTGACTTCATGTAAGTCAATGGAAGTTCTGTGCCTGGAACAACTGCAACCTAAACAGAAGATTCATAGTGAAGAGGAGAGGAGAGAATATCTCCCCTTATTACTTTGGTGTTCAGCTATATTAAAGGAAAAAGGTTTGTACTCGTGTTCAATATGTTCCTGATACAACATTTGAAATGATAGAGAAAAATCATTTTTGCAATCTCTTTACACAAGCAGCATGTCAGGATTGGAAATAAAGAAATCAACTTTCATATGCTGTACGGTCCCATTTATCTAAATGTCACTGGAATACCCAAAACCTTCAGATTAACATTTGATTGATCATAACATCCAGCCCAGCAGGCTCTGGAGTTGAGTTTCTGAGTTTGCCAAGCTCAGGGTGCAGTGGAGGTATCTGCAATGCAGAGCACAGTGAAGACAGAACCCGCCTCCCCTCCTATATGCAGCTGCAAAATATTCTTTTGGCAACTACAGCAATTTCTTGCATGGAAAAATAATAAGAAAATGTTTAGATACTTGAAATTGTCCTGCTAGTGCTCTAATCCCTTTTGAGTTCAGCTTCCATTTCCTCTCGTCCTCTTAGGCAGCAGGGATTACTAGTGGAGGCAGAAAGGCTGGTTCCTTGTTTCTAGCTGTTTTTACAAGCGTCCAGTCTCTTTTTTGCAATGAAATATTTTAATGCCTTCAAATTAGGTATTTATCTGGCCCCCGTTACCATAGTATCTCAGTGCCTCACAATTTTAATGCATTTATCCTTATAACAGCCCTTTGTAAGGCAGGGAAGTGCTATTATTCTGATTTTACAAATGGGGACCTGAGGCACAGAGAGACCAACTGATTCTCACAAGGTCACACGAGAAGTCTGTGGCAGAGCAGGGAACTGAACCCAGATTTCCCTAGTCCCAGGTTAGCGCCGTAATCACTGAACCTTCCTCTCTGCTGGTGTAAATAAATCAATAGCTTTCCTCCCCCTCAAATCCTGGGTGATGATAAATTCCAATTATGGGCCCAATCCTGCACTCCCTACTGAATTACTAATACAGTCAACTGTTTTAAGGTCTCGGGAGCAGGCTATGAAATGGTTAGGTTGTTTGAGCACAAACAGTAAAATGAAAAATTAAAATAATTATGAAAATACACTCGTGTTACATATGTTTGGTGTGTTCTTTTAAAAATGAATGTCTCTCGAACTATGACACTCCCATGTATGTGCAAAAAGGCTCTAAAGTTACTCACCTATAATTTCTAATGTGTTTTCAAGGCACACTTCCCATCTGTAGGATCATAGGTGTCCTGACACTGCAGACATCAGGCATATCTTTTGACCCATAACAACTCATGTTGAATGATACTTTATAATTACTAAACATATTAAGTCCCATTTTTGATAAACATTGTACCTACTTAGAGTGCATATAGGCTCCTCCTAGGTCCTCAGGAGAGACATCTTCTCCTGTGGCAGCTTTAACCAAAGGGGGTCCAGCAAGGAACATAGTACCGATTTTGTCTACAATTACAGTTTCTTCTGCCATGGTAGGAACATAGGCACCCCCAGCTGTACAAGAACCACACACCACTGCCACCTAGGGGACAAAGCAAGATATTTGAGTAAGGAGAATGCTTGGGCAGAAACATTTTAATTTCAGTAGTAAGAGCTGTCATTAGGCACTTTTGAGATTAATGATCGTTATGCACCTAATTAAAAAGCCCCCAAAACTTTTTAACAAATCTTTTATTTTAACTGTACAGTTGGATTCAATTACCTGGCTGCTAAATTCTTATGTAATGAAAGAACATTAAAAGGGAGCATTTTGTTGCTAATACTTGATCAATTACCACAAAACAAGAGCTTTTTCTCAATTTACTTTAGGGAACTGTATCCTGGCTCAAAACCTTGTATTATCATTATTTTAAACATGTTTATTCAATATTCTGCAGTGGGAAAACTGCCAGTGGTAGATTTTTTTTTTCCACTGAAGAAGGTGAGGTGTGTGCACCAGGAAATACCCGAAGAATGTGCATGGACAAGAGGTTCTAATGAATGTAATACTGGTGTTCTCTGCAGTAGTAACGTTGCTGAAATTTTATAGATTATGTGTAAATGTGGCAGAATTTGATTAAACTGACATGTCAGTAAATGTCAATTTCAGCTGACACAATGACAGACTAACTGATGGAAAAAAATATTGATCTTCAATACTGACCAGGAGCACAGCCCTCCCCTCACACTTGCGCCTGCAGGGATCAGGTATCACTGGCCCTGGGGCAGCACAGGCAGCCCTCTGCAGCCCTGCTGTCACAGACCCGCTCCTGCACTCCCATAACGGCAAAGCTGCAAAGGGCTCCCTGTGTTGCTCCAGGCCAGTGACACCCCATCTCTGCAGGCTCAAGGTATGGAGCAGGCTGCTGTCTTGGCAGGGCAGAGCAGAGACCTCTGTCCAGGGCTGCAAGGAGGAGGACAAGTCCCCAGCCAGGGAAGAGGCCAGACTGAGTAGGAGCTATTAAGCACCAAGGTAGCCTCCCCCGTGGTTGGGAACTTGTTCTCCTCATGGTCCTGGCTGCAGAGCTTCTGCTCTGCCCCACCAGGACAGCAGCCTTTCCCACAACTTGTGCCGGCAGGGTCATGTGTCAGCAGTCCCTCAGCCATTCAGGGAACCCTCTGCAGCCCTGCTGTCACGGTCCTGCTAATTCATTCACCACCAAGGAGGATGAGAGCCATCCCCAGACATGAGTTCAAGATCCCTTTTAGTCTTAAACCATCCCCACTAATTCATACTTAATCACCTCCCAAGAACTTCCTAGTGTAACTCTCAGCTTTGAAATAACTAGATTTCTTGGAACCATAGATACAAGTTTAACCATTGTCAACACAACCTTCCAATACAGATAAACTGACTGCCATGCAATTTACTCTGTGTGTGTATCAGGCACTGTCTTTTCCACATGGACTTTAAGGACAAATGGTGTTTTTCCTAAGATCAGGATTTGCTCTAGTGTCCTTGGCCAAAATTTTGCTTTGCTCATCCCAAAGGAGAACTGCATTTCAGTGTTGCTAGACAGAGTTTGTAAAGCACTTTTGGGATCCTTCAGACTGAAAAGAGATATTTACACTTTATGATTTCCCATTTGTTTTTTTCCCCCTCAACATAAACAAATCTAGAAGTTAAAGTATTTTTGCATATCTGAGTGTTGATTCTAGAGACTGTACTACTGAAAATAAAGCATTTTCAATAAATCCATTAACCACATATGCTATCCTTATACAGATCCAATGTGACACTGTACCTGAGGGATTTTCATAGCAGACATTATTGCCTCATTGTAGAATATTCGGCCACCATGGGACTGGTCAGGAAAGAGCTCTGCCTGACAATAAAGAAAAGACAGTTTTTAACCAGAGTTTCAGTATTATTTTTATTTCAGTATTATTTTATTTTAGCTTTGCCAAACACAAAAGCAAACACGTTGTAAAGAATATCTGATTCATACAAGGCCACTGTTAGGAATCACAATGTATAGCTTTCAGGTACTGCTTTATTCTTTATTGTATGTATTGCCCACCTGAAGCTCAATTCAACAAAAATATCCACGGCCTTCTGTGCTGCACAAGACAGAGAGAAGTCACAGATCTTAGCTCTGTGAAAGGGCAATCTATTCAAATTCAAGGTCAGCTGGGGCATAGAAGCAATTTCTCATTATATATATGGGCACAGACTGAAAACCAGGGAATAGGACAGCTCATATTCATTCTGTATTTGTGAAATGAATTCAACACAGTTTCTCTTTTGTCTTCAATGCAATTTCTGGATTCAGAATTAAACCTGATGCTGTTTCAGTCATACAGAGCTCCTGCTGACTCAGTAACTGGCTCAGAGATGGTGACTGTCTACAAAGCTTTGCTTTTTGTTTGAGATGGTGCAGCTTTCGAACTTCAGCAGAATACTCAGTACTAAGAATACTCACATTCTTTGCGGAAACTTGAATTCTATGCAGTGAAAATGAAAGTATTTATGACCTCTAAAAAGCCTCTCTTTCATATTACAGCAAGGAGAAAATCTCAATTTTATTTTAAGGGGCCTATTTATCATCAATCTTCTCTGCAGTATTAATACAAACTTTATACTAAAATACTTTGTCTTTGCAAAACTTTTTCATATTGAAAATACAAACTCAAAACACTGATGAGCAAGGGGATCTTTACTTGAGCTCCCAGTGTTTGTTCCTAGGTAGAGACCCGAGTTTCTAAACATTGATCATGTTGGCTTCATTTAGATGCGAGATCAGTCAGAATGACTTTCACAGTCCTGGATGTTAGAAACATCTGCTAGACTCTGATTTGTTTGCAGAGTTCAAGTAGAGTGTAACTTGGACAAATATGAAAGTCAGCTGGTCAAAAAATGAGCATAATAAAGAGATTCACTTCTAAAAATTAATCTGATGCAGATAAAAAATGGCTATTTTCATACAATGTGCCCTTTCCAATATTACCTGTAGTGGTAGGAATGCTCCCCCACTGTCAACTAGATATACAGATAAAAGTCTGTTTTGCATTGCTATTTGTTGAGCTCTCAGCTGTTTCTTCACGGAAATAGGATAAATGGTCCCGCCTTTAACTGTTGCATCATTTGCCATAAAGACACACCAGACTCCACAGATTTTTCCAATTCCTGAAACAAAGCCCACAGACATTTATCAAGGACTCTTGATAAATAATCCAAGTACAGACATTTTGCAACAATTCCATACACTGAACAAGAAAGCCAAAGTGCATCTAAGCATGTTATTCTTTTCAGTAGTAGCAGCATATCAGTAAGGCTTTCTACAGCATTTACCCTTATGGCAATGAAGCCAGAGATACTGCATAGAGGAAACACCTCCTACTCTGTAGCCTTACAGTGTGATCCTATTTTGAAAAATGAGAGTGAAGGCTAATGGCATTGTACAGATAAAAACAAGGGCAGAATGTGACCTGCAACATCTCTACTACTGATGTTACATGAGGAAAGAACCCAGCTCTCCAAATTAGTTTGCAGGTAGGCAATTAGGGAAAAAAAAATCTGTAAAAACGAAGAAAATTTGATAATCAGTGAGATACTGACCATGGAATCTCATGATACTGTTCTTCCAGTTGCTTTTCAGCACAGAACTGCACTTTCAAATGCAACAAAGCAAATTATTTTGTTATCAGAAGGCGTTTACTAAGCCCTGAACCAATCACCAAGAATTCATCTCATTTTACTCCCTCTTCGCTTAAAAGTGTTTGTGCTCACCACCCTTCCAAAAGTGGGTCATGGAAGCACTTACATAAAAAAAATTCCCCAGTGCAAAGGACCCACACAATACCCTAACTACCACATAAACACTTATTATAGGATGACTGGATCCTTTAAGAGGGATCAGGGTCCAATGCACCTGTGACTGGTCAGCTGCCCCACAACTTGGCTTAAGAGAAGGCACCTGCACCTTAGGGAGAGACAAAAAGGGCAGGTAAGAATTTTATAAGAACAGAGAGAAGGAACAACTGGAGGAAAAGCTGCTGAAGATCTGAAAGACAGCAGTAACTTTTTGCTACTGGTGATGTGTACTAAGGAAAGCTATTGGGAGAACTGACTAGAGCTAGGAATCCCACCACGATACAGGAAAACGTGTGCACAGGCTCCTAGGAATGAGTGTAAGAAACAGTTTAGTTGATGTGAAGAGTGAGTGAAGCAAGTCTTGGCATACACAGGTAAATGGCCTGGACAGTGGGGACCTGGTATAGGGGCAAAAGAAACAGACAGAAAGGTTAATGACTCTCAGGTGGATAAGCTGGGAATGGTGACTTTTGAATGAGACTAAGAGTTGCTACCTTGTTTTACTTCAGAGTTTTGGGAGGAACTGCTTTTACTATGAGGGGTCCATGAGCTGTGGTACTTCACACGGATAAAAGGTTTGAATTTGCCACTGAGAGATCCATGGGTGGATGGAGAGAAATCTGAGCAGGCTGCACTTGTACTAATGAGGCTGGCTGTAGTAAGGTGCCTATGACAGGGTTTTGCTGTAACAGAACTAAACCAAGGGCTTGTGCACAAAGGGGCGCTTGTGCAGGGCCCTCTGAATTTCACTTTAAGTGAATACTTCTTTATAGAACATGAAAGTAACCTCTGACGCTTTCTGGGTGATCATAGCAGCAGCAAAGAGATGCATGTGTCCAATAATGATATATATTAGGCATAATTTGTCATACATTCTGAATACCTACTGGAAACAACTCAAATATCATGTTGGTAGTCTGAGAACAGTTCACTAACGAATGCCACTGTTCCTGTGTTAATCACTCAGTTGCTCAAGCTCCCTTAATTTGACTGGGTAGCCTTTAGTTAATGTGCTTGTGATGCCACATTTAACGTTTTGAGAGAAACCAATCACTGTTGTAATGAGGACAAAACATTAAACCAATAATACAGCACATTCAACAATAAGGAAGAAATGTCAGGCAAAAAAACCTACTAACGTTTTTTTTCAGGGTTTCACAACCTAAATCATGGAAGAATATCAGCGCCAACGGGCTGAACTCTTCCATTCTGGGAAGAAACACCAAAAAAGTCTGCTAATTTCCTTTTCTTGTGAAAAATGCATTACTAAGGCTTTGGAGAATATGATCTTTTCAACATGTGCAACTACTGGAGCTTTCATAGATGTTAAAGGAAGCTACATAGTGATAGTAAGAAAAACTCTGTTCCAGAGTTTGTCCCCTGGCCTATATGTGCTCCTGTGGCAGTGTACAGAGATTGTAAAGCTGCTACAAGTAGCTAGGGGAGAACTGCTCTAGCGAAGGAACCATGTAGGACTGATTTTATCAGCCATATGCTGCCCCCTACACAAACCCCAGCGTAGGGGGAGTGCCAGGAATGGGCAGGAGGGGGTATCTCCATAGTGCATGCCATTACAGAGATTCCAAGCTGTCCAGCAACTTATAACCAGCCCTTGGAGGACTGCTGTAAATCAGAACACTCTCAGCACTATTCCAGTTTATGCCAGGGGTCATACTCCCCCCACCCCACCCCTCACAACCGGTCTGGGAGGTTTAAAAACATCCATTCCCTTCCTCTCCTGGGCTGTGCCTCACACAGGCATAGCACAGAAATGGACCCTCAATCTCAAATCAATCTTTATGGTCACTAAAAGGAACTAGAGAGCAATGAATATATTTGGCTTACGAACTCAAAATCCATATTAATTATATTCAGATTTATTATCAATTAAACAAAAAGCATTATTTTTTATTACACATGCAATAATTTTTCCCATACACCAACTATAGAGGCCACAAATCTTACCAGTGAGGCATCCAGCAGCAGGGACATCACCATATGGCAAATCAAAGCCCGCAAAAGGAGACAGCTCAAGAAAAGGTTCATCATCGAGGAGCATTCTTAGGCGTTCACGAACAAACAACTTCTTGTTTCTTTGGGTATGACGCAAGATTGCATTTTCTCCGCCTCCTTTACTGACCTTGCAAACCAACTCTGAATATCTGATTTAAAAAACAAAGCTTAATTTAATGAAAAACAGCGTTATCAAATAATCTTTTAAACAAGTTAATACAGTAATTAAATGCACTACCCAGTTGTCACACCGATGTCTGACAATATGGTTAAACTATCACTTTTGGATTATGTTTCTGGAAGGGAGTTATTTTCAGTTAAATTAATTATAATTATATTATAATTTAGTTCACAGCAACCAAGTAACCCAAAAAAAGCACAGATATTTTATAGGAATGAGACATTTCAGTTTGATTTTCACACATTAATTAGATTTCTCAAGCCTAATAAGACAGCTTAGAAAACAATCAAAATAAAATACTTTTATGGTTTTTTCATAGCTACTGGAACTTATTAGATATATAGTCATTTCCTTGGTATTGCCCATATACATCCACCATTCAATGTTTTAAACTACCTATGGGATCAAATTATCATCTGTATTGACAGCTCAATCTATGGAGTACTAAGTGACACAGCTGTTACTGATTGCCACAACTAAAGCATCTGGTCCTGAGAGATGTTGAACACTTGCTGTTTAGAATTTTCACTACAGAGCAAATATTAAATTGTTATCGCAGTTTACCAGCCTTAATTCAATTTTGGCAACCCTTACTTTTAGGGTTCACTACTTTAGAAAAAGAAACCATTCACTGACTTCTTCCTTGGCTCCCCGTCAACAAGTGCTGAAAATAGCTTATCCACTGGCACAGACCGAACAGAACTAATGTTCAATTCCATGGCAGAAAGAATGTTTTAAACCTAGTGAACATCGCAGCATTATACTTTCACAAAATTAAAAGTGACTAGCATAATTTTATTGTCTGAGCAAAACGCAGTGCAAATAAGAAACAGAATAAACAGTAAACAGTAAATTTGATTTGACAATCTGTTTGAAAGTTAAGTAAAACTTTTATTTTTAAATATATATTTTTAACTGCAAGTGTCACTTTTATCCAAAGACATTGGGCTGACAAAACGATATATGAACAAGACTGTACATTATTCAGTATTCCTACTGTGGCTTCCTGCAGGGTAAGTATGTAAGTTAAAATGCCTCATGAGAAAAAGCAAATTGTAAATAAGTATTTAAATACCACCACAGGGGGGCACCCTATCTTTTCCATAGTTTTGCTTTTGCTTATGTAGCATACTTCTGAGTAAAGACCTTTGAGTTGTTGCCATATGATCCTTAAGGACAAATACATAAAAGAAATGAATCACTTTCCTCCTTTTATTAGTGAATCATGACTAATTGAGAACTGTCATCTACTATTTCACTGGAGTTTTGAAAATGTATGAGTCATCACCATCTTTGCATTCAAAATTAAACAAAGGACAAATTTTATTATAGAAAATTACTTGTTAGTAACATATGCAAAATAATACAGCATAGCTAAATGTTTTAAATTTGGGTGCCTAACTCTAGGCACCTCAATCGATATTTAGGCATCTACAGAACTGGGTTGACATTTGGAAAAGCTGAGCAAATACCTTGCAAATAGACTGTGTCCAGGTAAGCACCAGCAAAAGAACCCTTTCAAACTTGCAGGTGGCAAAAATCCTGCTAAAAATCTTAATTTCTAGACTTTTTAAATTGCTGACTGATTTAAAGGTATTTGAAACTGTCTATAGGGTACCTTGTGTGTAGTCAAGTTTGTACACATACTAATATTGCAAAAGAATTACAAAAATGGCCAATTACCTTTGAATACAAGCCTCGCTGTTTCTTAAGTTTTCTTCAAACACATGTTCACATACAGAAGGGATACTTCCATCTAAAACAGGGTAGGTTTTTGTATAATGTCTGTATCTTGCTTTGTTACTTACAAAACAATGGGGAAACATATTATATTTAAATGTAGGGACAGTCTTTTTCATAACCTGGAAGAGACTAGTTTGTAGTATCCACATTGTCTGCCTGTCTTTGTGGAAGTCTTTATAATTTCTTGTGAATAAAGGACTTAAGGTTTGGATTCTTGAAGACATGAAGCTAGGAGAGTCTGCAGCCTGAGCGTATTGTTCCACATGGACCTAGGAAGCATTAAAGAAGAAACAGCTTATTTCCAGAATTCAAATTTACAGAGCCCTAGATTGAAGGAGTGAAAACTAACAGGCAGGCCAAGTTCCATGGCACAATTGTCAAAATGCCAAGCCTTGAAAGGCTAAATTCAAGTTACTTTTCATTTTTTTTAACCAGTGAACTAAATGCTTACTGAATAATAAAGACTATTTTTAGAATTACAGAGCATCCTTAACTCCTAATGACTACAGGTGGAATTGTAGGTGCTGGGCATCTCTGAAAATTGGGCTGCAAGAACTGTGCTACTGATCAGTGGCAGAGTTGGCATCCCTAAGCACCTGGAAACATTCACCCCATTATTGAGCAGCATTCACAGTTATTAAGAAGGGGGTAGGTGTGAGGGCTACATTGTTTATACACCACTAATCACAGGACGCTAGCTAGCCCTAGAGGTCTTACTTTTCAGGATATCTCAAGTACTTCAGTGCCTCTGCCCTGGTCCTTCCCTCTGAAGCACCTGACACCAGCCCCTGAGAGAGAGACAGGAAATGGGCCTCGATGGCAGTTCATAGGTGGCTCTCACCCCACAGAGCTGACCCCTTCACAACCCAGCTGCGAGGCCGGCCTGAATTCGGGCTGCTAGGAGCCTTAGCGCAGCCAGGCCGGCTAGGCCCTGCCCCTACCGGCTCCACGCACGGCACTTGCTCTGCAGCGAGCGAGCGCGGGCTCTTCCCCCCAACAGCGCCGGGAGCCTCCCGGGCGGGGAAGGGAGCCGCAGCCGAGACACGCAGGCCTGTCAGGGCGCAGACCCGCAGACCCTCCCACGGGCCCCCGCAGTCTTCTCGCTCCCGGGCACGGCGGCGCAGCGAGCTCGGAGCCCGGCTCTGAGAGGCGGCGGGACGCGGCCGGGCGGAGCGAGGCTGCAGCTCTCGATGGGGCGGGCCCTGGCTAACTTCAATCAACCGCTCTCCGCGAAAGTCGCAGGCTGGGCTGGGCTGACCAGCCCGTGACCGCTCCCGCCCCCTCTCCCCCCGCGGCCCCGGGCAGAGCTGGGCTTTCGCGCGAGGCCCGGCCCGGCCCGGCGCCGCGCCGCCTTCTTCCTGGCGCTTGTACCGGGGGGGCGGGGGACTCCCGGCCTCCCCCGCCTCAGCTCAGCACAGCACCCCAGAGCCCGGCCCCGCGCAGGGCTTGTCCCCTAGAGCTGCCCGCCCCGCGAGGAGAGGGGAGACCTGCTGCCTGGCTCAGCAGCCCGCTGAGCACCGCCTTCGAGTCCGGGATCTGCCCGGGCCGTGCACACGCCGCCAGGAGCCCGCCCCTGTGTGTGTCTGTCTGTCTGTCTGTCTGTCTGCGCGGCCCGAGGCGGGGAGTCAAAGCCGGCAGCTGTGGGGCATAGGTCCTGTATTCTTCCCAGCTGAGGGGGTTCTCCTGGAGCCCGGCTGTAGGGCAGGGGCCTATGCTGGGAGCTAGAGGATGTGAGCTCTGCCCCTCTGGGGCAATCAGCTGTGAGGGGCAGCACGATGCCATCCATAGAGTCTGAGGGAGCAGGTGCCATGCCCGGCTCCCCTGCCTGCAACCTTTACTTCCAACCTCCATCCTGCACGGCACAAACTGCCCGCTCATCCCAGCAAAGCATGTGGCAGGTGTGTGGCACCGGGGCACAAGCACCACAGGACGCATCCAGCCTTTGCTGTCCTGTCCTGCGGAGTTCTTGGGATGGGCTATTAAAATGTTTTCTCTTTTTCCTTCTACCTCCATCTCCACCTGCTTTTTCTCTTGATCTGTTCTCCTATCAAGTCTTTGTCTTCCTGGCTCTTTATTTTTTTTCGCCCTCTGTTCTCTTATTCCCCCCTCTTCAAAACCTTCTTGCCTTATTTCTCTCCCTTCCTATCCCTCTCTAATTCTGACTCCCCGCCTTTCCTCTCTGCCTTTTTCCATTTTCATCCTTTGCCAACTCAAGTACAGACGAGCGAAATTGCAGTTTATTTGGAGGTTAACTCATTGTTTTGTATTCAGTGCAAGGCAGTTCTTAATGCGTTCTGTTACATGAAGGATTTCACCGTGTTTCAGTGACACACTTGAACTCATCCATATTTCTGTGATCTCTCCCACTATTCCAGTGGCGTGCCGTGCTGTGGGTCTCTGGCGCCAGGGGGCCATGCTTACATTGGTGTCTTTGTTGGCGGCAGCACCCCATGGTGGGGTGGGGGGGAGGTCTGCGGGCCGGTTTTCTGCTTTCCCCCTGCTGTGAGGGTGGTAGGGGCTGCCCGGTGGTGGGGGGAGGGAGGCGTGACAGGCTCTGGTCCCCATGGCTCCCTCTTTGCGTCCAGTGGAGGGGCCAGGAGTATGCCCTGGCTGCCTGTGACAGGGGCCGGCTCCTCCCCCCCAGGCCGGCATCCAGGGGCATGGCCCCCCCCTCGCCCTCTCCTCGGTAGGCCACTGCACTATTCATAGAGTTACAACTTGACAGTTTGGTAATCACTCTCTCTATGTGAATCCCAGGGTCTTGTTTTCTCCTCTCCTGGTTTTCTATGTTTTTCTCCATTCCCTGCTTTCCTTCTCAGTCTCTCCCCAACTCCTCTCCCTTTATTCGCTCTCTTGTTCTATTTCATCCTTTCTTCTTGCTCTTTCATGTTTGTATTTAGGCATGTTGCTTTCTTAGATTTGGGTTGTTCGGAAAGCACTGGTAGAGTTATGTTAAAGTATTGATGATCTACCTTAGGAGAAGAAGCCAATATCCATCACAAAAAATACAAAAAAGATAAAGCACTCACACAGGTGCCACAGAAAATAGATACAGTTACATATGTTGTGACCCGTGCAGTGCCTAGGGCAGCCATCTGATAATGCCAAGGTCAGAGCAGGCTGTAAAAAGAGAGCAGATTCTCCCAACTGGTGGGTGACACTGAAGTCAGGCTTCCCAACCAGCCACAAACTGCACTTTTGAATCCCCACAGAAGCCAGTATACAAATACACAGAGAGCCCTTTACTGCATTTCAGCTTCTGGCTCCCAAATCAGCACTGGGTCCAGTAAAGAGACCAGTTATTTAAACTCTATGCTCTTTACTAAAAAGGTTCCCTCTGACTCCAAGGGGTCAGCCACAGTACCAGCTCAATATAAGTTTGGATCTTACCTAAAATACCACGCTGCCAGCCAATCCTTTAGTAACTAAAACTAAAGATTTATTGTAAAAACAAAGAAATAAACCATAAGAGAAATGTTAAAGAATTAAAGCAAATCAGATACAAATGATTGAAAGTCTATATACATCAGGTTTCTAGAGGAATTGTGGAGTTGCAGGCTTGTACAGTTCCTCTGGTATACATCCAACACCTGGATGGGTCTAAGTCCTTCCGTTCAGTTGCAAAATGAATTGATCCAGAGGCAGGTATATGGCTGTAGCTGAACAGGTATAATGACAAAATGGTTTCTGTGGCTTGGCCTTATATACTCTCTGGCCCTGGCCATGCGGTCTTATGGAATATTACAAGAACTAAAATGGAGTCCAGAGTCACACGGGCCAATCCTGGTAACTCTTCAGGTATGTCTTTAGTTTCTTCCTGGCCCCTGGCATCCATGAGTGTCTTAATGGGCCATTAAGCAGGCTATTGTCTTGCCACCATCCTATCTGGGGTGTTGCCCAGGCAGCACAATTTGAAATACAGATATCTCAAATATATCTATAACTTCCATTTCACATATTACACATGAACATAAGTATCATCATCTGACTTAGCATATTATAACCTTTCTAACAGTACCTGATATGGTATATCTCACATGAATTATTATGATTTTGACATATTGATGTCAAACAATATAACAAATGCTCTCCCCCCACTCCCCCAATCTACCCAGCATGACAGTTGTATATCATTGGTTTTCAACTTGTGGCCCATGGACCTCTGGGGATCTGCAGATTATGTCTAAGGGGTCTGTGAAAGGTCATTATCGTAAAATGGTGGTTTTCAGCCTGTGGTCCGCAGAGTCCTGAGGGTCCACAGACTATGTCTAAGATTTCCAAGGGGGTCTGGATCTGCATCTCTGTGTGAAAATTTTTAGGGTTCTGCAAATGAAAAAAGTTTGTAATCCAGTGCTGTGTATTGTCCTTGATTTTAAAGTGTAGATTCTTTCTTACTTATAAGGAATATCACAGTCTATGCATTGTAGCCTCTAGTTATTTTCTGCTGAAATTTTAGGCCTCGTGTTTTAATTACTTAAAAATTCCAGTTTTGAGGGAGACTAATGAACGGGCCACAAAACATTTGGTTTCCAACTGTTCCTTTCATATTTGGGTTTTACACAGGCTGCAAATGGACTGGAAGCTGTAGATTACATTTTAAAATACTTTTACCAGCAGGGATATTTCTAAATCATTTGATGCTTTAACTATGCAGGCAGGATGTCTAAACATTTTTCTAATTAAGAATGTAATTAAAATATTAAAATTGATTTGAATTTTTACTTCCACTCAGCACACTATTTCTGGGCTGCTTTAATGAGTTTGCTATTGTTTAGTCATGACATAACCCTCTTCTAGAAATTACAGCTTGTTGCCTTTCAGCGATATCATTAAAATGCATTCCTGCCAGATATATCTTTATACATACATATTAATAAGACTTCTTGAGGATAATTAAGCAATGACTAATACATTGCTGAACATAACTTTCCCAGAATAGGTGGTGGAAACTGTGAGTAAAAGGATTTTTATATGATATTAAAAATTATTAGCAATAACAATAATTTTTGAAGACTGGTTATTTTAAATTATTATAGCTCTATAGTCTTTTTTTTACATTGCAAATGAATGCAATAGTGTGTGCTATTGATTTTATTAAGGGGAGAAATGCTTATGGACGTTTTTGAAACCGCCCTGGTGGCAATCTGAAGGATCCAGCCACAATCCTCATCTAAATAGATGAGATCATATCTCCCTCTAGTGGCTGGCCCATATAGAATATATAGAATATAAAATCCTGCTGCTGCCACCAGCTAATAATAGCTCAAGAGGTAGAGAGACCTGTGCTGAAGGTTTTATTCCCACTGACGTCTGAGGGAGTAGATGTTACATTTGTGCTTCTCATAGATACATCTACACTGCAAATGGAGGTGAGATTGCAACATAGATTTACATTGTCATGCTAGTTTAACCTAGTAAGCATGGCTAACAGTAGCAGTGACAACATAGCAGCGCAGATCCTGGTGAGGGCCAGCAACCTGAGTGCATATCTGAGTCCACGGTGGGCTTATATTGGACTGGATAGCCTGTACAGCTACGTCCTTGCTACCACTATTAACCATGCCAGCTAGATTGAAGCTTGCCCAGGTATGCCTACCAGTGCTGCAATCACACCTTCATTTGTGGTATAGATGTACCCTGTGTGAAAAGGCCAGGAGAGTTTAGCACTTTAGGAGTTAGACTCCTCAAAGCTGGAGGGCCAGGAGAAGGAGGGGCCTTTCTGCACCAGGCAGAAGACCTGGGCAGTGTGAACTGTATCTTGTAAAAGTAGCAGAGTCCCCACCCTGGCATGCACTGTCCCAGAGTCCCAAGATTTCATCTAGGCCATCCACACCAATGCAAGTGATAGGTTTATATTACCACTATGGGAACTCAACTGTGGGATGAAATTTTCCTACCCAGCTTGGCAGCAGGGTACTAGACATCCGCTAGAACAGCCCATGGGATTGTATTAGTGATCCACTGCATCCTCCATGCAGGATGGAATCAGTGGTCAATAGCTGTAGACATTTTGCAGACCTACTATTTACTTCTACCCTGGTCCAGCCACAACCCTTTCTCCTTCGTATGTGTTACAACAGAGTAGGCTGCTATGGCATTCAACTCCATGGTCTACAACATACTCTGTAACCCCTGGTATGGCCTCTCCATTTTCTGGCTCACTGCACAGCAGAACTGCAGCAATTCCAGTGTCTTTTTGGTCCTTCTTTGGCTCAGATGATGGGAGGTGGGAAGGAGCAGTGACCAGAAATTCACTCGAAGTGAGCAGAATGTATTTTAAGGAGGCTAAAAACACCAAAATACCTTGAAGTCAGTGGGAGCTCCTGAGTGTTCAGCACTTTTGAAAATCAGGCCACTGATTTAGCTGCCTAAATATGTATTTGGGAGCCAAACTTTAGGTACCCTTTTTTGAATTATTGGCTAACGTCCCTTTCCTATAGACATAAATTCTATAGTACTTTAGTTTGTCCTGATATATTTGTGCATTTGCCTGTACTGACTATTTTATCATAATTCACATGCATAAACTATGTTTTCATCCTCCATAATTAAGCCTTAGGCTTCCTTTTTGAAAGCCATACTGTCCATAAAATTGTAACAGTGCATTTGAGTTCACTGGCAGATTGTTCTGTTTGAATTGAGAGGTTGTTGAGATTTAGTTTTTGAGTATACTTTTTAGTATTATAGTGTGCACTGGCCTGCCTAATTTTGTATACATTTATTTTGACCACTATACACATTTCATATTCATAATCAGAATACAGTCACGGTAATATAGATTACTTTTTCACATGCTTAAGTTGATGTTAGACTGGTTTTCTGCTGCTGAAAACAACACAGTGTGTTCAAACTAAAGGTTAAATAACTACATTGTGAAAGATGAAGTGCAACAAAAGCAAAGAGAAAGTGTTTAAGGGAATGTTTGTATTCTCTTGATAAACATTTGTTATTAATTCACTGTTCCAAAAGGCAACCAGGTGTGGATGGCAAATATCTTAATTAAAAGCAAGTAGATTCAAGTGGATTTATGTTACTCCTTCAGCTGAAATCTAGACTTTCTGTATATACTGAAGAAATAGCATAGAGCAGAGGTTCTCAACCAAGGGTATGCAGAGGTCTTCAAGGGGGTTCATCCACTCATCTAGATATTTGCCTAGTTTTACAACAGACTTCATAAGAAGCACTAGCGAAGTCAGTACAAACGAAAATTTCATACAATGATTTGCTTATACTGCTCTATGTACTATACACTGAAATGTAAGTACAATATTTATATTCCAGTTAATTTATTTTATAATTATATGGTAAAAATGAGAAAGTAAGCAATTTTTCAGTAATAGTGTGCTGTGACACATGTATTTTTATGTCTGATTTTGTGAGCAAATACTTTTTAAATGAGGTGAAACTTGGGGATACGCAAGATAAATCAGATTCCTGAAAAGGGTACAGTAGTCTGGAAAGGTTGAGAGCCACTGGCATAGAGTATCCTTGAATACTGAAAGGAAGCTGGCTGAAGCAAGAGTAAACAGATTTTCAGGAAGGATGCAGAGTTTGCATTTGTTACCCTAATGCATTTATTTTGAAACCTTTCTACCTTTACTTTGAGTATTTAGAACAGATGGGCTAGTGATATCAAAGTATGTGCAATGGACTGTACCAGCACCGAGGAAGAGTTTTATGCAGTTGCTCACTTTAACATGGATTTCAAATTCGTTCACAGAGTTTTCAAAAAAACCAACTTGCCATTTAAAGAACAGTCAGATGGGTGAGTGGAATTTTTTCTCCACTTTATTTAGAAACCTGCTCATGTGCACTGGATGCTGGGAGAAACCAGTAAACTGTTCGAATGTCATATCAAACGCTGGCACAGCCCCACTCTTAATACTGCTGCTTCTTATTTAGATTTTATTTTTTAATACTCCAAAGCCTTTCATGCATATTCTGATAACAATGGCCTGGAAATTGTGCCTAAATTAAACTATGGTTTTGTTTGTTTACTTAAAAGAGCTAAAAAGCTCATCCAAAACCACAACATTTTTGGGGGCTTCTGTAATTCCAAATCAGGCTCAACCAATTCCAGACAAATTTGGCAAAAATATTTGCTTTTGGCCACCTAAATGCTCAAAATACTGAGAGAAGAGCAAAGGAAGCTAAACTGCCTTAAAGTCTGAGATGTCCCAGAGGAGCTCAATGAAGTGGCTTGAATTGATAAGAGATGCTAGGAAGCTTATTGTAGAGCCAAAAGATATGAGAGACCATAGGGAGTTCACTGAATTGGCCTGAAGATATGAAAGTAGTTGTGTGAAAAATTAAAAGCCAGATCCTTAGCTTGTGTAATTTGATGTAGTGCGATTGGAGTCAGTTGAGCTGCAGTGGTTTATACCATTTGACGATCTGGTCCCATATCACATGTTCCTTAGTCCAGACTGGCTCTAGGTTTTGTGGAGCCCTTTGTGAAATAAGACCAGGGAGTGTCAGGTCCAGGTCCACGAACCATCTAAGGATCGCAGGATGTGACATCTGGGTGGGTGGATGAATTATTTTTTATTCTTAATTTTTCACTGCATCTATCCTAACCTGTAGGTGCATTACAACATTTATATGAAACTTACAATAAAATATTAACACAGGGCACTCAACTGGCCTGTAAATCATACAAGAGAAAGAAACAGAGAACTCCTATAACATCTTCCAAACCCTAGCTGACTTCTCCCAAACCAATCTCCACAGCTCCTCAGTCAGTATCTAATCATGCCATCCCTCTCCAGGAAAAGCATGGGCAAACAGGTTGATCTAGAAGTATGTCTGGGCTTTAGGCAGGAGAGGGAGCAAATTGGATTGCTAAGGACCTCTCACTGAGAATGCCCTGTTGGTAGCCCACCCCTGCTTATACTAGGAAGGGACTGTTAGCTCAGGTGCCTCACATGATCTCAGTTGTCACAGAAACACAAAGAGTTGGTCTCATTGTTGGAATGTAGTGGCACGCTGTCTGAAGTTGCTCATGACCATGAGTGCCTACCTCAGGGCAGAATGTCAAAAACAGGGCAGACACCCCAAACTAGTGATATATTCTATAATTAGATTTGACCAAGCCAGTGACAAATGTGAACTCCTGGATCACTATAAGTCTTACCATGGAGTCACAGACAGTCCCCTGAGACTCTCCAATCTATCTTGTCATGCAGGCAAGCTGTACTTAGTGATAAATGGTCACTTACACCAAAAATCACAAAATATTCAGGTTGCTTCTAGTCCCAAGAGACCAGTCACTTACCCCAGATCAACTGGTACTGTAAATCTTACACCAAAGACAATACCTATAGCCAATTCTGTAACAAACCAGCTAAATTAACTAGGAAACAGAAATAAGAATATTATTTACAGGTTAAAGGAAGCAAATCTATACACACAAATGAGTTGCAATCTAAATCCTAAAAATGACAGAATTCTAGAGATCTGTCAATTCAAAATGTATTTCAGGGCACACCCAGAGGTAACCTCTGGGGATCTCTGGCTTCAGTTTATTGTCTCAGGCCCTGTGAGAGTTCAAACAGCAAAGAAAAGAAAAATCTTCATGTGAACTATTTTTCCCCCTCTTCCAGCATTCAAACCAATGGGACAAGGCCTTCTGCACATACTTCTCCATGGGTGGATAGGGCAGTTAACAAGGCTTTTGTCTTATAATGGCCCACTTAATTATTGATAGTCCTCTTGGATGGGCGGGAAGTGGGCAGGATGTTTCCCATGCCTGGGTTCACAAGTTCAGAACAAACATTTTCAAAGTTATAAAGCAAAATTTACATATTTCCTGATAGCATGGAATATAGACATTACAAGTCAGATTAATGCATATAGCAAGCATTTCATAGAGTCTAAACACTAAATACGTTCTTATAAGACTAATACTTTTTTGAACAAACATACAGGTGAGATAGTTTGGTTTCCAACTGTGAATTTTTCAGTTCTTACCTAATGCCTACGGCCTTGGCCGGAGCTGGCAGTTGGTTTACCAGCATCTCAGTGGTATAGAAAAGTGAATAAATAATATCCCTTTACATTTAAAAAGCTTGCCATAACTGAAGGAGGTGGGTGGTGGAGAGGCCAGAATGTTTGTATCAGCTAGATCAGGAACAGGTTTTCAACAACCGAGAGAGGATTTGGAATCTTGTAGTTCATCTTTCCGGATGTGTAGGTGAAAGAATGTCTCAACAGGCCATTAGATTGCTGTGTGTGTGTGTGTGTTGTAAGAGAGTACTGAAGAGAAGGGGCTCCCTAGAGATTTCTGTGTGGCTCAGCATGTGCCTAGAGTCTGTTCTGTCAGGAGCCCTGCCTTCCCACTGGCATGGCTGTGGGCCGCTAGGGCCTTAAGTAGGAGATCAACTTGTCTGCTGGATCTGGCATCTGCCCACATCACAAAGGGCTTACAAAAGCATGGATAGTTAATGTGGCTGTGGGGCAAAAATTAATCACGTAAAAAGGGCTCCTTCTGACTCAAAATATTAGCTGCCTCTGTGTACCCAGTGCCACATCTGCTCACTGACAAAAGTATGTTTTTATTACTTTTTACTCCCATTAGCCCTGCGGAGTTATGGGAAAGAGCTGGATTCTATTCTGGTTCATGAACTGTTAACAGAATTGTTACCTAGTTTCCACTGCAGGGCCAAATTCTGATCTCAGTTACACCAATGCAACCCCACTGAAAACAATGAGAACAGAATTTGGCCCTCAGAATCTTTATTATTGGTGATAATGCACAAGCCAGAAAAAACCAAACGTGAACTTCTGAACTGCAGGTTGAATGTGCAGGGCTGGCAGTTAAACTCCTCCCATCTTTTTATTTGTAAACTGAACACAATTGATCTGGAATCACTGAGGGTATATCTACACTTAAAATGCTGCAGTGGTGTCCCTGCAGTGCTTCAGTGTAGTCACTATATATGCCACCAGGAGGGCTTCTCCCATTGATGTAGGTAATCCACCTCCCCAAGAGGCAGTAGCTCGGTTGACAGAAGAATTATTGCGTCAACATAGCGCTGGCTACACTGGGGTTAGGTCGGTATAGCTACATCTCTCAGGGTGTGGATTTTTTACACCCCAGGGAGACATAGCTGTGCTGAAGTAAATTCCTAGTATAGGCCAAGCCTGAGAGGCAATAAGCATGGGGACCCATAATGCCCTTTTTACACAGTAAGTTTTCAGAGTAGATTTGCATCTGAAAGGTTATTTCACTATTTCAACATACGGAAGGTGCTCGAAGAGTTATGGCATTGTTTGTTCTATGGGCCTGAGCCAATGCCTGTTGACGTCACCAGGAGTCTTTTAACTGATTTCAGTGGGTGCTGGACTGAACTCTAAATACATATTTCTCCCATTAGTATTTTATCCCAGGTGAAATGCTGATTTATTCTCTTCTTCTGCAAATGTTTACTGATGAGAGGTGACTCTGTAGTCTTAGACCATGTGGGAATGATTAGAGTGGATTGAACATGACATTGTAAGGTCATTTCCAGCTTGTAATCAGCAACAATGGATGTGGTTAGGCTAGTTAAATAAACATATGGAGAAGAGGATGAATCATTAAGTAAATAAATAGTTGATGCTTTGGGAACTGCCATTATATGTAATACTGTTGGGCAGATGTGACAAATACATTTCTTTTACTAAGGGCCTGTCTACACTTAAAATGCCAAAGAGGCACAGCTGAGCTGCTGCAGCTGCACTGTTGTAGTACTTCAGCACAGATACTACTTACGCCAACAGGAGGGCTTCTCCTGTTGGCATAGGCAAACCACCTTCCTCTGTAGCTAGGTTCACAGAAGAATCTGTGAAAAATCCACATCTCTGAAAGATGTAGCTATACGGATGTAAATTGGAGTGTAAACTAAACCAGTATAAACTTCCTTTTGTATCATTAAGTGGGTGTAAATAGAGTATGTAAGGGAGTTAGGTTGGGCCAGCAAGTAGGGACTGAGTGGGGTGCCAGAATCTTGCCCATTATGGTTAGTGCGTAATTGGAGCTACATGGGATGTGATTAATAGTTACCTTATTGATATTGATACAGGGCAATATTCTCCAGCAGTGTAGTGCAGTGTGTAATCTGACTTTAAAGATGGTTTAACTGGTCAAGGGGAGATAACGATTTAAGGAGAACCCTCCAATTGCATGTAGCCTATGTAGGAGTTTTTATTCTGGCCTTCACCTGGCTGTCAGTATATCTGGGGGAAGGAGGGGGGAAGTGTAACTGGAAAAAAGGGCACCTGGCCAGGACACCAGTCCTCAACCATATTACAGCACAATGTAAGATAGGACATCCCTCCTGCTACTCTAAAATGATGCAGGATGATTAGCCCTGCACAGAGCTGCAGAAAATTTAAAACAACTTTATTCATGCACCCCTGACTTATGCTGTGTGCAGCTCATCAGAACCTCAAAATCTGGCTCTTGGAGTCCAGTTTGCAATTGTATATAAGTGTAGAAAGTAGTAAAGCTTGTCTGATGAAAGCCATTTGCAGCAACCTTGGATCTCTGTATATAGCATGGTAAAGCAGAAGTTTTTTATTTGAGCCCTGGCATGCTTAGTTTTGACTTAGAGTGCAACATGGTTATTATGTGTCTATATTTAACCACAGTGTTTTTTTGCAGTAGTATCGCTGTGGTTCTTTCTTCACATTGCACACACATGACAGTGGAATATATAAAACATTCTCATTACCAAAAGAAATTTAATTTTGCAGCAATAATTAAATAGGAAGCTGTCACCGGAACTGCCTGGCAGTTTTTCAAAGTGTTACGCACTCAGCATTTGAATGTAAGAGAAAGGCAGAGGACTACCAAAGTAGCTATACTTCAAGTTGTCCAGAAAAGGCGCATACTGTATTCCTCAGCATTTCTCCCTCTTGCACTCTCTCAGCTTCTGATCATTCCCATTTTGGCTTCTCCCAATGCAATAGGACTCCTTGCCCCTCTGCCAAACACCGTCCAGCTGGCCGTCAGCGTCACACTGTCCAGCCACTCTTCTGTGCCATTGATCCTGAGTCTTCATTGGAGATCCCTGAGAGAGGGTCAAATTCTGGGAATGACAGAGGAGACCTTAACTTGGAGCACGCACTTGTGTTGATACATGCCGTTTATGAACAGATATATCAGTGCCCAATCCCTTCAGTGGATGAGAATAATCAGTCACAGACTCTCCCCTACTAGAAGCAGGGAGTCACATTTCAAAATATCCCTTTGGTTGGAGGTGGGAGCAATAGGATTCCAGCCTGAAAATCCCTTATCTGGCAATCAAATAGCATGGAAGGCATTTTGGACATGTCTGATTCTGGGGAGGGGTGGATGTTTCCTGGTAGACCCACAATTTCCTGTACTTATATTTTTCCCTTCACTCCTTGAGCAGAGTACAGTCTGACACTAATGTGTCAGTGCTCTGTGGACAGGAAATTGTTGGCCTCTGACTCCCAAGGCTCCAAACCAGTATAAGTCGTGAAGAAATAAAAACATGACACTAATGGAGTTTTCTTGTTCTCATTTCAGGATAAGAGCAGAGGAATCTAACTTTAAATCCATTAGTCTCCTTTACCTTTGGTCAGGGAATTATGTAGCTCCTCTCATTCCTTCTTCATTAAAACATACCTCCACCAAACATGTTGAAGGACTTGGCTATGGTACTTATGTCTGTAGCACATTTTGCTGTGCTAATGTCCTCCTCTGAAAAACAAATGACAAGTACCTGCGTGAATATCATCCAGACATAAGTCTTCTGTATATCACTATGCTAGTGCTTGTAATCTTAATGGTTCATATACCACATAATAAATGATTCCATATGTAGAATTCAAATGATCATAAGGTTCCTTATAACAAATGTTGGCCCTGGAATATCAATATTATATTGACAGTTGCCACATTTCAAACAATGACTTAATGGCCGTAGTGAAGGAATGGGACAGAGAAGTTCCAGTAAGACTTCAAGTAAAGGATAGGATGAATATTTCAAAAACGGCAAAGAGGAGGGCTGTCTGCTGGGACCCTTGTTTGAAATGAAGCAATTGGGTATCTTGACAGTGCAGTGACAAATTTGTTGCCATCTGATCAGTGGGATGTTAGTTTGTTGGTATCAGTCCAGCTCCTACGGATCAGATGTCCATGTTACTAAAACAATCACCACTACCACAGCTGGCACTAAATACCACCTTTGCTAAGATGATCAAGTCTCAGCACAAAGGTCAAAGAGAGACCAAGAGACCAATGAAGAATTTAATCCGTAGAGGTAGTCGCTTCAGGTCAGAGTCATGCCACATAATTGGAACAATCTAAATAAATTAGTGTTGCCAGTGTCCTTATTGCACCTATTTCGTTCATAAATCACAAGTGCAGGTCAGAATAACGAGTACGCTCAGTTCAGCTCAGGTGGGGGGGGTTATGTCACCTTTATGCCCTACCTCCATTTTAGGTCCAGCCAGGGACCAAATTGGTCCCCAGCACAAGTTAGAGCAGTCTAAAAGCTCGTGTGACATACACCTAGCCCTTTGTAGCCCAAACTGTCTTTTCCCTTTACTAGGCATCACTATGATATTGTGGCCTTGTCCTCTTTCCCTAGGCAATATCTCCTGCACAAATGGCCAGGTGGGCATGGGGTGGAAGAAGGAGTGGTGTATCAGTCACTATGGCTGCTCTGCAATACTTGGGGATTCCCTAAAAGCTGGAGGAATCCTCCACCAGCTGGTTAATCCATCATTTTGGCTGCTTTTTATGAAGTCAGAATCCTGCGAAACAGCTGTAGCAGAACTGAGGATCTGGCCAAGTGTTTGGTTTTATTTTGAAAATCAAGTTAAAAACAGCACCTGTACATGCATAATTTGTTTTTATCATGAGGTTTTGTCTATTGGCATGAATTAATCTCTCCCTAGACTCATAAACTGGGAACATATTTTAAAATAACATATTGACTATTCCCAAGCTAGAACTACTCTTAGCATATAATTTCTTAGCCTGCTCAAAAATCTGCTTTCCAAACCTAGTATCTATTATAAGGACCAAAGTGTAATTTTCTGCCCATTTGTGAACCATTTGTCAGCTAGTGACAATTTGCAGTAGCGATGGACTTCCCTATTCATGGAGGCATGGACAAAATTGCAAAATCAGGGCATCCATGCAGATTTTGTTGTATCCTATAAACTTAATGTTTTTTCCTATTTAAAAAAAAATAGACAATTTTTTCATGAGTGTGAAACCAGCCAAACAGCACCCATAAGATGTGTAATTTGTGGCATTCACCCCAATGGGGTGTGTATTTTTGCAGCATAATTCTCAGAGACCAGGACCCTTCACATTCTTGGAAATGGAGGTGACATTGTTTAATTTGATTTGCTGAACAGAACTTGCCAGTGTGAAATCCCTTAGAATTTTTGTTGGGGAGAAGAAAATTAGGAAGCTTGATCAGAACCACAACTCACGTCTGCTGCCTTCCTAAAATCTTAGATGTGATCACTGACCTTGAGTCTCTAGTTTGAACCTGACACTACCCAGATGCCTGTTCCTTCCCAGACTTGGTCTGGTCCCTGGCTCCCTTCACTCTCTGGACTGCTTCCCACTGAGGGATCCTTCTATTTTTTGCTGAAATAATTTAAGTAAAAATGTATATGGTATGAATAAAATTCAGGGTTCAGGTCCTCAGCCCCATAAACTTTGCTTTGCGCCACCAAATGTGTAAAACAGGCTCAAATAGCCAACTGATAATCCCACTTGTTTGTGGGAATCCCTCCAATGGTATACAGTTGATTTAACTAACCTTTCACCTTGCAGTGCCCTGTGTAGAGGCTGTGGCCAGAGCACTCCTCCTCTCACTTGCTGAAAAGACCCTTAGGAGCCATAGTAGCCAGAATGACTTAGAGCAGTCCTGAGGCTGCTCTGAATTGCTCATTTGATCTAGGCCGGTTCCAGAAGGCTTGAGCAAGGATGTACAAAGATGCTCCAACGGATATTCCTGAGCAGCTAGCCCAAGATTTTGATTCCGTCTTGTTTACAACAGTGAGTATTTAGCCATTTTTATTTTATTTTTTTAAAAACCCGACTACTTAGGGGGAAATGTTTGTTACTTATATCTGTGTCAGTGTTTCTCAACCAGGGGTACGCGTACCCCTGGGGGTACACAAAGGTCTTCCAGGGGGTACATCATCTAGATATTTGCCTAGTTTTACAATAGATAAATAAAAAACACTAGTGAAGTCAGTACAAACTAACATTTTATAAACAATAATTTGTTTATACTGTTCTATATGTTATACACTGAAATGTAAGTACAATATTTATATTCCAATCGATTTATTTTATAATTATGTGGTAAAAATGAAAAACTAAGCAATTTTTCAGTAACAGTGTGCTGTGACACTTTTATGTCTGTATTTTTATGTCTGATTTTGTAAGCAAATAATTTTTAAGTGAGGTGAAACTTGGAGTACCCAAGACAAAACAGACTCCTGAAAGGGATACAATAATCTGCAAAGGTTCAGAACCACTGATCTATGCAACTCGCTGAAGTCAGTGGGATTAAAAGGAAGAACAGAATTTTTTCATTCGTCTTCTCTCTCTCTCTCACTCTCTCTCATACACACACACACACGAGTTTTAAATATAAAGACAAATCTTGTATAAATAGGCAGGATGATATCAAGCTGGAAAGGAGTACTTGGTGTTAGTGTATAAACAGTTGTGGTGAGGAGCATAACCACAGTTCTGCCTGTGCTATCGCAGAGTGGAGTCAATAATATACTTCCCAGACAAAATACAACTCTGTTCAGTTTCTTATAAGTAACTGATAGTTTCTATAAAATGTGCAGTCCCCAGATAACTAATACTCACTGAGAATAACTAAGAGTGGGTGTGTGCTTTGACATAATATATTTTCTATACAGTGTTACAAATGAGACATATAAGAGAAAAACAAAGCTGTAGAACAGAGAAGTTCATGTCTTTCTAGTCAAATAATCTTACAGACAACAGTTTTGTGAATTGTAATTAGGATACATACTTATTACATACCCTGACCCATACTTATCTTGACAACATGCTCCTTAAAAATAATCACAACTCAAAACACTCAAGGTGTTTAATCTGTGTCCAGATATTTAGCCAAGTTTAAATCATAAAGAATTTTTTTCCAGTTGAAAAATAATTAGTGCAGAAATTAACAAGATTAAATTGTTCAGGTTAGATCTTTTGAGGCTTTAGGCTTAAGTATTTTTAAGAATTTCAGTGTAGAAATAATTTCATTATTAGATAATTTAGGGCTAAAATGTTGCAAAATATTGTCCCAGTCCTGCAAGGTGCTAAGTACCATCAGCTCCTGGTAATTTAAATGGGAATTAAGGGTGCTTAATATCTCCCTGGAGGCATTCAGCTCCTTGCAGGGTCATGCCCTATAAGATCAATATAAATATACCCATCAGTATTTTTCAAATGCCAACTAAAATAGTTTCTTGGCTGGATAAGACATTCCCCACTCATTCATACTGCAGCATTGTGCTAGTGCATAGAAGCCAGAAGGTGAAACTGGTTTGTCTGTTTTCATTATCAAAGCTGAGTGAAATGCAAAAAGGAGAAAAACAGAATGAATGGTGAAAAATAATCACCTTTTAAAAATTCTTTCAGATGTCATAATCCAAGATGTTAATAACACAGGTAAGGAAGTGTATTTTTTAATATGATTTTTCAACTGATTGGTCCTTTAATGTTATTTTTACAGACTGCGTAGTGATGAAAATTGAATACTATAAATTGCGGTTGCCATAAATAACAAGTATTACTGAGATTAATTGGAACCAATGGGAAAATACATTTGCAAGAGCAACTGAGGGTTTTTTTAAACATTTTATTAATATTTGGCCAAATTCATTCCTGGAAACTATGAAAATCATAGAAGTTATGAGATGAATTTGGCTCTTTATTGTTACCTCTCTCAACTGAGCAGCTAACCAAAAATTTCGGGTCTTGTAAGTTATTCCACTTAGGAGGGAAAATTGGTAAGAGGTATTTCTTTATTTGCAAAGAATGTACAAAGTCCTGTTTCTCTGAACAAAACAGCAGGAGACAAACAGCAAACAGTAACAAACAGCAGGAGACAGTTTCTGTGTTCACTGTTCTAAACTTGTCTTCCCAGCTGGCACTCTGTACCCAAAAAGCTTTTTTTCTTAGTTTTCTCTTAGGGCCACATTATCAGACTTCTCTTACTGTCTGCTTGGATTTCTCATGCTGCTTCTGTCTGTCCTTTGGTGCTTCAGCTTATGCGTGCGCTCTCTCTCACTCTTTCTCTGTCACAAACAGACACAGACACCATCAACAGTTCCACCAAACAAAGCCCTAGTTCCTGCATTTGAAAATCCTTGAGCCATAGCTTCAGCTTCCACTCAGCTTTTGCATGATCCTGTGTTTTGGATGCTACTGTTATTGTTTCAGCCCATTGATTACAATGGCTTCTTTACATTTATGCTGAATGTAAGATGGCAGCCCGCTTGACCAATAACAAAAAAGTTTAACTCTACCCATAACATCATGTTTAAATCATATACATTTTCAATACATCTTGGTATATTCACTGTGGTTATGTGCTCTAATGTATTCTCTATTTCCTTACTTCATATATATTACATTCCTAAACAAAAACTTTGTTCAAAAAGAGGTAATGTTGAAAATATTTCTTAAGAGTGCAGCTACCACATCCTCAAATATACAATTTCTTTTCAAACCCCCTTCACTCAAAAATGTTAAGGTTGGAAATGAACAGTTCAGGGATCCAGCCAGTTCTAATGCTGTATAGCCTCCATCACTTGTTATAACCACGCTTGACTGACACTGTCCAACCAACCAATGTTGCCCTCTGCAGTTTGCAAATGTCAAAGTGGGTCTTTATACACTAAAAAGTAACTCTTTACCTACTCTTCCAAAACACGAAAAGGCCATTCTTCCTCAGCAAGGCTAACAAAACAAAGCTGGATTTTTTTCCAATAAGTGATAGACAGATGCATTTTCAAAATATTGTAACTTTTCTGATTTTTACTAAACTTCCCAGGAAATCTCTACCCTGCAATGAAATATGGCATGCAAGATTTCAGGCTAAATTTGGGGGATATTGCAGGGGAAATTGAAAATTGGGTATATAAAGCTGGAGAAGGTATCTTCAGTCTTCATGGTGGAGTGACCTACCATAATACCTTCTTCCTTCGTGTGTTCACAATCCATTCAGTACTAAATGCCACCACTACCTCTGGCATTAAATCTGGATTAACTACAGGGGTTTCTGGTGGCTGTTACTTGTTTTGTTAAAGATCCCAGTAATTAATTGGCAACATTTTGCAATAGCGATTTTTTTACTGGGCTGGGCACAGGGCACAGGAAGGACAGGCTGAGTCTACGGTGCGTGCCTACAGTGTTCTGAAAAGTCACTGCAGTGATTCTATACATTTATGTCTACGTAATCCATTAGGCTAGAAAACCACAATCTTTAAACAGGGAAGAGCCTGCATATTAAAATAGTTTGCATTTCTACTGACAAATCGCTTTAAGTAAATGTTTACACCTAAAATGGAAACGATGAAAAATAAGCTATTTTTTTAAAGTTCTTTAACTGTCTGTTTAGATTGGAAGAAACTGCTTCACACTTGAATTGAATGTGTACCTGGGCATTTTTGTCTGCAGTGTTGTTATGCCCATATTGGTCCCAAGATGTTAGGGACAAGGTGGGCAAGATTATCTTTTACTGGACTAACACCTGTTGGTGAAAGAGACAAGATTTTGCAAAGAGCTCTTCTTCAGGTCTGGGCATTGGCATACAGTTGGTTAACTCTTAAAGCTTTATCTGTTTATAACATGTTTAACACAGTATTTGTGCAATATAAATTATAAATAATAATCTCCATGCAACTGGAGCTACTGAGAAACCAACTTCTGACTGGAAGGGATAAAAATAAAATGCACAAACTATGCTGTAAAAAATCACAGAATGCATTTTAAAAGATTTGAGAGATTCTGAACAGATCCACCCCATGTGGGTTATCTTTGATGTAAAGGTTTTTGAATTACTTGGCTCATCTTCCCCTGATATGCTGATATAATGGAGTTGCAGTGTGAGAAACTTTTATTCCACATTTGCAAACACCAACTCTGCAGGGGACCTCTTCAGTTGAATTGGCATGTGAGAGGATGTAGGAATCACATGGATTGTTCAGTACAGCCGTTACAAACAGTGAAGGATAAAGCGCTCTCTTGAAGACACCAGATAAGACATAGGATAGATGTGTCGATTTTAAATCTCTTTTAACAAGGTTCACCTTTGGTTCCTCTGCAGCTCTCAGACATTTCTGTTGTATAAAGGAGTCCTCAAAGTTTCACCCAATGTATCTGCTAAAAATAAGCTGCTTTTTCAGTGTCTGTACTTCTGGACTGTGATTTAATCATTCAAGATATTAAGAGCATCTCACACAATGGGAACCCAATTCTTTCAGGCGCCACCACAAGACACATAATTAATAATAAGAACACAAACATTCACACTAAAAGCTAATTGGAACTCAACAAGAGGGTATCCTGGACAACAAATGGCATTAGAGAATGAAGGAAATGATCTTCACCATGTAAACTTTGTCCTTGTAATCCAACCTTTATAGGAATACTAATAATTAAAAGGAGATACTTAATACTAATAATTAAGGGGGCATGGTATAATGGTCTGAGCATGGGAGTGGTAGCCAGGAGCTCCTGTATTCCAGTCCTGGCTCTGACACTGACCTTCAGTGTGGCCTTGGTAAATCATTTAACCTAGCTGCCTCAGTTTCCCCATTTGTAATATTGGGGTACTATGCGTCTC
The DNA here is from genome assembly GCF_026122565.2 of Emydura macquarii macquarii. Classification (NCBI taxonomy): domain Eukaryota; kingdom Metazoa; phylum Chordata; order Testudines; family Chelidae; genus Emydura; species Emydura macquarii. Next base: position 850,568 of record NW_027132618.1, on the reverse strand, counting down.
AAGAATTAATTTGAGATTAATTAACTTTGAGATCTTTGGCTGTCAAGAACAACAGAAGTGAAAGGAATTATAATTAAGGTACATATAATGTGTAGCAAAATTAATTTCTTTACATACCCAAATGGAGCTTTTCAATTTTACTATTTATAGTTTTGAATATATTCTCCAGCTGCTCCCATTCATTTTTATTGTTCTTTTTAAATACATGTCTGTGACCGTCACTCTCTTGATCTCAGTAGACTATCAGAGTAACATATTTTGCCTCTTCATTGTTAATAATGCTGTAATTGTGTCCTATATAGATAGTGATTATCACACTGGGAATGTTATACAAGAACCATGATTGCTCTATGATACATCAAATTTCCAGGAAGACTTAAATGATTTTTCTGGGCTGTAACAGACATTAAAGTACAGAATTAATGAAACACAGTTGCTGTGGCCTGAATCTAAAGGAATATAAATATTTAAAAACCACAAAACACTGAGCTCATTTGTGAACTCCTTACTCAGATTGCTGAGCAGCTATTTACACAATCAATCCCACTGACATCAACGAGATTACTAATGTGAGTAACTGCTCACCAGTAGGGGTGCTGGAACAGTTTTTATAGTGGGGTGCTGAGAGCCATTGAATCAAACTGTAAACCCTATATATGATGGAAATCACTTCAAGCCCAGGGATGTGGCAGCAATCCCAGCACCTCTTGTTCCAGCACCTATGCTCACGAGTGTGAATAAAGGGTTCACAATGTGGACCACTTCCAGAAAAGGATCAAGGCAAAGAGGCAAACTGCCATTAGATCTGAGCAAATAAACCACAGTAAATGATATATAATCCCGTTAATTTAGTCTCTGTAGTGTATCCATGAGCAAACTGTAAGTTCAACAACAGAATTTGAAATACATTCAGCATATTTTTTCTCCCCACTAAGATTTGATCACAGATAGTTTTCTGTTAAGTTTTTTATTCCCTATTGAAAATGCCAGCTGTGCTGCAGAGAGCTGTGATTGGCCACATAAATCATAGTCTGGTTTGTGTTCTGCTATTGAGTGAGCACACAAGTTCTTTCAGCATAAGTGCTTCTGTGCATGAATTTAAAATTCTGTTACTGTGAATATTCTTACGTGCATCTTTGACATTGGCTTTTTACCAACATCTATTCCATTAAAACTCAGTTGCTTGAATGTCCTCAGAAAATTATCACAAAAGGGGCATGAACATGTCCTAAGAAAATTCATTTCAAAATCAGAGTAAAAATTCCCAGAAAACAACTTGCAATAGTCACTTCTCTCTAGCTAACAGAGATTCCTCCTGGCTTTGATATTTTCTCCTGTGAATCACAGATAGAGGACCTTCTGCTGCTTTTCTACCCGCTTGTTTCTAGGGATGCAAGTTAGAGCATATTTGAGGTCCGAGAGAAAGACTTTTTGTGGAGGAACTGGCCCTGGAGGTTTCTCAGCATCTACAGCCAGCTCTTTATTAAGAGTATGTGTAATCTTATAATTTTTGGAGGGTTGTAAGAATATGGGTAATGTTATTTTATGTTCAATTTTGCTGTAAAAACAGGGCTGGTATACTTAAGCAAAGTGTTAGAGCTGCAAAGAATGCAAATGTCGATGGGGCATAAAACGTGTCTGCCTGCATTTTCCAGTTGGGTTGTGCCTTAATGGTGTGCTTAGAATTATACACATTCATGCAGTCCCTAACTATTTTCTTTGTTCTGTTACTAAATTCTCTTTTGGGTTCTGTTCTAAGAATGCTAGAACTTGTTTTTAGTTGCCAAACTGGAACAGTGTTCCTCGAGGGTTTCTCCCATTCTGCTAATATTATTGGATTGTGTATTTAAAATGCTGTTTAAGATGCATTGTGATTTGACAACTAATTAAGTAATATTTAGTCACTGAAAGAGAGACATTTAATCATTTTTTGGCTCAGTCCTTCTAAATTGCCCACTATTATTTTCTTACCATTTCGGTTCAGAAGTGAAGTGATGGCACAAAATCTTGATATGTTCTAAAGGTCTGTGGTCACCGAGAACGTCACAGCCACAACCCAGGGTACAATTTTGGTCCTTCTGCTAGAAAAACATAGGCTTCTCCCACTTGGATTAATAGAGAATCTCAAATACTGTATGTGGCTAGAGCTGGTTTTGACATTCCAGTAGAGGGCAGTGGTGATACCCTGTCCAGTATTTTACATGTTTCTGCCTAACTTCTTTTTTTAATTCATCATGCTTTAACATTTTCAGGTGGCAACTATATTGTCTTTGTAGTGTCCTTTGGCTCTTAAAGCATGCTTTCCCTTATCCCCCCCTTTTCAAACAGGCTGTGCCTATCCAGGTGTGTTGGCTAAACTATGTTAAATTCAGTTAAGATCTTCCAAGTTGAAACATAGTTTTAAACTTGGTTATAAATGGTAAATGGGGCAGTGAGTTTCTGTCACCACACCCAGTTCTAATGGCTTTCAGAGGCAAGGATAGTGAATATTGGGATAGCATAGGTAAGGGTTCTGCATACCCCTGTTCATTACGTCACTTCAATACTGCAGGCTGGTTATTTGCTCTCTTTATCACTTCCCCCCCAGGGGTTCAAAGAAATCAGCAAATCTCCCACATCAGAGCTAGGAATACCTAGCACCATTCATTCACTCACAGCAGGAAAGCTAGGGATTAATCAGAGGGGGAATGTTGTGAATTCCAGAGAGTTCTTTCTTTCTGTTGCACAGCTGGTGGCAGGGCATATTGCTACATGAAAGCAGCCCTGTCAGTATCAATCTTCATTACTAGGGCTGCTGCATTCCAGAGAATGAATTGGCCTCATTTGGTAACTCCCGTGCTGCTGTTCCCCTCTGCTGTGTTATACTCACAAAGAATCCAAATTCAAACACATTGAATTTGCAAATTGTCAGTCAGGCTCTGGGAATTACTACAACATCCCCCACCTCAGAAATACATCACTCTCCAATTCTAATTCTGTATGTGAATCACAGTTTTGTGGAAACTAGAAATGGCAAAGACATATTAGAGCATGCAGTCCGTCTTCTTGCCACTGCTGGATTGTTTTCATTCTAGTTTCACATCTTCTAAACAATGGGGCTGCCACTGCTTCCCTTGTGAAGCTTTTCCCCAAGTGCTTCTTTATATATTTTCAAATAGGACGTTTATTTAGATTGATAATATACAAGAAAAAGCTAATTGGTGCAGTTCCATTAATATAATATGGTGGGAACCTGGGAAATTAAGTGTTTTCTACAGGATGACTTTCTTATAAATGGAGGTTCATTTGTGCAATTCTTGACTTGTTGAAATGCTCTGGAACAATCTGGGTCTTTCATTCTTCCTCACAGAGTTCCGCTATATGTAGTGAGTAGGTTCTGCTGTCTGTATATATTATTAGTATTATTGTTGTTTTATTATTTATTGGTTATTATTTGTATTGCAATAGTGTGTTTAGGAGCTGCTGTCACAGACCAGCACTCCATTGTGCCAGATACTGTATATATCATATTTTTCACACAATGCTGTACAATCACATCAACAAAAATGGATGTTTATCTCTTCTGCTTCAGAGATGTTATCATCAATGGAATTTAGAACAGTATTGTAAGAAGCAATCTCATAGCAGACCCCTTTTAATAGCAATCCTACTATAGGGCACATGTTGGCACTATAACACAACTTCATTGAAACCAAATTCTTCCAATTTTTCTGTCCTTTAAGACAACAAGTTCAAGGACTAGCCTTTGCCCAGTCAATGAAGGTCTAAAATATACCTACAAATACAGTGGCTGTTGATTTACTCTTCACTGACTAAAATCAAGTTTGCTTTTATAGTAATGAAGAATCAAGGAGCTTGAAAGGTTATTCCTTGATCTGTATTGAAACCTTTTTTTATACTTTTTTTCAGCCCATACATAAATTTGTTTTTAAATATCAGAGCTACAACTGTGTTAAATGTCTATATCTAGATAATTTGGACTCAGATATTTATCTAGATCATCTAATATGTAAATATTAAACATATCTGTAATTCTACAGCAAGACCAAATTTTCCAGCAGGGATATGTTAATTCCATTGCAGATTTTTAAATTTGCTACACATTTTGCTGCTGATAATTACATATCTAAGTCTCCTGGCTTTAATTATGGCCCCTCTTGCTAGGTGACAATGCTAATAAATGATCAGTGGGGGTACAAGTCTATTTCTAAAAGGACCTTAAAAGCAAGGGAGGCATATTTGGCAATGTTTTGTTGGACTGCTCCATGCAACCAGCCTCCGTTCCAGGCAGGGCAGAACCCCTTGAACAAATTGCACCTATGTCCAGTAGGGCCCCTGTATGTTCTGGAACCTCTAGCTTCCAGGCTCCATCTTCAAAGATCATTCCTACTTCAGATTTGGGTAAGACCATTAAATCTAAGTCCTCAGATAAAAAGGCACATCACTCCTCTGGGAAGAGCAGGGAGCAGATCCTCAATGGGAATGCTTGGTAAAAAGAGCCTAAATCACTTCATCAATCCTTTTTGAAGGAGACTCCGTGGCCCAATATGGGTACCACTGGATCTCTGAGGGAGCACGGTACTAGGGCTCCAGTACTGCCTTGAAAATCGAAATCAGCTGCCTTTGGTACTGAGGCGAGGGCATCATGGATTGATTACCTCAGCACCAAGCACTTCAGCACCAGTCATTATGGTACAAGCCTCATGGATACCACTCTCTTCAACACTAATCACTTTCTTTTCACTAAACATTGCTTCTTGGAACAAGCATCGAGCTCTGATGGGTTTTTTGGCAAAACTGTACTACAGTCTTTAAGTAGGCGCCAAGCACCTACTGCCTTCATGTCAAGTCACTATCTATGAGTCACCCAGTGCACAATACATATGAACAAGCAGTCAATGAAGAAAGAAACTTACTTATCTTACAGTAATTGGAGTTCTTCAAGTTTCTTGTCCATATGTATTCCATGACTTGACAACCTTCTTTACTACTACAGAGTCTTTTAACATCAGGATTCTGCAATGGCAAAGGAACGGAGTTGTAGTTGGACCTGCTCTGCCCTTTTGGCACTCGAGGACACTTAGGGCGCACACGTGGCCCCAAAAGACACTGTTGGCCAAAAGATTCTGATCTCAAGTGCATGGGACACATGCGCACCAAGTATAGAATACATTTGGACAATATGTCTCAAAGAACTCTAGCTACTGTAAGGTAAGCAACTTTTCTCTTTCAAATAATGACCGCCAACTACAGACTTAAGCAGGATCCCCTTTTTTTTTGTCTGGCTCTTTGTGTTCTGCACATTTGTATGTCACAGTGTTTTATTTTGGTTTATTTTGCTTTCCTCTCCTTTCAAAGATAATCTGTTGTGTTCCTGAAAATGAAGACTAACAGCCTTTGCTAAAGTCAGGTCTGGGATTAGGCGGATATTATTTAAAAACATGCTGTCGAGGTCTGCCAATGTATTTCAATCTTCTTTTGCAAAATAGAATTGTTCCATTGTTGGGGTTTTTCAGAGTAATTGTGTCTTACATTACATTACATTCTCTAGCAGAATTGTGACATAAATAAATGTTCACTGTTGCTTGATTTACACCATCTAATCTAAGACTGATGTATATACCAAGCCATTAATGGTGACCCACTGAGTCATTTAACTTATAGTTACACTAGGTGAAAGCTCATGCTGTCATACCGGTGTAATTCATAAAGTATAAAAAAGCGGAAAATGGCTGAGAACTTAAAAATTGTATGGTAACAGATCATGAATCCTAGTGGTGATTGAACATGATGATAATCTAAACAAAAAGAGTTCTCAGCCATGCTTGTAGCTGGTTCCATTGCGTCCCAAAGACAATCTAGGCTTCACAGTGACAGTCCTAGAATTTTATTATATAGATTACCGAGATTGCTTCGGTATCACATTAACAATCAAATCATTTGGAGCTAGATTGTAACTTGGATAATGTACCTATGCAAAGAAGTAAGAACCAGACACCTCTTTCCCCATTCGTATATATCTATGCAGGCCACTGAGACCTTGGGTCTGAGTGTGCAGGAGTAAGTGAACCTGCTCACCTTCTTCCCTGGGGTCTCTATTCTCCACATTCAGAGTAATTGAGGTGGGGTAATAATTTGCTGCTGATACAAGTCAGCAGTAAACTACTACACCCCCAAGAGCCAAGAGGAAGCAGGGAAGTAATTGTGATTCAGATGCATATCTCTGAGTCACACAGCCTTTCTGGGTTACTCCTTGGGTGGTGCAGTTTATGCACCACTCCTTGCTCTGGGCTGTGTCTAAAAACACAATCTAGTCTTTCATCATTGTGGAAAAATAAAGTGTAACCAGCAGCTACAGTGCCTTGGCTATGATCAGGAGAAATCTTATAAAGCTGGAACAGGTCAGCACTTGGATAGGAAACTGCTAAGGAAAATCAGTATAGTGAGGTGGACAATGTGGTATGGCTGCTCAGTCATGTTGCAGACAGTCATGAGCTCCCTGACCATGCCACTGGGCCGCTGTGGATCATGGCAGTAGCCTTCAGAGCTGCCTGTTGTGAGAATAGGCTAGGGCTCACACAGAGATCACCAAATTGTTCAAGTGGTGGGAGACAGTGGAGTGGAGGTTCCGCAGCTTCCTCTGCTGTTTCTTTGTCCTCAGTTTGTTCCATGGATCCCTATTGCCAAGTGGATAGTCTTGTTGTGATTTATCAGTCAGCTCTGGTGCTGTGGGCCAGCGAGCTGCTCAGTCACTGCACCATCTCTGTGGCTGTCAGTCAGCTTGGAGAATTTGCTCCATGCTGGGGTTCTGAGGCAGCTACTGCCTCTCCTCCTTGCACTCTGTAAGGGCAGTGGAAGTTGATGTCACAGTTACACTAACATCCTTTTGTGCCACTCTGGCAATATAAAGGGGAGTGGAAACAGTCATCGGAGAATATTAACTACACAGGAGGCCTCTTCAGCTAGTGTAGAATTGGTAGTAGGGTTTCACACCAGCTCTCCTCTCAGCTCCTGGTGCAGGAGGTGAATTGGGAGAAGACAGGGACATGGTTAGGGTGCACTGCACTATAGCTATTCTTGCGTTTGAGGTCCATAGGAAGCAGATTGTAATTAGAGCAATCTCTGGGCTGCTGTAATATACACCTGTGGCCAGGCAGGCCCTGTAATGACCCAGAATATTGACATTTTAAAGCTACCCTAATACAACTACCCCTGTCCTGTCCTCCTCCCAAGCATGGGAACAGAATAGCTGAGAATAGGCCTTCAGACTCTATGTCTGAGGAAAAGCACAGCAAAGTGGGCCTGGAGCAGCTCCAGGGTCATCCTGGTGTTGTCAGGATGTGACTCGCACGTCCTAGTTACTGAGCTTTGGCTGATCTTGGCATTACTAAACTCCAAAGTCAACATTTGGCCACTCATTTATAAAGCACTTTGGATTCAGGATATTATTATTATTATCCCCTGACTGCACTCACAGAATTCCTAAGTGTCAAAATAACTGTTTGTTGGAGGCTTGAGAACTGGATTATGTTTATTATTAGATTCCTCTCTCAACGTTTTCCACTGATTACAGATTTACAAAGCTAGAACTTTCTCCCATGCGCTGAATTTAAATACACCACAGTCCACAGAGTCTGGATGGGCTTTCAACTTTAGAGGTTGGTGCAAGAGGAGGGGAGCACCCAGCCAACATCAAAGACTCATTGACTATGATGAAAATGGGTCTGGACAGACAGTTACTTGCCTTCTATCCTTCCCTTTAAACAGGTCTTCTTTGAGGGTACTGGAAGCCTAGTTCCTATGAAAGTTCAGCATTATTATAGTATCTTAGGAATAAAAGAAAAAAAAAAAGCCAACTTTTTATGGTATCTCCAAATTATTAACCATTGCCAGTGGTCATGCTATTATAGATACATTGTTTTCATAGATTACATTTGAGATAATTGGACAGTGAATAAGGGCTAAATCCTAGAGGGTGCTGAGTGGCCCCTGAGGAAAGGGATGACTGAAGGCAGGAATTGTGCCAATAGCAATGGCCAGAAGGCCCTCGGTGGAGACAAAGGAGGGGCTGATCCTGAAACACCCTTAGAGGGAGGCATTACCCTCTCTCACAAACTCAGTTTCTTTGTGTTAATTCCAGTTGCTTTTTGTTCACAGACTACCCCAGCAGGGGAGAGACTTTGAAGGGACCTGGCCGGAGGGCCAAATCACAGGAAGATGCAGGCCACTGCAGAGGCGGAAGAGCCAGCGGCAGTAGACCCCAGTGGAGAGCAAGCTGCTACACCATACCTGACCATGAGGAGGCATCAGCGGTAAGATGACCCCTTCACAAGCAAAACTCAAACCTCTGAAAAGCAAAACATCAAGAGTTAAGATATTTCAAACTTAAATGTCTGAAAACCAGGAAATATAGGACTAAGGTACACACCAATGTACTGGGTGACAGAGACTGGGAGGAATGCGCATCTCTAGTGTAGGACTGTATTTCATTCCAAGAATACTTGCATGTATGGAGCTACAAGCTGAAAACAATAACTCTACCTTAGGATCTGTCCAGTCACCTGGCTTTCTTTGTACCCCCTCTGGCCTTCTCCAGCCTCCTATGTCACTGTTTAGGGAAGGAGATGGCACCCTACAACATTCTTGAGACCTTGTACTCGAGCAGTTACCAACCCATTTCTAACTCTGTGTTGCTCAGTGTCAGACTCCAGTTTCTCCTGAAAGCACCTGTCAGTGACTGTCCCTAATAATATCCAAGATCCAATTCCAATTGTCTTAAAATAAAAGTACAGACTATAGAAACCGAGATAAAGCATACAATAAAATTGGGTTAAAAATTAACATGGCTGACTCAATACTACGAAAGCCATTACTATTGGGTTCTAAGTTTAGTTGCAAAGTATTGTTTAAGAATGCTGGCAATCTTACATGGAAGTTTGAAGTCTTTCTTCTAGAGGGCTACGTCTGTCTATTCCCTCTTGCCTGTCCACTACAAGTTCTGCAGCCTGTGGGACATGGTCCCAATTAGAGATGGGCCTGAACTGAAATTCCAGTTTCAAACACCATCGAACTGTGGTGAAGTTTGGATCCAGATCTAAACATTGCCGGTCAGATCTATCTCTATTCCCATAGGTCAGAAGTGTGGGAGAGAAACTGAATCAGCAACAATCCAAATCCTTCCTTCCTTGATAGGCATTGACTTTCTTTGTATCCTTCAAAAGACATGAGCCCTGATTCTCCACTGCCAAGCACGTTGCAAGTGTAGGATGGTACCAGCTCAGAATGATAGTGTTTTATACTCACTTTGCACTGATGTAAATGTCTATAAAAGGGTCAGGCCTTCATAACTGTCATATCTTCACCCAATATCAGACATCAATGGGATATGGTCTTTAGAGCTCTGACGTACATCAAAGCTAATTGTGCTGCATTAGAAAAATGGCTGCCTCAGGGAAATGCAAGAAATCTTCCTCACGGCTTAGACTAGAAAGCATAGACAATAGGACAATGATTGAAATATAAAAATTCCTATTCCCTGAAGGAAGATATGCACCTGAAATGGACTATTCTTATCTAAGACAATAAAAGCTTCTTAGAAGGCTAAGGAAATAACAATTGAATTAAAAAAAACCCCATGAATTTTAGAGGTCATTGTCATCCAACACACGTAGTCTACTGAGGACCATTGCACCAGCCAGAATGACCAAGGTCACACCAGATATCATGTAGTGAAGTTCACAGATCTGGCTCAGTTCTGTGAATCCACAAATCTCTGGAATGGCTCCATGGGCAGTGCCAGGAAAGATAAGAGTGTGGACCCCTTTGTGCATCAGTTTGAAAGCATGTGTGCTGGGGGTGTCTTCGTCCTTCTTGGTGACATAGCATGCAACAACGCTTTTGAATATAATGAGAAATTGAAAGAAGGCTTGATCTCTGTGAGATTATGACATTTCTGCGAGATTATTACATTTTGCACAAAATTGAACCAATTTTAGAGAGAAGAGAAATATATTTTAAAATTATCTTAAAGTTAGAGCGGAGGACTGTATGTCTGGCAACTCAAGCTCTGTTCTCAGATCTGCCATTTAACCGCTGTGTGTTTCGTTTAACCACTTTATCCTCTGTAAAATGAGGATAGTAACAATCAACTTTATGGGGTGTGTTGAGTTTCTTAGACAAGATGCTATATATGTGTGAAGTATTTTTATTATTATTATTTAGCACAATGAAATGAAACCAGAACACAGTCAGCAGGACAAGACAGGGTCAATCTGAGTTAGTACACTAGATAGGAGGAGGTTGAGTGCATAGGCATATAGTTGGGATTCAAATGGGAAACATTTAATGGGGGATTTCCTTTTGCTTTTTCCCTAAATATTACACATTATTTTATTTTAAGAGGAGAACAGAGCTTTTTTGTTTCCCTGTTAGTTCAATCCCTGGGGTTGGTATACTAGGTACTTGATGCAGTCCTTTTTTCTTTGCTTTCTGCCAAAAATGAAAATAAAATAATAACTGGCAAGAGGAAATATGTCTAAAAAGACATATCAAAGTATCTATTAGATCATAGGCTTGGCAATAATCCTCTCTGGTTGCTCCAAAAGAGGTGTCTCTTTTTAGGAAATCTTTTATCCCAATGCATGCCTGTATTTATTTTCAGGTGAGATTTTCAGAGCAATCTTAGGGGGGTTATTCGCATCTTCCATTAAAATTAATGCAAGCTGTGTCTAAATCCCCTAAAACTACTCTGAAAATCTCAACCTTCTTCTTTTAAGCAGTATCAAGGCTTATTGCCTTCAATAATATGTTAATCTTCCAGATCCTCAAAATCTTCTATTGACTGATATATTTGTATATACATACAATCTGAATATGGAGACTGGTGGCTCTCCTGTTACAATAACCAGAATGGCCAAGCTGCATAACCTTGCTACCTTATAAAGCACCAAAAGAGTATGAAATGCCAAAACTGGTACATATCTGTTGTCCTTTTTGTCATCTAATGCTACAATACTATTAATGCTGGAAGTCCTTGATGAAATCTCTCTCTTTTGGCAAGCTGCCTAAGTCCTCTCACTTAACTAATGTACGTCATCGGCCTTTTATGAAATTGGATTAAAACTACATCTTCGATGCAATAACTCTGAAGCAGGTACCAGCATCTCAAGTGCTCAGCCTGAGTGCATTTTCATTCACCTCTAGTAGGCTCTGAAAAATTATAGTTTGGCTTAACTCTAGCAGCATCTATTAACTGAATCTTCCAAGCTAATCTGAAAATGGTTGGAACCATGAGTAAAAAGGTGATCTTGCTGTCCTAAGACAGCATACTGTATATTATTTAATATGGAAACTGCCCACACAGCTAGTAATTAGGACAACTTCCCTAGCTTGGGTTTTTGTTGGTTTTTTTTTTTTTTTTTTTTTTTTGAGGTGGGGGTGGGGGTGTTACAAACTGAATAGTGCTATATTGGTGGTGATGTATATACACTATGTACAGTATCATCATTTTATCCACACATAAATTATTATTTTACCTCTACACGTGTGCACTACATATGTATTGGTAATATCCATGTAATAAATGAATGTATCGCTCACTTCAATCTCCTCACCTGCTCTTTGCCTACTAGTGCATTTCCCCAGAACATATTATCACATTGAAGACATCTGAGACGCTCCAAACAACTCACTTAAAAAAAATTGACTTTCCAAAGAACTGTTTCCTCCACCTTTCCCAAATGTGCCCCCAGTCTGAGGCCCATTTTCAACAAGCTTCAGCCCTGGGCCTGCAACAGCTCTATGCCTGAAAATATCACAGATTTAAATCATAGAATCATGGAAGATTAGGGTGGAAGGGATCTCAGGAAGTCATCTAGTCCAACCCCCTGCTCAAAGCAGAATCAACCCCAACTAAATCATCCCAGCCAGGGCTTTGTCAAGAAGCCAGAGACCAGGTCTACGCTATGAACCTTTAAAGCTGGAGATTAGGTCTGCATTAGGAACCTTTATCAGTCAGGGGTGTTATGAAGTGTGATTTGTGACAGACATAGCTGTGCTGGCAAAAAGCCCCTAGTATAGAAGCCGTTTATACTGGCAAAAATGTGCATTTTTCACTTGCGACCGCTGGAATAACCTGTATTAGCAAAATTACAGTTTTCCTGATATAAGCTGCATCCACACTAGGAGTGCTTTCCCAGGATAGTATAACTGGTATGGCTATATCAACAAAGCTTTCCAAATGAAGATCTGGCCCATCACCTAGCTTTTCAAATGGGGTTTGGGGTTCTGTGCTCAGTAATAAGAAGAAGTAATATATGGCTTAGGAAAGGGAAAAGAGTGCTGTGTTGGGAGACTCATGAGGTTGGTTGGATGTGGTTTGAGTGGATGTGTTCATTAGTTATACAGAGAGAGTGAAGCGGAGGTAAACTGAAAACTGATTTTTATGTTGTGGGAGAGGTTGGACAGAAGTGCTTGGATATTGGTGGTGGGTTTTGGTTAGTGTGGACTTTGTGTTCTGCCCTCTTGGTTCCTTTAGATGCCCTGCTGCAGCAACTCTGGTTGAACAACACTGAAACATGCTGGGGATATGGAGTATCCAGGTAGCAGTGATTGTAAGGGTTTGGGACCCTTGAGCCTGTGGTAGGCAGAAAGAAAAAGTAAAAATAAAATAATATTAAATAAAATATTAGGTTGTCTCCTTCAGGGAATCACAGGAGTCTATATGCTCACCATGAAAAAATAGCATATGTCTTTATCAGATTATGAACTCCATTTTGTTTAACGTGTCTAAACTTGCCTGAGGGCAGCCCAGTGTAATGCATTCCAGACAGCTTCCCTATCTGGGAAAGGTGTTTGATACCTCTTTGAAGGACTATCATGGGAAGGCCATTCCTCTGGAAGTTTTACAAAAAGTTTTACAGCTGGGCATCTTTACAAACCAGTAAAAAAGAATTAGTTTATAAAGCAAGAATTTTCCCAACTTCTGTGCACTAGGAATAGCAAGAACCACCCATTTCCTCTCCTGTGAGATAATCCCATGCTATCAGTATTCTGTAAAGCAACAAAAACATGTTGAAGCTAAATGCAAAAGTATTTGGGAGCATCCCTGACCAGTAGATTTAAAACACTTGAACCTGTATAGCACCTTTCACCCACAGCATGTGTTTAATGCTTCAGCACCAAAATACACATTCTTTATTGCAGAGTAATTGTGTTTTCTTTAGCACCCACGATGTGTGAGGTGTATTCCAAACATAAAAGAACTCAAATATAAATGCTAAAAAAAAAAAAAAGTTGACACACTATATGGCTGGGACATTCAAAAGAGCTGAAGGCAGTCAGTGGCAAATTTCTATAGAATTTCTGGAGTTGGATACCTAATTTTTATAGTTTTCTTTGAAAATCCCCACCTACATTTCAAGCCTAATTCTAGACACAGTCATAGTCTCAAACAAGTGTTTAGAAGCAATTATTTGGTGATAGTTAGAGCTTCATTTGTCCAACCCTTTGTATGCTCGTGTTTTATGTTATTTATACTCAGAGCCTGATTCTGGTCTCAGACTGGTGTAAATCAGGAGTAAGTATTGAAGGTCATGGAATTATACCATTATAAATCAAGAATAAGGGTGGTCGATATCAGGCCCACACACACGAAAATAAATCAAAATGACTTTGGAGACTTGTGAGACTGCTAGAATGTCACAGATTCCTAGATTTCAAGGCCAGAACAGACCATCACAATTATGTAGTCTGACCTCCTGCCTAACACAGGCCATAGAATTTTATCCAGTAATTCCTGCATCAAGCCCACGTGTTGTGCAGCTATCGACTTTTCATTAATTTACTCGAACTAGAAGAGGTAGCAGTACAACAAAGAGAGGCAGAGATTCATCTGCTTTCATTCCCCTTTAGAGCTAGGCAGCATGGGCCATGTGGAGCAGTTTGTTTACGTACACAGGGATGTCTCTTGAGTGCTCCTGAGAGATCTCAGTGAAACTTCCATGGAGGTAGCAGCAATCCTCTCCGAAAGGTTTCTAGGGATGGCTGCCTTATTTCTTCCCCTGTGGGAGGGCACTTCCCCATGCCAGTTGGCAATAATTCTGTCAGGCAACATTTCAGTAAACGGGCTAGCGGCATAGGGGCACAGGCAGCTTTCGCAGCTGTGCTCCCTATGTCTTTGTGACCTTCAGGAGTGAGATATCTGCTAAAATCACCACCAGCTGTGGAAAATGGTGCCAATATTCAGTGCCATTGCCCAATACTCATAGGTTCATGCAACTGACTAATTCCCTCCTCATATCTGGAGGGCTATACTCACCATGGCTGATGCTGTGAGTGGCGCTGTGTACAAGCACATCAAAGCAGAAGTATGCATAAGCAAGTCTCGTTTAAAATTTTAGGAGAGCAAGGGAAAGGCGTTCTGAACTTTCACTGTCCGTTGCAACTATACTGACAATGGTACATTTGTGTGTTTTATCTGTACCTGCTACCATTGCGGCCTTGAGGGGTGTTCCCTCTCCACACCTGTGGAACACCTGAGCCAGATAAAGGGAGAAATAAGAAGACTTGGACGACATGTTCAATGAGACCCAGCAAGCCAGTGTTTCATTAGACCATGGCAAAGACCTGGAAGGTGAACTCTGCAGACAGCCTAAAGAAGGAAAGAGTGGACAGGAGAAAGGCCCGGGAGTCCCAGCAGAAAAAAGGGAGGGAGATGCACCAGGGCCTTCTTCAGCAGCAAACACAGCCCCTGTAAACTCTTGTGTATCTACAGCTTTAACAATCACAGGCTTGCCTCCCTTTGCAGTCCATAGAGGACTCCATTGCAACACCTCCCTACACCCTCCTCAACATTCCTCCTGGCACCAGGGGCCACATGCCTACTCCTACCCCTCCACACTGAGGGACATTAAGGACAACTACAGCTTCACATACACTGATCTGTGAAAGCTGCGGTTGCTGTATGTGTAGATAAAATAGACAAGAATGTTCTTTCCCTTTACTAAGTTTTTAATGTATTTACTTTTAAACTGCACAGTTTTTTCTTTGCACTGGTTTTGTTACTGAACAAAATTTGTTTTGAAAAATTCCTCTTTATTAGTTCACAAAATATGCTGCAGAATGCCTCGCAGTTCTGAAAGCACCCACTTGTTACTGTAAAGTGGGACAAAAATCATAGGATCAATAACACACTGTAATAATCATAAATGTACAGCAAGTGCCACAAAATTAATAGGTGCATCCCCAGTGTTATATCCATAGACGTACACCCAGCATCACACAATTCCCAACAGATCCCAATACAACAGGGCCAGGTAGAGCACAGTACACCACAATGTATTAAAGTGGCTCACTGTTAAAGTGTTCTTTCAAAGCCTCCCTGAGCCGTATAGCTCCATGTTGAGCTCTTCTAATAGGCCTTGTGTTTGTCAAACTCATCAGACAGGCACTCCACCCCACCCTCTACTCCGGTAGCAACATTTCCCCCTTTGCTTCACAGATATTATCTAGGCAGCTATAACCATTGAGATGTTTTTTTCACTGAGATCCATTTCTTGTGAGTGAACAACGCCAGGGCCCCTTCTATCTACCAAAAGCACATTCAACTGTCATTCTACACCCACTGAGCCTATAGCTGACTCTTTCCTTGGGCCTGACAAGTTGGCTTGTGTACAGCTTCTCATACCCAGAGAAAAGTAGCCCTTTCTATACTATGTGGCAAGATGGTCTGGTGCCAAAATAGGGATATGTGTGCCATCTATTGTTTCACTTCAATTCGGGAACGTCATTGCTGCAGATCCATCCATTATGTCCTTCTCATTGTCGAGAACCAAAGTCCTCTTTGTGTAGTAGGGATTGGTTAATGGCCCTACACACGTGCATGACAACAGCTCCCACAGTGGATTTTCTAACTCCACAATTATTTTCCACTGACCAGTAGTAATCTGGCATTGCAAGTTTCCACAGTGTGATCTTCACCATTCACTTCTCCACGGTCAGAGCAGCTCTCATTTTGTTGTCCCTCCGCTGCAAGGCCGGGATGAGCACTGCACACGGATCCAGAAATGTGGCCTTGTTCATTCAGAAGTTCTGCAGCTACTGTTCATCATCCCAAACCTGCATTATGAAGCAATCCAACCAGTCAGTGCTTGTTTCTTGGGCCCAGAAGTGGTCTCCACCATCTGCAGCTCCTCCGTAAATACCACCAACAACCTTGAATTGGTTCTCACTATGTCCCACAGCAATGGGTTTGCCATTTCCCCTGCTGAGTCAGTTCTTCTTACAGATCTATAAATAGCAAAGGACCGTGCATCCTGTGCTTGCAATGCTTATAACAATAGCGTAGAGTTGTGCAGGCTCCATGCTTCTGTCAGAGATGACATACAGTGGAGGCAGGCCATGCAGATTCATGGGTTTTTAAAAAAGGAACGAAAATTATGGGCTATAGATGACATTATGGGATGGAGATATTGAATGCTGGGAAGTAGACACCTTGCTCCCAGTCACACCTGCCTGGGTACAAGGGACTGCTAATGAAATCCACTTTTAGGATCAGAGCCATAGTCACCTGACCATTCCCTTCAGACTCCCTCTCCCCAAAAGTAATTGGAGACTTTTCTGTCAAGATCTATTTATATATTCTACAAGAATGGGTTGCTCCACATCCAGCTGTGGGCACTATCAAACACTTTTATAACATGGAGGAAGTTGAAAACCTCTTCTGCTAGGATTCTTTCTCAATAAGTCCTCTCAAGGTGAAATCTGGTTTGAACACAACCTACCAGACAGAAACCTGGCAGTTCTTCCCTAAGTACTTTGTCAACGGCAGTTTTCATACTATTCAAAATAATAATATAAACACTTTTCCATGTACAGATAGGAGTGTCACTCCTCTCCTGTTTTCACAAATAAGCTGGTCTCCCCTTTCAGGGATTTTACAGATGACACCTCTTCTCCAATCTTAGGACAAATCTCCTTTTCCCAAACCATTCTTTACAACCTGGACATGTGAATCACCATCCTTTCCTCTCCAGCTTTTAATTTTTCAGCATCTATCTGGTGCTTTTCCACTCTTCAGTTGGTTTATGATCTCAGTTACTGCCTCAGAGGTGATTACTTCTAGTGATACAGGTAAATCCGCTATTTGTTCAGATCTCTCAGTGTGTGTTAGTGGTTCTGGCTGGTTAAGCATAACCTGGAAATGTTCCATCCAACAGGGCTCTCCATCCTTCCTCTGGGGTTAAAGTTGTACCATCCTGAGCCTTTGCAATGCCACCACAAGGTTCAAAAGTTGTGATGTGAGTTGTTTAGATGCTAGAAAAAGCTTTTTAGAAGCCCCTCTCTTGTATGCTTCCTCAGCTTCCCTTGATTAATTTTGCATTCATTCTTTTCTGGCTGATCATTTAACATCCTTGCCTTTGTCCACATATTCTTGTGGTACAATAGCTCTTACTGCTGTCTTGTTCTTGTTGAATTCTTTTCTTTAATTCTTTCATCTCTTCAACAAGCCTCCATGTATTTAGTTGGAGCCATTCTTCTTTTAGACCTCCTCACACCCACTGTAGTCCTGGCTGCATCCACACTTACTTTCTGAAAATCTTGCATTGTTCTTTTGTGTCTTCCATCAGTTCATTAACTCTTCAGATCTATTGCTAAGCTGCAGTTTGAAATATGCCTTCACTGCTGAATCTGCTAACTTTCCAGTATCATGCATTCCCTCTGCCTTGCATGATGTTGCCTTCTTTAGCTTTATTTTGATTGTGTTAATAACAAGATGGTGGTCATGTCCGACGTCAGCACTAATATACACCCTAGCGTTCAACAGTGATCTTCTCCAGCATCTAACAGCAGCAATGTGGTCAAGCTGTTTCTGGGTGAAGCCATCATTTGATATCCATGTCAGTTTATGTCTGTCCTTGTGTGAAAAGTGTACCCCCAGTGCAAAGTTTGCAGAGGTCACAGAATTCAACAACAATTGCACAGCTGAGGACCGACGGGTTAGGCAGCAGTTCTGCAGAAAAGGACCTGGGGGTTACAGTGGATAAGAAGCTGGATATGAATCAGCAGTGTGCCCTGGTTGCCAAGAAGGCTAATAGCATATTGGGCTGCATTAGTAGGAGCATTGCCAGCAGATCGAGGGAAGTGATTATTCCCCTCTATTTGGCATTGGTGAGGCCACATTTGGAGTATTGTGTCCAGCTTTGGGCCCCCCACTACAAAAAGGATGTGGACAAGTTGGAGAGAGTCCAGTGGAGGGCAACAAAAATGATTAGGGGGCTGGAGCACAAGACTTATGAGGAGAGGCTGAGGGAACTAGACTTGTTTAGTCTGCAAAAGAGAAGAATGAGGGGGGGTTTAATAGCAGCCTTTAACTACCTGAAAGGAGGTTCCAGGGAGGATGGAGCTAGGCTGTTCTCAATGGAGTAGATGACAGAACTAGGAGCAATAGTCTCAAGTGGCAATGTGGGAGGTCTAGGTTGGATATTAGGGAAAACTTTTTCCCTGGGAGGGTGGTGAAGCACTGGAATGGGTTACCTAGGGAGGTGGTGGAATCTCCATCTTTAGAGGTTTTTAAACTGCGGCTTGACAAAGCTCTGGCTGGGATTATTTAGCTGAGGTTAGTCCTGCTTTGAGCAGGGGGTTGTACTTGATGACTTCGTGAGGTCCCTTCCAACTCTAATATTCTATGATTCTATGAACATTTTCTCCATTGTCAGTTAGTCCTGGGATGTCATGTCTGCCCATAATGCTTTCATATCCAGTATTATCATCACCAACTTGTGCATTTAGATCTCCCAGGAGGAAACAATGTCATATTTATTGATCTTCCAATAATGCTTTGCAATCTTTCATAAAAATAGTCTTTGGCCTGTTCATTACTATCGTTTGTTGGCACATGACACTAAACAATTGTGAGTTGCATGGGTCATCACAAAGGAAGCAGTCAATATTCTTGACTTTACAAGTTCCCATTCCTTCAGTTCTTTAGCAGCTTCCTTGCTAAATAATAAGGCTATACCTTCCCAGTGTTTGTCATCCTGTCTTCCAGAATATAAAACCATCACACCTTCTGACAATAATTTTCCTTGTCCAGTCCACCTCATCTCAATCAGTCCAATATACTTAGGCCAAAGATTTTCATTTCTCTGATAACTTGTGTCAGTCCATCTGTGCATCAAAGTGACCTAACGTTCCAACACCTAATTCTTGTCTTAACCTTAGTTGTGAAGCTATCCTGTTTCAGATGGAGAACTTCCTTGCAGCTTTGATTCTCCATCATCATAGCATCGACTGGATTTGCTGGTTGGCCAGTACTATTTTGTTACATCCAGCAGAATAAGCAGATCGTGATTCTCCACAGTTGATGATTGTATTTGTAAACTTGGGATAGACTTGTCTTGTCTCTGACTTGTTTCCATAACAGAAAGCATTTTTGCGAGGACAGGTTGTTAGCCTGACTCACAACCCTTACCAAGGGGACACTGCAGAAGGCAATCCAATGCTCAGTGAATCCAGAGTTCCACACTACACTATTCACTGGTCTCCAGTGTCAGCTTTCTATTTTTTTCACTTGTATGTGCTACCATAAGGTTTTCTGATATAATCTGTATCAATACCACCTTGCATATAATGAACCTGGAATTAAGGAAGTTAAGTTCCAAGTTCATTATGTGCAATTTGCCAGTGCTCCTTTAATGAGAGAATATGTTGATTGGAAAGCAACATTCCCTCATTAGTTACAGAAAACAGTACAAAGAGTGGGATTTAGCCGAAGTGATGTATGCCTTGATCCTGCAACTACATCTGAATGGGAGGACACATTCGTACATGTGGATGGACTATTTCTAAACCTCTGTTAAGGAAACAAAGTACATGCAAAATTACCTCTGGTTAGACCACCCAAAACTATTCTTTCCCCGCCTTGATTTTTTATACCTTCTACTTACAGAAAGTTAACATGTGCCCCCTGATTGCCTCCTACTAACTGGCCAAGAATTCATTAATTTAGTCTGGCCAAGAGCTATGTAGTTTATTGTAATCTTCCCTCACAAGTCAGTCCCACCAGACCCTTCATCAGTTTTATTGCCGTTTTCTGAATTCTCACTAATTTCTTGTCTATCTGGTACTGAGGTGTTTATTATTTGTATTATTGAATGACCAAAGGCCCCATTGTTCAGACTCACATACATATTTGTCCCAAAGAAAACTGAATACAGGTGTTTGGGGGTTTTTGTTACCACATTGTAGTGCAAACACTTATCTAATTTTACTGTCTATCACCTCCAAAGGTCTCTTCTGCTATTACTGCTTTCCAGCTATCTCCATTTAATTGAATATATATGTTTCACGATTATTCTTGCAGGATTATTTTTGCTGTTTGCATATTTGCCCGGCTGGCTCCCATTTTCATATGTCTTGCCCATAGTCTTATCTTTTCTGGTTCCCTTTGTATTGTTTATGTTCTCATAAGTGTTTTCAACAGTTCCCAATCTAGTTTAATCAGTAATGGTAATGTTCTGTTTATTAAAGATCTCAGAAGAATCAAGATGTTAAATAAACAAGGTTAAGGATGGTCCCTGTGGTATCCTATAAATAAGTGAAAAGCAGACACCACTGTAGAGGGCAGGGGTGAACAGAGTGAATTAATTCTAGATATGACAACATGTGAGCAAACATACTGTCATAGACCCGCTAGTAATAAACCCAGTGAGATTGCAGCTAGAATGCTGCATTCAGTTCTGGCACCTCCAAACTTTGTCTATAAATTGGAGGGAATTCAAAGGACAGCGACAAAAATGATTAAATGGTTGGAGGAATTGAACTAAGGAAAGTACTTTGGGTAAAGTATCACTACATGGAGGACGAGACATAGCCTTATAGCATCTAAAGGACCTGAACACTAAAAAGGGAGAGCCTTATTTAATGTGATATAACTGGAAAGCAACTGAGTATCCTGGAAAACTTCCTGCTGTCTTTCAGCTGGAGCAGCAACTGTCCTGACCACTTGTGGATACTAAAGGTCTTGTTTTGTGTCCGTGTATGATCTTTGGTGTCCCAGCTACCTTTCAATTTAAGAAGTCACATTATGACTCATCTAAACTCTTTCTGCTGTATCAGATGCACAGAGTATTCATTTGTAGTGTTAATGTCTGCCTAGCCTGACTCTGTCTTCAGCAGTACATTAGGGCCCTTAGCTTTACCTGCATTTCAGTCATGTGTTAAAGTCCTTATTCACTGGGGCTTTCTTTGTTTACCCTACATTGTGCTTTGAAATCCTCCTTTGAAAGATGCTAAGATAAAACATAATTGTATTAACCATAACATGATGAATTACGCTTAGCACTGAAAGCACGTAGTGTTTGTAATGCATTTTGAAAAAAACCTATTAGGCTAGTGGAAACTCACTCTTAAAACTGCACTGGGCCAGGCCCTGGAGAACGCACTCAAGGGGACAATCCTGAACTGGACTAGCCCTTCCATCTCCAACTTCTATGTTTGTATTATTAAAAATAGAAAACAAGCAACCCCTGAAGGGGCAGCTCTGGCTCTTCCCCCAGCTGAAGAGGCTGCCACTGCTGTATGAGACTGACACCAATATCTGCTGCTGTTGAATGGATCAGGGTGGGAGGGGGGGAGAGAGGAGGAGGTAGGTATCATGTGATTCGCTTTCCTGCTTCTTTAAAGCAGCCGCATGCAGCCGAGCTGAGCACCGGCCACAATCACAGCTCTCAGCAGAGGGGGAGCCAGATCCGGGCTAGCCTGGGCAATCAGTGCTAGGCTGCTGCCTTTCCATCCCTGCAGCACTTTTAGAGCCTTAAGTTTTGCAGCGAGAGAGAAGGGGGGAGGGAAATCTCTGCAAAAATGGCTGGGGCAATTATAGAAAACATGAGCACTAAAAAGCTGTGCATTGTTGGAGGGATCTTACTGATTTTCCAAGTCATCGCCTTTCTAGTGGGAGGTCTGATTGGTAAGTGTTAAAGGTGCAAACTTTCTCCTTCGCTCTGTCGTGTTGTTTAGCTACTTGTTACTGTATCACTGACTTGCTTCTATGATCTAATTAGCCCTGCTATTGTAGTTAAGAAAACACAGCTCCACGGGTCTCTTTGTGCACATTTCACTCTAGTGGCTACAAGAAAAGAAGGGGCAGAGAAAAGTTTTTTTGGCCTAGTTTCAGTGTCTGCTTAAAGAACGAGGAAGGGGGAGAAAATCTTAAGCATGGCGACTGATCGTTCCTGGAAGTGTTGGGTTACAAAGTTTTGTTGTGTTTTTCCCCCTTACTTTTCAACCCTTTTTTTTCTCTCTTTGAGTCGGCTGCAGGAGGAAATCTAATATTCAATAATAAAAAAAAATCAATGCGAGCTGCTCTAGCAGAGGAAAGGAATGTCTTTATTGTCTCTCATTTGCGGGGTTTTGTATTTAGATCACTATTTGCTGTATTCTTCAGCGATCTCCTCCTTTAGGTTGTATTTCAGCCCGTGTGGGGTTTTTTGGGGGGAGTTGGGCGGTGTTCCTAATATAATGGGAGGGGGTGATGTGAGCTTTCAGCAAAGCTGGAGTGAGAGAGAGACTTTTGGCTGGGCACGGATAGTTCTGCTCCTGGCTTTGTGCTTGGAGGCTTGTCTCACCCATCCCCTTTCCTACCCAGAAGGGGGGGGGAAGAAAAACCTACTCTAATCCTGCTTCATGAAGTTGAAACTGTTTGTTTGTCAAAAGTTCTCTGTTTATTGCTCGTGGGCTTTGAAAACTCCCTTTCCCCAATGTGTATTGTGACCACTGCCTCCAGGTTACCCCTTTGTTGATAGCTGGTGTGTAGGAGATGCTGTCTTGGCCAATGCCTCCTTATTTTCATCTTCCAGAATCGGGGAAGCTGCTGTGATGGTGCCCCAGCAGAAGTCCCATTAACTGGGTCTTTTTCTTGCTTGTGGCTGCAGCTTCCCAGCGCATAGCCACTTCCCAAAATTCACTTTCTGGTGGTAGCTAGCTGGTCCATGTTTTTCAGCAGCAGCAAGCTTTCCTGACCTGTGCAAACTCTCCTGTTTAGCCACAGATACTTTTTGCCTTGAAGTTTATTGTTTCACTGCAAAATCTTTATGGAAGTGTTGACATAACTTGTAATCCTTTTTCCTTCCCCTCCCCATCATATTCTCATTCAGTGCCTATTGTCTAGCCTATTCTGTCTGTCTGTGAGGGCTGTTATTTTCTTGGAGGGAGGGAGAGGAGCTAAGGGGCATCCCAGTGTTGGGACAGACCTGGAGACTGTAAATAGGAGTAGTGCCAGAAACCAGTTTGGTGGCAGGTTTTACTACCTACAGTGTCAGTTCCTTGCAAAACTACTACAGCATCCAGACAAATCTTATCCCTGTGTCTTGATAAATGGAGGAGAAGGAAGAGGTGGCGATGATGGTGGCATTTCCTAGGAGATACTTTACCTCATGCCACGTGAACTATAGAGTCCCCTAAAATCCTTCCCATTTTGTCCCTTTCCGTGAGGTGGAAATTATCCCTCACAAACCAGACATGTATCCATCACATCTCTGTGTAGGTTATACAGGACTCTTAGATGAGTGATGGTACTGACTAAGGTTATCCAACAGATACAATTTGCCGATGAGTGGTTGCAATTGGATTTGTGACCAGCCATAATTAAAATTCTTACACTTTTTATTTTAGTAATGAAGCCGGGCTATTATACTACCTGACCTTTACCACTCCTTCTGATTTGTTTTTATAGACCGCAAACAAATGATATATCTACATCCCTGTGAGCAGATCTGTTGTCTTGGTATGCAATAACACTTTGAATTTCTAGAGCACCTTATAATTGAGAATCCTTACAGACTTAACCTGCAGCACCCCATGGGGATTTTACAGTTTGTGCAGAAGTAAGGCATAAAAGCTAACTGACTTGGGCAAGGTCAGTCATATAGGAAGTCTGTGGCAGACCTGGGAAGAGCTCCGTATTATTCCAGTCCTGTGTACTTGAACCACAAAAGGGTAACATTGGAAAGAAAGGGCTAAAGATCAAGATTGGCATACCTTTTAAAAGATGTGCTCTGGTTCAAGCATAAGTTATTGGGCAGGATGCCTTAATTATCACTAGGTGAAATTCTATGGCCTGTGTCATGCAAGAAGGTCAGACTTGATGCTCCTAATGGTCCTTTTTGGTCTTAAAAATATATGAATCCATTAACATCCCTATTTCCAAGTTTATTATAGGCAATTTGCTCAACTTTTATTTGGGGAATATGGTGATTGGTTGGTGGCATTCCTCATTTTAGTTGTAAACAGATGTGAAAAACATGAGAATACTCATTTAGAACTGAAATGACTTGGATCCTACAAGTTCAGCCTTCACTTTTATATCTACCACGCCGCTTGCAGGTTGTGAGCACTGTTATTTCTTTGAAAAAGAAATCCTGCTGAGATGAGGTGGTAAAGTGGTGGTGATCAAAGATGGCACAACAAATCCTAAAGGGCATTGCACAGCAGCCTTCTTCTCCTAACTGAGGATGCAATTTATCAGGGACTGCTCTAAAAACAAAGCTTTAAACAAAGTTTAAATTACCTCAGTGCCACATAATTCCTTTAGTTATTAAACCAGTGTACCTTCTGTGTGGGAACAAGCCCTAGGTATTTATTGCTAGTGAGCTTTTAATCCTTTATCAAAGAAGCTACAAATACAAGTGAGTTTGGACCACCCAGAACAATTCCTTCACTCTGTGGTGTTTACAACCTTTGGATACATGTAAAGAGTTAAAAGGTTCTCTTTCCCTCCAGTTTAGTCATTGTCTGGGTAGCTATGCTGGTGAAGTCAGTTACTAACAGTTAGCAAGACAGTTGCAAGTATAAACAAATACGGTATGTGCTATTTTAAAAAAAAAAAAAACAGAAAAAGGTATGTTTGTATGTGTAAACTAGGTGTGGTCCTCCATATCTGGCATGTTGATGATGTACGTATGGTGCAAAGATTTTTACACTGGACCACCTGCACTAAAATCTTATTTCAATATTCAGCAAGAAATCTTCTGAGCTCTCCTTCCCCCACCTCATCTTTCAAACGATGGTCACTGCAGCATCAGTGATCCATACAGCCCTTCCTACTTCACTCATAGAATGGAAATTCTCTGAGTGACATTTGGGGGGAAAGGTGTGTCCACAGCAGGATCTTTCTCTTGCAGAGTGGCCTGGAACTTAAAAAGGCTAACCACTGCCATAGATTAATCAGTAAAGTAGTCATGGCTGTGACAGGAATGGTAACTTCACACATCAGAGCCTTGGTCTTTTACATGAAATTACTATAGTACAAGCAAGGGTGGGAGCTGGAGATGTATCTGAAATGGTGACTTTAGTCTGTTTTGATTAAGTCTAGCATACATACCCCCCCTTAATTTATTATTATTCTTTATTTAGTCTGTCAGGCCTAGATACATATACAACTGGAGCATGGCTACGAAGCTAAAACACCTCTTCTGTTAAGAGGAAATTAGCTTATCTTTCAAAACAATGACTACGTGATGTTCTGTGTCAGCAGATTACTCTGCAAATCCAGGATGCACAAATGTCGCACTGGTGTCTGATTTGGCAACTTCAATAAAACTGCATGTCCTCAGATTGTGGATTCTGCCAGTGCTGGCTCTCCATTTAGTTTTGGACACTATATGGTATCAATATCTAACATTTCATAAGGCTTACAGATGTGCTCTTTAGGAAGCAGGGCTTTTAAATCAGTATTCACATGGAACTGTAAGTGTGACTGAAATAAGGAGCAACATCCCTACCAGGGTTAAGTTCCTGCTGAAGTCAATGGGATCTTTGCCTGAAGTAGGGAGTGAGTAAGCATCCTGGAAAGGGGGATTTAATTGTATTTTTTCATCCTACCTCTGGTAGGAAATGTTGACTCCAGACAACTGAGGTTATGTGAAAACTTTGTACCAATAACTGCTCTGCAGACAGGCAGCATCTCCCCATTGACTTCTGCTAAGTTTTGTGGCAGCCGTTCATTGATGTAAATATTGTACACGTGTATTTGTAATTGAGAGCGTGGGGTGTAATAGAGATTAGGAGAAGACACTGGCTATAAATAAGCAGACGGCTGTTCACACAGTAGAAGTGAAGACTGGGTGTGCAGTATGCCAGACCTCATGCCCCAGTCAGTGTTAACAAACAAGGACATTTTGTGAAGCCGGTCAACCACTGAGGTCAGCAGCAATGATTGAGTATGCAGAACTAGGGTTGTGGAATCAAGTCCCCACTGGAGCAGGATGCCCTCATAGCCTTTAAGGCCAGAAAGGACCATTATGATCATCAGATTCTAGTCTGACCTGCTACACATGGCAGACCACAGAAGCTCACCCACCCCCTCCTGTAATAGACCCCTAACCTCTGACTGAGTTACTGGAGTTCTCAAATCATGATTTAAAGACTTTGAGTTACAGAGAATCTACCATTTACACTAGTTGAAACCTGCAAGTGACCTGTGCCCCATGCTGCAGGAAGGCAAAAAAACCCAACCCCAGGATCTCTAACCCCTGCCTACTAACACTGAGTTTACTCTGCCTTTTGGCACGGGGGGCATTCAGGATTTAGATGACATGTGGCCTGGATGATCTGTCCCTATAGCAATTACCAAGCCATAGAGGTCCAAAGTGGCTCTTAGCAGCTCCATGGTTAGTGTAAGCCACCCCTTTCTCTCCTGTCTTTGCTCTAGGTTCTGCACAACCATAAATCTGCCCATGTGTATCTTCCAGGGTGAGCCTTGAATTCCAGCATTGGTCTCATTCAGAGTGTTTGTTTTTTTCTTCACAGAAACTCTCTCAAACCCCCCAATTCAGATATGGTGTTATGCAGCAAAGTGTTGGTGTGCCTTTCCCGCCCCGCAGCAACTCAAACAACCACTGGGATTCCCAGGAGTAATTGAAATTGGGTCATTTGAGGCTTGCTGTGTCTTTACTTAAAAGCCAATTCAGGATTGAGGAGTTTTCCAAATAAAAAAAATAAATAAAAAAACCCCCAAGAAAACAGCCAATTTCTAATCTCAAGCAATCTTTGACTGTCAGCAATCCTCCATCTTAAAGAAACACACCTGGGGGAGAGGGTAAGTTTATATATGCAGTAAACGTCTCTTTAAAAAACAAAAACCAATGCAAAACTCCTCCTTTGCCTGTTTCTTAGTCATGCTTTTTCTTGGTGTCTGAATATTACTATTTTACAATGAGTTGTATTTGTTTAAATTTTAGATACCAAGGTGATAGGCACCTTTATAAAAATACTTTTCATCTTTATGGACAGCTAGGACACTGGTGGTGTCCCTGCAGTGCTGTAGCAGCATATTATGCATGTGGGCTTAGTTAGTATATACTTGTGCATTGCAACATGATTGTGAAAGTCTGTGGAGATATGTAATTTCGGACTCTGTGCTCTTGCTTAATTCAGTCTGGATCGCTCTATTTTAAATATTGGGGTAAGGAAATCCTCCCACCATCATGGCTCACCCGTGGCTCTTTGGCTTGGCATATGCTGTAACTCTACACTTCACATGCACCAGTATTATACGACCTGTACCTCAGTATTTTTTTCCCCAGTCACGTAGAAGGCCAATGTGTGGCTGCAACGAAGGGCGCAGGATGTGCAAGAGTTATTGGGAAGTTGTCACAAGATTTAGGCTTCCTAATAGTCATGCTAATTAACGTGAAAACTACGAACTGTCTTGTCACAAGGATTTTCGTTAACTTAAGAACACGTTTTACTTTTTTTGGTAGTAAAAATGTGGCCAAAGAGTGGGAGTACTGCTGAGGCCTGAAAGCACAACTTCCATCCTCTGGTTTTGCAGGTGACTATTTTTATACAGGAAAAATTGAGGTTTTCCTTCTAGCGTTCAAAGTTGCTGGGAGGAGAAAGATTCACTGAAAAACACCAAGCATCCCTGCTTGCTGGCACGTGGTCAAGGCTGAGCAAACTTTGAAAAGTCCATGTGCTCCAGTCAAAACAATTACTTGCAGATCTTAACCAGTTAGATAATGAGTCACTTCTGTAAGTGGTCGAGCAGTAATCAACAATTCCAGTTCAGTATCTAAGTATCTGCTGCTGTTACTTAACAGTGAGTTTCTAGGGTTTCATTTTGTTTTGCTCTGGTTTATTACATTTTTAGGACTGAATTGTTGCTTCTGAGAGAACACCGTGCTTATTTGTGTGGATACATGGGCACAGACCCCAAAGTAAAATGGCTGTGAATTTTGGTACAAAGAACATTTTTTTTATATTCCTGAATTTCTTTTATTGTTGGACACTCCAAAACTATGGACAAGTTGTGCTGAATAGGTCCATGCTATACTGTGGACATGAATGCTGATAGACTCTGTTGTGTATTGAAAGATTCCTTCAGCCTGAAATCTTGGCAGGGATTCTGGGAGCTGATGAAAAAACAGAATGAAAGGTCATGTCTATTTAGTTTAGGTCTACTCAGTTCTTCTTTTAGGAGCTGTAACTGTAGCTGAATGGGCAAAGGTGCCAAAAATTGTCTGTTCCCAGACACAAACTTCTGTGCTTGCGGGTTTCAAGGAGCATGCAGTAAACCCTATGAGGTAATATTTTAGATCCTCTTGTGGCTTGAAAGAGCTGCAGTGGCAGCTGGCTTGAAAGGGCTGGGTGATAGAAATTCTGCGCTTCAGAGCTTGTGCAAGTTGTTTTAATTTTACATAGTTTTTTATCTAATTGTTGCTGTTGTGATACTTAAAACCAGACACAGCTATCTTTTTATTTCTAAACTTGATCTGAAGATTTAGCAAGCGGTAGTGGTCCTGCCTCTATCGAAGTCTCTCTCCCTATCAAGCTAAACAGGAAATCTTTCCCTGGTAAATAGTAGTTGACGTCTTGAAGTTAAATTATAAGTCTCTCCTGTTAACCCAGGAATGCCTTTTGAAGAGGGTAAGGCATGTACATATGCATTCCAGTGTTTCCTTAGCACTAGTTCAGGCATGTGTGAAATACTCATACAGGCTACCAGGCGCATGTCTGGGAAAATCTAAGCTCTTGATTTAAAAATGCGGAAGTATTGTCTTTAATGTAAGTATCTATGTATTAGAGCTTTCAAGGTACTCTGTTACCTATAATGAGTGACTTATAGAACAACAAATTGCCACTCAGAGAAGCTTCTAGGAAATATCTGTTAAAGCAGCATTGCTTGCAGCATAGGATAGGTGGGTCACCACTGCTATTACAGATCTCCATTTCCACAGTTTATAAGAGCTTGACTGGGTGTAGCTGGAAACACTTGATTGATTTGACTGGAAAACTGACCAATGAGAGCTTGGATGAAGATTAAACATGCTTTGTAGTAATGAGAAAATCAATTCTACTATTTTAAAGTTAATAAAATACCTTGGGTTGTATGTTTTTGTGCTTATAGAATTCAAATTGTGGTTCTTCACCTGTACGATGATTATCCATATACTTAAATGCAGTGTCTAAACACACTGTTTAAATTTCATTGTGAATCCACATTCTAATTTGCACAGGTGATTCTTAATGCTTTAAAAGCTCACCATGTCTTCACATTCTGTGGAAAGTGTTCTCATATTTTGGGTTTATTAATATAGTTTCTAGGAGTGAACAGTAAGAATTCAGTACGTTGTGAAACTATGGAAGTGGAGCAGTGAGACACATGTCTGCTCCCTCTTCCATGTAGTACTCTACTATGGATAAGTACACCCATGCTCTTCTTGTGGTGCCACTCTGTGCTCACTCTGGGATTTGGGACTGGCGGTGGTAGTTCCTGTAATGACATGGGTAGTACTTCCAAGTATCCTTTCCAAAAGATGCTGTTGGCCCTTCTGTACTTCCTGTAAAAGGCCCTTTGACACACCTTCTGTCAGAAACCTGGCAAAGGGCTCTTGTACCTTTGTGTTGCCACTGACTGGGAACCCCACCCAGTCCATATCCTTTGTTTTGGTTTGTGAACACTGGAATAGTGATTACTGCTGATCTGTGAACAGTAATTTAGGATACCAAAAAAGCCTCTGAACATATACTCCTCTGAAGGGAGCATGCTGTGCAGAATGGCTGATTTCCTAGACAACTTCTACTTTTTACCCGCTATTGCCCCAGTTGTATACAGCTGCGCTTTTGCATAACTACCTCCAGTTTCCACAGGGCAATGATCGCATAGAGCTGTTTTCCCTCTGCCCATGCCACTCTTTTCTGCTTGCATGGATTCCTTTCCGCAGCACTCAACAGGAGCATATGCCCCTAATTTATTTATTTCCCCCAGGCACTTTTTACGAATCTTGAATGATGTATTCTAGTTACTTTTCTTTGGACAGTGCTGGTGCTGTTTATATAACTATTTGAAACTGAAGAAGCATACCAATGTATAAAGCCAACAGTAAGTGCATTCTCTACATCCAATGGACAATGTTTTGAAGAGGAGCCTATGATAGATGGTGAAGGGAGAAGAATCTCATAAGCAGATCTCCTGTTTTAGGTGACAGACTCATTCAGCTGGTCCATGCTGGAAGACTGATGTATCCTATTATATTGTAGAAATCCCTGGGGAATAATGATGTTCAACTAGTGCACCAGTGCCCAAATAGCTCTATTTTATATCTTGCCAAAGAGTCCCCTGGATATGGATGAGATATATGAAATATTTAGCAGAAAGGCCCAACTCAGGTTTATAATGGAAAACTAGTTACAGTTGTAATTATGGAGTTACTACTGCAGCACTGAGTTGCTATCAAAATGTCACCATGACATTCAAATGTTTCCGGCACAGGAGTGTGCCTTTTTCCTGCATAGTCTTAACGTGTGGGCCATATAATTGCACTGGTCTTGGATGGTTAAAGCATTAAAAACAGATGGAACTTAATTAACAATTCTGATCTATGAGCGAGAATGGAATTAGCCTACTCACTTAACCGTGTGGTGCTAATAGGAGTAAAAAGTGGTAAGAACTTACTGTTATAATTAGAAGCAGTGTTGTCCAACAGAGATGGCACTGACCTAGACATCAGGCAGGGCATCTGGGTTCTGTTACTTGATGCCACTGATTTTTTTTTATTTTTATACAGTCTTGGGCAAGACAGCTCATCTGTGTCCCTCCTACTCATTGTATTGTCTATTTAGATTGTAATCTCTTCAGAACAGAGATTATTTCTTCCTAAATTTTTGTACTATCCCCAGCACAAAAGGACCCCGATCTCTGTTGGGGAGGCAGAGAGGAGGCTCTAGGCCCTACCATAGTGCAAAAATAAATAATACCTTTCCTATACTGTCAGGGAATGGGTCTGTTATAGAGTCACTTTTGTACTATAGAACCTCTGTCCAAATAAGTGCTGCTTATGCTTATGCTTGGTGATTGGAAGGGGATTTTTCATTTACTCTAGGGAAATTGTCACTGTACTGAAAAATCACCCCAGGAGTCTGATCAATATAATACACGTTTATGTCAGTAGGCAACACTTTGGGTGTCTGAAGTGAGGTAAAAATCATAACTTTGCTATTGCCCTGAATAACTTCACAGAAAAAACCCCAACAAACCTTTTGGAACAGGGATAGTGAAAGCTAGCTGGATCCTGATAAATTAGCTTGTTTATTCCAACCCTGCCGCTGGTTAGTGTAATGAAGCAGAAGTCCTTTGTACATGCTCATTGGGTAGTGGTGGCTCTCGCAGAAGGGGATAATTGAGTAGAAAAGCAGTATGTTTTTGGTGCAGGGGAGAAGTTAACACCACATGAGGTCACTAGGCTTCAAGCTTTAATCAGTGTAGACACAATGCAATTGAGATTTTTCTAAAAGGCTTGTTTATAGTATGAGATCAAGGGTTAATAGTTAATTTGAAATGTTGTAGGTGCTTCAGAAAAGAAGGAACAGAAAATATATCTCTAACAGTAGGATGGGATAGATGTGACTTAAAATTTGAGCTGAACCTCTGTATGAGGTGTGAGTTTCTTATGGGTGTGTGTGGTTTTTTTTTTTGGTTTTTTTTTTAAGGGTGTCTTAGATTAACAGTAGTTTAGAGGAAATTTATGTAATGCCATAGATATACCTAGTTCTATAA
Organism: Emydura macquarii macquarii; assembly: GCF_026122565.2. Lineage (NCBI taxonomy): Eukaryota > Metazoa > Chordata > Testudines > Chelidae > Emydura > Emydura macquarii. Next base: position 818,515 of record NW_027132618.1, on the reverse strand, counting down.
AATGCATTTAACAATCTTTTGCCCCAAAGAACATGAGACACTTAAAAAACTAAACAGAACAACTCCCTGACTATAGCAGAGTACAGTACAGAACAAACAGGGTGAGAGTATGATCTCTTGGTCTCTGAAGAATACTTCTTGGGACAGGTAGACCATCAGGGACCATGGGACTCTCTGCTTCCCATTGGAGAAGAAATGGGAGAGTACTTGGTGAATGTTAATGGGGAAGATTGTTTCAGATAAACTTATTTGTCTATAGCTAATTCTTTGTACTTGCTACAGCAAAGATGTTTGTGTGACAGCCACCATCTCTGCCAACACCAGAGATTGACCTCAGGACCTTCAGAGCTGAACTGAGGACTCTAATACTGATGTGCTTTGTGGAGGCTTTGCAGTAGAAATGATTTCAAGGAAGATTTTTACGTTCAAAGGGAGACATAAAACGTTTTTAAAAAATAGTGGAACAGAGAAAATGAAAGGGGCATTTAAATATTACACAAATAATTTTGAGGAAAATGTGGTTTGCACCTTATTTTGCTTTATGATATATAAAGACCTGAAAGGCATGTGTTGGGGTGTCCTAATTTTCTGCTTGGTTTTTACTTTTAGGAATGTGGCGAGTGGTAAGTGTGGTCTCTCCTGGTCTTGCTGAAGAACTGGCTGAGGTTCTTGGACTGTGGTGTTCCCTCCATTCTTATTTGAAGAGTTGGAGGTGATTGAACCTCAGCAAAAAGTTTCCTTTCTCCACTATTAGTCGTTGTTTCTTAACACCTACTTCACTTCAGAGTTTGAAAGCTAAGGTCTTGTATCGGCAGTGGAGCTGGTCAGAAGTGAGGTGTTCCATAGAAATGGGTCTGTTGCGATGAATTTTTTCATCGGACTCCCGTTAGGTATCCAATGGGAAACTGCAAGCTAACCAGGCTGTCATGGAGCTGGAACTCCCAGAGATGCTAGGCTCTTGAGTCAGCTGCCTCCCTGGACTCCCAGAATCCCAAGAACGCTGGAAGCCATGCTCCAGAGCCCCTCTCTCCACATCTGCCTGCCAGGTGGAATTTCGTTTTGAAATGTTCTCAATGAAACTAACTTTTTTTCTGGACTTTCCCTTCTGTGGAAGACTTTAGAAATTTCTACTTTCTGTTCTGAAATGGAATTATGTTTTTATGTAACTTTAGGAATTTTCCATGGTAGGGAACCCCTCTGTGACACTTCAAATTGGTTTACAACTGGCTTATGTTGACTTGGGCACAAACTGGGCACAACCATACAGGGATTTGCATCTGTGTTTAACCAAATATTTTTAAATCAATTTAGTTAAACTGGTGCAAGTTAAGTGTGTAAAACAGCCCAAAAAAATCCCTTCCCTTCTCAACTACTTAACTTTCACATCCTTGAGATGTCCTCTCACTAGTTTTCAAGTCGGTCTTCTAGCTTGCACAGGAGCTGAAGAGTGAATGTGTATATTAAAACCAACAACCAACTTCAGGCTTATGCTATTTTTTGCTGCTTTATGATGTAAGATTAACTCCTGAGGAGTGTTTTTTTTTTTTTTTTTTTTTTAAAGCCTGGTTTCTGGCCCACTGCCTTCTCTTTTCACTTACAGTTCTTTCTTCTGAAGAATGCAGATAACAGGATGAGAGCAGAGATGCAAACTGGACAGGGTTATACGTGGCCTTAAAGGTGAAGGCAAGACCTGAGGTACAGAAGGTATATTCTAGCCATGAGGGGCCACTGAAAGAACAGACTTAATTTCTTCTTTGAGTACTGTCTCTGTGGGTGAGTCTCTTTGTGTTCTTGATTGGAGATGTTCCGTCAGCAGTGTCTGTGCATCCGCCACCGCACCCTAGATATTCTCATTCTCTGGAATTGAGGGTATATTGCGGGGTGGGGACGCAGACCCACTGCCACTCCAGTTCCTTCTCAATCATCTGTGGCTTGAGAGGGGAGCATCAATGTCCGTTAGCTAGCCATGTGGGTTGCTACCTCTCTCTGGTTTTTCTTATTATTTCAGTTCTTTGTTTTCTGTTATTTAGCACAGTTTGCAGTTTATGGTGTGGAGTGTGTATCCTCCTTATCTTCATTGGTATGCCTGATCAGGGCCTTTGGATTTTTCTTGGGCTTCAGTCCTCTGCCTTGAATAACAGGTTATGCCCAAAACTATGGGCTTAAAACCTTGCCATAGCTCTTTTCCCCACAGTGCTGGGCACTCGAGCTGCCTCCATTGCTTGGGAGAGACTTTTATCCCTTCCAAGTATAAGATCTGTTCATGGTTTAAAAGCAGATCTGAAAAAATGGAGGGAGAACAGGCTAAACCTCCTGTTAATGGAACATTCCCTGAAACTGCAGTGTTTGAGTCACGCCCTTTACACCTGATTCAGTTGCCCAGAGAGCCCTGCTGACTGTCACTGCTGCTGCAGTCAGTAAAGACCCTGGGGATCCCCCCGACTACCACAGAAGAGATTCCATTCCCCAGAACAGAATAAGAGAAGGAAAAAGTCACCCTCTTGGTCTGGATTTCAGGAGACGTGGCATCCCCACAAGGGTACTGCTGAGGACCCATCTCCTCAGATACAGAGACCTTAGCACCGGCTAGAAAAAACCACCTGTGTACGGAGAAGCCATCTATTAAACCATTTACAGCAGCACTAAAGCCGGCACCAGATTCAGTAACTCCAAAACACCAGGGCTCCAAGGTTAAGCTGAAATCCATGTTGGTATCATCTTCTGCTGCCAGCAGAAAAGGGCACACAGATCGCACTTGGGTGGTCTTTGTTACCACCCGACATACTAACTCCTGAGAGTATTTATCCAGAGTACCCAGTACCATCAAGACTCTTTTTTGCTCTGAGGATTTTTGGATCCTGGAAGAATGAGTCACCTTTGCTGTGGGGTACTGAGAGATGCTCCCTGCCGCTACCAACTTACCTTCCAGAATTGACCTACCCTCGAGTACCAAAGCAGTCACCCGTTCCTCATTCCAGCTGGTGCCATCTCACCAACTAATCAAGACTTGACCTCAGTACTGAAGCGATGACGGGATCCTCTCCAGCCCCTGGCACCCACTTGACTATCAGTACCTAGCAACTGATCTCATTCTGAGGTGTCCATTAAAGGCTCTTGTACTTTCTTATTCCAGCCTCCCTCCCTTGAGGTGTACCCTAAGGAAGAAAACCCTTCCAGCACATACAGCTGGCAAGCTGATGATTTCAAGGCCTTTCATGACCTTATAAAACATTATAGCCAGAAACCTTGCGAATTCCATTAGAGGCGCTAGAGGAACAAATATTCCTTGCTGGACATCCTCCATACATCACTCAGGGCAAAATCGCCTTGTCCATCAATGATGCTGTACTGGCCCTAGTACCTGTGGCATGGCAAACGCCAGCCACCATGTTGTCTATCTGTAAACAGGCAGACAAAAAATATTTATATTTCTCTCAGGTTCCACACCACCAACCTACCCTTAATCTGGTTATTTGGGCCATTGAGGGAAATGGGCAACAACTGATCCCATTCAACCCTATCAGACAAGGAACTTAAATGGCTAGACCTTCTGGGTCGCAAGAACTACTCCTTGGCCTCTTTGCAGTTCAGAGTCACCAGTTACCAAGCCCTGATGGCAAAATATGACTTTTACAAATTATATCTGAAGTTTCCATCTCGTATTGAACATCTGCCCCAGACCAGAGGGAAGAACTTCAAGCCCTTGTAACAGAAAGCCAGACAGTTGCCAAAATGCCTCTCCGAACCTCGCTCTATGCTGCTAATACAGCTGCAAATTCCATGGCTATGGCAGTAGTCATGCGCCAAGCTTCTTGGCTGAAGTTCTCTGGGATGTGCAAAATGCTGTTGGGTCCCAAATTGTTCCGTGATGCCACAGATGGATCCCTTTTGTTCATGTAAGTACTCTCCAGTGACACTATGACCTCCAGATAGAAAATGCAATAGATCACAGCCAGCTCAATGCTCTCGCCCAGTCCATGACCAGCTGAATCTCCCAAAAAGAAAACTAAGCTTACCAACAGAGGGCCATCCTCTATAGTAACATCCTCAAAAGGACTGTGTTTTGATCCATTGGTCGAAAGTCATAAATGCTTTCCTACCCTGGATCTTGCACTGCACCTATCCCCCTTCCACCCTTATGGGATAGTCTCTCCCATTTTCTACCTTCGTGGGAGCCCATCCCCTTGGCCAGATGGATCCTGGAGGTGATTTCTACAGCTTACTCATTCTGGTTCAGCTTAAGGTCCTGAACAAATGGAAAGAAAAATTAGTAGCCATCCTTGAAGCACCATTGTGGTTGAGACTGGTGTGATTTCCAGAGTTGGTGTGCATATCTCAGCAACAACCTCACTACTTTCCTGGTCTCCTCACTCAGGAGTCGGGAACCCATCACCCTCCCGAGTCTCTGTGCTTCCCCTAAGGCTACTAGATGGCTCTTGTATGGAAGAAGATTGCTCCACAGAGGTACAAACAGTAGTGCTTAATAGTAGAATACCACAACAAGGAATACTGATCTGCGGAAGTAGAAAGTTTTCCAAACTTTTTGCAGCCACTAATCTATACCTCCTCCTCGAGTTCTTCCTGACACACGTGCTTGATTACCTGCTAAATTTAAAGACCGCAGGATTATCACTGAGCTCCAGTCAAGTTTACCTACCTGCCCTCACAGCCTTTACACCCCTCCAACTCCACCATCAAGAGTTTTCAGTCTTCACTCACCTGTTTGCTACAATATTTATTAAAGGCCTATTCAACCTTTCCTCCTGCTCAGGAGATTACAGTGCACTGATGTAACCCCATTTGAACCTGTGAGGAACTGTTCCTGCCTTCATTTGCCCCTCAAGACTTTGTTCCTCGTAGCCATCACCTCAGCCAGGAGGGTAGGGGAGCTAGGAACTCTGATGATTGATCCCTGCACATAGTGTTCTATCATGACACTACAGCCACACCCTCACTTCCTATCTAACATTTCTTTAGAGTTCTGCATTAATCAGGAAATTCACCTATTGTTGCCTTATCCTAAGCCACGTTCTTCCACAGAAGAAGCAAGTTTCCATGTACCGGACGTAAAAAGGATTCTCACCTTTTACCTCAGCGGAACTACTCCCTTAGGACTTCCCCATAGCTTTTTCATTTTAATCACAGAATGAATGAAAGGGCATCTGATCTCTACCCAAAGGCTGCCCAAGTGGGTTTTGGGATGCGTTTTAACCTGTGTAACAGGTTCATGCAGGCACCTCTGCAGCACAGGTCCTCTGCTCCCAAAAACCACTCGCAGACTTCCGCTTCGTGCTCCCACCAGTGCTCTTTATTTACAGGTTGTTACCCAGCACCATCTATCAACACACAGTTTGGCCTAACAGCCCCAAGGGCTCACTGTTTCAGCTACTGTTCTAGAGAAACTGCCACTGCCGCTGCCACCCCTCTGGCTGTTTGCCTCCACTGCGTGTCCTTCCTGGGAGTCTTTATAGTGCCTGGCTAATGAACCTGGCTGTGGTTCCTCATCAGTCCACTCTGCAGGTTTACTCAGCCCATTCCAATTCACTTCAATTAGGGCTGCAGGGGCAGAGGGCTGACTCAGCCTGCTTTCTCCCAGCATCCTGTCACAACCTGTTATGAAACTTCAGGGACTCCTCCCCCTCCTAGAGTGATTGCCTGTTCTACTAGGGTTCAGTCTACCTCTCTGGCCCTAATGAAAAGCACACTTATCTCAGACATCTGCAGAGCAGCCACCTGGTCTTGGATGTACGTTTTCCCGGCACAAAGGTATCGTGCCTGCTTCCAGAGTTGATGTGGTTTTTGATGATGCTGTTCAGTCTAGTGAATCCACCTTCTTTGCACCCACTTCCGTAAGTGAGGCATTGTTTGGGAATCTGTGATGGAGAACCCATCGGGAAGCTGCTCGGAGAAGAGCTTTCTTACCTTGTACAGTAACTGGAGTTCTTTGAGATGCGTGTCTCTATGGCTTCTCCACTACCTGCCCTTCTTCCCCTCTGCCTCAGAGCCTTTGTGCTGGACCTTTGGAACTAGAATGGGGGCAGATCCACCTCTCCCTCTCCTCCTCACCATATGCTCTCCTATCGAAACACAAGGATATCTATGGCACAGGCACATAGAGAATCTCCCATCAAGAGTGCCTGGGTGGTGCACACATTTTGTGGTGGAGCACCCATAGGGGGACACATCTTGAACTCCAGTTACTGTGCAAGGTAAGTAACACCTCTTCTGTCATCTCAGTCCTATAACTCCACAAGTTTTGTGCCAGAGGAGGCAAGTATACTCCCATGTGACTGTTAAAGGCATCATCAAATTAACTATCAACATGTAACAAACTTCCATCTCTGATGGGAGAGTGGTCTGTAAGTAGTCTTAAAAAAACTAACGATTGGAGGTCATGCTAGGATATTCCTTTATTAAGGTCCTGGCATCAAACATTTGCAGCACCCTATGTAGACTTTTGCGGGCTGGTGTGGTTGTTTCTCATCAAGTACTGAAACTGCTGAACTTGAGATTTTGCAGTGTGGGCTTGTCTACATGGGGAATTTAGTGCAGTATAGTTATGATTGTGTTTTAACTTCCCATGTGGACACTCTTAGGCCTTTTTTTCTATACTTTAAAAAAAGAAAGTCAGCCTAAGATAATTCTACCAACCTAAAAGGCAGGGTGAGAAGCTGAGAGCCCCATCTCTCAACTCCCTGACGGAAGTCCACAGGTTCCTGGGCTCCCTGGGGGCTGTCCCGCTCCCCAGTCTCTGCTGGGAGTCAGGGGAAGCCGTCGGGGACTTTCCCTTTCCCTGCTGGGAGCTGGGGGAAGCTGTGCCAGGCTTCTCTGTTGCCTGCTGTTCTCTGGAACAGGCAACCATGTCAGCTTCAGGGCTCAGCCATGTAATTGACAAGGCTGCCCCAGAAACACAGGGACTTCTGGCCTGGGCTCCCAACCCAGAGCGGAGACCAGCAGCCTGCTAGGAGCCTAGCAAGAATCCCAGGTGTCTCCATCTGCTCCCCAGGGAGCAGCCTTGTCAATTACACAGCTGAGCCCTGTAACTGACATGGCTGCCCCTTCCAGCCACCAGCCTGGGCTTGGGCTTTCAGGCTGGGAAACTGACAGGAGTTTACAGCCCCACAACTGATTGATTGTAAGGGGACACAGCGTCTACATTGACACTGCATCGCCCCGACTATGTCAACAAAAGCCCTGTACCTCTCGCCAAGGTGGCTTTATTTTGTTGAAAAATAGGGCAGTTTTGTCGGTGGGAGTTGGTTGCAGTGTGTACACTACTTCTGTTTTGTCAACCAAATCTGACTTTGGTCGACAAAACTCTCTAATGTAGACCAGGCCTCATTTTGCATTGAGTGCCTCTTTGTGGTGTAGGTTAACCATTCCTAAACCACAAAAAGGCACTTGTAAGGCATGTCTGCAGTGCAGTTGGGTGTTGTGACTGCAGTAGGTGTAAACATACTTGAGCTAGCTGTGATCAAACTAGATCAAAGCTACCTCAATTAAAAATAGCAGTGAAGCTGCAGATGTATGGGTTAGTCTCACCTACCTGGGATCTTGGGTACATGTTCCAGCGGCCATAGCCCATATTGTTGCAGCTTCATTGCTGCATTTGTTACTTGAACTAGCTCTGACCTGGTTACATCAAAGCTAGCTCAGATGTCTATATGTGCTGCAATCACACTTCCTGAGTGCAATGTAGACGTACGGTCTCTGCAGAGTAAGGGTGTTCGCAGCAGTACACAATAGATGAATTCGCTATTATGGGCTGCTTTTTTTTTTTTTTCCCCCCCATTTAGACGAACCCGAACAATATAAGAAACTATTTTTGGTAGATAGTAATGTGGCCCTAGATTTTGGGGTAAGGATTGAATCTGACTTCTCTGGAGGAGGGAAGATTAGAGTCCAAAAAATAGGAATGGAGCATTAGGATCAAAAAAGTGGCTGTAGTATGTACAGAGTATCAAACTGGCAATAATCTCCATTACTTTATTTAAATAGCTAGCTATCTCATTAGCAAGAATTCAAGGTTGTAGCATTTTAAAAAAAATAGTCCTGAGAACAGTGCAGTCTTCTAGCTTCCTAGAACTGGCTCATCTATGATAAATAATACTTGAACCTTAAGTTCCAACTTGGTTCTTGAAGTTATATGAATACTTATTATGATTAGGGGGTATTTCATTTTAAGTGATGTCTTGTTTCATGAATATGACTTGAGTGGAAGACCCATATATCATTAGCTACAGAATTTTTTTTAATATAAAAAGTTGGAAAAATCACCTAGAAAATATATAATATGAATGAGGGTGGTACCACAGAGTGTAGCTTGGAGTAATGCAGCAACCGTAAAGGAAACTTTAGCTTGATAATTCAACCTCTTATCTAGTAGTTCTCACTGTTTATGCAAGAGGGAGCAATGTTGTTTGAAAGACCTCAGTCTAGTTCAGGGGTTCTCAAACGTTTTTTGCTGGGACCCCCTTTGAAAATATTTCAGGCTGTGACGATCCCCCTCCCCTCCCAAAAGAGATGATCTCCTCCTCTCCCGCATGCCATATTATCTTTACTGGCATATGCCGGGGTTGATAGCTCACAATCCCCCCCCATAATAACCTCATGACCCCCTGAGGGGGTCACAACCCCTAGTTTGAGCATTGCTGGTCTAGTTAGGATAAATTGCCTAAAAAATATCAAAGGGGTACAGTGCTTTCGTAGCAGGCTGTTGTGTAGGCTGCTGCAGTCTGGCTCACTCCACATAAGGAATATACTTACCCAAAACATACAACTTTTTTGGGGAGTAAGGAGTCTTTGCAGTTGCCTGTTGCAGAGATGGAATGGGCTGACCCCCTACTTTGTCAGACAGATGTGAAGAGTTTGTCCGCAAATAAACTTCCAGACAAACTTGTTACGATATGGATATTGTAAGCTTTGAACAGTGCTGTAGTCATGTTGGTCCCAGAATATTAGAGACAAGGTGGGTGAAGTCCTGTACAAACTAAAATTTCATACAGACAAAGACTTGCTCTATAATACACCGAGATGTGAATACAATATTTATATTCCAATCAATTTATTTTATAATTGTAGAGTAAAAATGAGAAAGTAAGCCCTTTTTCAGTAATAGTGTGTTGTGACACTTTTTGTATTTTTGTCTGATTTTTGTAAGCAAGTAGCTTTAAAGTGAGGTGAAACTTGGTGTACATAAGACAAATCAGACTCCTGAAAGGGGTACAGTACTCTGGAAAGGTTGAGAACTACAGCCATAAAACATAATTTCAATATAAATACATTGTTTCTTTATCACCTGTTGTTCCTCTTGTAATGATTGAGTCTTGATTAGTTACAAGCTTTCTGTAGACACCTCATGTGATATTCCTTATGGATAAATGCCTGCAAGATGTGTGTTTGGTGTAATGAGTTTGCCCGGTCTGAGGTGAAAGCTATTTACAAAGAACCAGGGGATCTTTTGCCAACAGGTCTCTGTCACACCATCACAAAAGGAAAAATTCTGGATAAACCTTGTTGGTAAGGTAACTAATGGTCACCTCCAAGTTATTCTCAATGCACCACCAATATTGCATGCACACTCAATCCTTGGAGATTCAGCCTCACCACCTACAAAGTGAATGCTGTGAATTGCTGTCTCAACTTGGCTCCAGGGAGGATTTTTCATCCAAAAATTCCATTGACACAGTTCACGTCGACTACTGTTAGCTACGGTGGGAATTCTAGCTGCCTCTCTCTGGCTACAGCAGCTGTTTTCAGCATTGTGTTGATTAGATGGCTGGGAGCAAGTGTGTTTAGCACAGTGGCTGCTTACATTTGCAGGCACCTGATAGCCTTTTTCAGTTGGGATCTCAATGTAGCTAACTCTGGAGGTGAACTAGTGGTAGTATTAGAGAGATTTTCTGTTAAATTCTTTAGTGTAGGCTAGATTTCTGAAAAAATCCCTGTTCTGTGACACTGCCCTTTGACCTGTAGTAAATTATCTAAATAGAATTTACTGCATTTGTTTTTCATTACAACAACAGTTGTAGAACTCGGGCTAAGACTACACTGGATTATGCTCAGAAATGTCATTTAATTACCTTCCTACTGAAATATACCATATAACATGTACAACTGAACCAAATGCAAGCACATAAATTGCATGGTTAAAAACAGCATGCTTGGCACCAATATTTAACTGAAATCCCTTGATGCTAGCGTTGTTTAGCATAGCACTTTGTAATACTGTTAGTTGACTTGGCTGCAGTTTCACAAAGCATTTTATTCCACTTGGTTCAACGCTTTCTCCAATTTAATGGGATCTGAGCCAAACAAGTAATGTAAGCCAAGTGGCAATACTTGTTTGGTGTGCAGTTCCTGACAAGAAATATATAGTAATTGTCTTTTCCTTTTCAAAGCTATAACTTTGGCTGGGGAGATATGAGATTGCAGGCCAAGTATCTAAAATCATAATTAGCCAGCAATAAAAACATATATTCAAAGACATAATGAGTTGCATCAAAGCAAGAAACATTAAAGTGTTCTCTGTAGAAATCATGATCTCTCTCAATTCAGAAATGCCTGCTTTAAATCAAACACAAAGACCTCACAGTGTGTAAAAGCTCCAGGAGAGCTTGTCTGAAACATCTGTCTTTTTTTTTTTTTTTTTTTTTTTATAAAGAATATACCTTGAATTCAAACTATATTCATGCAAGGCTCTTGTTTTTGTTAGTCATCCATGCTAGATACTGTCTTGTCATGGGGCTAAAGGAATTTAACACTTGCGTGCTAAGGTGGATGGTTAAAGGGGAAGTGAGGGAATGGAATAAACCCGATGGGCACAAATCTGTTACATAATCATGGACACAAAGTTGGCTTTTTAAAAACACGTTATTTCTTCTTGGTTTTTAACCATAGAGTTATCCAGAATTTGTTTTTGCTGGGGCTGTGGTAACTTACACTTTGCTTCTCATGGCTCCCTGGGGGCCTGTGGAAGCAGTGAAGAGATGGAATGCAGTGCAGGGACTGTTGGAAAGGGGCAATATGTATCTGGTGGTATTCCCTACAAGGCATAATGGGGCATGATATAGTCAGGCCTGTATGTCCTCCACTCTAAAAGCAAAGACGAAGAAAGGGATCATTGTGACAAAAAGATCAAAAGTTATGTGATCTGTCCTGTAGGCAACTGCCTTTAACAACCTTCTCTAGCCAATCATGTATTCTGAGCAATAACTAGACCTTTAGCATGCAGGGTGAGCAAGCATATTTGTGCCCCTTGCTGTTTTTTTTTTTTTTCCTGGCATTTCTCTGCCCTATTTTTCTGCCCCTGCAGCTTTGTGTCCTGGGCAGCTGCCTTGCTTGCCCCACCCTGCACATATTGGTATCTGTTATGTTGATCTGCTTCACCCCAGTACATGCAAATAAGGCTTTGAAATGAAATTGTGACAGTAGTAGACCCCCCACCCACAGCAAACTTCTCTTTGAACTTCAACTGTCCCTATCCTGCTCTTGGAATAACCAAAACTGTTTGATCTAATGAGCAACTTGGGGCTTGTCTACATTTAAAATGCTACAGCTGCATTGCTGTAGTGCTTCAGTGTAGGTACTGCCAGTGCTGATGAGGGAAGAGTTCTCCTGTCGGGACAAGAAGCAGTAGCTAGGTTGAGGGAAAATTCTTCCATGGACCTAGTGCTGTCTGCACGGGGATGAAGCTCTGCTTAACTACCCTGCTCAGTGTGGGTTTTTCACACCTCTGAGTGATGTAGATGGGTTGACCTGATTTTTCTAGTGTAGACCAGGTCTTGATATTGGCAGTTACAACAACTTTATATTAAACTTAAACCCCAGTTTTACAAACCAGCTCAATAAAATAGATCAAAGGGGCAGTACAAACTTTTTAAAAATGTTAAAGTAGACCTGTGCGTAATATGTATACATGCGACGTCTCTGATTCTTGAACCATTTTATCTGTTGGGGCTTGCTTGCTGGCATGTGTGTTCCAAATAATTACAAAAATCAGACCAACTGATTAGGATTTTGTCCTGTGAATTCCTGCACCTTGCTGTGTAATTGAAACTGCTGCATTTTGCATGTGGGTTTTATTACTTGCTGGTAATGCTTTTTGGTATGTTGATTTACTCAGGAAGTTTTCCCCTGGTTGTTGAGTGCTAATGGTGATAGCTTGAAGATAGAATTCTGTAGGAGCCCAGAGTCTGTAGTGAGTCTGGCCCACTTCTTTCATATTTAAAATGACCACATTTACTAAGTCATTTTCTTCCTGTAGAAGTCGTGGCATTGATCATTTGCATTCTGTGTGCTTTTTTTCCCCCCCGCCCGCCTTCTGTGTGGGTGGTAGAGTGAAAATATGTAAATGGTTAGAAGATGTTTTTTGAGTCTTGCTATTTTAGATGAGGTTTCCATTTATATTTATGTCACAAAGGCATTGATTGATGTCCTCTATAATGATTCCGAGTAAAGCTGGTCAGTGTTTTTATACAAAAAAAAATTAGCTTGGGGGATTTTTAATGATATTTTTGTGTAAATTTTTTTCACTTTTCAAAACATTCCGATGTTTCAATGGAAACCAATCAAAAGACTTTTTTCTTATTTTTCAGAAAATACTTCTCTGAAAAGCTCTAGCTCAGAGTTCAGAAAACTGGATAACTGAAACAAATGCAATGCATAGTATCTTATATTGATGTTACATCACTAGCAATGCTTCAGAAAGCTGGATATCAGTTGTTAAAATAGCACTGTAGTAGCAATGTTTGATGTAGTGGACGTTATTGTGAGATCAAACTGTATTGCATTGACTGCTGTGAAGAATCATGGAATGTGTGTTCCCTTTTTTAGTGACTTACTCTTTATTTTAGTTTATTTGGCATAATGCATATCTAGATACAGCCTTATAAATACTTGGCATAATATTTGAGACCTATTATGACTTCCAGCACTTCCAAGTGTAGCAATATTTGAGAAAATGCCTGAGAGCTCTACTGGATGAACCAGAATGCAAGCTGGTGTCACTACATTTTAAAAAATATTTGTTGTGGGTTTTTTAATGGGTGTGGTTAGTGGGGAAAGGAGTATAATATTTAAGGAATGTCTCTTGATGATCTCACTTTTCTGAAAGGCTAGTCGTTGCAGCTCAGTTACTAACTGAAATGTCCATTAGAAGTGAACTGTGGGGCACAAGATAGATATGCACACGTTTCTTATTTCTTTGTATATTGGGGCAAGCATTTATTCAGCAAAGATGTTTTGCATCTCCGAATCCATAACCCTGATTTAGATAAGCATCTCTATTCAAGACATTCCACTGAAATCAGACTTAAAGTAAGAATGTTTCAGATGCTTTCCTGGATTGGGGCCAATGCAGCCACTTTCCCTTCTGGTCATAATAACCTGATGTACTCAAATCTTCCTGTGTCTAGAGACAGTGTGGCATATATTGTAAGATTCTTTGGGGTTTTCTCTGTTTTGTTTTACACTAAAGGCAGTTGGGTGTAAAGAAGAAAAAGATTGTTTTCATTTTAACAAAATAATAGTCCATTTTTGGGATGCCACAATTTCCATAACCAATTTATACCAGAGCTATGACCTTTTTAGGCTTGGTCTAAGCAGAAGTAGTAGGAATGTTTTCATTTAATGTTTGCTAGTCCTCTATCCTTATTTTTAAATGCCACAGATGGGATCGTTTCCCCTTAGATGTTTGCTGGTTTGTATGTGTAGAGAATATTTGTTTCTTGGTGTTTCTAAAGACAATCTGGAAGTGATTGTATGCTTCATGAAATGTCCAAATGCTGTGAAAAGCACAAAACTTTTTATCCTGGCTCAGTTTTTTTTCTACCACTTCCCACTCTGGAAAATAATTCCTACTGTGGAACACACAAGACTGCAGGGATTTGAACACCCCAGTAAGGAATGGGAGAACTTTGTTTTTTAGAACCCTTTCGAAATCCTGAATGCTAGATCTAGAATCAGAATGATTCCTGTTCCACTTAGCTCCAGGGTTTGTGAGTTTTCTGATGCATATGTGTAGCTTTAAAATATTTATTTCCCAGGTGACACTAGAAACAGGGCAGAACTGCTTTCACACAAGAACTATTCTTGTTTGTTTGCATAGCAGAAGCTATGTTAGAAATACAGCTTTTGTTTTAAGAGCAAGAAAAGCTTTTAAAAACCCCAAACATCACCACATCCTTTGATTCCTACATCCAACACTGAAGTATTTGCTTGGGGTTTCATCTTTTTATTTCCCTTTTTTAGCATATTTACCTTAAAGCCAAAGGGTCTGAGTTTTCTCTCACATTAGTGTAAATCAGGAGTAACTCTGTTAAAAGTCATTAGAGCGTCACTTCTGCAAAACCAGTTTAAGTGAGAGGAGAATAAGACCCCACTGTTGCTTTGAATTAGGTAGCAGTCTAGATTAGACAGTCAGTCATTCCACTGAGATAAAACCTGGTTTGTGTATGGAGTAAAACATGCTGATCTCTGAAGTGCGGCCAGACTGCTTCAGAGTTCAGACTTCTCATTAACTTCCGTTTTCTTCTCCACACACCCTCGAAAGATGAGCAGTGTGGGTACAGAGAACAATACAGCGTATCCTTGAAGCATTCAAAGAGAAGGCTTCTAAAACTGCTATGAATCCCAAATGTCCTGGTGGTTATCTGACTTAACAAAATAAAATAAAACTGTCACCATCCAAAACATTTCTCCTCAACCATTACCAATCTAATTGGAAGAGCAAGGAACTTTAGAGAATCCTATTGCACCAACTTCTGCTTCCTTTGAGGAGCCAATGGATGGTATTAGGTTTCACGTGGGCTGCAGAACCCAGACAATGGGGAAAGCACTAGTGATAAAATGTTTTAATCACTGTTGTTCAGAGCACGTTTAGACCAGTTTTAGACCACACAGTGGCCTAAACGTGTCTACATTAGTGTTTCCCACCATTGCAACCACTATGCTGATAGCAACGCTGGAAACTTGAGCTGGAAAATAGCCTAGTGTAGACAAGGCCATTGGGATTGGGTGTGAACACAATGGCAATCCAACCTAACTGGGTTTCTTTGCTTTGGCCAAATAAACCTTATCTATACTAATTATATAAGAGAATCTGACTGCAACACAGCTAAATCTTGTGATGTAGACCGAACATAGCCCTGCCTGTGTAACAGGGTTAGTTCCCATCTACACTAAAGCTCTTATCCAAGTTATAATTGTGTGCCCTCTGAACAGGTTATAGCTCTGTGTCTCTCACACTCGCACACAAATCAGATCAATTCTGGGGGCTAGAGCAAGGGGGAAGAAAACAAATGCAGCAGCATTGAATTTGTCAGTGCTGAGAAACTGAAATTCATGGCTGTCTTCCAGATGGTATGGTAGCTTCAGACACTCATTGTACCGCCCAACTTGCTGCTGGATCATTTTTTTTTTTATTAAAGCAAGTGAAATACACTTTTACTCTGGTAGAAGGATTAAGAGCATGCTTTGACTCAGTTGATCCGAGCAGGTCATTGTCTGATCTGCATGATTAGGTTCATGACCATCTTATTTATCAGAGTTACTGATATGAGTACATGCTTTAAAGAAGGACTTGCTCATTGGGACATACTGAAAGGGAATATATGCAAAGTAAATCACCACTACCAATAACTTTCAGTTCCTCTCTGTTGTTTTTGAAGGTATCTGGAGCTGAATCAATTTATTCCCTTTCCACCAGCTAATCTTATTTTGATTCCACTGTGAAGTCACACTCCTATGTCTGCTTACATTTAAAAAAAACAAAAAAAAACTCAATTTATTAACTTCACTGCAAGATGAAGCAGGAACTGGGCCATGAAGGATAAATGTTTGTTGGAATGTAAGCCTCTTTGGTAACTTAACATGGGGACTATACATTTTGAGAAACTCCTCATAATAAATCTTTTAAGGAAACAATGTGTGGTGTGTTTGTTTGTTTTTTTTATCGTCAATATGCTGAT
Organism: Emydura macquarii macquarii; assembly: GCF_026122565.2. Taxonomy (NCBI): domain Eukaryota; kingdom Metazoa; phylum Chordata; order Testudines; family Chelidae; genus Emydura; species Emydura macquarii. The sequence continues at coordinate 802,547 of NW_027132618.1, read as the reverse complement.
GTTCATTTGATAGGGCTCTGTGTCTCATACCAACTGAACATGGAAGCAATTTCTATGCCCTCTTTGCTCCATTCAACTAATCTTCCTCCAAACCTTTTCACAAAGGTGAAGCAAAGCTATGTTCTTCTGACCTCCATTTTCTTGGGCATATCAGGTCTTGAATGCTACAGACCTAATGTGGTACTGCTGCCTTGGTCTGGCAGGAGTTCATATCAAAATCCAAAAAGCACAACTCTGCATGGAGTTTTTCTGGCACTGTAGAAACGTGTCTTCAGATTGATCATCCAGATATGTAGATTTCCATGCCACCTTGCCCCACAGTGTGTAAGAGAATATCCAGCAGAGATTGATGGATGTCCACTACAAGCCTAAAGTTGCATAAGGTGTAGTGTAGCTTTGTAGACTGAAATGATTCATGTCAGCTCTACCTCCGTGTTTGCAGATCTCTCTAATGCACTGGCCATTTCCTCTGGTAACTCTCTCTGGGAAGAGAATTCTCCCCCCTAAATGCACATCATGAGCATGGGGTCGTGCATTTATCTGAACCAGTTGTGTCCTACAGGATCACTTTATAAATTGCTCATATGGGGGTGGAGCAGGAAGGTGGGGTCAATGTTGGGAGTCCTGCACACTCCTTCCTCTACCACTTTGCTGCTGTTCCTCAAAGTTTGACCCTACAGGCAGTCAAAGCTGAAGGGAAGCCTCCTCCATTGTTGCTACACAACTCTGTAGTGCTAAATGAAAATGTCTGAGTGGCCATGCAGGGACAATGTTCTGCTAATTACTGTGAAAAGACCGTTGTGAGATCTTGCTTCTGGTTGTGATCTCTGGCCCCAGCAGCACAGAGCAAAAGTATGGAGAGTAAAAGGGACTGCTACAACTGCAGATACCTTAATTAATGACCGCAAAGATTAGGAGTCTCACAGCCCAGAGACTTTTAAAGTGGCATTTCTAACAAGCTACAAAAAGTGCAGTAAAGCCTCTTGCTCCTGGCTTGTAAAGCCCATCTATCAAAATTCCCTGTGAGTGATGAAGTCTACTAGAGACCTGCTGCCATGAATGGAAGTTCTTAGTTATCTCAGCAGTAGTAATGTTACCGTAAGCGCTTTTAAAACTAATTCAGATTAAAATGTGTTAACCAACTGGTGTGGATAAAGCCAAATAGTGTCTGGTGTCAAGTTCCATGCATTCAGCTGGCTAAATGCAATTTAAAAACAACTTGCATTCAAATGTCTTTGCAGAAATAAAGCTAAAAGCAAGGAAGAGCTAGGAGGAATATGCATTCCAGCTAGATAAGGAAAGTGTGTGTGTCTGTATGCGTGCGCCCACTGCAATCTTCTTGGACAAGTACCTAGATGTGCAAGTGACACAATGTTAGATATTAGACATCAGTATGACACTTAGTATTTTTGTTTCACAAATAATTACAAGCACGAGAAAGGAGGCTAGGTTTTTGAAAATCTTTAATTGCCCCTTTGTGCTGAAGTTGGAAATGTGTAAAAGTAAGTGGCCCATTCACATCTGTAAATTCTTCCACTATGCCATGTGCCCACTGATACAGTAACAACACAGTGCACAGCTTATAGAATACATTTGCAGTCCACATTTTCTTTAGTCATTCTCAAGGGCCATGAATTTGACAACGCTTCCCTCCCCAGTGGATAGACACTCCATGTTCTGCACCTCCCTTCTGGTTGGACTCCTTTAAAAGTGGACCTCATGGTCACAGCAGCTACTCCAGCATGTGATGTAAAGTGCCACTGGCATAACTAGCAAGTAGAACAAGGCTAAAGCTTTCTCAGCTCAAAACTGTTCTTTACTTAACTACTGTGTTGCTTCTTGCATACGTTGAAATGATTCCTCAAGTATTTTTAAAGGGCTAGCAGCAATGACTGCTCTTGATATAACTGGTCTCCTGTACTTTTGGGGGGGAGGGGGGGAAGGGTCAGGGGGATCTGTTTTCATAAACCGTTACTCATGTACCATGTTAAAGATTCTAAAAATGTGTCTTGTTTCAATTTCAGCTCCAAGTCCCACTACAGCTGTGCCCTACGTGTCAGTAAAATGTGTAGATGTATGGAAAAACCACCACAAAACCAAATGGCTAATGCCCTGGGGCCCCAACCAGTGTGAGAAGATCCGAGATCTTGACGAGGCAATGAGCAGACAAATTGAAGCCAATGATATTGTGTTTGCTGTTCACATTCCCCTCCCTACCAAGGAGATGAGCCCCTGGTTCCAGTTCATACTTGTTATCTTGCAGCTGGACATTGCATTCAAGAAAAATAATGAAATAAGTAAGTCACTCACTGTATCCTCAAAGTGCTTGATCAGAACAAGAAAAATGTTGACCATAGTGGTTTTTAAATCTCTCTTAAAACTATTAAAACAAGGTGTAAATAAAATGTATTTTAATTGTCTATATAGACAGAGTTGAGCTACATGGGGCACATACTAACAGTGGGAACATATAGTGTGTATGTACCACATATCTTGTATTAGAGTTTTTTGCCATATTATTGATTCTGTGGGATTACTAGTAACTAAAAAAGTGATCAGAATGGTACTTCTATTTATTTGATTATCCAAATTGCCTTTTTTCCCCTTAAATTTGAAGTTATTTTTATACTCCCAAGTAATAGTTACCAGCTGACTGCCTAAATAAAATTGCCTTTTGAGGTGTTGTTGGATTCAGAAGAATAAAAAGTCATTGTTCATATGCTCAGTAGGCTGTGGAAAGCTAGAATTGAAGGGGTTAGTTGTCCAAGATTTGAAGTATCTAGAATTGCTAGTAACTAATCACTCAGACCTACATCTGTCAGTGTTAGATAAACTGGGATTGACTGCTGTGTGGGGCCTTTTGGGGGAAGATGTGGGGGGTAGACTTTGGTCCTGTAAACTCTGTGTGGAGATGAAAATTCCATGGTGCTGCTTGTAAATGTCCTTGGCCAAAACTTTCTTTAAACTTAACCTCCAGTGCAAACATTCAAATATAATGTTAAATGTAACATTGATTTATTTATTAAAATAGCTTTTAACGTGTTCCACTCTCAACACAACTGGCCAATTCCAGACAATTAGCTTTTTCACAGACTGCTTAGCAAATGGATGATGATGATCTTTCAGTTGATATGTCAAGGACTGGAAAGGAATGTTCATGTCTGACAATTATTCTAGCTAAACACTGGTCCCTTTTGAAACCATCATCTTAAGGAGAATTTTAATGTCCTGGGGCTCTGTCAATTTATGGATTATTTTATCTTGTATAAAATTTATTTAATCATGGAAAAACCAAAATCTCTCCTCCGCCCCCCAGAAACCACACACAAGGGAGTGACCTTGGTAAGAGCAATGTCTTCTGCAAATCCGCTTTTACCAGATCCTACTACATTAACAAACCTGCCTTGATACTGCTCCTGCTGAAATGCAGTGGCAACAATCCACTGACTTAGTAGACCTAGGATTTGAATCATAAAACAAAGGTCATTAGTTGGGGTCCATTACCTCCTCCTGCATTGGAGAGTAAAAAGTTCCAGAAACTAGAATAGGGTAGTGAAGCTATGAGGTGGTGCTGTTTTAATCTGACATGCAGCATTTTACTGGATGGGCCGTTAAGCAGCCTGCTAGTGCTGGAATGGTCAGTGGAAAGAATAGTCCGTTTTTAAATTTTGTGAGAGCTAGAGAAACCTGTCTCATTGAAAAAGAAATTGTGTGGAGGGACAGTTCCAACATGTTGGAGGAAGGAGAGCTAACATAAGGAACTTTTCTCTTCCTCCTGTTCCTCCCGACAAAGAAAGTGAAGCATAATTCTGATCTGAGATCAGAAATAGCCATTTTTCTTTACCCCTATCCTCTGAACCTGTTTTGAGAGCACAAATATGGAGTGGACTCTTTCATACGATAGCACATGACATTGAAATCATTCCTATTTTTAGTTTTGTTGAGTCAACGGTAATCTGTCCTCTCCTTTCTGTTACTGGATGTAATAGCCTTGCACTTTGGAATGACAACATGGGCTGGCCCCACCTGCAAGCGTTCATTTGAAAGACTTCACAATGGTAAAATGCATGCTCTATCTCCATTATGACAACGTTTGGAAGTCACTCCTTTAAGATCCACATCCCAAATTATTACATAGTGTTATTGCAAATTAATCAGTAGTACTTCTAACCACACTAAAATCAACTGTATTAAAGCTATGCTTTTTTTTTTTTCCTTCTGTTGAGTACATATCACTTGCATTTATAAATTAGCTTTCCATGGCTACTGAAACCTGCATGGGTACAGTCAGAAAACCCCAGAAAGATAAGGGGGATGTTTGTGTGTACTCAACAGTGATCCTCTAACTTCTTAATGCTTCTAATGGATGCCCTTGGATTGGTTTTCAGTTTTCACTGCAAAAGCCAGGATCTCTGTTCACTAGGGTCTGGTCTGCAAGCTGTTTTGTTCCATACTTTGGCTCAGCTCAAAAGTGTATTTGCAGAAACTCCTTGTATTTGAATTTTCCAGCTGAGTTGGATTATTTTGAGGAATCTGATATTAGGGTTCTGAGAGGAGGTATGCATACAATATTTGCCTGGTTGAGGGAGCGGGGACCTCCAGTGAAATTCATATGGTTGCAGTGACTCCTGTTGTTATGTTTGACGTAGGCTTTTCCTCTGACCAGTTTGAGTTCTAAACTTTGCCACGTGAGCCACAGGGTGAGGATAATGGGAGTCTGTCATAGCTGTACCACAATTTAGTTAGTATTACTCTGCTTGCTCACTGGTCATCACTGACTATTCAGAATGTCAAGTCAGGCATGTATGTCGGTCCAACATCTTTAGAATTCAGTCATTGACTAAACAAGGGCTTTTTCTGTGGTAGAATGAAATGCTAAACTTGGCAGAGCACCCCAGGTGGACTCTGTAAGATGGTCTATTTTTCTCGAAGGCAACACAAGCTGGGTAGCCCAACTGCACCTTCAAGAATGCTGAATGGTATTACACCCTTTGGAAGAAAGGAAGGCCTTCACCATGTGCGTCTTTAGAGATGTGTTTAGGCCTTTGATAAGGATCCAAATATTTTAAAAGCAAACTGCTTTTTCTATGTCTGTCAGCCCACATGGAAAGCTGCATGAGTTCTGGCTTTTCTCCGAGGCAGGCTGATTTCTAGGTTTAAACAGACTATATCCTCTTTTAATGCAATGTTTAGTCAAATGCTGGAAACCAATGCTCATGCTCAGTTTGACTGTTCCGCGAAGCAGGGAGAAATCTGCCAAAAGTCTGAATTGTGGCAGTGATTAAAATGTTCTGTATTTGCACGTTGAAATGTGCCATGGAGATTTTATCTAATCAAGCAGGTAACGTCTACAAATTCCAATCTTATCTCAATGCAATAAGTCTTATTCACATAAACTGTAGGAAACAAATGCTCTGTGTGAATAACATTGGCCAATTTCCATCAATAACACAGCTGTTGAAAGAGCTTAGTTACCAGGGCAATGGATGGCGCTCTGAAGAATGTTTGCATGCAGTAATCTGACATTTAGCTAGCTGGCAGCAACCTTGAAAGTGAAGTAGAATTAGGGGGGGAGTGGTGGTGGTAATCTGGTTTCTGACCACAAAAAATCCCTTGTTTAGAATCAGCACAAAAGGCTTCTTTTGAAACCTGAAGTGTTACTCTATTACTGTGCAATTAGATCTTATTCCTGTCATTGAGTTAGAGGAACACTGGAAACTTTTTGGGAATGGGTAAAATGCCATTCAGCTCATCAGTGCTCATTCCACCAGACAACACCTGGTTTCAAACCGTTTCTTGACTGACCCATAGTATACATGCCTCAACAACTTACCCTAGCAGGCCATTGCGTGCACTAATGCTCTTCTAAATTTTCATGCATTCTGGTCTTTTGATCCTTTTCAGGGTGGGAGAGTAACTTTGCATTCAGCAGGTAACATTCCAAGTTGTGTTTAAATCCTCTTTCACTTGCTTAATTGGTTTGCACTAGATTCTGTTAGTTATTCTCAGCTTGAAGGCCTTCAACTTTAATTTCCAATCCTCAGTCTTCCCTCGTCTTAAGTAATAACTATCTGCCCATTTTGGTTATAACTGAATGCTTCATGGAAGTGAGATAATGTGCTGTATAATTGTTTTTTGTCAGCTGTGCCTTTTTGAATGTAAGACCTTCTTGATTGCCAGTGTACATTGGCCCATTCTTCCAGATCTCCTCCTCAGACTACCTTACTATTTAACCTTTTACATGCAGGGAACTGATTTATTTCTGATCACACTTAGTTAACTTGGACTCTGTTTTCTTCCTGACGCAGATTTGTAAACTTGGGCAGGTTACTTGACATCACCACTTCCATTTCACCATGCATAAAATGAGGAAAAGATTTGTCCAGCTTTGTATGTTACAGTGACATCAGTATATGAAATGTGCTTTGAGTGTGAGGGTGTGGCAGCAATTTAATACACAGTAAATCAATGGCATGACTTTCCGTATCAAATTCCCTAATTGTCTTGTGAAGGATATAAAACGCTTTCAGTCTAAGAAAATGTGTTTGCTTTTCTTTTCTAAGTGAATTTAAAAATCCTAATAGATGATGTAAATTACTTCAGTTTCCAGTGCTGTCAGCGTGGAGCAAGAAAATTCAGAAAAAAGAAAGCGGTGATGGTAATCCCACCATGGTCTGTATAGCACTGCATGCTCCTACTCAGATTTGTATGAGCTGGCCTTTTTCTTTTCCTAGGTTGGCTGGCTTGTACTTCCATCCTTTGCTAGCTGTCAGCTAATGCGAAAACTGGCAATTTTTCCTTGTTGCAAGTGTCTTTCCAGTTGCTCTATTAGTATGCGGCTGGCAGAGACCTGTCATTCTGTGAAACGACTTCTCTATTTTTAGACTGTTGTGTGAGTGAAGATATCTGCACTAATAACAGTTTAAAGGGAAGCAGGTGAAAGCTCTTAGTAGCTGAATCTCTAGCCTCAAAATCCCAAACATACTGAGATGTGACATGGAGAATGTGAGAGGGAACTAAATTGTGTCTTATTTTAGAGCTCTTGTAGTTGTGACATGAGTTGTTTTATGGATGTCCATAAAACTATGTATCATGGAGAAGTCTGGTGACTGGATGGAAGCCCTAGGAGAACGTCTCCTGGTACCCAATCATCTGTGGCAAACTCCTTACTATCTAACAAGTTCATTTTTCACCACCGCTTGGTGTTGACAACTGAAGTGCTTTGAGAATGTGAAATCTGGAATTGTTTCTCCAGACATGGATCCATTAGCCAAGCAGCATCCTGTTACATTTACAATGGAGTTACATCATCACCTTTTCTGTGTATAAGTGTCCGCTACATCTATGGAAGGTTCATCTAGTCTGAATATATAGTGGGGGAAGTAAAAGGGAAACCATCGCAACTATATATACTTAATCTGAATCTTAGCTAGGTACTGTAGCCTGTCATATATGTACCTGGCCAATTTCATCTTTTGACACTAAAGGAGGTGGCGAATACCTTGTTTGTGCATAGCCCCACCCACTTCAGAGGTTTTTTGGATTATTTTTTTTTAGCTATTCATTGTTCTGAAAACTGGAGAATTCTATGCAACGTGGAAGAACTGAATAACTAATTGCCTGAACATTGATATTTGCCAGGCTGAATATATTCAGCAGCACCTCACTTGTCTCACTTCCTAACCCACTCTCCCCGTACCTCAAGTATGGAGAAGATATTATGCCCTTCTCACTTCTCTCTATCTTACCCTGCCCCATGTATGACTCTTTAATTTATAGGAAGGATGTGACTACTCTCCAAGGCCTTGAAAGTGTTGCCAATTATTCTAGTTGGTTGGTTGTTTTTTGGGGAGTGGGGTCCTTAATCTCATCCCCAAAAGTACCTGGCACGATCCTGAATTGGCTGTGTTCCCATACTGCAGCTGCCTATGAGCCTGAAGAGCACTCCAGGTGGATCTGGAGTGGGAGCACCCAAAAGCCAGGAATAGAGATGATAAAAGACCACCAGAAGATGAGCCCTTCATGGAATATGAGTGAACCAGTAGACTCAGACCTTCATTTCATTTTTCTTGTGACTTCATCTGCAAGGTCCCTACCCTCGATATTTAAATCCCTCCTTGAGGACCCAATATTTTGCCATGCTAAATTCCTCATAGGCAGCTAACTTACACCAACTGGACTATGAAGCAAACTTTGACTACTTCATTTATAGGTTGTACCCCATCCCCATATCCGTTTCTCAGTTCACCCGTCTAACTTAAAGACCTATATTGTGCCTTACTTCTGTTTGGAAAGCACATACTATGTATTGGGTGCTACAAAAAATGTGTAATATGATGATGGTGAGACTCTTTTGTTCATTCCACTGAAGACATGTCCTGTTGACTCTTGAGACCTGTAGTTGATGATCTAGTTTAAAAGCCCCTCCCTTGTCTTTCAGTCAAACATAGCGGGGGTTTTGCTTTTGCTTCCATTTCCACACCATGCTATGGTATATTAACTATATACATGCTCCCTGTTTTTTGTTTGTTTGTTTGTTTTGTTTTTTTAATTTGCAAGAATATCTGCAATGTTATCCAGTTGAACAAAAAATATTAAAGAACAGTTACCTGTCTGAGGGGTTTGGTATAGCCAATGAAGTGGGAGTTACAAACCTTCACAGTTAAAATATAATTGCTACTACATTTTTTTTCTCCCAAAAACAATAGCTGGTTTCAATGTAAGTAGTCATTAGTGCACCCAGATGGGGAACCCAAGTCTCTTTATAGTGCATTGGTATGCAAAAACCATTCTGTTCTTGTCAATTTGAAGGGACAATTTGTTAAGGTTGCATCTCTGATGGGTGGGGTATCCTATTCTATAGCTTAATATAACTCTGAAAACTTGAAAAATCAAATGTATGCTGTCTGTTTTTGCATTTCTCTTGGCTTTGACAAAAATATACTAGTTAACTTTTTGTTTTGTGGTTTTCATGCCCAATGATAATGCAGCAGTGTTTAGATGGCAAAAATGAAGTGTTTTAAAAAAAAACTGTTCCCATTGGAAATGAAGTCCTAACTAGTCCTGGTTTATGGTATGTAAAATGGGGTGTGTTGGGTCAGCTTTTGGGGCCAAGTTTGAGCAGACTATTTATCCATTATTTGTGAGTCCTCTAAATTGTGGACTTGAGCTCATGTATTCATATTTCAAGGAAGCCTTACTAAGGCAAAGATAGCCCTTGGGGCATCAGAACTCATGCTCAACCTGGAAGAGACAGATCACACATGCTACAAAAACAGCTCAGAAAAACCATGTTGCCATCCACATTAAAGCTTTAGAGAGCCACCTCCAAACAGGCTATAAATAGCAAGTCTAAACCACAAACCCATCCACACCCCTTCCCAGCATTCTGTATGAGTGTACTATTACATAATCCCAACAAAAACATAACTCTGAAAAAGATGACAAATACGTAGGCTAAGCAGAGCTTCAAGAATCTGTTCTTACTCGATTGTAGATTTGAAATATCATCCTTTGTGAACAGTAGAGGCCAGCTTCTCAAAAGAGCACAGCATCAATGGTTGGGATCAGAGATTCAAAAGTGTATGTTGAGTGTGGAATTCCTTTAGTCTGCTCCTATGTAAGCTGTATAACTGGGATGGGATTAAATGGATTTTGTTTGTGCAAAAGGGATCTCCTAATATCTCTGTTCATGGTTTGTATATAAATGGCCTTTCTAAACATCTTCAGTGGAGCAGACTAGATGGAATATATGTGACAATTTCGCACATGGTGTGATTCCTGATCTGGTCTGTTAGCAACTATGCTACCTTCCACTTCTAGGGAACCTCAAAGCAGGTGCTGTTTGTGGTTACTTGTACTTTGAACAACTACTGCTACAGGCCTGTCCATCATTTTCCATCTGCTTCAAAATCTGCAATGAAGAAGATGATCTTCTGAGAAAGACATTAGAAATGGTGAAAATGGGCATTCAAGGAATAAGATGGGAGAAAAGCAGAAGAGAATGTCCCATTAAGGTGTTCTATCTTGCTATACTTAATATGAGCTCCTATACGCACATGAAGTAGGTTAGGGCTAGTTACTGAGTGAGAATTCTGCTTTCAGTGATAGATATAATTTAAATACAAATTAATTTGTAGTTATGGTGAAGTGGGTGACCAGCGAACGGGTCATGAGACAGCAGAGCCTCGACATTGGATGCTGAATCATGTGCATGTGCCCTAGAACTAGTGCCCTGTTACATACGGTGACAAGTTAGCAAGCATAGAAGATAATACCCAGCACTCATGACCAATAAGGGTCTATCCCCTAGGACAGGGGTGGGGAACGTCCGGCCCGCGAAATCATTTGGTCCGGCCCGTGGTGGCGGCGGGGAATTCGGAGGCGGCGCGGTTTCGCGGCGGCGGTGTTCCGTGTGGGGGGGGGGTAGTGACCGCCGCCGAATTCTCCCCCGCCGCCGAATTCTCCCCCGCCGCCAGGGCCACCATCAGGCCCTTGATAGAAAAAAGGTTCCCCACCCCTGCCCTAGGACTTCTACAGCTCCTATTGGAGAATAGATAAGCCTTCTATATAGGGTAAATCGCCATATGAATTGGAATGCAGGGATTTCCATCACCATGTGTAAATCAGTGTCTGTCCTTTATATGTTCTGGTATATTTACTCTCTCTCAGTACTTTTGTTACATACTGTTCCTTTCATAATAAGCTTGGTTGTTACACTTGCAGAAGACAACGCAGAAGTTACGCTTGATGTGTCCCTGGCCTATCGTGATGACCTGTTCAGTGAATGGAAAGAAATGGCGCATGCAATAGAGACCCGAAAGCTAAAATGCTCATTTGCATCTCCAAAAGTAGGTATTGCTGGTTTCTATGAGCTCTTGGTTGAATTGCAGCTTTCAGCATTATCGGATTTCTGTTGGGTGCACGTAAGTGGATGTGAGTTGCAGAAGGGAATGCTGCCAATAAAACAGGAATTCAAAAATGCCAGTGCAAGAGTGTGTTTTTTCTCTCTAAGGAATGAAATTGGGATCCCAAGTAGTCATTAATCAAGGGAATCTACAATGATTTTTAAAAGCATTGCAGTCGACTTCATTAAACCTTTTTTTTTTTTTTTTTTTTTTTTTTAATTTGTATCCCTACTATAATAAGGTGTTTAGGAGTTGTGCAGGATACACCACTGCTGGGCTAGCAATTGTGACTTGGTGGGTTGCTTGAGTGGGTTCCTGAGGTTGAGTAAAAGTAGTAGTAAGGGAAGGGGTAAAGATAGCAGAAGGTAACTTTCTGCTTCGTAATTCTAGTATTTGGCTAAAGATAACTCTGACTACAGTTCTTATGCCACTGGTGAGGAGTCCAAGATGTCATTTCCTGCAGCAAATCACGTCCGTAGTGATGATGGGTTGCAGTAGTATCCGAGAGTCCTATTAAGGACCAGACCTCACTGTTCTGGGTGCTGTGCAAACACAGAACAGAAAGAGGACCCCAGCCTCAGAGTTCACAGCCATGTAAGACGAGAAACGATTGGTAGATAGACAGATGGAGCCCCAGGAAACAATGAGACTGTATTAGTCAGCATGATCAGCAATGGTGTCAGCGAACCAGCTGACTGTCCATTGTCAAGTTGAGTGGTGGTGTTGGAGGTTCTCTGTATGATGGCAAAGGAGAACTTTAACAAAGGATTTGAAGGAGGTCAATGAAGTAGCTTTGCAGATGTTTATAGGGAGCTATTTCCAGGAGTGAGGGGCAATGTGGGAGAAAGCATGCAGGTGCTCATTCGAAAACTGAACAAGTGGGCAATGAAAACTGGCCATTGGCAGAACTGACTAGGGAAATCAGTATTTCAGCACCATGGGAATGTGGGGTAGCCTTTGAGGGTGAAGACAAGTACTCTTGTGTTTGATGCTTGGAAGAGCAGGATCCAGCAAGGGATGCAAATACTGGGTGACTTGGCCAAAGTGATGAGTCAGGAAAATGACCTTTGCAGCAATGCCTTGAATGGATGTAAGTGGGGCAAGATTGGCCTTGGCAGATGTGCGGGAGAGGACCTGGACAAGAGTCTTAGATGTGCAGATGGAGAGGCTGTGCCTTCAAGATATTACACAGGAAGCACTGACAAAACTTAGATGCAGCCTGGTTGTAATGATCTAGAGTGCTTACCTCTGTGTTGGTCATGTTGAGTTTAAACTAACAGTTGAAAGTCCATGAGGAAACGTCTGAAAGGCAGGCTAAGATTTTAATCTCTTTAAAATAGAGAGGTAGATTGGCAAAGAAATGATCACAGAACTTGTGTTTGTGAATGAATGAGATTGCCCAGAAGCCAGATGTAGAGGGAGAGGACATGGGGACCATGGAAAAAATCCTGTGGGACGTGCCCGCTCCGCGCCCCCCATTCTGATAACCGCTGGCCCATTCTGATAACAATTTGTGAAGAAAATCATGACAAAATAAATGCTATGGTCGCAGCCAAAGTAGGCAACATTGGACTAAAGGGAAAATATAGAAGATAGTTTCGGTGTATTCAGTTTATTTCCATAGCCTTCCACAAATGGCAGAAAGAATGCTGCACTCAAACTGCTTCACTGCTGATGCTGTTGAAATTTGGAAAGAACTTCAAGACGTTGTTGAGTCTCTTTTTTCAAAGTTACATTGCAAGCAATAAAGAAGTGGATGGATCAAGCACTTACTCCACCTCATTTTTCTTACCAGTATTTTCAACCCAAAGTACTAGAGTAGATGCCTAACTGCTGAAGATGCAGCTTCTATGGTATGGGTATCTAAATAATCACCCATCAATCATACCAACCATAATAAAGTTTGCGGCTGGATGTGAACCATTTAAGCATTACATGTTTGCTGCTAATGTTTTAAAGAAAGTCACACCACTTAACTGATTTAAGTCACTATCTAAGCACCAGGAACCAGTTTATTGAAGTTCTGTACCAGCTTTTGAAACCAGTAGCCTCTTCAGCAGGCACAAAGTATTTTCTTCATTTGAACTTATTCATGTGAGATTGAAAAATCAATTGGGAGTTTTACAGGAAAACTTGTCTCTCTCTCTCTTCCAGTCTATGAATAAAAACAGAGGGAGGAGATCAGATCTCCTAGTTTTAAGTTTGAAGAACAGCCTAAGTAACTTTGGAGACAGTCTCTTGAAAATGAGACAAAAGGATCTGTCTGCACTAGAAACACTGCATTGCTGCAGTGTAGAAACTGTAGTGATGGAAAAGGTTCTTCTGTTGCTGAAGTAAATCTCTCTCTCTCTCTCTCTCTCTCTCTCTCGCGCTCGCGCGCTAGTGATTTGGTCATCTGAAGAATTCTTCCTCTATCTAGTGCTGTCCTATTGGGGCTTAGTTCAGTTTGTCTGCCTGTCTCTCAGGTATTTTTTTTTTTCCCCTTCACACCGCAAAGCAATGTATCTAGTCTGACCTAACTTTCTCGTGTCGAGCAGCCCTCAGGTGAGTAAGAAGTTAAACTCCAGTCACTTTCGCTGATGCATAGTTGAAAATTTTCCCAGGCTGACCTGAAATAGTTTAATTCACTTGCTGCAGTTAACCCCTCTGTTCCTTTTAATACATCATTTAGTTGTCAATGTGAAACATCTTGTGATAAGAGAAGATTATGTATCCCAAACATCTAAGGTTGTTTTGTTTAATAAAAACACATTTTATGCAGTTGTTTTAATGAAATTCCAATTGACATCCTAATGTAGCTCCACATACAGAATGAGTAAAAATTTAATTATCTAATAAATAAGGAATCTATCCTTCACCATTATTTAACGTACTAAAAATCTGAAAATATTAAACTATATAACTGCTTAAGCCACTGTATATAGTTATAATGATCTTTCTAGGTAGCAAAAAAAACCCCACCCAAAGTCTAATGTAAAGGCTCTATCTAATTGTACATAAACACATTTTAACGGTGTTATCAACCATTGAGTGCATCTTTCTTTAGAAAATAACTGAAGTACAAATGCAGAAGCTAATTTAAATCATGATTTAAGTGACCAAATGAAAAGCATCCATCTTAAAAATCGATCTATCATGATAAATATTAAGCAGCAATTGATCTATTAATAGGGTTTTGCTGGCAACTTGACAAACAATACTGGTTAATTGATTACAGACCTATTATCCTTGCTTAGCATCTGATATTTGATGTTAGATGCTGCATAACGGCTTAGTGTTTACATTTTTTTGTCTAAATGCTTAATGCAGTCCATATCAATTACAGACTTTAGGTCCAGGGATCTAAATAAAATTTCTCTTAATTACTACATTCACTCCTGTATTTATTTTGTAAGTCATTCTTTGTGAAAATTGAACAGAAAAAAATGCATGACTTGTGTTCTAAAACATCTAGGCAATAAAATCACTTTTAAAATGAACATGCCTAAGTATGCTTGATGGTTTCACAGCGCAGATCAGTACAATCCAATCTGAATAATTTAACAGTACCTATATTACTGACTAATGCTGCAATTTAACTGGCTAGTCACTCTGTGCCATTCAGCTTTACTGGGTGGAACTGGAACTGCTCAACCATGTGTCAGGCCCTGTTCTGCTGAGAACCTCCTTTAACTCAGTTAGGAAAGGCCAGACCAAGAGGATTTGTAACCTACCCTTTCTACCCTAAGAAGTTCCAAGTAGCCATGGCCTATAGCATAGTGACATCCATGAGCTTCCATTTGGCCATGGATTAAAATAGACGGTAGCTATAGTATTGAGGCAAATTGTCACTGTTCAGGAAGAAAAGGGCTCAAATATGTTTTTCATCAATTTTTATATTATCAGAGAAAACTAGTTAACACACAGTGAATTGCTTCTCCCTGTGGACTTGAAGAATATGCACGAAGAAGTGGATTGGCTTTCTTTTTATATTGATCAATACTTACTTCCTGGTTCCCTAAAAGGGGAACGGTTGGGATGTTAGAAACAAGAAGTCTCTGCTGTACATCTCCAACTTAAATCCCCCAGAAGGACTAGTTACTGTTTTTTATGATCTGTTTTGTCATCTTTGAAGTCCAAATATAAGTGAACAAAGCTGACCCCTTTGCATTTCCCTCTCTACGCTATTCCACTAGACCATAGAGCATGAAGGCCGACATTATGACTGCGATGTGCTCCCTTTCATGGAAATTGGAACGGTGGCACACAAGTTCTATCTCATCAACATTCGACTCCCTGTGAATGAAAGGAAACTAATTAATGTGGGAATTGGGGAAATAAAGGATGTTCGCCTAGTGGTAAGTGTGCATGTCTCATTTCCGTCTTTACTCTGGTCTCCCTTGTGTTTAATGTAGACTCACTGCTGTGTCAGACGGGAAGATATTTGTAGAATCCTTTATTGGGCTCATGATTTTGCTGTGGTAAAGTAACCTGTGACTGATGGGAAGGAATTTGGCTATTTCTCTGTTCTGTATAAAACCACAATTGCTCTATTCCCTAGTAAGAGTATAGAGACTTTACTTTCTAAGGTCAGTAAACTCCCATAGTCAATGCAGCCCTTTTTCCCAATAGATCTTTTCTTTGACTATTCTGTAGCTATTATCCTTCTCCTTCCCCACCACACTAATTTTTCCTTTGTGGGATAACTCACTGCTATTCTGCTCTGCTGGCAATCTCTTCCTTGACTGACTCCAGAAGCGTGAAATTTTATTATGCCTGACTAAAATTTTTCTATTACATGCAGTCCGGTTTTGGATCAGAGTTTAACTGGAGGCATATGCCTCCAGTTACATGGCCTCTTTAAGCAAATAACTAAAATAAGAGTTGAGAGGAAATAGGAGAAATGGAATAATAGGCCTTGAAGAGGAAACACTTTATTGATGTCACCTTTCTTATTTCAACAAAGTGTCCTTGTCTCTACCTCATTTCGATCCTAGATAATATTGTCCACCAAGGTATAGCGAGCCTAAATGTTTCTCTCCTCTACCACCGTTTAACGCAGGAGAACTAGTCACTCATTTCTCACTTACTGTTTTGCCTTTAGATTGGAACTATTTCTGGAGCAATGATCAGTTTAATATCAAGTTGACTAATTTTCATGTTTGAATAAATGAATTTTGTTAAATTAATGACAACTTTTTATTGATTAAATTGAATGTTTAAAAAAAACCAGTCTGTTTTTCCATCAATTTCTGGTTATTTGGAAAGTGAAATGTTGCAATGTTTGCATTAATTATCAAGAGTCTTAAATTCTACTTGGACTGAATGGTCAGGACACTCATTGAACAGCTGTTTACAGCTCTTTCCATTTTGACAAACAGTTCAGCTATCATTTCACAAGCAATGCTCGTTAATGTTCAGTGGTTGGAGTATTGCGACTTCTCTGTCAGGCCCTGTGACTGACTATAACAGCGTGGATAATGCAAATCTGATATTGTAATAAGGAAAATAACAGTTGAAACATGGGGGCTGTACAATATTTTATTCCCTCAGGGTATCCATCAAAACGGAGGTTTTACAAAGGTGTGGTTTGCAATGAAAACCTTCCTCACTCCCAGCATCTTCATTATCATGGTTTGGTATTGGAGACGGATCACGATGATGACACGCGCTCCTGTCCTGCTGGAAAAGTGAGTAGAGAAGTAACTCACTCTGATCCAGAGAATGCATAAGATTTAGGCCAAAGTGTATGCCTCATGCAAAGCCCGGGTAAACTGGCCATGTGCTACATTGCCCTCCCCAACCCTGTGGATCCATTTTTCCTTCCCTCCTTACTCTTTGCCAAGCCAACGTGGCAGAAGAGATGCTCTTCAACCTTTGCTTCAGGCTTTGTTCTGCATTAGTCTCCAGAGTTGGTACATTTCCCCCTGTGTGTGTGACTGGACCCTTTGCCATTCTCTCACAGCAGTCACGGAGCCATAAAACTTGCCTCCCAAAACTTTTTGGTGGTGCACAGGAAGCCCCTACAGGATTGTGTAGCAGACAATATCTACACCCTCTGTGTCAACTCCCCAAATTCTGATCCCTATCCCCTAATGTGGCAGAAATACACAAGGCTGCTACATCAGGGTCCCCCGTGCCTGTGGGTGTGTGTATAGGATTAGCCCCGTAAGAATTTGACTGCCCAATCAATCATCTGAAAACAGCAACTGGTTTTCCATTTAACTTCTAACCATGGGCTTTGTTTGAAATGATACACGACTTGCCAATTGCCTAGTCACCCTTCCTTAATGTCTTTGGTGAGGCAGGAGAACAGTGCTACTGTGTGGGTGGGCCAACAGGAAGGTGTCTTGGCAAAAAGGGGGCAGTGTCCAGCCCTTCGCCATGAATCCCGAACACCATCTGCCTGCCTCACTATTAACCTCTGTGTCTTCATGAAGTTTGAGCTTATTTTAGCCTAGTCCTCTTGGTCCTTTCTTTGAGATAGAAAGGGATTCTTAGTTCCATTTCTGCATCTCCAGGGTCATCTTTGCTCTTGGGATCTCCATGACGTTCATAAACATCCCAGTAGAGTGGTTTTCCATTGGATTTGATTGGACTTGGATGTTGCTCTTCGGAGATATCCGTCAAGGGATCTTCTATGCCATGCTTCTCTCATTTTGGATAATCTTTTGTGGAGAGCATATGATGGTAGGTGTGACTATAGAGCAAAGAGTATCTCATTCCCTTTAGAAATCTGATAAGCTGTTTGTAGCATATGGGAAGAAACACCAGGGCGAACCCATTATTAACCAGACTTTCTTACTAGTTTAGAAGATGTGTATATTTTAGCTAGGAAACAAGCATCTCCTGATTCAAAACCTCTCCCAGGAGCAATTGCAGCAGCAGTGGCTTGCCTTAGACAAAGCTTCCCTGATGGATACTGGATATTTGCAAAGCAACAACTTGGAGTATTGTGCACATTGTCTCCAAATTCCTTGGAGTTAGCATAGTGCTCTGATGGCAGAACAGTGCAACAGTCTATGGGCTTGGCTACCTGGTGCTTTAGTCTGTACTAGTGGGGTGTCCATTTTATATTGCACCAGCGTGTCACACACTAACTGGTCCATGTGGACCCTGCTGGTGTGCACTTGAAGTTCCCTACTGCCTGTTAATGTAC
Source organism: Emydura macquarii macquarii (assembly GCF_026122565.2). NCBI lineage: Eukaryota > Metazoa > Chordata > Testudines > Chelidae > Emydura > Emydura macquarii. The sequence continues at coordinate 784,502 of NW_027132618.1, read as the reverse complement.
CGCATAGACAAGCCCTATGTTTAAGGCAAACTCCTTATCTACTGTCCTCCAGATGGACACGCTGCTTTCTAATCTCCCACAAATTGAAACACGCGAGGCATTTGAAGCTGAGAGGTTATTTACCAGTAAATGTTCTTTGAGAGTCACCTCTGTGTGTTCATGCTACCTGCTCACCTTCCCCTCTAACTCGGAATTCTGTATAACAACTGGACTGTGTGGTTTGGGAGAAGGAACTGAGGCAGTTGGGGTGGGATGGGGGTAAGGAGTGTGCTTCCATATATAGAGTAGGGCAATGATGTCACCCTCACACAAGTTCTCTCGTGTATCCCCAATGGACATGGCTTCCCAAGGTATTTATGCTGCTCCAAAACTGGGACGCCATATCTCACAAGTGGAAATGTACAAATGTGACTCAAAACAGCAATGGGTATAAATAACCCCTTTCTTGACTTAAGAATGTTCTTTGCTATCAGTCTCATTGGCTGCATAATTCAGACACTTTCTCTCTCCCCCTCCCCCCCCCCCTTTCATAAATTAACTTCTCTTTTTCCATGGCTTGATTTCATTAGGATCAAAATGAACGAAATCATCTCTCTGGGTACTGGAAACAGGTTGGGCCAATAGCTGTTGGTGCCTTCTGCCTTTTCATCTTTGACATGTGTGAGAGGTAACGGAGACACTTTTTTTCCCCTCTTAATCTCTGTAGTGCTAATATGATTGTGCTCTGGTCTGAGAAGCTGCCCTTCTTACAGGGGGAATTATTGGATACAATTCATGGGTCCGTGTTGGTTTGTCCTTTTCTAGTAGCTTTGAGACAAGAATTTGAAAAGTTTGAACGAAGGTTTAGCAGTCTTCAGGTCATTTGGCTCTCCCCATGCCAACGCTGGCACTAACCATGTTACACTTATGAACTAAACAGCAGGATCTTATTCAGGGGACAAGGCAGTATGCCGTGTTTATTATGAATACAGAAAATATTTGAAAAAGCCATTGCCTAAAACACACACACATGCACACAGTTCTGCAGGAGGGATATAATTATCAGTCTCTGTGTTGCTCGAGCTGAATCACTGGCCAGGTGACTCAGACACGAGGATGGAGCCAGGCTCTGTCAGTCGCTAGTTTGCAGAACTAGCCCAAAGTCCAGGGTTTTTTTTTATTATTATTGTTTTCATACTTATTTATTTTTATTTGGGTTTATGGATTTCATCATGTCAGATAGTTCTTTTGTTTGATGTGATTGTCAATTGCGTTTAATATTGCAAGTATGACAGCTTTCCCATTATCTTTTTTTATTTTTGTTTTACATGTGTTTTTTTTTTTTTTTTTGGGTGTTAACTCCCAAGGGAATAAAAGAAATCTTATTTGCCCTTTTATTACCCCATGATTTACACATTAACCACATTCCTGATATGCATTGGGCACTTTACTTCACTTGTAATTATTACAATTAGATTTCAGGATGTTCACAAACAGGGCCCCAAAGTGTTTAGGCAGGATGTTCCCACTCATGTGTTCAAGCTGTTAATTATCATAGTGGAGCCTGGGGTGGTATGAACAAACAATCAATGTGTCCGGAACATCCTTATCTATAATGCCTAGTTTTGCTCTTTCTCAGTGGGAGGATTAACCCTTAAGCTTTAAATACGTATCCATGGTCCGGGCCTGCTCTGGTTCTGGCCTACATCACAGTGCTGGGGCCTACAATCAGCACCTTTCTGTGCTCTTTGAGGAAGGGAATGGCAAGTCCCTTTTCCTCAAACTAGGTATTCAAGTCATTAGCCTGTTTATCATTCCATTTCCTCCAAGCACAGGGTTCATTTTCTTTGACATCTCTGAAGCAATTTCCTCAATTTAAGTTTTCCCTTCCAATTCAAAATGTATTACTTAGAAGCAGACTTCTTACTGGAAAATGACTGAAGGGCGGGGAGGGTTAAGATGAAAGGTAGCTCTTTACCTGCCTAGCAATACAAGTTCACAAAACATGGAAATATTACCAATCACAAGACAAAAAGAATTTTTTTTTTTTGACTTGTAGTTCAAAGGGTATATTGAGCAGTCTCAGAAAGCTGTCTTGGAACAGATGAATAAGTTTCAGGATGAAAATGCAGTAGAAATGGTCCTCTCTCTCCTTTTTTAAATGAGGATTTTACCCAACTCTGTACCCATTGTGGGCTAAAATAAAATTCCTTACCATATAGCTTCATTGGTATGTGTATCGAGACATTAAAAATTAGTCCAATCTCTTATGTTGGTTTATATGAAAGATTCATCCCTTTTTCCTATCTTAACATTTACATGGGTAGAGGTATGTATGTAATTAAAAAAAAATATATATATTTATTTATTTATTTATTTATTTATTTATTTTTGGAAGCAGTGTGGAGCCATTCTAATTCTGCATCATTGGAGAGGAAGTTTTAGTACGTGCAAGTGACAAGAATTCCTTCTCAGCTAACATGCTTGACACCGTAAACAATAAATTATTTTTAAAATGCCACAATTTGCATAGCTGATACAAGTTATTCTGGACAAGCAAGGTACTGTCTGCCCCAATGCTGACAGCAGCTGTCCAACCATTTCCTTCACCATTTTTCTTGCAAAGAGACAAGAAGATTTTTCCTTTTGGTTTTTATAGTACTGTGAAGTTATGTAGTAGAACAGTTTATAAGATTACGTGTCCATTGGAATGTAAACTGAAGTCTGTCTGCCCATAACATTACTCCTATCTTTCCAAACAGCTAAGTAAAATGTACAGGCATGCGTATTTCACTGTCTTGAGTTTTTTTTTTTTTTTTTTTTTTTTTTTTTTTTTTTTTTTTTTTGTACATGCATTCTGATTGCCCTGAATTCTCTCTTATTTTTAGAGGGGTACAGCTGAAAAATCCATTCTACAGTATCTGGACCACAGATGTTGGCACGGAGCTGGCTGTATCCTTCTGTCTGTTTTTATGCAGTAGTATTTATTTGGTTTTGGTTTTTTGGAATGAGAAATACATTTTAATCACTAAAAATTTCTTTCTCAAACTACTTATTGAACCTGGTGAAAAGCCTGTTTGTTTTGATAAGACGGGACTAGGAAATGTGTTTCTAACTCTAATATGGTGGAGGATCCAGAGTATCTTTGAACAACTTTATGGCTCTATAGGGAGACACTTCTATCAAATGTTAGTCTAGCATGTAGATTTTGCTGCAAGGATGAATTCTGAGATTAGTTTGAGATGAGGAAAGTGATTAGAAAAATTAGCACTTGCCTCAAGCTGCAGAAAATAGCACATCTGGAGTTAGGATTTGGGTATTACAGTGATTCGAAAGCAAATCCCATTCTCTCTGAACCCTGTCTAAATGGCACCTGTTATGCTGTTCCCTTTCCTGGTCTAAACTGTAACAGTTTATTCACTGGGGCAGTTCATTTATTGCTGATCCTTGGGAGCGTGGTCCAACAGCATTTATACAAATTGCTTTTTAAAGTTGCCTGGTCAGGCTGAAAGCACTTTCAGCGCCTTTACCTTATCTCAGCCTGGTAATAAAAATTAATGTGATTAGTTTCACTTCCCCAGCATCCCAGTCCTCTTGCAGGAGATGCCTAAGCTTGCATGTTGGTTGGCGATTACTTCTCGGCTTCTCAGCTAATCCCCATCTCTCCATACTAGTGGAGCAGAAGTGACAATTCCATCTTAGCCTTTTTAGCCTGCAGGTGTTTTAATATTTTATCCCTCATTAACACCATGTCAAATGCTTGGGGGAACAGAGCATGAGCTCTGGTACTGAACTGGGGAAGGGACCGTGACGCGTACACCCTCACTCAGATGGAAGCTGCAGCCTGAAGCTTCCATTTAATACACACTAGAAGCCTGAATTAGGATCATTGCAATAGAACTTTACAGAAGTAAACTAATTACCTGGATAATATTTTCTTCCCTCTCCTGCTTTGTCAAGTAGCTGTTCCCTTTAACTTCACTGCTCAGATGGCATTTATTATAGTGGCAGGAATCTGCCTTTGTCTCTACTTCCTGTTTTTGTGTTTCATGGTGTTTCAAGTGTTCAGAAACATTAGTGGGAAACAATCCAGCCTCCCAGCAATGACCAAGGCTCGCAGGCTTCATTATGAGGTTAGAAAACCCTTGTTGGATTAAAGATGTGCATGTGCATGCGCTCATTGCTTTAGTATTCCAAAAAGACTACTGAGCTAATACCAGCAAAAAACGTATCTATCCTCATTCGTTTTTTTCCATAATTTAGAACACTTTGTATTTTACCAACTTACTCATGCTTCCAAAACCATCATTACTGTCTTTTTCTTCTTTTGTGAACTGACATCAGCCTTTCTTCATTCTGATATTTAGCCTCCACCTAACACTTTCAATCTTCAAAGTACTTTACAGACACTAACCCGCACAATGTATTTGTAGGCCTTTACTCCCAATCTACTCTGATTTCTCTTCAGAGCAGTGTGGCCCAGTGGATAGAACATTGGACCTGGGACTCAAGAAACCTTGGGCAAGTCAGTTCATCACCCTACGTCTCAGTTATCCCATCTGTAAAATAGGGATAATGATACAGACCTCCTTGGTAAAGCACTCTGAGATCTACTGATGTAAAACACCATTATTATTATTACAGATAAGAAAACTGATGCAAAGTGCTTACGTGACTTCCCCAAACCACTCAAGGGCGTCTGCATCAGAACAGGATGAAAATCAGGAGTTTCTGGTTTGCCTTCCTCTTCTTAGACCCCATTTGCTTTTGATCAAAGCTGTACTCATCCCTGTTTAACTGCTGTTGCACAGCAGAAGAAGGAGCCCATGTAGAGTTGTAGTCAAGCCAAGAATACCCATTATTTTCTTGGTGATGAAGATTTAATATCCTTAAGACTTTGGTAGAAAATGTTCTAACGAGTTATTCTGTGTCTAAACAGGTCGTTTGTGTCTCATTAAAAAGATACATCTCTTATTCCAATAAGAAAATATGCATTTTGCAGACACTTCCCTGAAATCTTAGCTCTTCCTTTTTCCTGGAGTTAAAAGCACAGCATAGATATTTATGAATTTGAGTTGCAGTAGAGCTTAGGGCTCCATTGTTCTATGTGCTTTGCAAACACCTAACAAAAAGACAGTCCTCGCCCTGAGGACTTCAGTCTTGCTGCCCTCAGCCCATCTGCTGCACACTGGCAGCTGTGCCCATACTCATTTATAAAATGTCCTCACTCTCTCAAGATGCCGGACTCCAGGTGATTCAAAACTAACATAACTAAAATCCATCTTCATTAAATTGAAAACAGATTTTAAAAAAGCAAATGAAATCTGTGATAAGCCACCAAAACTTGTCATTTGTTTGATGTCCTTCATCTACAGTCCAACATTCATGTAGTCTCCTTAAATTTCCCTATCAGATTTTCTTTGGCTGTGAAGATGGCATCCTCACATGAACTCATTACTCTTATAGAAACAGAAAACGTGTGTAAAGTAGATCGGTCCTGATGTAACCCAACAAACCCTCATCAAAGATCTATATTCTAGATAGAAAGCAGAATTGATTTACCAAGGAAGCCACAGACTATCAAATGTGCTGTTAATTTAATGAAACCTTTTGTGTAAACTGAAGTGTCTCCTTCACATTAGCTCTTAGTAAATCAGTTTAATTTCACAGGAGCAAATGTAGTGGAAAGCAATAGCAGCCAAGACCTCTACACCTCACTCGATGTAATGGGGAGGAATGCAGACGTGGGGAACAGAATATTGGCTGTCACTAGAGGAAGGACAAATGAGCAAGTGGGTGGCGTTGGTTGTGCGTCTTGGGGTTTTGGACTAATTTTATTTTTTTCCAACTCCCATCTTGTAGAAGCTAAAAATTGAAACGGGATTTTTGTCTGTTCTGTTACGATGACCAGTGTCCTCTGTCTCTACATAGGGGCTGATTTTTAGGTTCAAGTTTTTGATGCTCATCACTCTGGCCTGTGCAGCAATGACTATCATCTTCTTCATCGTCAGTCAGGTGAGCATGCTGAAACCAAACTTGGTACGAGAGAGTGCAGTACCCAATTTCCTGTTTTCTGGACTCTCCATCGTCTCCTGTCTCTTTCTTTATATCGGGAGATAATGTGATCAGTCATAGGTCTCTGCCGTAAGACAGAAGCAGTGAGATATGCTGGATGCCATTAGCCTTTTGCATTATTCATGCTGTTTTTCTTCTATAAAAGGTTTATTTATAGATCCTCTAAAGTTTTTAGACGTAGCTAGTTGTCTCCCAGATACTGCTCTAATATTAATCTTCTGACTAAAATCTTGTATGACTGGAATGATATAACATTGAATGTTCTGAGAGAAATTTTGTTTGTTTTTTAAAAACAAACCAAAGAGGAATAAAATGTCTCATATGAATCTTGTTGCATGTGCCAATCCTTACAGATTGGTGGCAGTGGAAGAGACTTTTAGTGTTGGCTTTACTTTCACGTGTTTGATATCTGGACATGAATTTTTCATGTACTTCATTCTGTCTTAACTTCAGATCTATCTGTAGCTGCTTTTAGAAACACACATTTGCTTTCTAGGTGCTTGCTCCACATATGAGAATCCTCCTTACCTATCTGTCGCTATTGAATCTTTGCTTTCTCATGGACAGGTGACTGAAGGCCACTGGAAATGGGGGGATTTCACAGTGCAAGTGAACAGTGCCTTCTTCACAGGCATCTACGGGATGTGGAACCTCTACGTCTTTGCTCTTATGTTCCTATATGCTCCATCACACAAGAATTATGGTGAAGATCAGTCAAATGGTAAACTGGGCTTTGGTGCAGCTCTAAATTAATTGCATATAAATAATAACTTGAAATAGCATGGGGAGAGCATTGCGTAGCTGTGGGTGGATGAATGAGGAAAAGACTAGACTGAGGAATAGAACTAAATAGTCCATTTACTAAGCCTTCAGTTGGTTTCCCTTGGAACATCCTTCAGTGGCTCTCCAGCTTTCGCTCACATAAGTGTTTGGGCTGAAAAACCACTGCAATGGAAGATTCTTCTGCAAGTGAATTTGAATACAAGGGATCGTGGAAACCCTTCTTCATCCTCCATTTTAGAAAAGCTTATCCCTGCCAAAACCTTGGGGAGTCTTAACCTGATAGTCACTTGAGTTCCCAGATCCTTCTTTGTGTATCAGGCTAAAACATCGCTTTGTATTTCAGGTGACCTGGGAGTAAATAGTGGGGAGGAGCTTCAGCTCACCACCACCATCACCCATGTGGATGGGCCAACCGAGGTTTACAAGCTAGCTCGCAAGGAGGCTCAGGAGTAACTGCTGGAATACCTCACTTGGGACAAACACAATGAAGTACAATACACCGAATGAGACAACTGCTGACGTATCTCCTCAAGGAGGATGTAACTCACTCTACAGATGCCCAGTATTTAAAGTGTGTGTTCACTGAGCGGTGGCACTAAATATAGAACCTTTGCAAACTCCCTTTTAATATGGTGTAGTTATATTTGGGGGAGGGAGGGCTACGTATTAACGCACGCGCACACAGCTATGCTAAAAGAACACTAAGGGTGCAAAGTGAAACATTCAAGAGTGAAAACTAGAATTAATGTTACCTGTGGAACCCTAATTGTGTGAATGCAGGATGATAGTCTTTAATTAATGGGGTTTTTCCACAGGACCCCTGCCTCATTCAATGCACAAAATGGACAGTATTTACTAATGGGTTTCACAGCTATTTGCTGACAGAGGAATGTAGAAACTCTGGGCTCCTGGATTCTATTCCACGTTCTGGAGGGGAGTATACACTAGTGGTTACAGACCTTTCTGCCCTTGTGCCCCCAACTTGCCCTCATCCTCCTATCTGCCCTCTCCCCCTACTGCTAACCCAACTCTCATTTGGCTCCTGAAACCCGTTCTCTCCCTGCCCCCCATTTCTCATTCCTCTGCATTCCAGTGTGGCTCCTTCTCATCCATGATGCCTAGATGCCAGGATATCGAGCATTGAGGACACAAGAGATGGTCTCCCTCCTCAGTTCCTGGGCCCGGTGCTACCTGCTACAACATCCTGAAGCAGCTGGGAGGAGCAATTGCAGAGCAAATTCTGCCCAGCCCCTGCAGCACTAGCGTGGAGCATACTCAGAGGGGACAGAATATCTGGATAACTTAGCTGCCACATCTCTACTGAGCATGTGCAAACAGATATTTTTCAGAGTCTCATAACTTGGCCAAACTTCCTGACCAGTTCTTAGGTTGGTAGCTAAATTCCCCAGAGTCTGGGAATGTCCTGCAGAAATAAGCAGGACTTTCCCTGCAATTGCTGCTCTGGGCTGCTGTAAGCAGGAATTAGAGCAGAGAACCTGTCTCTCGCTCCTGGGCTCTCAATGCTCTCCCTGCTAGCACTCGAAGTGTGGAGAAGGAAACAACCTTATTTCAAATGCAGAGGAAATGATTCAGACCTGGAGTGAGACAAGGAGGGGTAGTGGCAGAGGGAGTAAAGTAGGATGTGTGTGGAGTAGGGGGGACTCTGGCTGGCTGGACAGAGAGCTAGAGCTGTGCCGAGAGGGAGAGAGAATACTAGGACAGACCTAGGTTGGAAGGGACTTGGGCAGACCCTGGAGAGGATGCAGGAGTTTGAGGGACATGGACAGTTTAGGGCCATGGTCTGCACACTAGAGTGCATGCTCTTTCAGAGCCTGGAATGGATTCCTGGGTGTCTCATTCCTGCTGTCAGCAAATACCTTTGAAACAGCTGGCAAAGTGTGCATCTCATTCCCACCACCAAACCCTCCCCCAGAGCCTGGCCCATGCAGGGTAGGACCGTCTCTACTGCTATCAGTTGCTCAAGAGTCGAGGTTTGTGCTGTGAATCTAAAGGTTCCGAATTAGCTGATGATTCCTACACAATCATTTTTCAGTTGCCTATTTTTTAAAGCCTAGGAAGTTACACACAATAAACTACCTTAGTGCTAAGGCAGCAAAGTCAGGCACTCAGAAATTAAGGTTACACAGGCAAGTTGAATACTGGCATTTCCTAATTTGACCCCCTTGTGCATACACATTATGATACAGTTTTTGATTACATGATCTTGCACTATTCCTGACCCCATAGGCCCCCTGCCTTAGCCAGTGCATGGGGTGGACCTACTGTGGGGATAAATCATGGATGTGTTGCGAAGGACTTCGCTGTCTGTAGACTCCCCACCACTAAATGTGTGCGCTTCATTTTCTGGCTGCTCACATGGAGGTACCTGGGACCAAACTTGTAGAAGTGCTAAGCACTTCTCGCTCCAGCTGAAGTCAAGGAGTGCTGTGCTTTGACCACAGATTATAAAGTGCTGTCAGAATGCTAAAAACAAGGCTTGAGGCTTCTCTGGTTGGGCACCCAAAATTAATGTACACTCTTTTTTGCAATCTTGGCCATAACTTCTGTGCCTTAGTTCCCCATCTGTAAATGAGTTAATGCCACCTCTATTTAGAGGTGTGTGTTCAGATTAATTTATTAGTGTTTGAAGCACTCATAATACAGTGAGAGCTCTAGGAGGGCATTATTAATTTTATATCCAGTGGAGAGTTTGGTTGGGCTTTGTCAAATAAAGCTGGATTCCACATTGAGGAGAATAAAAAGAGGTATTGAACAAATGTGTGCTCACATAATGATGCAGGGGTCCTCTGGAGAAAAACCGAGATAAGCATATAATTAAAGAGTGAAACATAATACATATATGCCCGAGGGGACAGAGCTGAGGGTGCCCTGGTGCCGTCACACCTTTTGAGAGCTTGACTCTGCGATCTTAATGTTACTTTAACATTAGTTTTTTATGTAATATCTATGTACTTTGAATGAATTCATCCTGATTTCTTTGATAGTTTAGTGTAACATTGCATGTTGTAAAGATTGATTTACAAGAGTCATTGCAGCTTTAAAATCAAATCTTGTGTGTCAAGCACTAACAAGTCTGTTACGTTGTAGATATATATATATATTTTTTAAATATTCGCTAAACTACTAAGCCCCACTTTTGTACCGGAAACAGTCCATGGGTCTTTATTAAATTGTTTTTTGTTGCTGTGTGTTCACTTTTTACAAAATGCTTTAAGCAACCAGGAAAAAAGTAGATTTGTTAATTTAAATAAAATATACAATATTGTGATTTTGTTATTGTCCTGGTTCATTGAGCGAGAAGAACTTGTAGCCTTTTTTGGTTTAATCTGCAGAACTGCAGTGGATAAAGCAGTGGCAGAACGGCACTATACTGGAGACCTGAATTTTCCACCAATCCACTGACACAGTTCTCACTCGGTGATCTATTTTTAGGCCAAAAAGACAACAAATTCTTCTAATCAGTGTATGTCTTATGAAAATGCAAAACGCTTTTTTGCGGGAACTGGAATTCTTGCGTAACTTGTTAGGGGACAAGCTGACTAATGTAAAGAACTTATCACTTTAAATGTGATGAGGTGCTAAACAGCAGTACTTCAATGACTGAATGCCTTCTTTCTTTTATCCCTTACTTCAGAAGTAGTTATATTATCAAAGTAATTTAAGTCTTGCTTACACAGAGCCAGATCCAATGCCTTCTGAAGCCCATGGGAACTGAAGCAGGGCTGGTCTCAATCTCACAGGTATTTGGCATTGACCCCTACAGCTAACTGGAATCCCCGTTCTATTTCCTTGCACTTCAAACCGACTTTCCTAACGAGTTTGGCAGGTACTTCTACCAAGGGCTGTTCTTGTAAAGGAAAAGCTAATGAAGTAAGTGAAATAATTTGAATTGACAGTTAAGCTTATGGGAGCCCATTGCCGGCAGCTTGAGCTACAAGGTAGAACTTTGCATGATGTTTTTTGAGAACTAGAAAACTGCCAGCATGAGTTCCCTTGATCAGAAAGCATTCAAATCCAAAACCAAAATCCACCTCTCTGATTAGGCTTTCCTGCAGTAGTATTCTCCCTTTCATAGTAGTGTCACCAGTCACTCCCATGCCTTCTCCTTGCCAGCAGGAAATGAAGCATGAGGTGCCGTTGGCAGTATTACTGGGGAGGCACTTGGCTGTTACAGTGATTGTGCTGGGGGGGCATTTCAAACAGAGGAGGCACCGTTTCAATCTCGCATACGTTGTTCTGAATCCTTACTACACCATCGAACTGCACGGAGCACAAAGAAGGGTGCTGTTCTGTGACCACTTCAAAAAAGTAAGCAGACCTGCGGAGCTTTCTGAGGACATGCTGGTAACTTTATTAAACAGAACAAGTTTTATTTTCACCCCATCCTAGTTAACAGGGGAAATAGGAATGACTGGCACCAGGATACAAATTGCTGTGCTTTCTCTGGGAACTTCAAGATCTGATGTCAGGAGTGGTTTATGCTGGAAACTTACATGGCTTCACTACATCTCTCCAGGGTATGAAAAATCCACACCCCTGAGACACTGTTAAGCCGACCTAACCCCAGTGTAGACTGCAATAGGTTGACAAGATTTCTCGACAGAAGAAATCTGTCAACTTTGCTACCACCTCTCGGGGAGGTGAATTAACTACAGCAACAGGAGAATCCCTCCCCTTGCCGTAGTGAGGGTCTCTATCCTAAAGCGCTACAGTGGCGCAGCTGCAGCATGGCAGTTGTGCTACAGTAGTACTTTAAGTGTAAACCTAGCCTCCGACATAAGACTGTAGTTTGTTCAGTACAGGCAAGATAGGCGGCATGAACTGTGCTTTGAGACTTGTGCTTCTGGAAAGGAGGTGGAGGCTTGTTTGCTCTTGTAACTGGAGGAGTGGCCCTTATGCTTTGAGGCAGGCTTTGTACATTTTACTTGTCTGTCTAAATCCGGTGGACTTTGAGTTTTAGGTGCAGTTCACCACATTTGTATTGTGACTTAATTTACAAAACTATCTGTACACGGATGCACCACTACAATGAGTTGCAGGCATCTGGAGCACCCTGTATCTGACCAACATTCATTATAGGGACCCAACCCTGCATTTCTTGTGCATCCGGCTTCCCCTGGGCTTCAGTGGAAATACTGGGTGCTCCGGAAAGTTAGGGCTAGGCCGAGCTCTCCCTCTGCACTACTGCCTGTGATGCAGTGTGAAATTACAGGGATTGCTTCTTGGCGACCTCTAATCGAATCCCCTTTATTGTAACTTCTGTACTTCGTTGATGAAACAATATTAAGCTGGTGTCCATAACACACCTAACAATCTCTGCTTGCTATTTAAACTCCCACCAAGGGAGGACATTTGTTGACTGGAAAATGCTACTGTTGTGTTTATAGTGCAATAAAAGGTGTTGTGTGACTTGATTTATGCATTAGGGTTATATGGAAAACTCACTGACAATGGATTAGATAGACTGTTTTTAATGGCTTGATGTTTCATGTAGGTATTTAAGATGTATTTAATAAGAGTGACAGATGTGGAAGAAGTTGAGAATATACATTTATCCAGCTAGAAAGACTGAGCACATTGGAGATAGTGAGAGAGGAGAGGGAGTGTTAACTGTGGAACAAAGTTCTAGATTCTTGGCTTATCATAGGCCACATCATTCATCTAACAAATGTCGGCAATTAACATTCAAAACTAAAAGGTCCCTTACAGCCGTTTGTGAAGCTGGTTTAAACTGCTGGCTTGGTTCCACTAGAAACTGATGCCGTTTGCATTTGCTTCCCTTCTCTGGAGATTAGGGAACAAGCATTTAGATTGGTTATTGACAATGCCGAGATGAAAAGTTCTAGAAAAGCAGAGAGGGTTAGAGAGGGAGTATCAATTTTATTATAGCCATGTCTGCTTGTTTACTTCCTCTTCCCCCTCCCCCATATAGTCTATTTCCCCTGTTTGTGTGGTTCTTACACACAGCAGAAGGACAGAGAAACCCTTTTTTTGAATAGGAAAAGGTGACAGTAGAACCACACAAATGGGCCTAGGATAGGTCTGGGGCTTGAAACTGCCTAGAGTTTTAAACTGATGTAAAGAGCAGGTAGAGGAAGCGATTTGCAGTGCACAAGACATTTTTATTGGATCTACAAATCCCAGAATCTGTGTGGCATGTTCTTGCATGCACCTACTGGTACCCTAGGTAGTCAGTTTTTCAATAAAATGTTTTTTTTGTCAGAACTGTTTAATCAAAATGGAAGTTGGTGGTAGCATATCAGTTTGCATTAAACTGTCATCAGGAAGGTTTCTCAGGCCTAGGAATTTCTGAACGAAACCAGAAACAGAGACTCCAGAATAGCCAGCAGCCTGGGGGTGAAGGCACTCACCTGTCCTGTGGGAGAACCAAGTGTGTGTCCGTACACTGCCGTTCTCCCACAGTGGAAGTGAACGCCCTGACCTCCAGGCAGCTGGGTACTCTGGGGTGGATCTCTGTCTCGCCTGTTAAAGCTGTTCCACGTGGTATAAAGAATTAAATAGTGAGTGCTAAGGACTGACTGTACCCCACTGCTTAGAGCACTCACTTGGGATGGGGGAGACCCAAGTTCAAGTCCCTGCTATGAATTAGGCAGAGCAGGAACTTGAGCCTGGATTTCCACTGTCTGAGGAACGTGCCCTGACCACCAGGCTATTGGCTATTCTGGGCATGGTCTTGTGCTCTCGTGGTTTTCACCAAATCTTTTGAATGCTGATGGGTCCTTCCAGATGTGCAACAGGACATGTTTTCAAAATCTCACAGCTCTAATGCTTGGTCTGCAGTACAGAGGTAGGTCGAGATCTAGCTGTGTCAGTGTCCACACTGCAGCCTTGCTCCCGCTGATATAAGGGCCCTACTACACCGACGACTTTACATTGTCCCTCTTCAGTCGGTGGAAGCACTCTTGATGAGAATGCGCACCACTGACAGAAAGAGAGTAGTAGGGACATCAACCACCGCAGTAATTACTGGTGTGGCTGTAAATCAACCGAACATAGGTTGACTTAAGATTGTAGGGCAGACGTCCTAATATGGATACAAAGCAGTCCTATAACAGATGTGACCCTTGAAAGGCTAAATATAGTACAGTCCTAAATGCCTTCTACAGGGCCCCTGTCCTCATGTCCTTAGAGTTGGCTGTAGGTTTGCTTGCCTGTTCTTCCAGGTTCAATGTCACTTTAAAATTCCCTGAGGGGTGAGGGCACTCACCTGTCCCCTGAAGACAACCTGGTAGGAGACAATCCTACACTAACCCCAGCTTATGGCTCTGTCTAGCCCTTCCATCCCCAGCTTCTATGCCAAATGTACACTAAGGGCACATTGCCTCTATAGCTAACCCAGGAGGCTGTGCTGGCAAAGCACTTTAAGCGTGGATCCAGCATTTACCAGCCCAGCTGCATCTACGCTGCGGCTTTTGCCAGCACAGCTATGTTGGTGAGGGATCACACCGTCTCACACTCCTGGCCCACCTAGCTATGCCAGCAGAAGTTGGAAGCACAGAGCTAGTCTATGGTTCTGTGATTAAAGAACAAAAAGAAGCGACAGCTGAATGGGTACTTCTGGGTCTCCCCACAGCTGAAGAGGCTGTATGCGACTGACACAAAGAGCTGCTCCATGAATTGGAAGGAGGAGAGGAAGGTAGTATCATGAGCTTCACTTTTGCTTTCCTGCTCCTTTTCAAAGCAGCCAAGCACCAGCCAAAATCACAACTCTCAGTAGAGGAGGAGGGAGATCCAGTCCTTGCCTCAGCGGCCCGTGCTGAAACTGCCTCCTTCCTGTCCTCACAGCACTTTCAGAACCCTCAGTTTTGCTGAGGAAGGGAGCCAAGTATGGCTGGGGCAGTTATAGAAAATATGAGCACTAGAAAGCTCTGCATTGTTGGAAGGATCTTGCTGTTTTCCTGAGTCATCACCTTGCTAGTGGGAGGTCCGATTGGTAGGTGTTCAAGGTGCAAACTTTCTCCCTTTCTTCTTCCCTCTTTACTGTTTAGTTATGTGTTGCTGAATTGCATCTATGAAAGTGCATCTTCCCCAGTCCTCTTTGTGGACACTTCACTGCATTGGCTACCAGGAAAGAAGGGGCAAAGGAGAAAAAGGTAGTGCTGCCTAGTTTCAGTATCTACTTGGAGAGGAAGGGAAAATTTGCACAAAGAAGAACTTTGAAACTAAAAATAACTTCTTTGAGCAGTTATAGGAAGTAACCTAATCTGCTATTAAACAAATAATAATAATAATAATAAAAACCTGCGGGAACTGCACCAGCCGAAGAATCTTATTTATCTGTAATTGTGCTGGGGTGTCTCTTTTTCTTTTAGATTTCATTTCAGCAGGAACTCTGCCAAGAGGAAGCTCAGTACAAGTTACAGCAGAGGTGGGGATCTGCTTCCTGAACTGGGCTCTTGGCAGAGTGGGAGGAGAATGGAAGAGATTGAGGAGGCATTTTGGTAGCGTGACACTCTGGGTTCTGCATGTCTTGTGATGGTGTTTTTCCCTCAGGGATTTTTGAAGTGCTTCTTTCCCAGGTTAGGGAAGCTGCCAAGCAGATTTTCACACAGCAGGAGACATGGAGAAAAATCACTTCCTTAAACCAATCTGATTGACTTGCCCAAGATTGCAGAGGAAGTAATGACACTTAGATCTCCTGGCCCCGTTCCTTCACGAGGTGCTCATCCTTCCTGCCTAGCGGTGTTATTTTACCTTGAGAGGGAACACCTACACTAAGTGGTATCACCCTGCATGATTTTAATAACCTGGTAAATTGGCCCTATCAGATGTACTACAGGGAGTGACAGTGATTAATTGACAGCGGGGTAGCCTTTGTGCTGACATTGTGCTCTCAAAGAGTGGAGGTAACATTTACTTATGGCACTTTCCACTTACTGTCTAGGTCTTTAAATGACTGCCATTTGTTACATTATTCATAGATTATCATAAAAATTGGGGCATTTGTTTTTTGATTCATAAACTGCTTGCTGAGTGTCAGCTCCATGCAGGGCCAGTTTATACAATGCTGCCAAATACACAGCCTGCTCCTAGCTGATCTGCTTCACCCGCTCGAGGGGGAAATCCTGGTGGGGGTGGTTATGGCTCATGTGCCATTGCTTCATAGTATGGAGTAGCTGCATGCTGAGGGCTCTGGGTAAGCACCTGGGTGAATCAGGATATACGTCCCTTTAAAAAACCATAACTTCTTCCATCCTAATAAGAGCTCCCCCCTCCTTTTCCTCTAGCTCCCTCACTGCAATGCACACCCCAGCTCTGAGCAGTTGGTTGTTACAAGCTGTTCTGTTGGCTTTGTCTCTCTCTGCCTCAACGAAGGTTTTCAGGTTATTGAGCTAAAGCCTCTTGATGTAGTTACTTAATAGTAAATATAGCAGACACCAATGTTCTGTCTCAAGTCTTTATAAGTAGTGGGAGAGAGTGGGGGGAATATCACTGTGATGTTTGGTTCCACACTTGATGGATCTCAGATGAAATCTTTTTACTCATGTTCCACTAACGGTTGCAAACCCTGGCACTTTTCCAACTAGAATGTTGCTCAATAAGTTGCTCAAAGCTTCCTTGGTTCTAAGTCTGTTACATGCAGCTTGTGCAACCTCCTTGATTGGGAACAATGTGTTGCTGGGAATGCAGTAGTTCCTTTTTAGCTCTAAGAAAGGGGCTGAAGTGACATGGACATTATACATTCAGCCCTCTCATCTCTACCCTGCCAATTGCAGGTTGCTGATGTCCTTATATGTAATATTTTGAGGGGGGACTCACTGCTTGGGTGGATGCTTAAAGGACAAGAACAGCAGCAAATGCACGATCTCCACTTGTAACTGGAGGACCAAGTTGATCAACTGCAGGTGCTTACATAGCTTGCTGAATGGGCATACTGTAATCAGAATCAGTGCTAGGCATACGCAGACTAAGCAATTGCTTAGGGCCCCATGCAGCTCAAATGGGCCCCCTACTCACTTTTTTTTTTCATTTTATTGGGGGGGGGAGGGGGAATATGCCTGTGACAGGCCCCCAATGGGCTAGCACTGCCTCTGCCTGTAGTGTTTTCTAGAGTGAGCCTTGTCTATTGTTCTACACATCTGGGAGCCATGAAAAATACATGTTTTAGGTGTTTCATCATAAATGCACCTGGACCTGATTCTGATCTAGCTTATACCTGTTTTCATTTCCTTGACTTCATGGGAGCGACTCCTGATCTACACTGAGGTGAGGTCAAAATCAGGCCCCATGAGGCCTTTTTGACATAGGCTGTAGCGTAGGCATAGCCTGTATTGCTCA
This sequence comes from Emydura macquarii macquarii, assembly GCF_026122565.2. Classification (NCBI taxonomy): domain Eukaryota; kingdom Metazoa; phylum Chordata; order Testudines; family Chelidae; genus Emydura; species Emydura macquarii. Next base: position 767,345 of record NW_027132618.1, on the reverse strand, counting down.
GGAGTGTGACTATTCTACCCCCTGAGCAACATAAGTTACACTGACATAAGCGTTCGTGTGCACAGTGCTATGTCGGCGGGAGAGCTTCTGCCGACGTAACTTATGCCACTCATGGACGTGGGTTTTTTATTTCCAACAGGAGAGCGCTCTCCCATCGGCATAGAGCGTCTTCACCAGACACCCTGAGTGGCACAGCTGCATCCGTACCCAACCGGTGAGAGAAGATCAGACACTTTGATGAGGAAATGAGCAGACAGATAGGTATCGGTGAGGCTGTGTTTGCTGTTCACATTCCCCTCTCCACCAAGGACATGAGCCCTTGGCTCCAGGTCATGCAGTTGAACATCGCATTCAAGATGGATAATGGCATTAGTAAGTCCCTTACTAATTCCCTGTCACTGCATGATCTGTGCAACAAAATATCAACCCTGGGCAGGTTGCTTGTTGTAGCATTTTTTAATGGGTCTCTTCTTTAAACTAGGCAAAAAAAAGTTCCTGTTCCAAGTCACAATAAAGCTAGAAGCGTCCTGAACACAAGAGCTGGTGCAGTTCAGAATTTTGGAATGATTGTAGGGGAGAAAAGTAGACAGCCTGGGAGAGCGATTACCGCTCGATGTGCTTGATTATTACTACTTGGATTACAGTAGTGCTAGCAGCCTCATGGTGCTAGTCCTTGCACGAACCTATAGCATGAAACGGTCTCCGCTCTGAAGAGACCACAGCCTCAACTCCTTTGTGTTCTGTGGTGGGGTGTGTGTCAGCTGTCTCCATGCTCTCCACTCCAGCGGTTGCATTGCTTCAATGGTGCTCTGTGTAAAGTGTTTTGGGTTCCTTCAGGCTCACTGGTGCGGTATGAATGTAAAATGTTACAATGGACATCTTAGCCTCCAATACAAGTATTCAGAAAGCTGGGAGATCAGGGGAAACGTGACATGCCATCTTCTCTCAGTAGTGCCATGCTGGCATGGGGCAATTGCAGACAATGAGTCTCAAAATTGCAGTCGGTGGCAGTTCCTGCTCTTCCATTTTACTTGTCAGGCACCAAAAAGGGAAGCTCGTGTCTAGCCATGATTCTAATCTGTAAAAATGGGTATAAATCTATACATTTGTTGAATGAATGTAATATCCGCCTCATCAGGAGACCGAGAGACCAAGTTAATCTACGCATATAACGTGACTTGCACTTTTCATTTGAAGAGCTCTGTAAGAATGCAAAGTGCTGTTGTTCAGAGGCAAGCAGCATGTACTGTGCAGTTTGCTTCCGCAGAGCTGGAAGTAATAACTCTCATTCCAGTGTGAACTCTTTATTAGTATAGGAAGGTAGGCTTGTGATTAAGGCCCTGCACTAGGATTTAGGGTGTCTGAGTTCAATGCCTGGCTTTGCCACAGACCTCCTGTTTGACTATTGGTAAGTCACCTAACTTCTCTGTGCCACTGCAGCTTGGAGCTGGCCAGTAGATTTCACACAGAACTTGCTTTGCATAGATTTTCAGGCCAGAAGGGACCATGATCATCTGGTCTGACCTCTTTGGTCAGACATAAAAACTCACCCAGTAAGGATGAGACGTGAACCAACTCACATGCTCTTGGGAAGCCAAGAAACTCCTGAGAGACAGCGCAGGCTCTTTTTGTCTGAGTCTCTCTCACCACTCCCAGGGAAAATGAGGTTTTCTGGAAGCCCCCACCATTCCTGTGCGCCTCTCAGCCCAATTACCATATTGTCCAGTGGTGTCTTTGAACTTGCCTAAGTGGGGAAACTACACTGGAATAAAGCATCTGTCAGGGGAGTTATACTGGCACAGCTATAGCAATATAATTATACTGCTGTATTTCTACCAGTCAATTCCCCTGTGAAAACCGGGCCTTTGTTGTAGGGCAAAGATAATGAAGTCTTCCTTCTGCCCAGTTATCCAGCCAGAGTGTCCCCATGATGGCTCTTCCATTGTTTGGGTAGTTAGATTCATTCAGTTTCAAAGGCTTGCCATCCCTGGTCTTGTGATGGTATCTATCTGTGGGTGAGGGTGCTGAAACTGCTGCCTTCGCTTCAACTCACGCGGCACATAAATCGCATTTTGGAACCAGATCAATAATTGTTACAGAGCACCCCTCCTTCCACTACAGAGGCCTAAGCCAATTCGAAGGGGAGTGCACATAGGGCCCTTTGGAAATCCCATCTTTGAAGAATAGGATTTGATGGTAATGCTACAAGTCAGTGAACTCTGGTATGCCTAGAGAAGGGTACCATAATGATTGAGCAGCTGGCTCTTCGACCTGTTCTCGAGTAAAGCTGTAAACATCTAAACCCCCTGGATAGGCTAAGGGTGGATTTTCAAAAGCAATCCGTATTGGCCTCTCTTTATTCCCATTGACTTCATTGGGTGCAGAGGTAGGCCATTGCCGAGTGCTTTTGAAAATCCCTCGCTAAATCACCACCTGAGTTAGAATTCAAGGATGTCTATCGCATAATCTCTCTTCCTTCCCTGGGCTGACGTTGCCTACTGTTCTCATTATAATTATTTTGGTTGTTTGTTACTCTTGGAGAAGACAACACAGAGATTACATTTGACATGTCATTGGCTTATCGTGATGATGTGGTCACTGAATGGACAGAAATGGAACATGCAGTAGAGACTCGAAAGCTAAAATGCTCCTTTGCATCTCCAAATGTAGGTTACGGGACTTTGCCCACAAATTTAGTCAGAGTTCCACTACTACTTCAGTATTCCCACAGTGAGCTGCAGCATCCATGTGCCCTGATTGGGTGTTTGATGACCCTACTTGGACACTGCCCTGTGATCAAAGCCTTAGCTAGAGGGAAGTAGACTAGACCTAGGAGGGAGTGCAGTTTTGGAGTAGAAAGATTGCCTTGTGGTAAGACACTGAGGCAGGAGGCAAGAGATCTAGGGTTCCATCCCCACTTGAACAGACCTTCTTGCATGATATTGGGCAAATCCTTGTTGCTCAGTTTCTCCTGTTGTTGTTAAAAAGGGGCGGGGGGGAAATAATGCCTGTCATCACTGTGGAGTTGGGAGGGTTAATCCACTAATGTTTGTAATATCTGAGAAGACATTATAGCGTTGCAAGGTATATGCATTATGCAAAGTATTCCCATGTAATTGGAGCGTGTGACGGGGCGTATCAGCAAGGGTTAAGGACTCCTTGCAGGCTGAAGAAGCCATGCCACCTCACCTTTGCTGGGCATGCTCAGCCAGGAAGGGGATATAAAAGGCAGCGACTCAGCTCAGTAGGGGCAAACTTCTGACTCGGGAGAAAGCATGCCGCCAGCTCTCTCCAGGTGCCCCTGGCAGATGCAACCTCTGCCGAGCCGCTGCCAGGCAAACTCCGAAGTGGGACCGAGCTGTCAGAGATTGCCTGGACAAAGGACCTTGGGGGATTGTGGAACGCCACCAACGACAACAGGGTAGGAAGTAGCCCAGGGGGCCCGAGGGGTGTAAAAGGGGGAGCAGCAGAGTCACTGTCAGGGTGTTTCGGGTGGAGCCCTGCTGACTCAGTGGCCAATGACCCCGACACCAGCAAGGCCCTGGGCTGAGCCCCCCTACCCTGGGTGCTACAACCCTGTAGGTGACACCCCACTACCTCAACAGGATGTTAGGCTGTGTTGTCCTGACAGAGGGGGCCGCTTCATTGACTCTGGCCATTAGGCCCTGCTGTCCCACTAGAGGAGGTTGCTTTGCTGACTCGGACCGCTAGGCCTCACTACCCGGACAAAAGAGTGGTCCCAGTGATGAGAACTGCCCTGCTGCTGTCCCGGAAGTGAATCCAGCGGAGCAGGCGTAAACTCGCAGCCTTTTCCCCACCTTCTCCCCTTATCAGTCCCGCCACGGAGCACAAATAAGATGAGAAGAGAAAAAAGAAAGTCAATTTGCCTTAGTTATCCTTGTTTTGTTTTTTATAAAAGTGCCATTTCCTGTAACTACCATAAAATAAATGACCGCGTTCAGCGACGTGTTTCAGCTCCAGATATCTGCTCAACCAACTGTCCCATCTCACAAATGAAAGGCAATATAGTCATGTGATTGCCTGTCTTTTTTTTAAACACGTCAATACTTATTCCACAGTCCTACTTTCCCTTAAAAGGGAATTCGTCAGGATATGGGGACTCAATGCTGGGCAGCTCCACATTTCAAAGCAGTAACTGACTGTTTTGGTGAAACCATGGTAAGATCCTAACCATGGCAAGGTCCAATTAAGTATGACCAAAGCTGACTCTTGTATTTTTCCTCTCTATACCATTCCACCAGACTAGAGTGCATGAAGGTCGACATGACTGTAATGTGCTGCTTTCATGAACATTGGAACTGTGGCTCGCACATTCTACCTCGTCAACATTCGACTCCCTGTGAGTGAAAGTCAGGGAATGAACGTGGGCGTTGGAGAAATAAGGAACGTTTTCCGGGGGGGGGGGGGGGGGTGTGTGTGTGTGTGTGTGTGTGTGTGTGTGTGTGTGTGTGTGTGTGTGTGTGTGTGTGTGTGTGTGTGTGTGTGTGTGAGCGAGCGAGCGAGCGAGCTTATTGTCAGCTGTCACCAGTCAACTACATCAAGTATCGTAACTACTGTCATAAGTGGATTGAGGCAACCAATTTTATTTCATCTGTACTTCACAGGGCAACTTCTGGTCATTGCCAATCTGGACAAAATTGAATTGATGATTTAGAAGTAAAATACCCTACTTCCTATTCCTAGTCCATTGAGCCATCTAGCCTCCACCTTTGTGGTACACAGAACCAGAAGAGATTTTGTTTAAAATGTGCTAGCGCTCACTCTGAATGAGTTTTACAAAGGAAAAATCTGATAGACGCCACAAGTCTGCACCGCTGCTACCTCCTAAGAATTTACATTGGATTGGGAAACTGATAGGGGGCCCTTAAAAAAGCTTTTATGTCACCAGTTGAACCCAGTTCACAGCTGCAATGCTCATATGAAATGAGTTAGTTTCCATCCAGTTCCTAAGGTTCACATCACAAAAACACCACTGTGGCTGGCCCTGATTGACATCCTTGTTGTCATTCTCTCCTGACAGAGGGCAGGAATTAAAAACTTTCCTCAAGATTGGGGCTGAGGCTCATTGCTAGGGCTGTGTGGTGAAGTTCGCTGCGCTACTGCCTGGGTTGTAGCTTTCTGCCATTAAATAGACAGTGTATTTTACAAGCACTGTTTGCTTTAAAATGTATAAACATAAATAGCTCTTGTTTAAACTTTAGAGCATTGGGCAATTCTTTACCAGGCCTTCAAAGGAAACGGCACAGAGACAGTCTGCCCCGATTTTTCACACTTGCTATCTAGTCACCCTACTCCCAGCCCTGCATCAGAGTCACTAAAGTAATTGGCCGTCTTGACAAGCCTCTTAGTAACTAGTTGATACTTCTCACTTGATATAGGTAGGGGTGTGAGCTTTAGTAAAAGGATATATACCTATACAGGGTTATGTTTAAACATAGGTTTGGACTTGATTTGGAAAGCCTGGTTTATGATAAAGATAACTATGGAGACAAGTGACTTCTTAACAACAACAAAAATCTAAGAATTGGGTGATAGTGGAGTTTGTGGCTGGCACAGAAATGTGAAGCTGCTGCTCAGACATGCTACTGTATGTCCACACAAGCCTCTTCAAGTGTAGATGGGCTTTTTTTCTTTGAACTGGAAAAGGATTCTGTTAACTCTGTTTCTGCTTCTCCAGAGTCATCTTTGCTCTTGGGATCTCCATGACATTCATAAACATCCCAGTGGAGTGGTTTTCCATTGGATTTGGCTGGATTTGGATTTGGACTGCTCTTTGAAGATATTCGATAAGGAATCTTCTATGCCATGGTCCTCTCATTTTGGATAATCTTTTGTGGAGGGCATGTGAAGGTAGGTGGGACTAGAGTAGTGAGCCTTTTATAGAGAGAAATTGTGCAGACTTGAACTTAGACCAGCTTTGCTGTCAGTCAAACTTCTGTTTGTGTGTTTCTTGCAACATCCAAGGTGAAGTTATTCCAAAACTTGCCTTCCATTTGGGGAGGATTTGAAACTGATACATCTAGAAGTACATGAAAGTGATTCTACTGCAATCTGGCAGCTAGCCATACTTGGACAGAGCTTAATAAAGCAAGAGAAGGAGGTGCGAATGTGTTACAACAGATTGGGAAAATCTAAATCAGGCCTGTGTCATCCTGCATCCTGTGCAGTAGCCTAGAACCTACCATCCTGCTACATGTCATTTCAGTGTCATTCTTCTGTTTCAGTTTAAAAGAAAAAGAAAAAACCAGACTTCTCTGCCCTGTGCAATTTCTCTTTGTTGTTGTAATGAAGGTATGCCTCTAAATTAGCTTCTTGGCTCTACCTAGCATGGAAAGAGTTCCTTTGATTATTTTTCCCCATACTTGTTTGGAATCAAAATGACCAAACTCTGCTCTCTGTGTACTAGAACTGCATTGGACCAATAGCTGTTGGCTCCTTCTGCCTCTTCATCTTTGACATTTGTGAGCAGTAAATGACACTGTCTTCCAGCTGGCCTCTGTCATGCTAATGGGATCGTGCTTGGATGGAAAATACTTTGCTCTTTCAAAAATGGAAATTATTTGGAAACATGGACAAGCATTTCCCTCCTTCCCATTTCCTATCCTTCTCCCTGCCTAGTTGAAAATAACATTACTCAGGTTTTTCCAGGGGGCAAAAAAAAAAAAGCGTTAAATAACTTGCATCTTGCTGTATTTTCAACTCTGTATGGATGTGATCTATGACTACCATGGATTCTCTCCTGTTTTCAGAGGGGTACAACTGAAAAATTCGTTCTACGGTATCTGGACCACAGATGTTGGCACAGAACTAGCTGTATCCTTCCATCTATTAGTACCAAGAGTTTCTAGAAATGTTTAAGTAACGATTTATTTTTCTCCACGTTTTTATTTCACTGGTGAAAAGCTTCGTATCTTTGGTAAAATGGGACTGATAGTTGGTTTCTAATGACTCTAATATTGTGGAGGATCCAGAGTGTCCTTTGTATGAACAATTTTATGGCTCTGTAGGATGAGCTTTTATCAAATATTAGTGCAGCATGTAGATTTTGCTGCAAGGATGAATTCTGAGATTGGTATTTTATATAAGAAAAGTAATTAGAAAAATTAGCACCTGCTTCAAGCTGTAGGAAATCTGGAAAATGGCACATTTGGAGTTAGGATTTGGGTATTATAGTGATTCTAGAGCAAAGCCTGTTCTCTTTGAACCCTGTCTAAATGTCACCCATTATGCTGTTCCCTTTCCTGATCTGAACTGTAACCGTTTATTCTCTGTGGCAGTTCATTTCATTGCTGATGCTTGGAAGTGTGGTCCTACAGCATTTATACGATTTGCTTTGTAAAGTTGCCTGGTCACGCTAGAAGTGTTTTCAACTGCCTTAATTTTTATTACTAGGCTGAGCTAAGGTAACATGATTAATTCCACTTCCAGCATCCCAGTCCTCTTGCAGGAATTGCCTAAGATTGCACGGTGGTTGGCGATTACTTCTCAGCTAAGCCCTGTCTTTTTGTACCAGTGGAGCAGAAGTGACAATTCCAGCTTAGCCTCTTTAGCTTGCAGGAGTTTTAATATTTTATCCCTCATTAACACTATGTCAAGTGCTTGGGGGGAACAACAAAGCATCAGCTCTGGGACTGAGCTGGGGAAGGGACCGTGACGCGTACACCCTCACTCAGATGGAAGCTGCAGCCTGAAGCTTCCATTTAATACAGACCAGAAGCCTGAATTAGAATAGCTGAAAGCAGACTAATTACCTGGATGATGGTTTCTGGAAATACCACTTTGTCAAGTAGCCATTTCCTTTAACTGATATGCTCAGCTAATGACATTCATTACAGTGGCAGGCATCTGTGTCTACCTCTATTTCTTGTTTCTGTGCTTCCAGGTGTTTGAAGTGTTTCAGAACTTCCACGAGAAGCCGTTCAGTCTCCTACCTGTGAACAAAACCTGCAGGATTCAATATCAGGTTAGAAAATCAACTACCTGTAGCTAGTGCAGGGTGGGTGTGGTTTGGTTGTGATAATACCTTTTCTTAGGGAGACTGGACCAGATCCTAAGCTGGTGTAAATCAGCATAGCACCATTATGATTGCAAGTCTGCTTCCAGTTGGTCTCTGCTGTAGAGGAGAAAGGGACTCTCTCCTCTAGATTTCTGAGCAAGCTCAAAAGATCCGTTGTGCTATTACTGGTGATGGCTTTTTTCCAAAACTATTTAAGCCTCTATTGAACATTTCCTAGTAGATATTATCACAGGTTGAATCTTGGTCTTAGGTGACTGTCGCACTAGGAATATGTTTTTTACTCCAACAAAAATATATATAATATGCAGCACATGTGATAATTGGGTCTACACTTTCCTCTAATTGTGAGCTCAACTGTTAATAAAAAAAAAGTGAATGAAAGTTTATAAAATGTCATAATAACCTATAACATGATGGGAAAAGATGCAAAAGTGAGACAAACCTGAAATGAGTCCAAACAAAAAGTTCTTGAGTTATATCAGTAGGCCTATGTTGAGAACATGCCTAGGTAAACAAAAAGAGTATACGATTGGAAATCAGTGAAACAAATGGGTGTGTCAAAAATTAGGCCTTATTGACAGACAAAACAATGAGGGCATGGGCTACTCTACTCATCGCTCCCTTTTGGGGTCCTTAAAGAAAGAGACTTTGGAAGAAAAAATTGGCTTTTGGGATGCCTTTGTCATCTGACCTTGCAAGGTGTCCTAACCAAAGCAGGCCAGAAAGAGGGATCCAGTTGACAACATCATAACTTCCACTGGCCCTGGCTAAATCCATGACACCACTTGGGAGCTGAGATTTCATCTCCCCTCTTCCCCAGTGTGTCCTTTTATCTTCCCCACCTTATTTCTTCTCTTTCCTCTCTCTCTCCTTTTCCTTCTGTCTAATAAGAGTCTGGCTTAGCCAGTAAAGACTATATATTTTGCAACACTGCTGTAAGCTTGGGACCAAAAAAATGGCTTAAATCAATATCCTAACAGCCCAGTGCTGGTACAAGTTTGCCAAGTCTTGGAGTAGCTGATAAGACCATGTGTTGTGCCAGTAGTTTTCCAGCAGTGAAGTTGCCAGTGAGAGTCAACACGAGACACAGAAGTTGCATTTTCTATCTTTGCTGTTCTTTCCTTTGCCCCTTTTGTGTTTGTTTGTCTTATTTTGTCTTTTAGGAAATGGGATCGAACTTTAACAGCTTAGTTTTTCTTTCTTAGCTGTATCCTTAATAAAAGGTTAAAATAATGGTATATTTGCCATGGTGCTAAAAAGGTTGAGGTCTCTTTTTACCAAACTTCTGACAATATTTAAAACTGTTTCATCTTGAACAGTAACTGGGTTATGTTAACACCTTTGACTCTTTGGATCCTTTATTCCAACAAAATTAATATGATAGCTCCCCAGTGTTGAAGAATAATCTTATTTAATTGCACAGGGCCAGACGGATGCTTTTACTTATGTGACGGGATCCTTCCACCTTCAGTTATTTGCGTCTTTTCAATGGGAGTCATTGCAATCCGGGGGAACTACTCAAAACACAATGTACTGCTCTCACCTGCACCGAATATTAAAATCTGGCCCTCAATGGTATAGGTACAGAAGGTCTGATCAGGCTCTTTGTTAACTAAAGAGGGGGAAACTAATGGAGCCAGGGTATAGTGTATGGACAACAAGCCAAATACTACCTTCTGTCCAATTGTAATCTAGTGTTAGGTTTTCTATAGTGCCTTTCTCAATAGTATCTCACTGGTAAAGTCAATTATCATAGCAAGGTCCATTGAGGATGTCATAGAGGATTCTGTGTCTTGCCATTCTTTGGTTTTAGGAAGATATGGTGGAAAGTCTATATTAAAAAAGAGGGCAAATGTTAGGTTAGTCTAATTCCCCATTTAGCAATACATCATCATTTGAGCTAAAAATTTCAAAAGCAATTCAATGATTTAGGTGTCTATCTGGTTCCTAAGTCACTAGGCACACTTGAAAATTTCACTCCTTATTCCTAAAGTACCTCCTTTATCCCTGACCAAGTAAGTTAGAATTCTGTCCAGCTTACATTCTAGATGTAAGCAGGGTGGGAGTGTAACCAGCTTAGTTTAGCATGGAAACTTGAGGCTATCAAATTTGCTGCTGTCTTAATGAAACCCTTTGATTAAGCTAAAGTGCTTCCTCTTTCATAGTCACTTAGTACATCAGCTTCACTCCATCCTGTATAATTTCACAAGAGGAAATGTAATGGAAAGCAGTAACAATCTCAGTCATTTAAACTACCTCTCAGTGCATCTGGGAGGAATTCAGATGTGTGGGAGAATGGAGAACGTTAGCTGTCACTCCTACAGGATATGTGTGAGTCTTTTTGTTTGTTTGTTTGTAGGGTTGTGTGGTTGGTTTTTTTTTTTTTTTTAAATGCTGTCTATGTACCTAGGAGCTGAATATCAGGTTCAAATTCTTGATGGTCATCATCTTGGTCTGTGCAGCCATGACTATCCTCTTCTTCATTGCCAGGCTAGGGAGTATGCTGAAAGGTAATCCAGCATGAAAGCATTCCTGTGTTGTGTTGTGTTGTGATACCTCAGGTACATCCTAGCACAGGCTGGAGTGAGAAGGGAGCATAGTCAAAAAGGCCATTCAGTGCCATGGATTTTCATCAGGAATTGTGCAGCTCAAACACTACACAGCTTTTTGAAGTCTTAGCCCAGACTTTTCCTCTGGGAACAATGCCCTTGAAAAACTCATGTCTTTCAGTGTTGCACTTGGAGGGGGTTCTGTTCTAGAAATTACAAGGCAGCACATTGGGTAGAAAGGGTGGGGGGACACCTTCAAGAAGAAATGGAAGAGACAGGATGGATCACTTGATGATTACCTGTTCTATTCATTCCCTCTGAAGCACCTGGCATTGGCCATTGTCAGAAGACAGGATACTGGGCTAGATGGGCCATTGGTTTGACCCAGTATGACCGTTCTTACGTTTTTATGTTCTTATAAGTCCTACAACTCTGGTTTTCTGTGCATAAGTGTCTTCTCATGGGCTGCAGTGACGATGTGGAGATATGTGATGTCTTAATGTAGAGCTCTTTGAAATGTTTATAGAAAATAATGCACCACTGTGAGCTGCATGGTTATATCTTAGTTCTAAAAATGTAGCAGTGGGTTTCTATTTGCCTAATAGATTTGCAGGAATTTGCTTGAGCAATTCCACCACTCACTCTGTCCATTGTCCTATATTTTATTACCAGCCCATTCTTTTGATCGTGTGCATGTGTTATCTATCCTTGGTGGTAAGCCAGGCATTTGGTCTATTATCCATCCACAAAGCAATTTGTGGACTTTTTATTTAAGCCCAACCCTACACTCCTATGTAGAGACCTTGATTATATCTAGGTGTCCTTCAATATATTTGAGACTCTTCTTTATCTGCCTGGCCCTATTGAATCTCTGCTTTCTCATGGACAGGTTGCTGAAGGACACTGGAAATGGGGGGACTTCACAAGATACATGAATGGTGCCTTCTTCACAGGAGTCTATGGGATGTGGAACCTTTACATCTTCGTTCTTCTGTTCCTGTATGTGCCTTCACATGAGAAATTTGGTGAAGATCAGCAACTAACAGTAAGCTGGGCTGTGGAGCTGCTCTAAGTCTGTTGCACATTAAAGTAATGTGGTTGTTACTGTTGTTTGCACATCCAGCAGAACTGTACCAGTAAGAGGCCCTGTGAGAGAATCCTAGAGGTGGTGAAATGTCTAGGGACCATCTGTTTCTCCAAGGGAAATTCTCATTGTTATTGGCTGGATTTAGAGCTCTCAGTCCACGGCAGCAAACAAAGAACAGATCTGAAAAGTAAAAATTTCAAATGCCCCTTGACTTTCAATGGGACATCAGTGACTTTGGAGCCGAGGTGCAGCTGACATTTTTAGCCACTGGTAATAAACCACTAAAAATGTGCTTTAGGGAATGATTGACTGGATCATCGAATAGGTATTTTATTTCTCTAACTTCTTTGATTCTATATAAAGATACTTTTTCTTTTCAAGGAACCCAGTAAAGTTACTCGTGGTTTTTTAAAGTAAATGTCCCGACCTATATTACAAATAACATCTTGGATTATTAAAATGGGAAGGCTTTTAAAAATCTAATTCTGTTTGTTGACTTTCTGCATTTCTCCCAGCATGGACAATGAAAATAAACTAGTTGGGTTCACTAACTGGGAAAGCAAAGTCTCTAATGGACAGAGCAACTGAGAAGCCTAGGTTTTCTTCTTTACTGTACTGCTGCCTGCTGGCATGTCATTTAGCTCTGTTTTATTGGGTTAGAAACTGAAGCACGGGAAGGTAAATTTACCCGCCTTTGTGAATTGCTTTGGAAAGGTCAGCTGAACAAAGCTATCTGTCGCAAAGTTTTATCACCCTTTCTTGTTATATAGTCAGCTTCACCTTCACTTTTTCATGCACTAGACCCAGGTCTCTTCCACTCTGGTGGAATGGTGCTCAGGTTTAAAACACCAATGGGGAATCTTTGTTCTTTTTAAAAAGCATCCATTGCAAAAAGAAGGTGACCTTTAGCTTGGTCTTGGGGTTTGGAAAAGGATCTTTAAACAATACTTAACATTTGGGGCCAAATTTGACCTGGCAGTGTCTCATCAATCACCAAGTCTTTCAGTTCCCTTTTTAAAATCAAAGTAAATGTCTCAACACTTGTTTGTTTGTTTGTGATTTAGGATGAAAAGTGGGGAGAAACTTCAGTTCAGCTCAAACCACCAGGTTGGTTGGGCCAACAGAAGTTTGTAACCTGCTAGGAGTAACTACTGTGGCATCATCTTTAGCACAAACCTGACATGAAATACAAATTACAGGAATACTCAGCAATTTCCATGAGAAGCTGCATCTTAAACAGCTCACTTTACAAATGATCAGTGTTTACAATGGGTCTCCTCTGTGTAGGGGAACTGGATAATCCCTTGTCCGTCATTCTTTCCCTCACTCTATGGAAATACCTGCCAAAGATAATACATCTTAAAGTCCCCTCACATGCTCAGAGATCTGGACACTAGCTGTGTCCATTGTTGGTGCCTCAGGATCCTAGGCTGAATCAGCCAGCTTTAAGGGTGGGGACCCTGCAGACTTTTCCATAATGGTGGACAAATCTCAACCCTGGAAAGATCTCTGAGGAGACTGCTGCAGAGATTTCCAGCCCAAAGCCTCCTGCAGATTTTATTGCAGGAGGAGACAAGTTGGCCCAACATTTGTGAACTTTCTTTAATGTGGTAGCTTAATTTTTTGTGGGTGGGCAGAGCAGGAGTGTTAGAAGTGTGTCCTTTAAGCATATTATACATAGGTACAAAGAAACCCTTCCTTTTTTACTACATTTATTTTCTGTGATAGATGTTGAATATTCTATAATATAATATCTGCACCAGGAATTGGTCAGCTAGTGAACCTCACATGTGCAGGAATCTGTATATTATAAATATCTTAACCAAATGAAAATCTTATTACATGAACTGTGAGCCTGTAACTCTTTTTTCCTCTGCTGTTGGTGTTCTTGGCGTTAAGTCCAAATTTCAGATTTATTCCTCAGTCCTAATGCCTAGTTCAGGATCATTTCTGTTTTTGGCTTACATCACAAGTGGCTTATTCAATAAATATTTAGGCACTTTAGCATATAAATGCTTCTCTGTTGTTGTTTTTTTCCCCCAAGAATCTAAGTATTTATTACATATGTGGCATTGACATTTTAAAGCACAACTTTGTGTGTCAAACTAAGAACTATGGTATCCACAACAGCCTTTGGGTATCATTAAAGGATTTATCCTTTTTTGTTTAGAATATACTCACACTTTAATCCACCTGGAAAAATTAAGACTTGCTTATGTCAGGTACGTGTCCGGTATACTGAGCCTATCTGAGTCTCCCTCACAGTGAATGGATGGGCAGGGAACTGAAGGGACCATCATGCCTTTGACAGTTAGTTCATATATTAGGCTTTGATCCTGCAAACACTTACATAAGCTTAAGCAGATGCATATGTTAGTAGCTCCACTGATGTCTGTAGGCCTCTGTGCATGTGGAATTGTTTGTAGGATGGGGTTCATTAGCTTCCAACTTGATTTGAGGTTCTTTAACGTGGACTTGTGGTCCCGAAAACCCAGCTCCCAGGGGGGGTTTGTACTTCGAAAAACAAAGGATTCTTCAAATTCACAGGCTGGAGCTACTTGCACACATCTCTGTCTCTCCCCCCTTCCCACACATGTAGCTTAAGTGATTGACTGGTTTGTGTGGCAGCTATTTGCTGCCATCTGCTGGAAGACAGAGGTAAGTTTCACCACTAAATCTTGATCTGGTACATCTGTAACTTACAAGGGTGTGTGGGGGTGTGTGAGAGAGAGAATGTGTGTGTATACATCTCTTCCCTTTTAGTGTTCAGATCAAGAACAAAGTTAGTACCTTTCCCTGCCTGTTCCTCATGATGTCAATATGGCCAGTAGGCCCTGCACAGTATAGATTCTAAGGACAAAAGGCACCACTGTGATTGATTACCCAATCTGACCTCTCTGTATAAAGCAGGTTACAGGACTTCTCTGAGTTAGTTCCTGTTTGAATTAGACCATGTATTTAAAAAAAAAATTCCAGTCTTTATTTAAAAATTGCCAGTGGTGGAGAAGCCACCTGACCATTAGTAAGTTGTTTCAGTGGTTAATTCCCATCACTGTTAAATTGTGCCTTATTTCTAGTCTGAAGTTGGGCACGCTAGGCAGATCTGCCTCCTGCATAATTCAGTCTTATACAGTGGAATTATGACCTGGCACACTGGTAGAACTCAAGATCAAATCCGTGTAAAACAAGGATTACCTCTTCAGGCTTTAAGATGACCCACCACAAGCTGGGTGGCAGTCTGGTGTCTCAGCTTCCATGAATGAGAGAGAACCTCTACTTCCACAGAACGAGTTTGTCTGGCGAATGTTTGGCTCCTATAGGAGAGGGCTGAGGACAAAGTGGAAATATGTTCCCTTCCAGGAGTGGATGCAAATGTACCTGCTGAACCTCCCCATAGAGCCCCAAGCATTATGTACAAGTTGACATGTAGACTAGTGCATAAGGAGACAGTCCAAGCACTCACCTTTAGTATGTGAACTAGGAAGGCTGGCAATGGCTTTAGGGTTTGTTTTCTCTTACCTAGAGAGGAAAATGCTGCTGCTTAATGTGAGTTAACCCTATTCAACACAGGGTATGAGCATGGGGAAGAAATAGTTAATCTCTCACCATGGACTGAGGTGCTCATGACCTTCCATTTTTCCATAGTGCAGGATGCTGCTTATCTGCAGAATAATTATTGCAGGTGCAGTACTGGTGCAAGCGTCCCCCACTGTCTCCTGCCAAAGTGCCTCCCCCTGAGCTGAAAGGATCATCTTGCAGAATGAGAGGGGAGTTCACTCTCCAGCTTTACTTAATCCTTGGTTTCTCTGTGGAGATGCTAACCGGAGTGCTAATTAGTGACAGTCACAATGAGATGTGCTGAGGCAACTAGCTCCCTTCACCTAGGATACCAAGAGCCAATGGATGGTAACTGCTTTCAGTCACTCAGAACTATGGGCTGGAACTGAGTTGGGATTCCCTATTCTACGTCTGAGTTTTTGGACTTATCCCACACCAGAAACTGAAACAGAGTCTGTGCTGGGAAATCCTGATTCCATGTTGAGGGCCTAAGAACAGAAAGGGAGAAAATATTGCAGATTAACTGCACAGCCAACATGAAACTCTAGATGGAGAGAGTATGTGCAGAATGTCCCTATTCCTCCCCACCTCTGACTAGCTCTTAGGGGAGGGAGTGTGAAGAGTCCGATGTTCCTTACTCCCCTCCCAAAAATCTTCCTGATGCTCCCTGGTACACTGAAAATAATCCAGCTTTAATTCAAGAATTTTAAGGGGCTTCACAACCATTCCCACAATCTCACAAATCCTTGTGAGGAAGATTTTATTTCACGTTCTAGATGGAAAATCTGAGGTAAGGACAAGTCAAAATATGCCAGCTTTGTAGAGGTGCTGAGCAAACACAGTTCCCACTGGCCCCAGTGGGAATTATGGGGCTCTGCACTGCTGGAAAAAGGCCCTCTTTGTTTATTTAGGTGCTTGAATTTAGGCTTAAAAACGTTAGCTTAAGTGACTTGACGAGGGTCATACAGTGAGCCCACGGGCAAACACAGGAACAGAACTCAGGAGTGCGGATTTCAAATTCCTTGCTTTAATCTCTAAACTCGTTGTTTCTTTCCAAAGACTTCCTGATGGAGTTCTATGGTGAAGAAAGGAGCAGCAAGGTCTGCATTCACCCCCTGTAAAAATGCCAAGCAATGGGAAAGTGGAATCCAACAACATTCGCTAACCAGAATATTAATGAAAAGAACAAGGAGCACTTCCTGGGTTTGGTGAGCTGTGAGGGGGCCTGTGATTCTGTGCTGAGAAATCTGTGCAAGTCTCTGGCTGGGGATTTCAAACTATGTGCAACAGGCATCAGCAAAGTCACTGCACACAATGGAATCCAGTTAGCCTGCAAGTTTTTTGTCAATAATGTTCAAAAATCCTCCTGACTCTTTTCCTGAGCCAGTGAGGAGAGAGAATGACCAGCAGTGGATTTGGGCTCCTCTTCTCTAGAAAAAAAGACCTTTTATAAACAGCATCTTCCATTTAAAATTACTTTCCCCATATTAGTCCACTCATTGTCAACAACAAGTTAAGCAAACCCTTCCTCCGAGGTAGTCTGAATGGCAGTTTGCAGATGGAGCCAGCATCTCAATGAGAAGTCCTTTCTTGATTGGCCCATCCCATCCAAGGAACGGAAGTCCAAAGTGCCTAAAGTATGTACGCTTTCATTTCCTCCTCTGTTCTCTTTCCAAGCAGTAAACACTAGTTAGCTGGGGATTGCCTGCTCCCACCCTTTCCCCTCTGATAAATTAGCTCAGTTACTATGATGTTGTAATGACTGAGAGGAGATAGTGTGTGTCAGAATCGAGCCCAGAATAAAGTTAGACAATTTTAATAAAAATTAATAAGCCATACAAGAGCAAGAGCAAACAGATTCATGTGTATGGAGACTCAGTTACACTTACCTGAGCACTGGTTGCAGAAATGAGCTTTGTGTGATGTGGAAGTATTTCACTGAACCGATATATAGTGCTTTTGGAGCAATTTACAGCAGTTTGAATTAGAAAGGCCTCTATGTCTGACTCCTGGCTGTGAGTGGAATTGTGTCATCAGGGGCGGGAGGTCTAGTGTGTTTTGCTGTGAGTGTCCAGTTGGCCCAGTGCACAGGGGAAAAGGCTGCATGGGCCACTTTCTCCCCCCTCCCTTGGGGTGGGGCGGGAGGGTGGGGTCTCTGTACACAGAAAGCACTGGTAGAGAGCACAGACACTGCATTGTACTGGATGCTGAGCATGGGCATATGTGGGGGCTCAGTCAATCAGACATGGTGGTGGTGATGGGCATGGTAGAAGCGTGCAAACAGCATAGAATCATTAATCATATTTTCCCTTGCGCATCCCTCTCCCCTCTCTTTGCACACTCCCAGGTCAGCTGAGATCAGTAGGGTGCCCTTGGTGGCATTTCCTTGATTTGAATGTCAGTGGGAGAGGGGGCAGAGTTTTCAAAGCAGGGAATTCTCTGCTCTCCTGGTGCTTCTAGAGGTCCTAAATCTATTGACTTTCAGGCCATGATATAGGACAAAGAGCATTTTGTCTGCCCCTAAACTCCTTCAGCTCTGAAGTGTGGCAGAGGATGGGAACAGCAGTGTGCTGTATTCCTGCTCAGATTATGATGCAGGAATGTGACATAACAAGGTCAAGGGCCCAGTCCCCGTGTCAGTGAATATTTTGCCTAGGCACCTCCCCAGACTGGTTTGTCAAAGTGGGAGCCTGGGGAGCACAGCCTTGACATCCAGTGTTTTAATACGTAGTCTCTCTCAGACTACTGCACCAGAGAACCCCTTTGCACCCTGCGTCTGTGTTAGCACAGTTTGAGACAGGCAAGGACAAAAGTGGTTTTTCCAGCAGCAGCCTCCAGGAGGCAGCTAAGCCACTGGTATCATGCTGCAGTACTCCCTGCATGGGCAGTTAACACAGGCAGTGGTGCCTTCTGCAGACAGCAAAATATCCATCCTACCTACAGATTTCCATGTCCCCTTAGGGTGGGAAATCCATAGATTCTTAGGCCAGAAGGGACCATTATGATCATCTTGCCTGACCTCCTGCGTAACACAGGCCAGTCGTTCCTGTATCGAGCCCAAAAACTTGGTTTTGACTAAAGCATATCTTCCAGTACCAGACTATCCCAGACTCAGTGAGCTTCTGGTTTGAAATACACCTTCGTTAATGCTGTGAGCTGCACACTGACACACGAAAAATGATCTCAGCTGATGTCCCAGCACAGATCTGAATGGAATAAATAGGGCGTCAGCCTCTCTAATGCTACTAACACTGCTTACATTTCATCCTGCAACTCTGCAGGGAACCTTATTACAAAAGCAGTGCCCCCACCCCCGACATTTGCAATGGGTGAGGCATTTTATTTGTTCCCAGTCTAACCCGCCTACACATTGTGTGGTTATCCTGTGTGTAATATGCTCATGTTAACTCCCAGTGCACTGAGAACAATTTCTTTTCAGCAATGGCTAATAACAGGAGGAAAACGTCCTGACCGACACACAATCTCCAGAGAGCTGTGATTCATTCAGCGTGATTAAAGTGCTTCAACTGTATTATTGTAAGAGAGGTCGAGAGTTTAACAGAACTAATGCCCATTCTTTTGTATTTAATACAGAGCAATAACTTGGGTTTTAGTATTGATTGTTGTATTGATAAAACATTCTTTTACCCTCTGGTTATTTATTTATTAGTTATTTTGCAGGCTGGGATTTTCAAAGTAACCAGAGGAATTAGGCATCTAACTACCTGAGCCCCCTTTGCATATACCTGTCGTGATTCCTCAGATTTTTGGCTGGATTCTTATCTTGGCAATACAGATAAATGGGGCTAAGTATCTAGTAAAGATCTGGTGGGCTGGGAACATGCTGCGCAGCTGAGCTCAAAATCAGCCCCAATCTTTATTAGTAACTGACTTTGTACCATAGTGCTTTTAAAATGTGACCCAGCTGGCTTTAAAGTGTACCGCCATTTTATTATCAGCATAGCAAGTGCTTAACAAAGGCCAGGAGTTTACTAACTAGGAGACTAAAATTAGGATTGGAAATCCATGATGTCAAGATTACTGGGCAAGCTGCGCTGTAGACGACCCCCCCCACCCCGTCCCCACACACACCTTTGTCCCTCTTGGGTGCACCCCTCAAGTGACAGGCCTGGCTGCTAGCACCTCACTCTGGGTGGTGCAAAAAGGTCCAGCAACGTTCAGACTCAATCTCTGGCCCATAGTCCCCAGTTTACCAATCAAGAGAACCTGAGAGGCTCAGCTGTGTTTGGCGGCTGTAAGAGTTTCCCTTTGGGAGCCTGTGACTAGAATAAATTTGCAACGAAACAGCAACAGCATCTTCAAAACTAAGCATTCTTTCACCCGCCCACACATAGCACAGCCTAGCAAAGGGTAAAAACAAGAGAGATCTATATACATGTTTCCCCCATACACAAGCTCTGGTACATTTTCTCTCCTGCAGACTGGCCTGCTCACAGCATATTTCTGTCTGTGTTGCTTTGCATGCCTGGCCTCTCTCACTGACACTCTCAGGATTGTCCCTGCCCCTTCCTGGGGCCAGCATCTCCACAGTTTAGGATTCCCTTTGGCATTAGGTTTAGTCATGGGAAGAGTAAACAATTCTTAGCCTGAATGGAGGCAGGGAGGGGGCATTTCCCGATCAACAGCTTCCCTGTTGTTTCCTGAAGGACTTTCCTCTGTGTCACTGTTTTGCCTTTCCTGCGTGGGTTCTTTAACAGCCTCTTTGATTTCACTCTATGCCAGGGGTCGGCAACCTGTGGCACGCGTGCCAAATGTGGCACGCGATATGATTTTGAGTGGCACACAACAGGGTTGTATAATTTTGGTGGCGCTGGGCCCAGGTCACATGGGAGAAGGGTGTGGGGAAGGGGAGGGCCGGGAGGGAGGAGCGGCTGCCGTGCAGCACTGCTTGGGGCCAGAAGCAGCTCCTGGCCAGAGCGCTGGGCCCACGGCACGTGAGAGGGGCTGGGGGAAGACTTGGCACGCCACTTCCCAAAGGTTGCTGACCCCCTGCTCTATATGTTCAGCCAGGAGCATATCACACAGGTAACATAAAGGGGTGGCATATGCTGCTTATTTAGAAAAACCCAAAAACTATGCAACTCCCTCCTTCTCCACACACAGGTAAGATTCCCACCCCCCGTCTGGCCTTTTTACACTGAATAAGAGGGCCAGAGTTGCATAAAGAGGTCTCAAAAGCCCTGGTTCAAACTGGAGGAGGATTCCCCCAGCACAGGTACTGCAGATGACAGGAGTAAGGCTTTCCCCTGAAGCCCCCCTCACAAGCCCCAGTCTAGGGGAGCAGAGATTCAAGGCAGCCCTGGGAGGTGGATGCTGTAACTTAGGCCCTCATGGCTGTCTAAATTATGATAAGGGTCCCTCCAGCCCAATATCCAGAAAGTGTGAACGTGGTTCAAAGTCCCCATAGCCCCTTCTCTTGTGCTGTGTCTGTTAGAGGTGCAGCATGGAATCTCATTCCATATCTAGGTACCTGTAAGAGGCTAGTGTTTCAGAAATATGCAGCTCCCATGGACCTTAGTCAAATTACTCAAATTCTCCCTGGTGAGAATCCAGAATCAGGCCTATGGTCACTCCCTCAGGGAGCTTACAGTTCAGGTTAACCAGCACCGCACAAAATAAGGTTCCTTGTTAAGCATCCTCTTGATTCCCTTTGATCTTGGGATATCTTATTTTAATTTATGTAGCTTTGATGAGGCTGAGGATCATTGCTGGAGGGATTTTTGAAGTGGGTTTTGAGGGCGTAGTTGAAGGTTGTGTGGCTAAGGTATTAGAGAAGACATTACAAGGACCAGGGCAGCTTAGCTGGAAGTGCCGAGGTGCCTGTAGGAGAAGGCTACAATATGTCTGCCAAATAGCACCCCCAGCAACCCAATGCATCAAGGGAGAGTATATATTTTCCAACAGTGGTGGCTCCTGGCTGTTTTGAGTAAGAGCCGTCTCGCTGATCGTCCCCAAACCCCTCTAGAAGGTTGACGGTCAGCGTGAATGCCTTTTATTTGTGTATATTTTTACAGGAACTGAGTTGGTGGCTATATCCATATTTTACCTCCTTTGGGGCTGTTTAAGAAGTGGGATCCCCTCCCCCCCAGGCCATTTTTTCCTCAGAGGCAGGCAGCGACTATCATCCAAGCTCTGAAACACATGGTTTCAGCTGGTTATCAGTGAATAATTCCCCTCTTCCGTAACCTTTTCTTATGCACCAGCTGCAGGCCATTTTGCCCTCTGTAAGTGCTATATTACCCTTGATCTGCAAGCACAACTTCCCTATAAGCCCTATATCTTTTACTAAACTGCCCCAATACTGCTTGATCACAGGTTGGGCCGAGCGCTCCGGGTTGCTTTCTCCCATTGGGCAGAGCATTTCCTCCAAATCTATTCCCTCCATATGCTCATTTTAAATCTTCTACCCTAGAATTACAGACATGAAAGCCAGTCGGGAATTTTCCATGAAAATGCAATTTCTGCAAAATCAAAGTTTTTTGCACAGGACAATTTTGATTTTGCTGATATTTTTCTGTCTGGAAAATTGATTAGGTCAGGAAAAACTTCATTTCAGGTTTGTTCGACCCAAATTGGGCTATTTTTTGAACTATCTGAATGATTTTAATTTGAATCAGTTCAACAAAACATTGAACTGTATTCCTCTATCATTTGGGCCCTTCTCAAATGGATTGGACTCCCTGGAGAGGACTACATCTCCCCTAATGCACTGTAGATTTTTCTCCCTGACTAAGGGGATGGTGCATCATGGAGTCACATGACTTTGGGTGCATTACAGGAGATATAGGACAGCTAAAGAGCCTGGCCTATTGGGGATAATGGTGGAATCAGGCTCTCAAACGGCAATTCACACTATGGGAAAATGCAGATTAATGTTGAACTGACTCAAAACAAAGTGTTTCAGGTCGGATCAATAAACCAAAACTAAACATTTTGATGTTGAGAATGTCAAAATGTTTAGTTTCAATTGAAAAAATCCCTAAACAAATTTCTGAATTAATTTTTTTTTCAGCATTTCCATTCAGTGAAAAATTTCAACTTTTGTCCCGATTTAGGATGAAAATAAATGTTAAGCGTTGGAATTTCCCATGGGACAGAAATCCCACATTTCACTTAGTTCTAGAAAAGACCCACTAGGTCACCTCGTTCATGCCCTTTCGGTGCAGGATTGTTCCATGCCTAAAGTCACCCCATTTCTCCTAGCTGTACATACTTATAGGACCCTAAATAATGGCTTTCAATCCTCAGAGCTCATCTTGACCCCAGCAGCCAGGTACATCCTCTGCTCCAGGAATCATTCCATTCAGGGGGGATTCCACAAGGCGAACCAGAACACAGCATTTTGTTCCTCCATGAAGGGGAGCAAGATAGTGCTTGTGATTGAGCATAAAATAAGTGCTAGCCATATCCCCCCTAGAACACAGACTGTGCCCTCTCAGGCTTATGGAGTATAGACCAGCAGATGAGCCAGCTCTCCCTTGAGTACTGAGAAGGGACTGCCCTGATGTTTGTGGGAAGAGGAGGCTTTCCTTTCACCTACCTTAGTGCATGAGCCTTGCGCCTGGCAATATTTACCTCTTTTTATATCTTTCAAATACATATGGGTGATTGTTACATGCTCCCATAGTCATAATTTAACCTATGGATCTCCTGGTAGCTGTTTGCAATGTACATCGCCATAGTCTGTGAATGTGCTGGGTGCCCACGCTGTTCACCTCTACTCACACTGAATAGCAGTTACTCATGCTAGGGGTCCCGTTTAGTCAATGGCAGAATCAGGCTCTTAGAACACAGCGTTTGTTTAATGCTGTGTTTCTGTTCGTCTCTTCTTACGTCCAGCTGCCATTTTGGCAATGGAAATTTATAGAGCATTTTGAAAATACCTTCAGGATTGTGCAAGGACTTTCATGCAAAAGCTCCCGGAAGTGAGATAAACATTGCCTCCGGTGGAAGAAGGCAAGACTGGGCCTATCAGCTGCTGGTCTCTATTTATACAAACAACCTTCCAGGACTAACTTCTGTATCAGGTGCAATTCCTGATGCAAATCAAGGCACAATTTGGCCCTTATTGTCAGTATCCTTACTGTCGTTACATAGGAAATCATTGTGCAGCCTGAATCACAGCTGTAGAAGTCAAATAGACACCGCTGTTTACAACACATACAGTATTATCTGATATAATCAAATGAAAGCTTGGATATGAGGGGAAACACTCGTTTTTGGTGGGTGCTGTCACTCCTGTAGAAGGCTAAATACAGAATTCTGATCCTTCAAAAAGCCCAGCCCTTGTTGCTGCCTACACCACCTGGCAGAAGGGTTACACTAGTTAGTCAGCAGCACCTGCATGGTGAGGGGAACCCCAACAGTAGCTGCACAGAAAGAGTCAGACATTCTGTAGCACTAATAACAACCCTCCTCCTACATAACTAGCTCAGATAATGAGGCTGGAGGCAGATCCGCTGCATCCACTCCTCCCAGCTCTGAGTCACTGGCTGATTCAGCCCTGTTTGCCACAAAAAGAGGCTTGGTGTTTGTTTGAATTAGTCAGGCACAGTTGGTGGCAAAATCTCCTCCTCCACAGTGGCTAGAAATGAACTCTTTTTCCAGATCCTAGACAACATGGGGACAGGAGCTGCTGGGGAGTCTCTGTGTCATAGGCAAACAGGCTGCGCCCATCAAGGAATCCCTCTGTGGTAAGCACAAATAGGTGCCCCGTTCGGCTCTCACTGAAGTCAATGAGTGTCAATTGGTGTGACTTTGTACCAGAGTGGAACATTCATAATATCTGGGGCCACTGGGACCCATGTGGCACCCTCCTCGCTCCATCCAGCCATGTGGCCTCTGGGAAAGAATCTGCAGGGTTGAACCTCATTTTTCATCTACTACACTGACAATCTCACTCAAAAGAAGAGTCTTTCATAGAAGCCTGCCCTATACATGTTGAACAACTGAATGATTCCATCAGCGAGATTCAAACAACCAAAGGGGTCTCATCTCCTCTCGCTATTCCATAGCATTAAAATATCTGTATTCTGTAGAACTTTAATACATTAACAATAGTCTGCCTGTCTCGAGCGTTACTGAAGTCAAATGTCTATCGCCATGGCACAGGATCTAATTCCCCTTCAAAGGGGATTTCTGTGCCAGATCTGTATCTGTACCCTTAATCACTCACATGCCTTCTTCAGCCATGTCCAACTATCAATCTATGAACCTGGTGGTGCTGGGCATTCTGCATGCTCCTTAGACATGTAGGTAGCCAGCCTGCTCTTTTTTGCAATAATCCCTATTTAAAAGTCATTCTCTTCACACTTTCACGGTTATGCTTCCACTTATACCTCATGCAGTGTCATCACAGCCATGTTGATCCCAGGGTATGAAAGAGACAAGAGGGGTGAGTATATCTTCTCTGGTCCAATAAGCGAGAGAGAGACAAGGGGTGAAACTAACATCCTGGAATCAGCATGGCTTTGATGACAAGCTTTTGAGTTACACAGAGCTCTTCTTCAGCTCTGGGAAATGTACTCTGAGTGTCACAGCTTAATAGAAGGTGGAAAAGATTGTTTAGCACATTTCAAAGGACCATTCAGGGTCAAGTGGCCCATTATATTAATAGGCCTTTTTGTCTGGACTCACCTACTTCTTTCATCTCCCCTTTTGCATTTTTTCTGATCAAAGATCTCATTATAGGCTATTATTTTATGGACTTCACTCACTTTTCATAATTGAACTCCCAATTAGGATAAATGTACAGGCCCAATTATTACAGCACCCCCTCCTCTGGCACACGCTTTACATCAGAGTTTGAAAGGTAGTGCAGAGAACAGCTTTACACCAAGAGCTAATCGACACTTAAAGCAGCACAGCTGTATTGGTACATATACCAACATTGGGAGGGAGCTCTCCCATTGACATAATAAAACCACCTAAACGAGTGGTGGTAGCTATGTCAGCGAGAGAGCATCTCCTGCCAACATAGCGCTGTCCACACAAGCGCTTACGCTGGCAAAATTTGTCGCTTGGGGGGTGTGTGTTTTTCACACCCCTGAGCAACAAACTTTTTGCTAGCATAAGTGCTAGTGTAGAGTGCTTAGCAGTGCCTGCACTGGGGGAATCCTCTCCTACCTAGAACTGGGGCTTTACAGATAGCACCTGTAGGGTGGTGGGTCTGTCCACCAGCTGAGGATACAAATTAGCCACCCCCAACGCTGTTTAGTCTTCAACACAGAGTCTTTATTCTTCTCCTACATAAAGACCCCACAAAAAACCCCAGGGAAAAGTAACAAAAATGAGAGTCTTGAGCTGGGATGATACTGGAGGGAGCTTCCAGTAGCCCTTAGGTCTCAGTTGTCCCTTAACTGGTGGGACAGGGCTACCTACTCTCTTATAACCTTCTACTGCTTAGGGAGCTCTGTCTATCTTATGGGGGCTAGGTCCTTACTTCTATCTTCTAGCTTGGAATCAGAGCCAATCATTAGCTGCTGCTTAGCTGGCTCCACTGATTCCCAACACCTGCCTGCTGGGCCTCTCCTTGGGCCAGGCCTGCTGGTTGCTGGCTTCACAGGCTTATAAAGGAGCAGCCCAGGCTGCTTCATAGCATTTTACAAGTTTACAAGGGCTGGAGCAGTAATGAGGCCCTCACTCTGTTAATTTAACTAACTACCAGAGTCCTGCAGCTGGTAGAGGGATTTGTGAGGGTATCCAACTCTTTCAGCAGCTAGCACCTCTGTGGCCTGCAAGGAGCACCAGGTAAACCAAAGGATGTTTTCTTCTCCCCAACTCATCAAGAGGGCTACTTGTACCAGCTGGCAGGCTATGTATTAGTCATACTTCATCAGTGCTCAATAATGTCTGCCTTATAAGATTAGACTGTAAATAAGTAATTACTGGCCTTTTTTAAACCACAGGCTATTTGACATCCTGTACACTGTATGTGATAGAGGCTTCATTATTTGTTAAGCATCGTCATTAGACTCAGCTATGCACAAGACACATGTTAAGACAGTCCCTTCCTTGGAGAGCTGACAATTGCAGAGAGCCCTAGACTAGATGTGCTGGGAGGCGTAGATGGAAGTGGCGCGCGCGACACTCTCTCTCTCAATATATTTTAAAATGGAGAAATCTGGACATGCTGGTGTGGTGTCAGAGAGAAGTAAGAGCCATTTGTGTAGTTCGGGTGAGGTGAGAAATGGACAGTCAGGCCACCATCAGTTGTTTATAGGGCATGATCATAAAGAATGTCCTTGTAGACTTCTGGAAATACATTGTTTGGTTGAGCTGAAGTGACCCCCTCGCAGCAGGCAGATTTGAGGATGGTGGCAGACCTATGTCATCGCACAAATACCGAACAAGGGGCTCAAGTCTCACATGGTCCCCCCAGCTCCAGTAGTGGGAACAGGAGCCCAGTATGCTGCCCTGAATATTAGGGGCGCACATCCTCAAAGGTCCCTCCACTTCATAGGGGTTGACTCCCTATAACGCTTTACGGCTTACCCTGCAGTCTGTTACTTGGCTGACGGTGTTTACTGAAGGCCTGGCAGAGGTAGCTGCGTGCTTGACTGTGCTTGGTCTGCCCAGACTGGGCTTGGGACCTGGGCCTGAGCAATGTGAGTCGGTCAGGCGTCTCGTGCGACTGGCGGGGTCCTGTTAGTAAACGCACAAAGCTCGAGTTAACTCAGGTGCAGCCTACGGAATGCACTGGCGTGACCGGTTGCTTCCTGGACCAGATCTTCTTGCCCCAGCCCTGCTGTGAGACAGGCTTCCTCAGGATGGGCAACATGCACAAATGCCCTACGACAACAGCCAAAGGTTGGTGACAGCAGATAGGGCACAGGGTGGCCTGCACCTATGGGGTGAAGATAGCTAGCCTGATGCTTAGGCCGCTTCAGTCACAGCCCCGGGATACAGTCCGAGCAGGCAGCTCATATACTGAGGGGCTACATTCCCCCTTCCCCCCCCCAAATAACCTAACAGCAGCAAGGCCTAGCCTCCCGAGTCTGATGAACGACTCCTCGGGATGTGTGAAGGGGCGTTCCGTTCAAGGAACAGGCTCCTTGAGTTACCCTGATAGCGACCATTTCGAGCAGAGGGTACAGTGCCGTATCAGCGCTCACCTCGGCTCACAAGGCGTCTGGCCAAGGAAGGAGAGGTGTCGGCACACCGATGAGAAAACCCACGAAACGCTCACAGGGCTTGAGGAAGGTCCCCCTGCTTTATCAAAAGCAGGGAGCTACAGGTGCTGTCAGTCAGTGTAGCGACCACATACTACACCGATAGGCGGCGGGAGCCCATTCATTAGCCTTATGAAGGGAACCTATCGGTCCTTGGGACCTGGCGGTGATCACCTCCCAGGGGTGAGGAATGGCAAGGTGGACCACGTCAAGGGATCGCTCTTCCTCACCACGAGGGGTCGCTGCTCCTACTAAGGGTGTCTATGACCGTCTGGAGGGGGGTTTCTCCAAAGGAAATCCATCTGTATCGGTCTGCAGCACAAGGTGTCCACGGTGCTGCTCCCTCCATGGTCAAGGGGCATGGGCGCTCGCCAACGCCATTAGTCCATAGCAATCAGAGACCTTTATATTCGCTCTCCCACCCTCCCCTCCTGCATACAGTCCTGCTCAACTAGGAGGGGCTAATCAGATGCCACCCCAATTGTTCTAGCTGGCCACATCAGCACGGGTGCAGCATGCTGCTGGATTTCTTGATCGCCCACCTCGGGAGCCTCTGAACCAGCGCAACTCCAGCTACCAGAATCACGGTAACCTGTGGGGCCCAGACCTGGATCCCCGACACCTTGGGGAGTGATAGATCGGTGGCCGAGAGGCGATGAGCGAGTTGCTCAGAACAAGCCCAGTGTGTACTGATGGGTAGCAGGAAACCCTCTACGCAGGCCGTGTACCAGTGGAAGTGGCTGTTGCCTGCTGGGAGCAGTCCTGAGATACTCTGCCTAGCTTCTCACCAGGGGAGGCGATTGGGAAATACTTGCCGCAGCTAAAGCTCTAGGGACCGACTGTGGCCTCCCTGAAGCCCCACCTAGCAGCCATATCAGCCGCCCATCGGCCACTGGAAGGGAGATTGCAGTCCACCCATCAGATGGCAGTTCAGACCCTGAAGGGGATGGGAGGCTCTATCCGTAGGCCCGCAGCCCAGTGCTTCCCTGGGATCTCAACCTGGTCCGTCACGGCCCACAGCTCCCCCCCCTCACCCTCTGGAAAGGTGGCCTCCCTGGGGGTATTTACCTCAGCAAGAAAGGTCTCCGGGATCAGGGCTCTGACCCCAGAGCTCCTCCCTCTATAGTCTATAAGAAAAGATTCAGTGAGACCGCACCAGGCCTCCCGGCCCAAACTGGTCGCCCAGTCTCATTGGACCAATCATATATTCTCCCCAGGTCTCCCCGAACCACACAGTTTGGAGGAGAGGAGAAGGCAGCGCTTGCTAAAACGCGATTGGGGCCCTGGCTTCTACATCAGATGTATGAGGCCGTTCCAGAGAGCGACGCAGCTCTTCCTCGCAGCTTCCGACCGGATGAAAGCTTCACTGGTCTCCTGCCACCGCAAATTCCTTGTGAATAATTTCCTGCATTGCGTTCGGCCACAAGCAGGTGAAGGTGCCGCTTCCGGACGCCACAGCTCACCCAACAGAGCTCAAGCTCCATCCACAGCCTTCCTAGCGGAAATGCTAGGGCGGGACATCTGTAAAGCAGCTACCAGACTGGCGGTACATACCGTCACGTCCCACCAAGCCTCTGTCCAAGGCACGGGAAGAAGTCAGCTTCAGCAGAGCTGGGCTGTAGGCAGCTCACCACGAACTCCGGCCCACCTCCAAGGTACTGCTTGTTAGTCACCTATAGTGGAATGGGCATGAGCAAGCACTCGAAGAAGAAAACAAGGTTACTTACCAGTAACTGATGTTCTTTGAGATGTGTTGCTCATGTCCATTCCACAACCCCCCGTGTCCCCGTCCCGTCGTGTCGTCCCCCCCCCCCTGCCGCCGGAGTTGGCGGAAAGAAGGGACTGAGGGGCCAGCAGCGCCTCATATACCGCAGCATGTGTGCAGGGCTCCAGAGGGCCCTGGATCCGGCCCTACGGGATCTGCTGGGGGGAAAAGGTTCCGGTAACCGTGCACAGAGGCGTGCACACATCTATAGTGGACTGGACATGAGCAACATATCTCGAAGAACAGCGGTTACTGGTAAATAACCTTGTTTTAAGAAAACTTTTCCATTGACAGTTCAAGGGTCAGACTGGCTCTTTAGAAGACATTGTAGTTTCCCAGTTCAACGTATACGCTGCATGTGTACTGTATCTATGGCAGCAGATCCCAACCCCAGCATGCATAGCAGAAATGACTCGTCTGATGGAAATTCTAGACTCCCATGGCCGGGGACTCAGCAGGCTTAGGTTCATTCCCAGCTCTGCCACTGTTCTGCTGTGTGACTTGGGGCAAGTCGCTTCCCCCCCCCCCTTGTGTTTTAATTTCCCCACCTGTAAAAAAGGCTAATGACCCTTGCTTTCCTTTGTGACGTGCTTTGAGACCTTTGGATGAAAAGCTGCTAAATAAGAGTCGAGTATTAACGATGGGTTTTGGCAGTGCCCACTGCACCGCCATCACCCCTGTTCCCTTCAGATTGCTTTAATCCACAAGGAACCCCCTCCAAAAACAAACTGCAGCCTGGCAGGCTCGGAACGTCCACTGTGGATTAGACGTGCACATACACATTGCAATAGGTATGGCAGAGTCAAGTCTAGTAACATTACTCACATGCGAATAGAAACCACAGACCTCCAGTCAAAACTGGGTAACAGCCCAGTCTGGATCTCCTCTTGTGGGTGGTCACCAGTCTGCTGTGTTGGACCTAACCTTTGGAACAATGTGCTCCTAACACCCCGGCCCGCCCTGGGTAGCGGCTGGTTGCTGCTTGTAGTGCTGGGTTACTCAGCACCATCTCTAGGCCTTGTGTCTTAGCAGTAGGCCCCGGCCATCCGGGCAATTACACCCTGGAACCAGTGTCTCAGCCCTTCTGAGTCCCCCTGCCCCCCCGTAGTTATACTTGCTCCCTTTAGCGATCCACCCTCGCGAGCATGCTGGTTTATAGTCTTAAGTGGAGACCACGTGACAGTTAAAGCGAGGAACACAGGCTTTGCAAAGGAACTTTTTAAACACATTCATGCTTTACTGTTAGACAGCACCAGAGAGTTACAGACCTAGGTAAAACAACAAACTCCTTAACACGATCCCCATGTAGTCTGACCACCCTCCATTTTGTGAATCTTGGGGTTTGGTCCAGGTCCTTCAGGGAGACCAGGTCCTTCCTGCCTTCACGCCTCCTGCTGAGTCCTCTGGTTCTGGTGATGAAATGGCTGCACCTTTTATAAAATAATCTGTGACACCTCTTTTTTGTTCCTGCCCTCCCCTGCGCAGATTCTCCATGCTGTAGCCTCAGGTGTGATTGCTTGCAGAAAGTTGTTAGAAGTCAAATGTTACATGGCTGTTCTAAAACAGAGAGGAATTCGTAATTGGCCACAGACATATTCCCCAAACTGTCAGAGTGGATACATGCACTCAGATCAGTTTTCATTGTTGCAACAGGAAATGCCTCCACTAACAATGATAAAGCATAGGCTTGGTTTTTAGAACATGTAACGAGGCACCTAGTGCTTTGATAGGCCCTTCTGCTAATCTAAATAAGTAAAACTCTATGTGGAAACTTAGCCTGAAGCCAAATTAGGAATTTCCTTTCTCTTACACCTACGAGGAAGAAGACTATATTAAATATTGAAATAGTTCTAGGAAAACGCCATTCACTTGGGGACAATACAATAGATGCTAACATAAAAATCCTATTTTTAGCTAAAGCAAACATACACCTGCCCTATACAATACATGCTCAGCGATTTTAGAAATAGCCAAGACAAAGACATGCAATTAATTTCTAATTTAAACACAAATAAACAACTATAGGTCAGAATATAAGAAAGAAAAAGCAGTGCCACGTGGCACTACTAAATGTAGGAAAATCTTCTCCCACTGTTGTTGTTTGTTAATATAAAGAAGTGATCAGAAAGCCTTTTTAGAGTGAAGATTAGCACAGCTGCATGTGATGGGTGGGAAACCTGGTCCTGGCTGGGTAACAGAAGGTTAAAACACCCTGTCTCAGGCAATGAGCCTGGGACTCTAAAGGGAAAGAGCATCTGAGCTCCCCTAATAAGACAGCAGAGCTTCCTTGGACGGATGTGAAGATACCCAGTTGGCAGCAGATCCCTGATTGTGGAAACTGTAAATCAGCAGCAGGGAAAGGTCAAGAGGCTAGATGGGCTTGCTCCTGTTTGCAAATTACAAGCCCCCTGAATCTATTTACTACCTAGACTCTGAGCTTTGTGGAAATCTTGAACCTTTTCTGCTTTTCAGAATGTGACAGTAAAAAAAAACAAAAAACCCCAAACCCACCAACCTACCCCTTTACAGTCTTGACTGAGATTTTGTTAGGCTGGTGGTAACTTTGTTTTCCGAAACTGTAGTGAAATTCAGCTGTGTCTTTATTCACAATGGATGAAGCAAGTCTTGCATTTCCCTTCTGGGTTCTCGTTTAGCATAAGCTGTAACTTCTTATTGGGCTGAAACCCCTTTGGAGAAAGGTCCTTTTTTCAGGGAGAGAACAGGGCAGCATGGATTGACCTGTCTCACCATTACACAGACACAGTTATATCGGACAAAGGACTCGATGCACAAAAGGACTTAGGTGCCTAACTGCTACTTTAGGTGCCTAAATCCAAAATTTAGATTCCCCCAAAACTCTAGCTCATTTGCTGTCTAAGCCTGTAGGCACCTAGGTTTCTGCCAGTAAAATCTCCAGGTCCCTAAATGTCTGCCTTTGTGCATGTACAAGCCACCCAAGCCCTGATGTTACCAAGCACCTCAGCAACTAGCTCATGCATAGGTACCTAGTTTGTGAATCCTGATGGTGCTTATCTTGCCTCTGGGGCCTGCTCTGATAGGTGTGCTCTGAGCATGCCTGACGTGCACAAAAGACAGATGGTGGTACCTCTCCCTAGCTAGAACACTCACCCAGCATGTAGGAGACTGAGGTTCAAGTCTCCACTGCCTGATTTGAATCAGGAACTTGAACTCTGGTGTCCTGGCTCCCTTCCAAATGCCCAAGCCACTGGACTATAGGGCTGGGTTTTTCTCTTTCTCCTGTTGAAGCTGTTCCACTGTGTATAAATACTTAAACAGACATTGGACTGGAGAGTGTGTGAGAGTGACTCTGTAGCCTAGTGGTTAGTGCACTCCCCTGGAGGTGGAGTTATGATGTCGGTGTAATAGGGCACTTAACATCAGCAGGAGAAAGGCTGTAGTGCAGACACTGACATAATTAAGTTGACATGAGCTGCCGTATGTTGCCCTAATTCTGTAGTGTGGACTCAGGCCTGCAAAAGCCTACCCCAGAACACCCGCAGTCCAGTAGTTAGCGCACTTACCTAGTTGATGAGAGACCTGGTTTTAAGTCACTGCTCTATATCAGGCAAAGTGGGGATTTGAACCTGGGTCTCCCACAAAATCAGAGTAGCATGACTTAGGCCTCATCCCTCTCTTTGGCATGTCCTACTGGCTGGCTTAGGTGGCTCAGTGTGCTGGCTTTTGCACATCCCATTCTTAGGCACTTAACTCGTCTCATGTATTGTGTAGTAACATGGGGCTTTGAATTCCACTGGGAGGCTGGGCATTCCAGCGCTCACCCTACATCCCCTTTGTGGATCTAGCCCCAAATGCTGATCTACTAGAGACAGTCCTGGACTGCTTGTCCTGAATAATGTATCTGTGCAGAAGTTTCTGGCTGAACATTACTTATGGTGCCCTCCAAGAAGGACACTGCCCTCTTCTAAAAGAGAAGGGCCGCTCCAGTCTTAATAGATGATTTCTGCTCACTGATGGGGCAGGATCCCTGACCGAAGCACTCACAGTTAGCAATGTAACACTTGTACCTACAGTTCCAGTGTAGGCTTCATTTTCCCCCCATGATTTTTACTTACTTGGTAGTATACTGATTTCCTCCCCCCTCTTCCCAGGGGTGGTTAAAAAGTGTGAAGAGAATCTGGGAAAGATTGAACCACCCCTAGGATAAGTACTTGGGTGCAAATAAGACATGAATAACATTATTGGTTTTGGTCGAAAAACACATTAGTGTCAAAACACCAGACTTGAGCCTCGTCAGAGCCAATAGCATCCCTCCGGAAAACCCTGCTAGCACTCGCATTATACAGAGCTGCTCCTTCCAGCACTAAACACCTTGATTGGCTTTTGGAAAGTGCTCTGACAAGCCCAGGCTGTTTTCCCCAGACACGATGATAACCCTCCCGTGGAAGACTCTGCTCCTTTAACTATTATTCCACTCCAGCAGCATGAATGGGATGTTCCACTCCTCGAAAAACTGAATGAAAGATAGGGTGACTGCCCGCAGGGGCGAATCTTCGCCACTCCATCGCCTTGGAAATACAGCCAGGTAGCTGCTGGGCCAAGCATGCCAGAGCAGCCCTGTGGCCAGGGCAGATCAGGGCTTCCAGTGAGGACAGATTTGGAGGCTGGCTTTAGGGCTGCTGCAGCCGGGGGAGCCAAGCCTGCCCTCTCCCTCGGTGCAGTGGTGCTTCCCAGCCTCTGCTTTCCATCAGGCACAAATACAACAGTGGAATTTGTATTTCCATTGAGTGCCAGCTCCACGCCAGGTTGCCTGTGGACGTGGGCTGCCCCCACCCTAGCCTGCTTTTGGGAAGTGCAAAAGAATGAGGTAAAGATTCATATACATATTTATTCTGTGTTGAGGATCGGATGGGGAGTGGGGGCTGCTTTCATTGGCTGTTGCTAAAGCCCTGTGCTGTCTTCAGCTGCTCTGTAATAATCTTATTACTCATCAAAAAGCCAGCAGTCGTGCTGTTGCTTGCTGCCTCCTGGCTTTGGGCGGGCCTGGGGCTACCACTTTCTCCTGCATAAGGAGCTTGATAGCTGAACAGTACAGGAGTGACTTGCATGGGAGGGACCAGCCTGTCTGAAGCTGGGAGCACTTGCTGTGTCTGCTTTACTGTTGGGGGGTTGGAGGTGGGACATGTTTGGGGCTCCAATGTGGGTAAGTGATGGAGCTGGCTGGTTCTGCTGACATTTGCAGCCACACCCCCAAATGTATTGCAAAAATAGCTACTTTCCTATTGCCACCAAAACACCCCGACAGTGACACATCCCGGGGCAACTGCTCTGCAAAACCCACCTGGTTCCTGCCAATTTTTGTCATCCCCCCCACCCCAATCCCTCTCATGTAAATAGAGAACATCTATCACTGCTTCTTCTGTACCTGTAAAAAATCCAGACCTTGATGCAAAACTTGGATCCAGCATCTGGATCCAGCCATCATATCCTGCCAACTTTTAGCCACAAACCCAGAAATTGTACCACCAAAACAGTAAAAGCAACACCTGCTCTCTCTTCCTCCCACAATATCCTCGTTCAAGAAAACGGCAATTCTCTAATTTGGCACTGATGACATTCTAAATCTGTCTAATTTTTAATTAATCTGCATACTCCCCAGTCTTTCGATTTACACTTATATATATGCACCTTCCCCTAGATCACCAGAATAATCTGGAGCCTTACCTATGCTAGTGCAACAGCAGTGCCAAAAAGGTGGAGATGCACATTTCACAACTCTGTAGAACACTGTAAACACTCCATTGAAACAGCAATACAGTTAGGCATATGTATTCTAAATAAATAGTGCTGGAAACATCCTTCAATGCCCCCTAAATAATCAGCACTCTTTACTTATCAGCAACAAAATCAAAGTACCAGCGCCCAAACTGGAAAATATCAAGGCTTGATGGCTTGACTGGGTGAAGCTGTATTTTTTTCCTTTTAATATCACAATTCACCTCCTGTAGTCTTAAATTATTTGGTCAGAATAAAACCCATACAGAAGTTCTGCTGATATACTTGGCCAGTGGAATTTTCATGGCTGGGGGCAAAAATTGGTAAGATCCAACAGGAACTAGGCGCCAGGTTTAGGTATCTGTTCTGGTATTGCTTTGTGGTGTATCAGGGTCTGGATTTTCTTTTTGTGTAAGAGGAACATTTACCCTCGTTCTCTGTTTATGCAGCAGAATTTGAAGGTGGGAGCCAAAATGTGGCTGTCTTCAGCAGAGTCCCGGTACTGGATCTGGGCTTTGGGAGTCTGTTGTGCCAGGATGCATAGGGGTGCAGGCTTTCTGGGGCAGATTTTTTTTTTTTTTTTTTTTATTCTGATGGCCCAATTGAGGGGGCTTTGGTGCGATAATAAGCAGGATCCAGGATCCACCTTATCCCTTTCTCTGAAGGGGACTGATAGTGCTGCCTCTCCTGGTTGTAGATGACCCTAGTGCAGCGTGGCTTTCATGCCTGCGTGCCTCACGGACTGTACCAGCAGCTGAAATATCACAGCCCAGTATATTAGTT
Source organism: Emydura macquarii macquarii (assembly GCF_026122565.2). Classification (NCBI taxonomy): domain Eukaryota; kingdom Metazoa; phylum Chordata; order Testudines; family Chelidae; genus Emydura; species Emydura macquarii. The sequence goes on along the minus strand of NW_027132618.1, from coordinate 731,620 downwards.
TGGATCTGTCATTAGAGGGAATGCCCCTTTCGTGATGGCCAGGTTGCACTGCCTGTTACTCTGCCAGAACCAGTGTGGGAGAGTGCACCAAAAATAGAGAGGCAACCCTCCCTCGCGGGATTAGCATCCGACAAAAGGTAGAGAGTGAGGGAGCGTGTTGCTGGGCTTGGTGTAGGCAGCAGGAGGTCCCTGCAGCTGGGAGGAGGTGATCCCAAGGGGGATGCTGAGCAGAGTCTCTGCACCAGCTGCAAGGAAGCTAAGTGCTGCTGGGCTCTGTTGCTTGGGGACAGAAGAACTTTAATGAGAGACGCTGCCTGATCTCAGCTCTGATGGGTGATTTTTAATCTCCTTTCTCCGGATATTGGAGCTGGTGGCTACAGGTGAATTACAGTTTTCACTTTCAATGTGATTCTGTGTATGGGACTGTGCCCAGGGGATTTGGTTTGGCTTTGTAACACAGGAGAGAGATGAAGGATGGGAGGAGGGGTTGTATTTATCGGCATAGCAAAGCCACTTGTGTACTGTGAATGATGGGGCTTTTTTTGTTCCTTTGTTTTTCCTCTCTGCAGGCCATCTCTGCATAAGGGCATGTAAGCTCAAGAAACTGGGGTATTTGCAATTCAGACCTTCATCACTTCTTGGGTCTCATCAGAGCAAAAATGCCAGAACAAAGCAATGATTACAGGGTGGTTGTGTTTGGAGCTGCAGGGGTTGGTAAAAGCTCCTTGGTCCTTCGTTTTGTAAGGGGAACTTTCAGGGAAACCTACATCCCTACTATCGAAGACACTTACAGACAGGTGATCAGCTGTGATAAGAACATCTGCACTCTTCAGATTACAGACACCACTGGCAGCCATCAGTTCCCTGCTATGCAGAGGTTGTCTATATCCAAAGGTCATGCTTTTATCCTGGTGTACTCTGTCACCAGCCGGCAATCCATGGAAGAACTTCAGCCAATCTACGAGCAGATTTGTCAGATCAAAGGGGATATCCAAAAGATTCCGATAATGTTGGTTGGTAACAAGAGAGATGAGACCCAGAGGGAACTGGATGCCAGTGAAGGGGAAGCCTTAGCCAGCAAGTGGAAGTGTTCCTTCATGGAGACATCAGCTAAAATGAACTACAATGTTCAGGAGCTCTTCCAAGAACTCTTGAATCTGGAGAAGAGAAGAGCTGTCAGTCTCCAGGTGGATGGAAAGAAATCTAAACAGCAGAAAAAGAAGGATAAACTGAAAGGCAAATGTTCTGTTATGTGAGTATACCTTGGCTTGCTGGACTCACATCATTGCATGATGTAATAAGAGCATGGACTTTATCTCACAGAATATTCTCATGTAAAGTGGAAACGGTCTGCTCATAAATATTCGCTAGAAATCCAAGAAGAAAAAACGTCCTGAAGGGTTTAAGGCCATAGTTTCTCTCTCAAAACTCAATTGGGTCATTTTAATCATTGACCTGGAAGACGAAGATTTTTTGGATGTGTCTTTTTAAGCAAACAGAATGTCCAGTGTTCGCCATTACACAGTGGTACAGGTTATGAACAAAAAAGTTTACCAGTGAGATCAAAATACCAGAATGTGTTTAATAGAGGCAGAAATCATCTTTGTTATCCCTGAATACATTTTTTTTTAAATTCTCAGATTATGTAATAGCCTGAAACAAAAATCCTATTTTGCCTACAGTGGGTATATACCTTAAGAAAAAATGTTTTCAGAAATATATTGACCCCAGCAAATCTTTCACAAAGTTAGAGCTAAGGAACACACACATGATTTTTCAGATATGTATGTATTTGGGGAGAGACTGTGACTGGCTTACCAAAGACATGCTTGTTGTTTCATAATAAAAATTAAATTTGTGTATTGTTATGCAGCTACTGATATTTTACAGCTATGTGAATTATTAAAGCTATTCCTGCATGTAATTAGTTTGCTGGGCTTTTTTCTTGCCAACAATACTCATTTTCATTGCATCCTGTAACTTGGCAAGTTGTCTGCGAATCAGGAAAGGTATTTTAATGAGCATGAGGTTAAATCATGTTGTGTCCATTACTAATGTATAGTACAGATATCAACATGTTACTTTTTGTATGTACTAGTTTAAGATCCCAAATTCATGAATGGACAGCCTAATAGAATTTGAAATGTCTTCATGGGTTTTACGGAAAACAGTAATTAACAGTTTCATCTTCTGAACCCGTGACAAAGCCTGCCATTTTTTCCTCATGCATTTGTACAGCAGCTGGGTTGAGATACTATATTATTGATAATTGGCAAATTATTTCATTCTGAATTGTAAGGGCTCTATCAGTAAACTGTTGATGTTACAGGTTAAGCGCCTTACTCAAAGCCTGTTGAAGTTAAAGGGATTTTTTCTGTTGACTTCAATGGGCGTTGGATGAGATCCTAAATTTCTGAATAAAATAACTACTGGTCTTGCATTTTGTGAACTGCCCAGAATTGAGGCTGATGCTACAAAAGTTGTTAGCTAAAAGGGAGAGTGTCAGGATTTAAAAATTCCATTGCAGTTTTGGATTTAATCAACAATATATTGTTAGGGCATGACAACGTTACAGTGAGCAAAACTGACTAGAAAAGGGCTGCACAATAAATGAAAAACACACCAGTCTATTTTCATTGTCCAAGCTGAGTGAAGCATAAAAAGTGAACAGTATAAATAGTGACAAGAACGTTTAGTTTTTGAAAAACATCTTTAATCTGTAAGTGTTTTAACATAATCCCTGCCTCTCCTATTACCAGCAGTCTATCTGCTTTATATCGTCAGTGTCCTTGTAAACAGAAAGGGGAAAAAACAAACACAACATTTTCTCTGATCAACATTTTGTTTGATTTATACTGATCTATCTATTAATATAAAAATAGGGTTTTTGTATGGATTAATGTAAAAAAATGGAATTCAGTATAGCTCACAATATATTTACTTCGCTGAATTGGGAGGTAAATACGATTATAAGTTAACAGAATTGGGCAAAGAATCTTTGCCTTTTTATCAAAATATTGAAAACTTTCAGCCAGGTCTGGAGTGCATATGCAGTTTTGTTATACCTAGCATTCCCATTCACACTAAATTAGTGTATTCCTGGGTCCTATGATGTAAATGGTGCAGTAGGAATGTCAGAAGCAGCTGGGCTTTGTGAGGTAACAGTGACACATTCTCTGTGGAGATATTTATACATTCTATTAACTCCCACATATTTCTGAAACATGCACTCTCTGCTTTTGCTGCGTCACTTCTCTTCATTCTTATTATCTGTCAACAATGGCATGTGTTGTTTCTCAAGCTGATGCACTTTCCTTAGCAGTTGCCCAACATGTCTCAGAACTCATACGCTGCTTCTGAAGTATGTGCATCATGAGGAGATGGGGTTAGGGAAGAAGCTCTGATAGGTCGGGGAATTGCTATTTACTTGTTCAGAATGCTTCTTTCCAGGACCAAGAGTTGCACACACTGAAGTGTAGTTTCCATGTGTAGTTCAATATACTGGATGAAGTGACATTTGTGCCAATGATTGGATGAAGGCAGTCTCACTGAAAATAACATCTTATACTTAACCAGCCTCTTCCATCTATGGTTCTCAAAGCACTTCATGAAGGTTTGCCTCTCAACACCTTTGTGAGCAAGATAAATTATATTACCACCCCTAAACCTTTGGGGAAACCCCATCAGTAAAGTGGCATGCCCGAGCTCACATGGCTCGTAGCAGAGCAAGGGCTAGACAGCACAGCTCCTGTGTCTGCTAGTTCCTGCAGTGTCATCAGTGAAAGGAACGTGCTGCTGGTTGGAGTCATCTGTTATTATGCTGTTCATCTATTTCCGCCCAAACTAGCAGCCAGCGGAGGAAAGTGGATGCAACATCAGTCAGAGTGGAGGATAGGAGCAGCAGCAGCAGCTCCGGGCAAAGCACCATTCCTATCATGGAGGTGAATTATAATTTTGAATTCAGTCTGGGAAGTAACTATAGTGGAACTTGGAACCTCCTCTCAAAATCTGGTTAGCAGCAAACTGAAAAGCACATGAGCAGCGAGCAGTGATGCAGGGTTGCTGTCTCCATGAAGGATGCAGGCGACCTCTCTGCAGAGCCTTTCATAGTCCAGTCATGCTCTGCAGCACCATAGGGCTGACAGATATAGCTAGGACTGGGTGAGGCCGGATCAGCTGCTGGATCAGGTTAGAGCAGCTTGAGTCTGTCACTGCCATAGCTCCTTTGGGCACTGCAGCAGGTGAAGAAATACCTTGGCTATCCCTCAGCTATGCCACCCTTGCTCAAAAGGAGAACTCAGTGCAGGGACCCTCAATTGCTTTGCTGCCACTTACAGTGGTGGCACTGGCATAAAGTCACTGCAGCATGGGGGAAGGGTGTATTCACCCTCCATATAGAATACTGCAAAAGAAAGCAGCAAGTGTACATGACAGATTTCTCAGGAGGAGAGGAAGCAAAGGAGAGTCTCAGAGTATGTTAAAACACACGCCAAATGTTACTCTCTACTGCCTCAGAGCCCTTACAACCATTTTAAAAATGTTTAGAAAACACTTCGCAGCTGAACCATATGAAACAGGTTGAAAAATAAGCATACTAAACTAGAGAATGTCAGATCAAAAGTGTTTTCAGGAGAAAAGATAATTGCACTAGTGGTTTGTTGCCAAAAAAGTGAGTGCTTTAAAAACCTCCCATTTTAAAGCATTTCCAAGGGGTTTTTTTTTTTTTTTTGTTTTGTTTTTTTTGTTTTTGTTTTTGCCTGCAATCCAGATAGTTAAACATTTATCCATTAACAATATTTATTTTCATGCGACACTTAGAGACTGGCTTCATGCAGCTTTCTTCCTGCATCTGGCCAATAAAATTACCTTCAGAAATAACAGTCATGGTACTCATAAAACAGCTGCACTGCAACCTGTAATAGAAAATGTGAGCAGCAAACTCTGAGTCCACCCACACAAGTGCTTAAAGAACAAGCAGCCACAGAGATTTGCTGCTATAGCCTAATTCCTTTTAGCAGAGTAGGGCATGCCCATGATTAGTATAATTAGCGCTTTTAAATAAGTGACGTGGGTTTTCATGTCTAATGTTTCACAGCTAGAGGGTACTCAGAGGAGGAACGAGAAAGGGTGCCAGTGGAGTACGCATATGTCTGATTTAATCTTCGGTTATCATTTTCTGCAGTTTGTTTTGTGACATAGGTAAACTAAATACTCAGAAAGCATCTACAAGCTAAGGAAACTGTAAAGATCTTGTAAAACTTACTCCAGCATGATGACCTGTTAGATAATTGATCTTATTCGACACCAGGATAGCACTGCTAAGCTTAATTGTGTGCCTGCAATTTCTACTTTGACCCGGATATTGTGGTAGAAAAGAACAATTTAAAAAAAGAGAGAACAAGACTATTAGCACTGATTTCTTTGTCACTTATCCACGCTGTGTCATGTCAGAGAGCACTAAGTTGACCAGGTCAAGACAGCACTGGTTTTAGCCTAAATAGCACAACTGATCAGTTGCTACAGGACAAGGAGACACACTATCTATTTTGTCGGAGCTTATTCACTATAATTTTTACAGAAATACTGGAAAGACGGTTACATTTTTCTAGCACCTGTCATCCTGAAGGTTCAACTGGCTGTACAAATTGGATCTAGGAATCATTTTTCCATCACTTTTGAGTCACCAGTTCCATTCCCATTGTTCTTGAGATATTTGGGGCTAATTCTCTGCTGAGGTAAATGGACACAACTCCACTGAAGGGAGTTGCACCCATTTACAGCAGCAGAAAATGCCTGCATTCCTTTGTTCATCTCAGTGAGTGTTTGTGCCCGGGTCTGACTTCCAGACTGGTCCATAGCATGGAAAGAAGGTAGGTTGAAATATTTTCTTTTTGTAAACTTTCTTCTTGTTGACATTTAGGAGGGATAAATAAAAGAACTAGAGAGAAAAAAAAGAGGGGAAAGGACCTCAGCTTTTGCAAACTAGAACTATTCACCATGAAAGCACAGCAATTATTGATTCACAAATTTCCCTCCTTATAACATATATATTCCATTGCAGCACTTCTCAGCCTTTTCATACCGAAACACCCTTCCTTTCCATCACCCCTCTCAATCTAGCAGAAATGTCCCTTCCATTTAGCAATCAGGGGAAGACAGGGTGGTCTTGACTGCCAGCCACCTGGTTAAGAACCCATGTTCTATCCAAGAGCTGAAGATAATGATTCAGTTAGTTAACACAATCATAGCATGGTGGTCGCTTTTTCGATCCTAGTGGTACTTCCTTCAAATCAGGGAAGACCCAAATTGCAGTTTAATTCAATATACAGTGGCAGGTCTTCTCTGCTCCCATATATGATCCTCTCTAACCCTTGGCATGATGTACAGGGGGAATAAAGAGCCTCCAAATAAGGAATAAATGTTACCAAACTGTGGATCCCTTTCTGCTGAAGTAGAGAATCTGTAATACTTGGAAGCTGTGGTCTCACAGGCAGTTTTCTAAGTTCCACAGCCTCCTGTCTGTCAGTAAATTATTCCTGACCATGCTTTAAGAAACAGATTAACTTACTTGACTTGAACTGGCCCCAAAAGTGCTACTCAGGCTATGACTGCATAAGAAAAGCTGGAACTTTAGAAGGTAAATTCTACTATGTCTTCGATGTGTTTGAATTCAACATTGATTGAATATAAACAATTATTTAGAAAAAAAATGACAGTAGAAATATATATTATTATTTATATTAAAAACAGTCAGCTGATTATTAATTAGCTAGCAGGGCCAGCCTACCTCTTGGCTAGTGTTATGTAAATACTTTAGTAAATATTTTTTTAAGCAAATTTTGCTATAGATTAGCACTAATCACAGCTCCTCCCTCCTGGAAAAATTCAGGGCGAGCATTCAGCACTCTTATGTCCCAAATAAAAAGGGAAAACTGCAAAATAAAATATGGCACCCAGGAGAGACCAGAAGACAATGAGTGACATCCTAGCGCTATTACAGTCAATGCGAATTTTGCCATTGATTTCAACAGGAGCAGGTTTCATCCCATTTGTGTGGGCTAGTGACAAATTGCCTCACTTTCACCCCACCTCACCCTTAGTGAAATGCAGTGGTGGATGTTTCAGAGTGAAGCCTGAAATCAGATCTGGCACTGGTGGTTTGTTATTATACAAAAAATTGGTTCCAAGTATAGGTATTTTGTTTGCTACTTTCATAAACAGGACTTAGTTTATCACTAATTTCCTTTAGAAATAGCAACTACTCTGACGCCCCTTTCAGGGTTTTCATTCACAGCATCTATATCCTATTGTAATTATGGGGGCAACCCGGGGTATCTCAGATTCTACTGTGAACTGTTGCAAATGCTGCTTTGACTGGCAGCCATAGTGACAGCATCGCTTTCAGCAGCATGCCAAGTTACAGTGAAGCTCAGGCTTCGGCCTATCACAAATTAAAGCCTCATTGCAGCAAAACACTGAAGCACATGCTTAAGTTTCATTGACTTCAATGGAAATTGACAACAAGAGTGCTGTAGCACTTTAAAGACTAACAAATTTCTGCGGGCATAAGCTTTCGTGGGCTGCAACCCACTTCGTCAGATGCATGAAGTAGAAACCACAGATAGGAGATATACATATACATCCAAGGGTGAGAAACATAACAATGGGGAGGGCAAGTGCTAACAAAGTCCATTCAGTTAGAGTAGATGAGGCCTATTCACAACCATTGATTAGAAGGTGAGAATGTGTGAACAGTGACAATTACTTCTTGTAATGAGATAACCATTCCAAGTCCCTATTCAGACCCAGTCTGTTTGTGTCAAGTTTGCGTGTGAGTTTCAGCTCTGCGGTTTCTCGCTGAAGTTTGTTTTTGAAGTTTTTTTTGTTGAAGTATGGCAACTTTCAAGCCAGCTACAGAGTGTCCTGGGAGATTGAAGTGCTCTCTGACTGGTTTATGGATGTTACCATTTTTATGTCTGATTTGTGTCCAATTTGTGTCCTGATTTGTGTGTAATTGTCACTGTTCACACATTCTCACCGCAGAAATTTCTTAGTCTTTAAGGTGCTACAGGATTCTTCTTGTTTTTGCTGTATACAGACTAACACAGCTACTCCTCTGGAACTTTTCACAATGGAAATTAAGCACATGCTTAAGAGCTTAACTGAATACAGAGGGTTTGCTGAATCTGCCAAGGATGCTACGCTGCTGTCCCTGGGAATTTTGCTCTAATGGTCTCCCATTTCATATTGTGGGCAAAATTTTCAAAATCACCTGAATGACTTAGGATCCTAAACCTCTTCGACTATTTTAGGTGCCAGGCTACAGTGCATATCAGTAGCATGCACATTTGGCCTTCCAGGGAAGAGCTCACTCTATCTTTCTTAGTAGACAGGCTGACTACAGAGGAGGTGAGCAGCCAGGATCCTACCAGCCTTAAAGTGACTCTATCCTTCTAAATTGCAGAATCATGACAATTTAGCTAGAATAGTTACTATAAAAGGAATTGCAATTGTGCAGCTTTGCTCATGTAAACTCTATATCCTTTTATACAGTAGAAGTAACTGATTTCCCAGGTTTAATCTGCTTATGCTTTTACAAGTAGGCAACAAGGCAAATTCACTGCCAATGTAAGTAGCTGCAATGCTAACTCCATACTAAAGCACTTGCTTGCATCAATGGAGAATTGGCCCATCAACTAAATATTGTGTGTTTTTAGTAGTCGCAATATTTTGATAATAAAATATACTATTACAAATCGGAGATAAAACCCCTAAAATTTGTCATTTGAGGACAATATACCTCCTTCAACTAGTGGAGAAGTGCCTGTAATTTTTCCTGGGCCTTAAAACAACAGACAAACACAGCTGACACCACAGTTTATTTCTAAAGGGCAATCTAAAAGAAAATGAGTCAACATCAGAACAATGGTCCAGGTTAAACAACTGCGGTTTACAGTGGTATTGAGCATTATCTAGGGTAGATGAGTGGTTGGCTTTTATAGTTCATCAAACATAAGTGAGCAGAATATAACAAGCAAATATTAGTTGCCCAGAAACGGCTTTAGATTAGTTGTATCTGGTCTGCAGTTTAGGGGCCTGATTCTGCAGCAGAGTAAGCAGTACAGGATTAGGATAAAGATCTCTCAAAATATCTCATTGCAGCAGTGCAGGCAAGTTGTTAGCCAATGCCCTGAAATTAGCTCTGGAGCTAAATATCATGCATTACATGTCCCTTAGACTTTAAGAGATAGTCACTGGAGTAGGGACTTGAGAATTTGACCATAATTTTAAGCAAACCAGGTTTGAACTAAAGGTGTGTAGTTCAACGGTAGGTTGATCAGTCAGGTTGCCTGTGTTGGCATCAAGAGGCAGTGTGGTCTAGTGGATAAGGCATCAGACTGGGCGTTAGGAGTTTTCTTCACTCACCTGGTAACCCAGAGCTTTGCGTATCAGTTTTCCCATCTGTAAATGGGAATAATATGGATGAACATCTGAAAACATGTATTAATTATTATAAGCAGAGGAGTGCCTATTAAAACACGTCCTTTTTTTCTACCAATTCTACTGGAGAGTCAGGTTCTCCTGCGTTATTCTGGGGCAACTCCATTAACTTCAGTGGAGCTGCTCTTGATTCTCACTATATAAGTGAGAAGAGAACAACGGCCATTAGTGTTTGGCCAAGGATTTCCCAGGATAAGTGAATAAACTTATGTGCTTATTCAATTCTCCACTTTTTCATTCTCCTTTTTCACAGGCAGGGCGTTGATCTCAGGAGGTGCCTGAGTAAGCAGTGGGAGGTGAATAGCTCACTATAGCCAGTTAAGGGCATTTTACTTCTGAGTGAGAGAGTACACACAGGGGTTTAAAGAGCTTTAACTTCACACCTTGAGTTAATTTTCTTGGGCATCCCTGTATAGACAAGCCCTAATAGTTTTTTTTCCCAGACAAAGAAGAGTAAACTTTCAGTGGTGACTGTTCTTCAGTTGTCTTTTCCCAGAGCCTTAGGCACACATTTGCGGTGCCCATATTTAAACACAAGGTTTATACTGCCTGAGAAAGAAGGATTATTAAACATGCTACTGTCTACACTAGCAATCAGTGATTGGGAAAGGCTCCCACAGCAATTTTTCTCCTGGAGGTTGTCAGACATTTCTCTTAAGTGGGAGTCGCTGAGGGTGTTTCCCCGTAGGCAGAGGGGCAGATTGTTCTTTTCCTAAATTGATTTTCTTTCACCCCACCAGAGTCCCCCACTCCTACTTTGCAGATAGGGAAAGGAAAAAGGAGACTGACAGGGAAGAGAGCTGTGGGCAGAACATGTATAATAGAATTTTCCAAGAGCCCCCACACAAGAGAGGGAAGGAGGGCTTTTTCTTTTTAAAATCTCAGTGAAGCATTTATGCTTTTCAGAATAAAAAGCCGTCTCTCTCTCCATGTAATATCACACTGGAAAGAACTCAGAGCGTGTCCAGCAAATACAAATTGTTCCATTTGTTCCCAGATACCAGCACCACCATGAAATTGCTGTGCATTGGAAGAATATGCAGCTTACTGATTCACAAATGATCATGCTAAGCAGCCTACTTTTCCTAAGGATTCCTGTATCCATTACAGCCTGTGGTGGGGTGTGTCCCCCACACACAGACCCTGAAAGAGTTAATGATCATGAGATGCCAATTATATTACCTGGTAGCACCTGGGGTGTGCGGAGAGTATGCCAGGCTTAATTAGAAATGAAGCCCAGCTGGGTAATGATTATACAGGAAGGAAGTTGAGAAAAGGGGGCTGCAGGTAGGTTTTTCAAGTTGATGTCCCTTGAAATACTGTGGATTCCATTTTTACTATGGAGTATGAAGAATTTTCTGTACAACAGAGAACAGTGAGAGGGACAAACTCCAGGATAATTTAGTCCACCCCATCACCCTCCATTGAAATATAACAATGGCTAAATAGCCCATGGAGAAAAGCATAACCAGGCACAGAGGTTCTGATCACTTGTTTTTAGCTGTTTGAAGGCCTCAGTTGAACATTGGCTGAGATGCAATGCAGAGCTTATAACAGAGCTAATGAAATGCCTAAAATATGTGATTTTATAACCTTGGAGAACATCCAGTTCCTTATGTGAGCTGGTTAAGATCAAGATGATAGAAAAGGGTGCTGTATCACAAAGGGGACTGCATCACCTTGTATTTTCTAGTAAAGCAGGAAAGGAGCTGGACCTCACTCCCAGCTAGGAGAACTGAGGGTAGACCACAACCTGGCAGATTTGCATCTTTTATCTTACTTTTCTCCATAATGGATGGAATCTGAACTCTTTTTGCCTGAAGTCTGCAGGACATAAGTCTTCACACTGATACCAGACTTCTGCACATGAAGTTTTCAAAGCCTATAAATTGCTACCCAAATTCCTAATTCACAGTGGATTTCATTTCTCTCATTACATTCAGATAATTGAGGTTCCATTGAACCAGTATGTGTAGCAAAGTGCTTTCAGCAGTCGTATCCGAGCAGAATACAATATTATTCATCTTATCCTAAGCCAGGGGCCACTGGGCATGTGACACCAAGAAGTGCATTGTTAATAGTTAGTGGGATATAGTTATAAAAAAAAAAAAAACCAGAGCAGGGACCTGTGAACAGTGCAGTCACACATGGTACCTCCATGCCCACGGGGTCCACAGCAGCTGAAAGCATTGGAGCTGGTGGTAGTAGTAGCAACAACCAGGCTTTTAGGTAGGAACAAGTGACTGAGGGTGGTAGGAACATTCTTGTGAGAAAGAGGAGGAGAGCAACCACAGCCTCTTGATGGAGGAGACAGAGGGCAGGGGCTGAAAAGTAGGTGCTACCTCTTCCTTCAGATGATTCTGAAACTTCCTCTTAAAATCTAAGTCCAGCACTGATCAGTAACTTGTATATTACTGACTTCTAGCATCAGACTGAATAGTTCCAGTCATTCTGGACCTGTCTAGGCATTTGCATTGTACTCCATGCTCTGGCATCTGTGCACCTGGACATAGGTCTGGAAAAAGGCGTCCCAAGCTGAGTTAGCTTATGTAAATTATGCCCTCTCCTGTGCCTGCCACTTGAATCAGAGGAGCCCATTTTCATTTCGTTCATATCTGTTTCATGCTAATGCCACAACACTGCCTTCAATGCTGCCATTCCTCCTGACTTACACTGGTGTCAAATCAGAATCAGCCCCATAAGCCCAATTTTCTTTCTACAATGTATGCCAATACAAGATGTTTTCCAATCATGTAGTAGTGCCCTTTTGTGCTGTCATAAACATTATACCACACTACTTTGAAACTTATGCTGCAGGAAATGAAGCTCATCCAGCCAATCCCAGCACCCTTAAGTGCAAAATCCTCATCAAATGATTCAGACGATAGACTGAGTAAATACCCCCAAGCTCAAATATGGTTGTATCTTTTGATTGCTCAGTTTGCCACAAGCCTTTACTGTTCAATGCTTTTAAATATTTCTCCAGTTGACCAAAGCAGCAACTAATTAACACTTGGGAGATTGATGCCCATGCACAAAGTGACTCCTCAAACATTGACATAACTATTGGCATAACAATTTACTTTAGTGAAAGTTTTATGGAAAAACTTTGCAAAAATTAGATGTCAGGACCACATAAGTCAAGGGTAAGGAGTGGTTTGAACTGACAAAAGCTAAGGTGTTTAAAACTGTCCACTAATTTGACGTTTATAATAAACAAACAGTAAACAGATGAACAAGTCTATCTGCAACCTGAGATCCCAGTGGAGATACTAGTTAAATCAGATTTTGGATGGCCCACATAATTCTCTTTGTGAAATTTGTGGGATACCATTGTTCTTTCCTCTACCTGGTTATTTGTCTTTGTATTTCTCCCCCCATCCCTTCTTTTGTTTGTCAGTCTCCATTTCTACCCATCTCTCTATGCCTTTCCTTTCTTACCCAATAGGAATTTAATCAGTACTAGTGTGTGTGGAAGGCCATGTGAGATATGTGATGACTACAAGTGATCAGGAGGACTTTGGTTTTGTCTCTCATCTGAAAGATGGCAACTCCAGGAGCGAAGTGCCAACTAACACCATGCTGGGATTATGGTTCAGTGGGGACCATGGGCACCTAGAAATACCAGGCAGGTTTTCCAGTGATGAAGAATGCTTGCTGGTTTTAGCCCGCTTGCTCGTGCCTGCTCTCTTGCTCGCTCTCTCATATACAATCTGTTTCTCTTATGGGCTCACCTTTCAACATTGCTAATTAATCCCGAGATTCTCAAGAGACTTTCTTTAGACCTAAGGATTCTCTTTCATGGAATCATAGTGCCCGGAGTCCTGAATACTCTTTCAGATGAAATCTTTCTCTTCCTCCTACAGAGTGGTAAACACTGACCAGGGTGAGCAGTGTTATGCAATGTTCTAGGTATGTACATTCCCCTCTGCTGAGCTGTAGGGGAAGGAAATTGGCAGGCAGCACAGCAGCGTGTTCAGGAGAGCCAGCTTGCTTGGCTGAATGAAAGCCAACATTTCATGGCAGTAGGAAGGGGGAATAACTGTCATTCACATGGAGCCTCTGGATCCGCGTGAAGGTCTCGGGTGCAAAGTGCCTCTCAAGAAGGGGGTTATTAATTGTTGTCTTGTTGCTTTGTGACCTGCAGTCCCACTGTTTAACAGAGGTGGCTTGAGGTTATATTGCTCCCGTCGCTGCTCGAGATGGCTCCGGATTGTCCCACTGTAGGGGGCAACTTGAAGGACTTGAGAGTTCCAGGCTGTTGCCGGGATTGAAGAACTCTGGATTTAGGGGTGGGTTCTTGGGCGATTTGTTTCTGTTCTTCTTGTCCCTCAGTGGACGCTTAAATTAATGACTAAAACACGCTAAATTCCACCTCTGTTTCTTTATAAAACCCCAAATTCTTGAGCTCACTGTTACCAGTGTTTTCATTAGATCACTTATTTATCATTTTTAATAATCCTGGAGGGTTTACAAGGATTTGCTCCAGAGAGGAGGCAGTGGCTATTCTACATATTAGCTGAACCCAGCGGGGCATCCACAATATTTTACTTCTGTTATACCAATGTCCTCCAAATAACATATACAGTGTGGGTGAGATACATGTCCTGCAATGAGTCACTACAATGATCAGAGAATCGAAAGGGTTAAAATCAGTGACTCACCAGCCAATGCCAGATGCAGCTGCTCCAAGCAATACAGAAATGAAGCCCAGAAAAAGAGTTACACTGGTAAACACCATTTTATAAGCCAGACATGGTTCTATGGAGCCCTTCTACAGGGAATCACTTTGGCAGGCTGCAGCCCAGCACTACTTCTCTTCCTATGCCAAATAGCAAACAGGATGCTATGGGTTCAATATTCAGGATGTAAATGGAAGAGGGGAGAGTGGGGAGTTGAAATACCCTTTGCTCCATCTCTGAGTATTACTATATAGTTATGAGTCATTAGCCTGTCCCTATATGGTCATAACACTTCATTACTAGGGAGTACAACCAGTGTAAGGGGAGGAGGAATGGTGTTTATTCTTAGGCTGCATTTCAGCCATTTCTGCTGTCAGATGCTTTTCCATAGATTCTAAGACCAGAAGGGACCTCTGTGCTCATCTAGTCTGACCACCTATAGGCATGGGCCTTCAAACATCCCCAAAATAACTCCTAGAGCAGCCTATCTTTTAGAAAACATCCAATCTTGATTTTTAAATGGTCACTGATGGAGAATCCACCATTGCCCTTGGTAAAGTTATTGACTGCCAGCTGTGCTGAACAAGTATTAACAAGGCTGATTAATTAATTAACTGGTAGTTATCCAGAACATGGATCACAAATGGAAAACATTTGTATAGATTATAAAATTAGTCTTTGCTACAAACACAATTTTTGTCATTGATTCGGCAGGAATTTTTTTTATAAATTGCTCTTCGGCACCAAAAAAGTGTTTCAGTTGTGGCCACTGTATCCTCATAAAAACGAGTAATGCTTAGAGATGGATATTTTGTGTAGCCTTTAGTAGCCTGCAAGAGACAGGCTTTTGAGTTTCACACAGCTTTTGGTTCAATAAAAGATATGACCTCACCCACCTTCTCTCCCATGTTCTGGGACCAATATGGATTCCCCATGCAAACAAATATTAAATGAACAGGTTCTCTTAGAGGTCAGATTCAATTAGCTGTTAATTCTAACAACTGCTAATGGGAAAGTGCTTAGGCATAGGAGGCTAATGGCAAAGGTGAGGGCAATCAGTCATTAGAGCTGGGCAGGGGGAATCATACAGTCACAGTGACTCAGATTTGGGTTGGCATGGGAGAGCAGTTGGTTCTATATTAAACACCGTGCCTGCTGAGTAGGATTAGTGCCAGTGGCCTTTGTGCAAGAACTGTGAGGGATCCCCCTCAAATCTGCTTTGAGCTGGCTAGAAAATGCAAGTCAAATGCTTATGTGACAGCGACAGGCTGCTGCATAGAATGTCACTGCTGATCCTTTGGCAGTATATGCCCTATGTTGGTAGCTTTACCTATATGGGGATAGCAGCACGAGAAAGAGTGGGCCAGAGGCTCTGCTGGGGTAAAGCAGTGTAGCACCATTTTCTTCAAGAGTTGTGCTGGCTTACATCAGATGAAGATTTGGATCACCAAATATACCACATTTTCCCCCTCCTTTTATCTCTCCTTCTTATTTCTGCATTCTCTTCTTCATGCTTTTAGCAGTGGTTCTGCATGCTGATAAGACAATATCGAATAACACCACTCAGTCATTTCCAAGCATGAGGACACAGTTCTCCTCTCAGATTCACATAGTAGATCTTGACTAAAATAGTTTATTCTCTCTGTGTGCACACATCTTCCTTGAGAATGGATCTCTGCTCTAAGCGGACAAGGCAATCTAAGTAGACTTTGCTGGGAGATCACACCTGAGATAATCCTATAGCAGCCAACATCAGAAGCACTGTAATGGATCTAATCCATGAAAGAACGAGCCACATGAGATCGTTAGAAAGCTAGGTATCAGAGATGCATATGAATGACTTTGAATGGTATTTGTGCTCCTAAATCCCTTAGGTGCTTTAGAAAATCTGACCCTAAATATCCACACTTGTGATTTTGCAGAGAGAGTTTCTTGTGGGAGTGATGGACTATTATTTGTTGGGGCACAGTGGCCCAAATCTGGACTAGGCACCATTTTGTTAGGCACTGTATAAACTCACATGAGCCTCCATTCTGTGCTCCATTGCAGCCTCTTTACTGCAGTTGAGTGTAGGACTGGCTTAGTGGTCGTCTGCCATCCCTTATGAAGCCCTGTGATGGGGCATTTACCCTACAGGAGGCCTGAGTAAGTAAAAAGAGCCAATTAGCCCTGTGACATGCTGCACCTGGAGGAGAGTCAGGGCTGATAAGGTCTAGCTGATGAAGCCCAGCTGTGCAGGGGCAGGTTGAGCTAGTATAAAACCAGGAAGTGGAGCACAAGACAGGGGTTGTAGGAAAGAGCTCTACAGCCACTCCCTAGAGAGGAGGGGAGTTAGTAAGAGACAAGGGGGGGAGGGAGAGAGGGGGCAGGCAGGCAAATCGGTCGGCCAGCCCTGGGATCCTGCCCTGCACTACAGACTCTGGCAAGAGCCCAAGAAGGATGAAATAGTCACAGGGAGCTCCAATGGTAACCCATAGGAGGGCTGGAGTTGGAGAAGACACGTAGGAAGCAGCCCAGAGAAATAGCAGTGGGATGTGGGGTCATGCAGACAGCATGCTATCATACAGTTCCTGAACTGGAACTTAGAGTATCAGTCATGCCTGGGTTCCCCTGCCAGCCACTAGGGAAGTGGGTCAGTCTGGGCAGTGGATTGGAAGAGTGGCTGAGACAATTAGTCCAGAGTTCCTGTGATACCCTGGAAGGGGAAAATTAGTGATGTGATCAGAAGGCCACGCCACAGAGCGGGAACAATCTAGTTGAGAAATGGGGAGAGCAACAGAAGGAGGGGGCATCAGGCTGGCTGAGAACTAATCCCCAAGTGCCGCCCCAAGGAAGGCTGCAAGGGTGTAGCTAGGGTACAGTGTGCTCCAGCTATTCTGGGCCAGAGCAGCATCCCACAGTCAATGAGGGGAAACTGCTGAGTGGGCAACCCAGTCTGGCTCAAGCATCCCCAGTGACTTCAATTAGACTTCTGAGTACACTGCAGCTCTCAAAATCTGACCATAGGTAGTTCAAGTTGGGCACACTGAAAATGAGAGGCCAGTTCTGTAAATCGAGGCTTAAATGATATGCCCAAGATTGGAGGGCAAGTACTGCAGAGCTGGGAACAGAACCAGAGCTCTTGTCTCCTGGTACCCTAATTAAGCGCTAGAGCATCCGTGTAGATCTAGAGCCCACTGAGCCTGTTTATGGCTATTGGGTTGGTGCCATAAAATCTCTTACTTTACAGCACTGTGGTTCTCCATTGTACAATACTC
Organism: Emydura macquarii macquarii; assembly: GCF_026122565.2. Classification (NCBI taxonomy): domain Eukaryota; kingdom Metazoa; phylum Chordata; order Testudines; family Chelidae; genus Emydura; species Emydura macquarii. The sequence goes on along the minus strand of NW_027132618.1, from coordinate 714,180 downwards.
CTTGCACTCCAAGTCTACAAGCTGCCTGCTTTGTGGTAACAGGATTCTTCTGGCATCAGGACAATCCCTCCGAAGGTGACTTTAAAAAAAAAAAAAAAAACCCACCCTCCAGCCTGAGGCTTCATGGGTGTCACAGATCTAAGAAATATGAATATGAGGGTTCAGTCTGTGATGATTAAAATTGTGCTTTCAGCTCCATTCCAACAGCAACAGGCTGTTGTTTTGGCCACATTTTATAGGTACACAATGCAGTTTGTTCTCCCATTCCAGCTGTCTGTTTTCCCAGATTGAAAGCTATTCTCTTTTCTGAGATGTGGACTCTGGCTCTCCCCAAAGCTCACTGCTGTAACTCTTCATTTACTTTCAATTACCACAGTAATTGCCTGCCTTGTGCTTGATTGTTTTACTGCTATTCAATGGTTATTATACAGATGCCGCATTTCCCTTTCATCTATTTTTTTAAATCAATTCAGCCATCTATTACCTATTTATCAAGAATAATCAGTTACTAAATTCATATTGGGACACATAAGATTTCAGTTCCTGTGAATCAATATGGAAAGCAGGGTTATATATACGAAACAGAGTTTGTTTTTCTTTAAATGTCAATTGTATGATGGTGCTGGTTTTTCACATAACACAGTGCAAAGGGAAGAAAGATAATCTATAAACAGTGGCTCATGGTGCAGTGCAGACCAGCAATTGCAGAAATTACTGGGGTATATCTGGACCATCAAGTCCCTATGACAAAGCAAGTTTCTGTTGCAAAGCATCATCATTGTGTGAATGCCCTATTCAAAGCCATTTTTACATAGTATGGAGTAGCAGCATTGCAGGATAGCTACAGGAAATGAATCTCAAGAATAGAGCTTTAAACAGGGTGACCTCTTAATTACACAGTTGTCTTTGAAGGAAGGCAGCTGTAATGTGGCTTTCTAGTTAATCAAGAAGCCAGTAAAGAAAGTCCCTTCTCTTTTCTGCTATCAGAAATCTTTCTAGATATATTGGCTGTATACAATCAAAAGGATTTACTGAAGATTTACATAGCTGTAGCAGGAGAGACATAAATATGGTACCCCTGTTCACTTTCATTTGGACTAGACAATATTACTTGGAGGGGTCACTAATAAATGTATTGGCAGGTGTTATCCTTTCATTTTGAACAGTGGCTCTGGTCAGGTCTGTAATGCCGCTGATGCCTCCTGTAAGTGAAAGCTTCCACTGAGTCTACCAAGCAAATTAGTTATGTTTAAATACATGGCCACAGAGCCTTCTATTTGCATTGAAAAGAAACTTATTTTCTAAGCATCAGCCTCCTCTGAGTAATTTGTGTTCCATTCCACTCAAGGAGTAGGACCCCACTGTGCTAGGAGCTGTACAAACACAGACCAAAAAGACAGTTTCTCCCCAAAAGAGCATAGAATCTATATCAATATAAATGAAGAAAATGAAACAAACCCTCAGTATAGACTCTGTCCTGCTCTGGTCATGGGAGTTTTGCCAGGGTGGGAAGAGTAGGATCAGACACTGCATTTGATTTTTGTTTTATTTAAATATACATGATGCATGGAGACCCTACTAGCACAGATAGGCACTGGGCAGACTGGGAAAAAAGTATATACATGCCACTGTTAACAGCCTCACTCCAAAAATATGGAGAGGGCCTGTGAGGCAAATGACAAAGTACATCAACTGATTGAACACTCCATTCAACTCTCTGATACAACAGTTATGGTATATGTCAATAATGGCTGTTTTTTTGAGGCTCTGATATTTTTCCCGTATCCTCTTGGCCTGCGTCACTGCATTCTCACATATACAAATGTTTGTGGGGCCAGGATCTTACTCAAGACACGCGTGTGCTTAACTTTACTACCATGAATAGTCCCATTGATTTCAATGCCAGTGCACGACTGTGTGCAGTATCAGGATCTAGTCATGTAAGAAGGCTCTGACTTCAGTTGAAAAAACTGCATGATGGCTTACTTGTCAATTATATTTAATTGTTTCTTCTACCTCTGCTTCACCTTGTAGTTGCTATAAGCAGAATTTATTACTGTCTTCAAACTCAGAGAAAAGGATGTTCTTGCTTAGCTGCTGGCTGTGGACACCTATTTATTTTATTTACAAAGCACCTGTCTCTAACTAGCATCCCGGACACTGTGCAATAAACATAAATTAAAGCAGACTGGGCTCAATGCCCAGGAAAAAAGCCATACAAATACCTGGGCCAAAAAGAAACATCCTCGAAGGGAAGGGAGGGTGCAATGGTCAATAAGTACAGACCTGCCTGGAACAGTTGGACTCCAGGAGACATCTGCAGGGTGGGAGTCTCATGAACTAAGTAGGCCGAGCCCACCAGCCAGTGTTGATAGAATCTCAGATGACAGCAAGGACAAGCCAGACAATCTCAATTCACTAGAAGGACTTGAAGAAAGAATGGTTGCCAAGGCACAATCCTGAGAAGTGCTGAGTACCCTAAACTCCAAGTGTAGTACATGGAAGGTGAGAGCAGTAGCCAGCTTGCAGGACTGAACCCTAAGGGCTTTGTATGCAACTGGCAAATCCTTGAATTGAATCCCTTGCTTTAATCCAGTGCAGATCATGGTAAATGAGTTTTGCAATTTCTCTTGCCCCTTTAGCACAATATGTCTAACATGATGGGTGAGAAAATAGGTTGCACATATGTTAGCCAGGAGAAGGATTTGGAGCCTGCGTCTCAAATCAGTTGACGTGGAAAGAAGACTTTGACAAGTTTCATCACTTGCCTCATGTTTATTCCAAGGACCAAGAATAATGAAGAAAATGTCAGGAACATAATGGGTATTTCAAAAGTAACTTTTGTGAACTTTTGTCCAGAGAAGTGAGTTCAGCAATTGTGTATCAGCATGGAAGGGCAGGGCTTGTGTTAGAATGAGCCCTGAAGGGTCAGGTTAGCTGACATGATGCTGACCTTGACTTTGTGGTCAATGTAAATTAGAGCAAATTGCATTCAGCATCATGTCAGCCACTAGTGATTAAACTCTGCTGCCTACCCCTGCAGATTGTTTTGGAGGTTGGGGGAAGGAAGCCCATCTTAAACTACAAGGTTGTTGTGTCTCCAAGGATTGCATGGTCTTGTCCTAGTCTTATGATGTCCTGGTCTTATGCTTATTTCAGGGACAGCGTTCCCCTGAGAAGCCTCTCTATTAGTATAACACAGGGTCTGATTCCTGTGTCAGATACTGATGGAAATCAGGATTAACTCCACTAAGGTCAACTGGCCTGATTTTCCCCTTGCCTTGCTCCTCGTGTAAGAACTTATAAGTTTGCAAAATGAATGTGAAACACCAAATAAGAACGGTAGCATTTTTCACAAGAATAAAGGAAGATGCCAGGGGCAAGGCATTTGAGAATCAGACGCAGTAGAGCTACAATGGTGTAAAACTGACATGAGGTCAGAATCAGGCCCTGAGCTGCTGTCCTTCAGACATAAATGCAACTCTTGTTTAGTTTTCAAATTGCCCTAATTTTGGTTATGTCACAAAATAATAAATTTCTGTCAGCAGGCATTTGTGATTCACTAATACGGATGCACCTGGCTAAATTCATAGGCTGAATTTAGGCAATCAACTTTTGTGATCTCCTACTTGTGCGTTTAATTTTTCCTTCAAAACAAATAACAAAAAGCAGGAACCTTTTATCACTTCCACAGTGGGTAGCCTGTTATTTACACACTTAAACTGGATGGCAATGACAGGATGACAGCATGTTTTCCCTAGATGTCCTCCCGTTGTATTCACAACCCAACTCCTCTAGACTTCTCCACTTAGAAAAGATAAATAAGAGAATGTTACGAAGACTTTGAAAATATCACCGAAGCCCCATTTCCTTCCTCTTGAAAACCACGCTTCAGTGTACAGGTCTGAAGGGTGGACAGATTCCATCCAGTGGCGTGCAAGAAGACTATTGCTACTCTTTGTGAGTGTAAAACACCAAGCTTTTTGCTGTCAGTGTCTGGCTTAGTAGGGCAAAGGGGCTTATCTGGTATATTGGATTTGGGCAAAACTGTCTTTTTTTGTTGTTGTTTTGTTACTGAGAGAAACCAGTGCTGAAGGAAGCCTTTCCTGTGTTATTTTGAGTGTAGTCAGTCGTGTCATGACTCTGTTGAATTTATTTAGAACATAGCTGTGGAAAATCTTTTCTTGCTACGTTGGATTGACTGGGAGCAGGAAGCTTGCTTCCAGTAGACATTGGCCCTGATTCCCACCAATGAAGAGTAGTGTAAAAACACTTCCAAATCAGAATATTGGCCTTTAACTCACCTTTCATTGGTATAACTGGCTGCGCAAAGGAGAGCGCAATGGAGAATCAGCCCTATTATGTTCTTCAAATGTGGGGCTGGTCCCTTGTGTCTCACCCTTCTTATGCCCACTCACAACAGCTGCCTACTACCCACCTGGCCTGTCACTGAATGCCAGATATGAACCATCACAAAGATTTTGAAGGAGACTGTGTTGGATACAAGGCAATAGGCATTGAGATGATCCATGAAATGATTTTGACTGGTGACCTGTTCAGTGCACCACGTCTTACACTCTTGTAAACGAAAGGTAATGTTTCTATAAGAATCCATATTAGACCAAGAAAGCAACTGTATTTATCTTTAAAAAAGCGACTAGAGTCCTGTACCACTTTAAAGACTAACAAATTTAATTTCTGCAGGCATAAGCTTTCGTGGGCTGTAACCCACTTCGTCAGATGCATGAAGTAGAAACCACAGATAGGAGGTATATATACATCCAAGGGTGAGAAACATAACAATGGGAAGGCCAAGTGCTAACAAAGTAAATTCAGTTAGTTTAGATGAGGCCTATTCACAACCATTGATTAGAAGGTGAAAATGTGTGAACAGTGACAATTACTTCTTGTAATGAGATAACCATTCCAAGTCCCTATTCAGACCCAGTTTGATTGTGTCAAGTTTGCAGATGAGTTCCAGCTCTGCAGTTTCTCTTTGAAGTCTGTTTTTGAAGTTTTTTTGTTGAAGTATGGCAACTTTCAAGTCAGCTACAGAGTGTCCTGGGAGATTGAAGTGCTCTCCGACTGGTTTATGGATGTTACCATTTTTTATGTCTGATTTGTCTCCATTTTTTCTTTTGCATAGTGACAGTCTGGTTTGGCCAATGTACATGGCAGAGGCTGGTCTGCAAGATTAGAATCCAGTGGCAAAGTGATTCCCATTTCTGGTAGCTGTGACTTTTTCATTATTTCTATATGTACTAAACCTAATTTTTGCCAAGGAGGCACCAGAGAGCAGTTGGAAAGAGTACATTCAGGACTGTCTTATCCAGTCGTGGTTATTACTGATGTGTTTGTGCTTGAATTTAAGACACTCTTATCTGAATCTTGTGGCTAATATTCTTTTCTGGTTTATAATTCCTCATCCACCAGGTAGCCAGGAAATCAAACTATAGTTTGTTCCACATACGTCTCCTTAGTTCACTGAGCCACCACTCTCTTTATGCAAATAGTTTAGCTCTTTGGGGCAGGGACAGTCTTTGTCTTTGTACAATGTCCTGGTCCATGACTGGGACTCTTGGTGCTACCACAATACAAATAATAATTTCCATTTGTGAGTTTAAAAATGGTTCCCTCCACTGAAAAAAAGGAGAATTGTCCTTCGAATTATCACAGGATCTTGTAATTTGGTTGCTGACGTGGAGCCTGTCAAATATAAGTTTATGTAACATTTAAAAATCAGGGCAAACAGTAGCTTGTCTTTTGTCCTGATATCTAATTTTCCTAAAGCTGGGCCTGATCCACAAAAAGAGCTGAATCTGAACTCTCCTGAAGTTTTGGGAGGATGCTCAGTTGTGGGATTCAGGTTTGAGTCCTTTTGGTCCAGAATTTTTTGGGGTGGGATGATCAGGTTCAGACTTAAGATCTTATAAATGGCTTTTGTGTCCAAAACAAATAGAATCAGGTCACACATTACAAGGTGGTGCTATGACTTACATTGGGTACAAGAAGAAATAGCTTTGAATGCCTTGTGATGTAGGAGACTCAACATAATATGTGATTATATAGCCAATAGCTTTGCAGAATTCTTCTCAGCCACCCACCTGCAGTGCTTAACTTTTTTCACAGGTGAGTAAAATATCACTTGGTTTTTTTATCACCAGGGAAAGACAGGTAATAGACTGTGGCCTGCTGTAGGAACTCCCTGAGCTGGATAACATTCAATACACACTGTAAACAGAGCTGACAACTTTCACTTTTACTCCCAGTAAATATAAAGTGCAACCAGTTAAAACAATACAGATCCCCAGATTTAGCCCTGATTCAGGGAAGCACTTCATTGGCCGTCCAATATCTTGACAGATAAGAGGAGACATGACAAAGTCAGTCTGACAGTGGTGCTTAGCAATGGTCTGGGAAAAGAGCACGATGCGCAAATGGCAAACCTTCTTGCAGTGGCTACAGGTCCTCTCGCCAGATGGAGGTTGAAGCAGACTCTGCTTTCTGGCTCACCTGTGGGCCTCATCCTGGGCTCCCTGATGGCTTTCTGTGGTGACTGCATCAGTCTTAACCCAGCTTCTCCAGACTGAGCAATTGTGGGCAGGATTTTCCCAGTTGTCAGTGGGAATGCTGAATTTCTTGAGACTTTGCTTGACCTTGTCACTTTGTCAGAGCTTTGGCCTTCCTCTGGATCGCAAGCAGTGCTTAAGTTGGCCATAGAGTACAGCCTTCAGCAGATGATCTTGAGACATGTGCTTCACATGTCCCAGACAGCAAAGCCTGTGAAAGTCCAGCATAGTTTGCATAGATGATAGGCCGGTTCTCTGACGGATCTCATTACTGATGATCCATTGGTCCCAAGTAGCTCCAAGGATTTTTCTAAAACAGTAGACGTCTCCACTCACTCCTATTTGGAGTACATACCCCAGCTTTCACAACCATAAAGGAGGATATTAAGGACCCAAGCTTGAAAGATGGACACCTTTGTGTTCAAGGTTAGCAACTTGATGCTCCAAATTCGTAAGGTAGGTTTGCCAAAAGTGACAGAAGCTTTGCCGATTCTAGCATCAAGTTCCCTATCAAGATTAAGTGAGCTGGTAAGAATTGAGCTGAGATTGCAGAAGTGATCCACATTATCCAGAGCTTCATTATGGATATAGATTTTGACATAATTATTTTCTTGATACTGATTACCACGCCAAACTTGATGCATGCATCAAAGACCTTGTTCATCATGATCTGCAATTCATTGAGTGAATTAGAGATGAATGTAGCATCATCTGTGAAAAACAGATCCTGAATAGTTCCAGAGGGGTAGCCATGTTAGTCTGTATACAGCAAAAACACAGAACTCTCGTTGTAGATCCTGAACAGTAATCTGGGTGACGTGCCTTCTGCTCTGGAATTGTCTGATGTTAAATAAACTTCTGTCTATCCTTGATTCAGTTAGTATGCAGATTGATCATTTCCAAAGGTGTACTTAAAAAGAATAGAGAAGAAGATGCCAAAGCTGGTGGGTGCTAAGATGCAGCCCTGCTTCATATCAGTATCAATATACTAAACTCGGATGAAGCACTTATACTCAGGGAATCACTTAAGCATATGCTTATATCCATCCCTATGTAGAACAGCTCTTAAAAGCATGCTTAGTCTTCAGTATGTGCTTAAATCTCATTGACTTCAATGGGACTTTAACATGTGCTTATAATTAAGCAGATGCTCAGGTGCTGTTCAGAACAGGGATGCTTTCTTGAATCGGGGCCTCCAAAGTGTATTGCACATGCTATAGACAAGGTCACAATGCAAATATACTGCACGAATTCACTACTTGTAAGATGGCAGCATTGTCTAAGACTATGATAAAATTAAGCTGAAATGGGTATGAAATAGATCACTACTGCAGAGGGGCCCAAGCTGCAAATGTTGAATCTGGATCCAAATGTCAATAAAACCTGTTTTGGGTCAGGCCCATCTCTAATAATTATTCGGGAGTAACAATTTAGAAAAGTGAAAACGATGCTCTGCTGGAGTTGAAGGCAAAGTTTCAGCCTGTGGCTCTCAAAAATATCCTGGTTTGTCTTTGGGGAGACAATCATTGATACACCTTTTCTGTCCTTACGAGGTGACTGGAGAACAAGAACCAGAACAGCATTTCCAACCCCACAGCTAAGGTGCCAGAATGGTTGCTTCACTTCTCAACTCATCTCGCGGGAGAAATCGTGTCAGGGATGAGTAATAAATACGTAAAGCCCCTCCAAATGAATTAAACTCATTGGGAAAATGAATGCTTAGATACATAGGCAGCCCGTGAGTCTTTCATTTGGGGACGCTATGCCCAAGAGCACCAGAAGCTCCCTAGAAGTGGGGGCACCACCAGCGCCTGGACCGCGGCCCCTCCCCCAAAGCCCTGCCCACGCTCCACCCTTCTCATCCATGGCCCCACCCGTGCTCTGCCGCTCACTCCTCTCCACACCCTCGCCTCCATCGCTCACCCTTAAGGCAGGAAAAAAATGATGGGCAGGGCCCTACCAAATTCACGGCCATGAAAAATGCGTCACAGATTGTGAAATCTGGTCTCCCCCATGGAATCTGGCTATTGTATGGGGGGGGGTGATATTGCTACCCTTAATTCTGCGCTGTCTTCAAAGCTGGGCAGCCAGAGAGTGGTGGCTGCTGGCTGGAAGCCCAGTTGTGAAGGTAATGCTGCCCAACAGCAGCACAGAAGGGTGTCAATACCATGATCCCCCTACAAGAGCCTTGAGACTGGCCACGGCCCCCTTTTGGGTCAGGACCCCACCGTTACCATACCATGAAATTTCAGATTTAAATATGTGAAACCATGAAATGTAAGATTTTTTTTAAATCCCATGTCCATGAAATTTACCAAAATGGACCATGAATTTGATAGGGCCCTAGTATTGGGGCCTCAGGGGAAGAGGCGGAGAAGGGACAGGAAGAGGCGGAGTGAGGGCAGGGTCTGGGGTGAAGAGGCAGAGTGAGGGCAGACCGAAGAGAGGGAGCGAGGGAGGAGCCTTCGGGGACAGAGTGGGGATGGGGCCATGGTCCGGGCACCGTTCCACCCCACCCTTCTAGGGAGCTTCCAGCACCCAGCTCCAGGGCACAAAAGTGGCAGGTTGGCAGCACGCCTGCAAAGGGAGGTGACCTGCATCTAGCATTTGCCTGCTGCATGGCCAGCCTTTTTAATTTTCGGGAGGCTTAGCCTCCCCAAGCCTCTTATACGCGCTGCCCATGCTTAGATATGTGCCTCTGTCAGCAAGACTAGAACTCTTTCTTCATGTACCCTCCTGGAAGTGTGACACTAGTGCATGTGAAGAAGGGTGTGGGGTAATGGGATTGGCGAGAGCCAGGCACAGGTCAGGTGAGTACTGTGTAAGCTTCCTCTACTGGTATACTTGAATTCTGACCTGTAACAGCTCTGCGTGGCTCAAATGGTGACTATAAACTGCGCTCAGCTGCATGGTAGCTTTCTGTGACATAGTTAAAATGCCACCAGAGGCTCTGTGGAGGGACTTGGTGAGAGTGCGAAGTTGTCATCGGGCTGTCAGATAGCAGAGACTGCTGGTAACAGCCTTTGATTTAGGGCTGTGTTCTTGTCAAATAGACAATGGAAAGTCACTTAAGTTCCTTCGGTGCAGTCCTTCCCTCTGGGACAGCACATTCAAGCAATGATCTTCTTTCTTCTCTCCTCAAGAACCAAGAAGATGATGCTAATGTTAATTTATTCATGTTAATGTTATTGTGGTTGTAATTCTCCACCTGGATTACAGCAACGCTGGCAGCACTTTCCAGTGCTATCGAACTTATTAGCTAGAGCTACCGCACTCCACTTTTCATTTCAAAGCTTATTGCTTCTGTGTTAGATAAAGTGCTGTCTCATTCTTTGACACAGAAAAAGCAATATGCTCATCCAAGAAATGTAATTATTTGAACGACATACACTCATTGGTCGCCTCAAATTTTGTCTGCTCCTCATGTAACACTACTTCTCTTAACAGAGTTAAATGGGAGATTTAAGCAATCATTCATATTTCTCTCATTTAGATAGTCGCAGATGGCTTGCTCTAAATGCTTTTTTTTTTCTTAAAGACCCAGTCCTGCAGGGTGCTGGGAGCTGGATGGTGGTGGTAGCTGTTTAGTTTAATGGTACTTTCAACCTCGGCTAGCTGGCTTGTTTGGGGCTATAGACCAGAGCCTGGGTTCTGCTTTAATTGAGACTGGTAACCTGCCGCTTTGCAATGAGGATGCAGGTTAAACTACTCAAGTGCCAGAGAAGCCAGTTGGCAAATGCACCTTAGCGTAGGCACTCTGAACAGTGCAATTGAACATTGTTCTGGGAAGAACCCCTTCTGAACAGAAAGGTTTGTGTGGGTTCTGGGAAGGCCATCAAAGCACCAACCAGTCTTTGTTTCCAGTACTTTCCTGGAAATACTTTTTCTTGGAAGCAGAGGAAGGGAGACGGGCAGGAAGCTGAAGGGATATGATCTCCATGCACACTTGTCAATATGCCTATTTTTCTCATATACTCAAAGTGGTGAATTTCATTTCTCTAGCCCTTTTAGCAAGTAAATAATTGGCCTTGCTATACAGATGCTCCACTTAGCTTACAAGGCCAGATCTTAATTAGTTTTCAGTCCAAAAGCATAATTTCTTAAAGAAATTTGTCTCTAATATCTAAGATCTCAGTAAGAAAGATTTAAAAGGCTTTTTTTACTGCAGTTCCTTTAATGAAATTCATTTAACCTCATTATCAGGGCACTGCAGAGATATCTAACTGTTTATGAATTAGATCTGCTACACTTTACAACGGATTATTGACTGAATCAGATGCAATGCACCAAAAGAGTAAAAATTGCTATGTAAAACAAAACCAACCCCCATAGGCATTAGTATGACAAAATTGCATAGCTGAGATTAGACCTCTTTATTTTCATGGTTTGGTACTACAGCATATCTCTTGGATGAACTCTAAAATTTCTTTCATGTGAAATAATAAGGATTCAGCAAATGTGACTGTAACACACTAAGGAGGAAAAGAGCAAATTATGGATGAGCACTGAATCCCAGAGGCACTGCCTGCTGCTAATGATTCACGTTCAAAATAGATTTGATGCACTTCACCATGGGCTAAAGAAACCAAAGTGGGAGAAAAATCAAATAGTAATAAAAAGGCTTTACAATGGCTTAAGTTAAAATACAGCCACAGCCACTTGTTAGAGGCAAGTTGGGCGAACAAAGGATTTTTTGCTTTGTTTGCTTTTCCTTAAACAGGTTTAAGTCATAAGCAAGTATTTAGAAATGTCACTTAATAAGAAAAGCAGAAGAATGATGTTAGGATTGTTTTCTATATTAAGGAAATGTCACGTAATGGACCCTGGTTCCATGGGAATTAATCTTTTGTCACTTCTCTGTTTTTCACCTGAATCAATGCCAAATCTTTTGGAGATTCAGTTGGAGAAGATTCAGTTGAATCTTTTGGAGATTCAGTACTGAATCAGTTGGAGAAATTTACTTACTGTTAAACTATCAGGAGACAGCATAATCTAGTGGATAAGACTCTGTGGTAGGAGTCAGAAGACCTAGGTTCTATTTACAGCTCTGTCACTGACTTGTGTGACTTTGAGCAGGAAATTACATCACCTCTTTGTTTCCCCTTCCAACCTTTATCTATTTAGACTTCAGGATCTTTGGGGCAGGGACTCTATCACCCTGTGTGTGTGTGTGTGTATGCTGTTCAGTACAATGCTGATCTTGTCTGATGCTATTGTTATACAAATAAATAATAAACATTAACATATTTGTTTTGGGAGGGAAAAAGGAAGCTGCAATCATGTAACTCTGGGAAGAGTCTCTCTCTCTCTCTCTTTCTCTCTAGGATAGCTGGCAAAGTAACAATGTACTACATTTAAGTAATGTTAAGATTGTGAAACAAGCCAATCCTCAAAATCCAAGAAATACAAAACTAAGACTGATGCCTCACACTGACTCTTGACTTGGATCCTTGTGAAAAGAAAAGCCCAACAATAGGAGTATAAAATGGAGTGTCAGCCTTATAGAGAACTTTCCTTTCTTCTGTTGCCTTGAACCAGAACTATAAAGTTATTGACTATGCATTGTAGTTTTCTGCAATTTTCTTGTTTTTGCTTTTGAAAAGTATTTAAATATATAAGAACCCTTTTGAGACATTGCAGCCTTTTATATAAACATATAAGTCTTCGTGTGCCATGCAGTTACATCACATTTATTTACCACCCCACAGGAATATAATCTTCTGGAGCCACTGTTGATTGTCCTGTAAGTAAGGTCTATAAAACCAAACAGAGCTAGATTTAGTTTCTGACATCCTTGGAAAAGGGAATCCTCTATTTAGTTATAGAACAGATAAGGCAGCAGGACAAATTTTCCCATTCTTTCCTGCCTTTGTGCTTCAGTCCTGCTGGGAAAGGGACCCCCTGTTTTGTGAGAAAGGAACTGCTTAGAACACTGACTTGCTGGCCTCTGCTGAGAGAGCAAAATAGTGCTAATGGTTATTATGATTATCATAGTCATTGAGGTCAATGGAACTTATGCTTCTAATCTAAGGCCTGGGCTACACAGGTTTTGTACTGCTTTAACTATTTAGTTTAGAGGTATGATTTTTTTTTAAATAACATTTATTGGCAGTCAGACCTGTACACCCCATGCCACGATTGCAGTTGTTACCGGTATAAAGATGCTTTGTACCAATATAGCTTATTTCCCTTCCCTTATGGGAATAAGCTACATCGGTATAGGCACCTTTCTACTGGTGTGTACTGTGCCCACACGAGGGGAGTTGTATCTTTTTAACTAGACTGGTCTAATTATAAATGGCTCAACTTTATGTGTAGATAAGACTTAAGTCACTTAGGCAGTTTCAAAAACTTTACTTGTGGGCACCTGTCCAATAGGGACTGCACTAGGGCCACCAACCTAGCTTTCAGTCAATTGACCGCTTCCACTACCTGGAGAAGTGGAACAGAGGGTATAACTGTACTTCTCACTGGGGAGCCACAAACGGCCTTAGGAATAAAGATCCTTTTTTTAAAAAATCCTGAATATCAGTGGTCACCTTATGTGTTTGTTACCTCCCTCTCTGAATGGCCGGCATGCCATGGAAACCTATGTGGGTTTGTGTCTGAGGGTATGTCCTCACTGCAGAATTAACACCTGAGTAAGAGCCTGCGTTATCCTAACCCAGCTTCCATCCACCTATGCAAACCTCTGACCAGAGTGTAGTGGTGCTTTCAATCTGGGCTAGCTGGCTTGCCAGACTAGAACCTGGGTTCTGCTTTAGTTCAGGCTGGTAACCCGCCACTTTGCAGTGAAGATGCAGGTTACACCATTTAAGTGCTGATAGTCCTCCAGTGCCTTCCCACAAATCCCCCTGTGTGTCCAGAAGGAGACAAAAGTTCTCCCACCATTTACTGGGAGAGAATTCATGCAGTGGCTCAGCTTACTGCAGCACAAAGAGCCATAAGCTATGTCTCCAGAGGTCTTAGTGACACACACTCGGGAACGCAGCATCTGTGAGGACTCCGTGGCTGCTTACAGTTGGGCTAGGCTAATGTGGGTGCTGTGACCCAGGAATCTCTAGGTGCCAACTGGAAGAGGGCACAGTGAGTGCATAAAATTTTACAGGGATCCCCTGGGTCGATATATGCATAATAATTAATTACAGGTGGCAGGTGAGGTCTCTACCGAGACCTAATAGCTCACTGTGAATGTATGATTGGATAATCTGTAAGCAGTTATGTCTATATTGAAAATTACATTTTTAAGTGCAGGTAACCAGGAGGGGACATGTCTCATACAGGTTTCTTTCATGCAGGAGGTAACAGTTGCTTCTGTCTGTGTCTGGTCATGTGCATATCAGGCATTGTGTGTGTGTCACAATGGATGTCTGTTTGCATACTGAGCCAAATGCTAATCAAGAGAGTGTGAAATCTTCAGGAGAGGAAATTTACAGGAAGAAAGAAACAGCAGAAGGGGATCCTGTTTATGAATAAAGACAATGGATTGTTGGGGTATTTCTGTGGAGTGCAGAGGTATACCCTGGATCCTTCACTGAGGAGGCACACTAACAGTGTGTTTGTCTTATGAACAAAGGGTCACAGCCATGCCTGGCTTTAAAACAGTGGAATATCACTGGGTGAGCATTGCTCTACAAGACATGAAAGTACCCCGTTAAGTAAGTCTCTAGCTTCTAGAATGTATGTTATGATTTTATTATATATGTAACCATTTGTTTCCAATACTTCTGTGTGAGGTCATTTGAAGCTCTATATTTTTTGTTGAATAACTTTTACTTCTTTCCACTATGAACATATCTAAGTGCCGTGTGTTAAGCAGAGCGGTGATCTGAGGTGGAACTGGTAATCTGGGGTGTGTTGCTTCTTTAGAAGCGGTAAATCTGTGAATACTGTGAGTGTCCAGTGAAATGGTGGTTGGGCACTTCAGGAAGATGCTCCAGGGTTGAAGCATCCCTATTGCTAACCTGCAGAGAGAGAGCAGGGCCTGTGTAGGCCTAGAGGGGAGAGCTTGTGTTGCCCGTGACAGGTAGAGTCAGGGAACTGATCCCTGGCAGGCACAGACAGGGCTTCCTCACACTAAGGGCAGATGGTAGCAAAGTGTCTCACAACCTTGGGCACCCATGGAAGCATCATAGGTGCCAATCATCTACGTTAACTCTGCAGTGAAGATATACCCTGATTATGGGGCTGGGGGCCAGGAATCCTTGCACTCTCACTGACTGTGCCTGGATCAATTTGCTTATTCCTTCATTTCCCCATCTGTACAATGGAGGTGATAAATACCACTCTCCCAGGCATGTTGTAAGAATAACTAATTGTTAATGTATGCAAAGCCCAGGTGCTGGCATGCATTTTTAATTGTTCATTAATAGCAAATCTGTGGAAAAATTCCACATGCAGAAATCCCTTGCCTTACATTTGTTTCCTGCACTCACTGACCCCAGAAATCTTCTATAGGGGAACTTGAGAGCCCTGCTTATTTCATAGGTGATTTCCCGCATCTCCTCTCCCCCTGCCCTCCTCCACTGGGTATCTGGTTTATTTCAGCAGGGCCGGGAAAACAGCTCAGCAATCAAACCCACGCCCCACTGAGGCAGTGATGCAGGCATGGTCACTTATGTCCTCAACTTGTCTGAAACCTTTTCTATAGCCCAGGATCAGATTCATTTGCTGGGCATTGCCCTATTTCACAGACTAACCTACTGTAAATGTTCATTAACGTGCAGGTGATGTGAAAATGAACAACACAAGCAGGGAGCTAGCAAAGCTCTCACTGTCAGGTCAAACTGAATGGGAGACCAGACATGGATTTCCAATGCAGCAGCAGCAGCAAACCCATAATTAAATAAAGCAGAAGGTGGTGTATTTTTAATTTTTAAAAGGATTATTTTTTCCTGGCTATTGGTTATGTCAGAAGGAAACCTCATTGTTCTCCTTCCAGATCTGTCTGAATTCTTTACATGCCAGCGCAGTCTCCTTTCACCAGACACTCCATGTACACCAATTTTATTTCATTCCGGACTCTCAGAGAATGTTAAATACTTTGGAAGCTCATGCGGTAAAACAGAGCATCTGATTTACAGGCCAACCTTTACAATCCAAGAAAGAACTTTCACAGGTCTCCAGTAAGGGGCAGTGAGGCTTATGAAGGGGAGAGGACACAAGGATTTCCATTCAGTGTGGGCATCCACAATTTGACCAACTGATGGCAGTATTGGTAACTTGGCAAGAGCCCAAGGGCTGTCCATAATTTAAAATGGAGTAGATTGTGGCTGTTCTCACCTTTAAGGAGCAGGTTGCTTGGATTAAAATGGACCCCATTGCATGCTGAGGGTCTGTTGTCTCTGCAGTCTGGCCATCCATTTTAAAAGATGAGTGGTTGCTCTTGACCAAACATTTCTACACTTGAGCCATCTCACTAAGCAATGTCGTAATTAGAGATGAGTGCAGTTGTCCTCCTAAAATCAGAACTGATCTAAAACTCATGTACAGTCTGAATCCTATTTAGGGTTCAAAAGAGTTTGATTAGCTTTAAAATAATAATTGTACAGCTGAGAGGTCCTTCTCTTGCATTAGTTCTGGGACACTCCTCAATGAGGCTGATTTTTATATTGGTAACTAAGAGTCTGATGCAGCCTTCTCAACTCCACTTGAATTCAGTGGGAGATCAAGGGCAGTTAGCATCCCACTGAATTGGGTCCTAATGAAGTTCAGATATGTTCAAATGAGCATCTTCACCTGGGACTGTCTTAACTAAACTGAACCTGTAAATTTTGTCAGGCTCATTGACTGACTGCACTTATAATGATTATGAATGGCAACTTAACAGGAAGGGAAGGAGTGAGAACATTGTTTTGTCTTGTGCCCCACCAACCTGTAAGGCTGCTTTCAAAATAACAAAAAAAATTATTTGTATGTAGGTAGCTCCTGACCCCATCCTAGCTCCATTGTGCTAGGCACTGTACAAACATGTAGGAGACAGCCCCTGCCCCAAAGTGCTTAACATCTAAATAGGCAAGACAGACAAACGTTGAGAGAAAAGTATGGTAGTATCCCTGTCACTCTGCTAATCCAATCACTCTGTGCTGCTAATCAAAGGACATAGTGTAGCTAGTGTTTTGCAGTATGTTCACTCTCACTCCCTACTCTGGGTGTAGTGGAGTAACACAAGTGTAGTGGAACCACTTCAACAGGTGAGATCTGCCCCAGACTAGTCAATAGCCTGGTGGCTAGGACACTCATGTGGGAAACCCAGGTTCAAATTCCCACTCTGGGACAGGGACTTGACCCTTCCATCACCACTCCTTTGTGAATCGAGTGTTCCACTTCTAAATTTCCTTTTGCTTTTTTTTTTTTAAGTTAAAGATGCCCAGAACTGAAACATAACATCTTATTTTGATTTGAAGGAAACACTTTGAGCTATGTGATACAAAACAACTTTTTCAGATGCAAAGTAACTTTTCAGTTGCTGAAATATACCAACAAACTTGCTTTTCCGGTTGACGCAAAATGATATATATATATATATTTAATTTGGAATTGCCAGAGAACTGATAAATCAACTATTAGCATCATACTAGAACTGTGTGATCTTTGTATTTCTATTTTTCAGGCTGAGAATACACTTAAAATTAGTTCTGCTGTTATTGTTAAAAATTTGAATGACCTTATTTGTTTTGTTTTTCTGCCCAAAGCTCAGAGTGAAATCAAGTGAAACTATCATATCCTTCACTAAAATAGGTTTAGTAAGTATAAAGAATCACACAGAAATCGAACAGATGCTTTTCGGTAGTTACTTTTCATTAGTTAATGCTAATGCCTTATAGTCTATATTAATATTACTGTAGCACCCAAAGATCATTATTAGGATCCTACTCAGCTATGTATGGTACAAATAGTTAGACACTGTCTCTCTTAGTCATCTTTTCAAGTCTCTGGTTTTGATTTAATTTTACCTTTCCAGAAACCATTGTTAATTGACTCTTAGGTCTTTTGTCAGAAGATCTGTATCAGAACTAGAACTGGA
Organism: Emydura macquarii macquarii; assembly: GCF_026122565.2. NCBI lineage: Eukaryota > Metazoa > Chordata > Testudines > Chelidae > Emydura > Emydura macquarii. The sequence goes on along the minus strand of NW_027132618.1, from coordinate 696,585 downwards.
ACTAGAAAAAAAAATTATTTGTTCAACACATTTTGCTGTTGCTCATCAAATTATCCAACTGGTCAGTACTGTAAAATTTAAAAAAAAATCATTGAATAGTATTTGACCAGATTTAATAAAATCAGATTTTGACTATGATTTCCTAAATATAGAAAATAGTTAGCTCATGGAAGATTTTCAGCTTGCCTGTTATGAAAATGGAAATTAGATCATTACCCTCTCATCCCAGTGTTCTCCTGTGTGTATTGTTGGCTTTCTATGAGTTTACTGATTTATACATTGAAATCGTACTGCCAAAGTTGAAGAGGACAGGAGTAGGGAGATTATCCCATATTGGGCAACGTATACCACATGCCACTCAGCCTGACTAACAGTCTTATTTTTTTCCAGCAGACATACGTGGGGTGCTGGAGTGGGGACAGACTAAAGACAGTCCCATAACCAAGACTTGGAAATTATGTGTTGAGAGAGGCAGGCTGGAAGGCAACATATCAGCCAGGATAGAGGTAGCTGATGAAACTGAGTTCAGCAGTAAGGTAGTTTGGTGCTGCAATAATTGGAGAAGAGGGTCTGAAAGGTTGGCAGAGATGGCTGTGCATCTTCCCAAACCACAATCCCGGTTCCGGTAAGAATGATCCAGAATGCAAGGGCAATATTTCAAAATAGTGATAATCCTAGTAAAGCGTAATATCTGGTCCCCCTACCTATGAGTGTTACCAGAATTTGATCCATAGAACACTGTTTTCACTGGCTATGGACAATGCTCCAATACTGCCCCCTCGGCTGGAGGAAGTGTCACTTCGACTCGTACATCCTCTGAAATCCGCCCAAGGCATACAGAATCAGCTCAATGTCTCAAGCATAGTAATCTTGAAACACATTTGTGTTCTCCTTACTACTAAAGGGGACTATTGCTTATATAAAATAAGCCAGTCAAGTCTTGGGACTGCTTTTTTAATGTGCCAGCAAAGCCACACTGAAAAATAGCCAGCCAGGTTTTTCTGTAATGCACCTAAAAACTTGAAGGCATGTCTTCAAAGAAAGCAACAGAAAGACCAATGTATCAGCAAAAAGTCCTATCGACTGTTCCAAAAAGAAAGAGAGAGAGCTCCAGATTCTCAGATGGTATCAATGGAGCTAAGCTGATTTTCCTTAATAGGATTCAGTTTGAGACATGATTGTGATTTCTGGAGTCCCAGACTAAATGTAGTGTCTCCTCTAATTTTGTACCAGTTTGTGTGGTGAAGAAGTCAATCTTGAACCTTAAATACACACACAGATCTTATTACATTTTAACATTAAGGAGCAAATCTTGGCTTTTACGAACATCCTAAGTAACAGAGGAGGGAGAAATCTGCCCTCCATGTTACTGAGCAGCAGCAGAGCTGCTTCAAAGCCACTAATCTAGCCTAAAGGATGCAATCACCTCAGTAAAAACAACGAGAGTCCTGTAGCACCTTAAAGACTAACAAATTTCTGCAGGCATAACCTTTTGTGGGTTTCAACCCACTTTATCAGATGCATGAAGTAGAAATCACAGATAGGAGGTATATATACATCCAAGGATAAGAAACAAAAATGAGGAGGGTAGGTGTTAGCAAAGTCCATTCAGTTAGAGTAGATGAGGCCTATTCACAACCGTTGATCAGAAGGTGAGAATGTGTGAACAGTGACAATTACTTCTTGTAATGAGATAACCATTCCAAGTCCCTATTCAAACCCAGTCTGATTGTGTCAAGTTTGCATGAGTTCCAGCTCTTCAGTTTCTCTTTGAAGTCTGTTTTTGAAGTTTTTTTGTTTAAGTATGGCAACTTTCAAGTCAGCTACAGAGTGTCCTGGGAGACTGAAATGCTCTCCCATTTGTTTATGGATGTTAGCATTTTTTATGTCTGATTTGTGTCCATTTATTGTTTTGCGTAGTGACAGTCCGGTTTGGCCAATGTACATGGCAGAGGGGCATTGCTGGCACATGATGGCATATATTACATTAGTAGACATGCAGGTGAATGAGCTCCTGGTGGTGTGGCTGATGTGGTTAAGACCTGTGATGGTATCACTAGAGTCAATGTGCGGGCAGAGTTGGCAATGGAGTTTGTTGCAGGGATAGGTTCCTGGGTTAGTGTTCTTGTTGTATGGTGTATGGTTGCTGGTGAGTATTTGCTTCAGGTTGGGGGGCTGTCTGTAAGTAAGAATAGGCCTGCCTCCTACAGCTTGAGCGAGTGAGGGATCATCTGCTAGAATAGGTTGTAGATCCCTAATGATGTGTTGGAGAGATTTTAGCTGGGGGCTGTAGGTGATGACCAGTGGTGTTCTGTTGTTGTCTTAGTTGGGTCTGTCCTGTAGTAGGTGACTTCTGGGTACCCGTCTGGCTCTGTCAATTTGTTTCTTCACCTCCCCAGGTGGGTATTGTAGTTTTAAGAATGTTTTATGGAGATCCTGTAGGTGTTTGTCTCTGTCGGAGGGATCGAAGCAAATCTGGTTGTATCTTAGGGCTTGGCTATAGACAATGGATCGTGTAATGTGTCCAGGGTGGAAGCTGGAGGCATGAAGGTATGTATTGCGGTCAGTTGGTTTTCGGTATAGGGTGGTATTAATGTGACCATCCTTTATTTGTATTGTACTGTCCAGGAAGTGGATTTCTTGTGTGGACTGGTCCAAGCTGAGGTTGATGGTGGTGCTCTGCCTCTGCAGGATGTAATGTCTAGTGTGTCCACACAGTCAATGTAAGCAATCTGTGGCAGGGGTTGTATGTCTGTAGAGTGGCTCGCATAATGGGGCACCAACCTGGCTGAAATCTCTATGAGCTATGACAATTTGAATGTTTAATAATGACTGATCCTCAGTCTTCTGCCTACCTCCTCAAGTCAGTAGAGCACTGAGATCAAATTGCTGTGATTCACAAAGTAAAGCACAGACCTGGAATTCTACTTTCTCATGCACCGTGGAACTTATTTTCAATTGGACGAGGGAACTGTAGAAGATCCTCTGTATCCAAAGTCCTCTAGATTTGAGGATTTGGCCCCAACTTGCATCTAGCATGTTTATGATGTAATTGTGTTTTCAATCTCAGAATAATAATGCATTCTTATTTAAATAGCACTGATTTTTAAAAAATTCAACAGTGCCATTTTCTAGAAATATTATTTATTAGCTTTGAAAAACATTCATGGTCAAAGGCAGACAAAAATACATTCAAAGTCTACCAACAAAAAAGATTAACCACAGTCTAAACCAGACACACACAAAACAGTCGATCAGTTTCATTATTTTTATATGAACATGAAGACATGGTGAAACTACATTTTACCTTTCATGTTCCCCATGAAACTTTCATGGCAACATTTATTATGCAAGGATATAAAACCGAATCATGTTATGCTGAATGTAAAATAGGAGTGGAATCTGGCTTACATATAACCACAAATGTAGAGAAACTATGATGAAATCCCTGAAGGGAAGAAACAGAAAAAACAGTACAGAATTATGGTGTAAGCAAATATCTATCTGCTTGTTGACAGAATTACAGATTTAATGTAAGATCTTGTACCAAGGCTCCCTCATATTTGGGCTTATGATGTGTTTGTATTCCATAATACAACCAAAATCAACACCCCAATGTGCTTGGTGTTGTAAAGAGACAGAGTAAGAAACAGTTCCTGTCCCAAATAATTTACAGTTTTAAAAAGGTAAGAGTAAGGATGGGTGAAAGGAAGTATTAATATCCCTATTTTGCAGTCAGAGAACTGCAACAGAGAGATTAAGTAGCTTGCCCAAAATGAGACAAGGAATTGGCGGCAAACCCAGGTCTCTCAAGTCGCAGTCCAGTTCTGACCTACTTAGGACCATCCTTCCCTCTCAACCTTGTGCAATAGGACTGCTAACAAATGTGAAGTTACCAGTGTGCATGTCTGCAGGATAAGGGCCTGTATGCTGCTGACCCTGAACTGACTAAATGCGTGAAATCCTAGCCCACCTAATTCAACAGCAAAACTCCCATTGACTTCACTGTCACTTTATTTTCAGACATTCTCTTATCAAAATTGTTTTATGTTGAGAGATTTATTGACACAGAATGCATGTCATTAATAAATCAGTTTACAAATATAAATGGATAATTGGGTATTGGATTGTTTTGTCCACTAGAGGGCAATGCTTCTTTCAATGGAAGTGACTAGTTGCTTGAGCTGATTGAAAAATCCCAATTTTTGTGAAGAAAATTTTTTTGGGGGAGGCGGGGAAATCTTAAGAATGATTTTCAGATTTTTGATGAAACATCTAAGCTAAAAACAAGAAGCATTTCAGTGTCTGACAACCATTTTTTGACTTAAAAAAATAGTTCAGTTTGTGTAAAACCAAAACCTGAAAAATTGTACTGACATTTTTTCACTTTCTGGTTTTTCATTAAAATCTGAGAATTCTGACCAAAAGGAAAGTTTGCAAGGAAATGTTCATGTTGGTTGAAAAGTCATATTTTTGTTTTGATGAGAAAACTTCAACCAGCTCTGCTAGTTACCCATTCAGGCCCTGATCTCACAAATACTTGAGCCTTTGCTTAACTTTAAGCATGGGGAATTGTCCCACTGACGGCAGGACTAGTGTTATGGCCATTTAAATGTGACTCAAGCTATTATGACAGAGTGAATCAAATCTTTATATTCCTTTCCCCTCCCCACCCTCTTTCCGTAGTTTATAATCATCATTTTAAACTTGCAATGATTTCCACACACACTCTCTCTCCCTCTCTCCGCTCCCTCCCCCTCAGTCTTGGTACTTTCCATCTGATAAACATTTCCTCCTATATTTTAAAGGAGTAAAAAGTAATATGGATGGTTTTTAGCAATAACTACTTTTAACTAGTCAAAAAGATCCTTGTTTGTACTGCAGCTAAACTAAATCTCCCTTCAGTGGAACAAGCACTTGGAGATATGGGGACTGAGATGCATTTAGTTGGTGGAGCTGTGGGTGTCCATCAGAAGCATGCAGAAGGGCCCAGACAATGGGATTGATCCTTTTCTGTTGGGAAATATAACCCTAGACTTAATTGCTTTCTATCAGAAGGATGAACTAGAAGAGGCATCAAAGTACTAGGCTTAAGACCCACATTAGGTAAGTTTACCTTTGTACCCCTCTATGAGACTGCTCACTAGGGAGCTGAGTTAAAAATTACAGGGTTTGTCTTTACTTGTTACTGGTTAAGAACTAATGTACCAAGTGCATTGGTATCCTTTCTTTTCTTGTTTTGCTAGCCCTAGCAAATCCTTTCATTTGGGAGGCATGTACAAATACTCATTGGGAATCCACCAGGCTCCCAAGCCGTAGGGTCCAGTAGCTGAAATGTCAAAAGAGAGATTTGGCACGCAACCAAGTACATGAAAAGGTCTGCTGTAGGGCTCCATCCAAGGGATGGCTGGAGTACCCATCAGAGCATAAACAGAATGCCCCCCTAATAAAATAGCAATGTAAACTCAGTGCTAGAGAAAGGGACTTGTAGGCAAGAGATCTGGTTTCTACTCATAACTGTCACAGATCTCCATTATGACCTTGGGCAAGAAACTTCATTGCTCTGGGCCTCAGTGTACCCTTCTATAAAATGGGTATAATAATATCCACCTTTCTAAAGTGTTTTGATAGTCTTGGATAAAGGCCCTATAGGTGCCAAGGATTATTATTATTATTTATTATTCATTATAATAATAATATATGATTGCTTACTTAGACATTTTCTCAACAATTTATAACATTTTTATGTGAGATTAGTGCTTGTGTAAGTGCTAGGTTGGCAGCCCTACAGAATGAAATCCTCTATCCTCAGAAGAAGCTCAGCGTGGGCAGTGGCCATACGAATTTCCCAGTGTGCTTCAACTCGGAGGAATCATCCTAAGGGTAATAAGAGGTCACTCTCCATATCCAGCCAATTTTTGGCCTCTCTAAGGAGACTGTTGACAACCTTCCAACTGTAGTGATACCTCATTACTAGAAAATGGACGGAGACAACCAACATCTACTACCTACTTCAGGCTAAATCCTGCTTACCTTATTCATGTGAGTAGTCTCATAGACCTCAAGGCAAGCAGAATCTGTGCCCTGATTCATTATAACAATTAACATGATTTTTCTAGTACATTACCATAGGCAATCTTATGAAGGGCCAGTAAAACACTTTCCTTTATAGAACAGAAGTTCTGGAGTATAAATTAGTAGACTATAAATATAATAGAAATGGCCACAAACAAAATGTAGAAACCTTAGCCAGCTCACCTGCTATATATATTCCCTGATGGATGAATCAACATCAGTTATAAAGAGTTGACTATGCTAAGAAGAGTTATAATTAATCTGAATTAATGTCAGGGAGATGTCAAACAAATGTAATTATGGAAAAAAGCCAGGAAGCTTTTTTAAAAAATATTTAAAGAATATGCCATGGACACAAATAGAAATGAATGTGATGGCAGAGTGACCAAAAGAAAACAGCAGTAACTAAAACTAGTAACTTGGTCTGATATCTATTTTATCAAATTAAGTCTACATTGTGTTCATACTGTACATTTTTGTGCAGTTACCAACTGAATTGCTTAAATATTTGCTGTCAGTGTATCTAAAAGCACAATTGAAGACAGTGCAGATGAAACTTGACAAATATTTGACACAGACAATACAACCTTGTCTACAATAGGGTTTTGGTTTTGACTTTGATTTTAAATCTCCCATGGGTGCAGTTGTCAGGGTGGTGGCAACAGTAGGAGTGTTAGTGTTGACAATTTTACCATCATGACATACATATCTGCTCTGAGCAGGGTTAAATGGCATGATAGTAAAAATGCTTGTGCCCTCTCTTTGCTGACAATATTATCTATGGAGCTGCAGTGGTGGTATTGCAATGGTGAGAGATTTCCTGAGAAATGCTTATGTAGACATAGCCTTAAGGGCTTGATCCTGCAAATCTTTCATGCATAGAACTCCCTTTGGCTTTAACTGGAGTTCTGGGCACAGAGAATTCGCAGGACCAGGATCAAAGCAGGAAATTGTCAAAATTATCAGCAGACAGCTATTAAACTGATATAAATGTTTATTAAAGATAATGTTAAAGTTTAAAGAAATTTAAAGTTTAAAGAAAGAGTTTCTGTACATCCAGGTATAATGCATAAATTATCCAAAAGTACAGAGTTTGGTTTAAAAAGTCATAAAATACAAATAGTACATTAATCTGCAATATCCTAAATTAAGAGTAATACATTTAACAATACAGTTAAAATATAAGCATCCAAATATTCAGGTACATCACTCATAAAAAATTATGCTAAGAGTAGTTTGTGGAAAGCAAATATAGCAATGAGTGTAGATTGTCCCTCACTGAATGAGAATTTTAGGAAAGATTGTCCCTCAATAAACACAATCCACCAGAAAAATATTTCAGTTACTTTCCTGGCATCGCTTCTCAATGGCACTCTGGCTCATTTCTCCTAGTATTGCTGATGTCCGGTGATATGTTCTAAATAAATGTCCCTTGACTACCTGATGGTGTCTGACACCATGAGTCGCCACATCAGCCAAGCGTAGTGCTGACCTGTGACAGCTATTAAACTGATACCTGCTGTTGATCTTGGTCAAAAGGCTGAGAAGAAAAGATCACCTTAAGCCTAGATTCAGTGTCAAGGTACATGGTAGTCCCCTAACCTAATGCTGAATCATCAGTTTTCAATGTCTGCTGAGCCGTTCCATCAAAGGTCATCACTGCACTTTGACATTTGAGTTCTCCTATGTTGTTTCAAAACTGTCAAATAAATGTTCCCAAAGTTGATTTTTCATGGAGACAGTGCCTTCTGGTGGCCACATGTTTATTCCTGATAGCGAATCCAGAGAGAAATCTGAGACCTCCAGGATTCTATTCTTTTCAGAACAGGATAAGATCTGAGGGCCTTCCAGAACTGTCATTTAGCATTCTCTCCCTTCCAAATTCTCCCCAGAAGGAGAATCATGGATTTTGTTTGTTTTGATCAGGGTTTCTTTTGTTTTGGTATTTTGTTTTTAAGGTACACATTATTGTGTGTTTGTTAGACACAGCAGGACAAAGAAGTGTCCTTGCACTTGGAACTGAAGGTGGTGAAGTTTGTGATGGCCCTTATTTTCTGTGAGAGTTCATTCCACGGTCTTGGACCAGTCCCCAAGCAAACTCTGTGTCTCGCACAGTTTTGCTTTATCCTTATTGCAGAAATTTCCATTGTGCTTGAAAAGTGGTGGTGTCAGCTACAGTCTTCATCCCACAACTTTAGGCAATCTTTTAGTTATATTGGGCTTTGGTGTTCAGCATCTTGAAGACAAGGCCCAAGATCTTGAATTTGATTCACTATGCTATGGGAAGTGTAGACAGCAGAGCCCAGGTTTGATGTACCGGCAATAGTCTATATTGCTGAGGAAACATGCTGCAGCATTCTGTACTAGCTGGAGTTTCCTAAGAGCTGAAGTCTTCACGTCCACATACACTGCTTGTGACACAGAGGCCCGCTTGTGGTTCACTACTCCATGTCAGCAACTCTTGTCAGGATCGACATACTCATTACACCTCACACACTGGTGTCATGATAGTTATTTAAAAGATGACATGTAATATGTCATTTGAATTGTTGATGTTGGACAACTACGAGAGCCATTTGTAATAAAACAAGCTTTTTCTCCTTCACAACTTGTCTGCTCTTTCATATTAGCCACAGTGCCAAATTCCCCTTAGTGAAGCTGCATGGGTGCAAATCAGAGCAGAAATTGGCCTATTATACTGAATTTGTGACATCACAATGTGTATTGTATGTGGCAATTTCAACTTTAATATGAGGGACTTTGACTTCCCATGGGATCTAGCAAAAGGCTTAGTTAGGCTATGAGAAAGATAGATAAAATCCCTCTTTTAAAAACACAATATCTTTACTAACAAACAGCACAGTAAACACAGGAAAATCAAATCAAACTATACATGTTTGGGGGTTCTTTTCAAACCTTTTTTCAATTTTAAATACAAAATTAAGACTTGGACAAAGTTTAATCTAATGTGTTATAACATGCCTCCTTCTGGTTTGCAAGTGATAACTTTTTTAAAAACTTTAATTAGACACTCTACTTTGCTTCTGGAAACAAATGTATTTTTGAGTAACTCATAGCATCAAAGTAGCTAATCACACAAGTAAAGGCAAGTTTTGCCAGTTTGGGCAGAGACAAGTCCTTGCACATTTCAGGCCTAATCCTTTAAGGTGCTGAGTACTTCCTGTAGGATGCTGAATTCCATTGACTTTCATTTAAATTAGAGTGAGTCAGGAGACACTCAGCTCTCCTCAGAATTAGGCCCCTCCAGGGCAGAGACAAAGATTAATTTTGGCTGTGGTTAATGATTTGGTCAAAAGCTAAATAATTAAAAGCAGCAGCTTTTATTTCTCCTTCCGTATTGCTCAACCCAAAATTTGTTTGAACATATGGGGAAAAATGAATCCTTGCTCTAACTGCATTTTAAACAATTGAGTTACAGCTACAATTAATTTGGCCCACGGAGTGACAGGATTTAGGAAAAGTTCTCTCTCTCACTCACACACACATACAAAATGGTGGTGAGATCCATGAGATAACTTACATTTTATTGTGCATCCTTGACAATCTTATCTGTACTCTGCCCCCACTAATTCATCTCTATTACTAATATTTTGAACCTTTGCTCAGCTTCAAATAATGTTTTTTACCACCAGCCCTAAAACTGTTTAATTCTTTCTCCTCAGTGTGGAACTGGGGAGCTTTAGACTACTGTAAAAGAAAGATAAGCACCCCCATGAACTTTCCATTGGGACACACATCATTTGACTTTAGCCTTGGTAGGTGGCATAATAACAACTTATAATCACAACATTATTTTGTAGGGAAAATCCAGTTTAGACAATCTTTGGAATTTTCTAAACATTAACTCTTTCTCTCCCCATATGCTGTATAGTAATAACTGATTGTGGCTGTTGAGGTTAAGGAATACAAAATATAGTACCAATAACACTTTTTGGTTACTAGATCTGTGTAGTTGCTGCTCCTCTACCTCCTACCTTCTACATGTTTTCTTCACTGTGTTCAGACTGTAAGCTCCTTAGGGCAGAGATTGTTACTTCATAAACAAATTAGGGAAATAGAACCCAAATGGAGCTACTATCAGGTGGGTGCGTATCTGATTGGAAAACCATTCCCAGAGAGTAGTTATCAGTGGTTCACAGTCAAGCTGGAAGGGCATATCCAGTGGGGTCACACAGGGATCAGTTCTTGGTTCTGTTCTGTTCAATATCTTCATGAATGATTTAGGTAATGGCATAGAGAGTATACTTACAAAGTTTGAGGATAATACCAAGCTAGGAAGGGTTGTAAGTGCTTTGGAGTATACGATTAAAATTCAAAATGATCTGGACAAACTGGAGAAATGGTCTGAAGTAAATAGGATGAAGTTCAATAAGGACAAATGCAAAGTACTCCAATTAGGAAGGAACAATCAGTTGCACACATAAAAAATGGGAAATGACTGCCTAGAAAGGAATACTATGGAAAGGGATCTGGGGGTCATAGTGGATCACAAGCTAATTATGTGTCAACAGTGTTACACTGACATATAAAGCAAACATCATTTTGGGATGTATTAGCAGGAGTGTTATAAGCAAGACATGAGAAGTAATTATTTCACTCTACTCCACATTGATTAGGCCTCAACTGGAGTACTGTGTCCAGTTCTGGGTGCAACATTTCAGGAAAGATGTAGACAAATTGGAGAAAGTCCAGAGAAGAGCAACAAAATGATTGAAGGTCTAGAAAACATGATCTATGAGGGAAGATTGAAAAAAATGGATTTGTTTAGTCTGGAGAAGAGAAGACTGAGAGGGGACATGTTATCAGTTTCAAGTACATAAAAAGTGGTTACAAGAAAGAGGAAGAAAAATTGGAAATTAGGAAAAACTTCCTGTCAGGATAGTTAAGCACTAGAATAAATTGCCTGGGAGGTTGTGGAATCTCTATCATTGGAGATTTTTAAGAGCAGGTTAGACAAATACCTGTCAGAGATGGTCTAGATAATACTTAGTCCAACCAAGAATGCAGGGGACTGGACTGGACTGGACTGGATGACCTCTCGAGGTCTCTTCCAGTCCTACGATTCTATGATTCATCTCAGTTTCAGAAGCACTTGCACAATATGGGTGCTACCAGAAATAAGAAATAAAAATAGTTATATCTTCTATGTAAATGCTTTCAAAGATTCATTTTAAAACAGTCATATTAGTAATTATTTTGCATTAGTCTTAAAGATGTAGACTTAAATTCTAAAAAGTCTGTTCTATTGAGAAAGAATATATATTCTTCTAACATGTGTAAAAACTAAAACTTAATGGACTGTTCTGGATAATTATTTGTTGTATGCATAATACAGATACATAAATTGCATGTAATTTATATGGATATAAAATCATGTTTGGAGGAATGTCAAAATCTGCTTTCAGGTTCATTAGCAAAAGGGTTCTGAGTCTAAATAGTTACCCTTATACTGCATCAGTGGCATTGAAATGTAGAAACTGAAAAGACTAGACAGCTTGGTTGGTTGTTAATGGAAGAAGTGAACATGGTTATGAGGTCTGAGCACAGGAATGGATGTCAGCAGTTCTGGGTTCTCTTCCAACTCATCCATTGACTCGCTATATGATCTTGAGCAGGTCATTTGTCTTTATGCCTGTTTTCTCATATACGATGTTTATTTATCTCCAAAAGGTGCTGTGAAGATGAATTCTTAATGTTTGTAAAACTTCTTGAGGATCTTGGATGGAAGATGTGATGGAATTATTAAGTTAAGAGGATACCAGGCCTTTCACCTTTGTAATAGATCACTGGGTTGAATTTACAATGCTACATAGGAATACAATATGTAAACGTTGCCTCATGACATGGTGACATGCTCTCATAACAAAAACTGATTTCATTAGGCTTCAGTGAAACATGGTATGATGTCATGATGCTGTAAGATTACAATGTATTGATGAATTGTTACTGGGTACAGGAACATCCATGATCGTGCATTATGATGTAAAATCACAAAGTGATGACACGTGACATGCCACCGTGACGGTGCATTGTAATGACTTACATTGTACAGACTTCATGCTGCCACAAAGTAATGGTCTTATGGTGTGGTGATATACCACAACATCGTCTAGGTGATCGTGATGGCATGGTGTGATGCCATGACAGTATAACTTTGGCAATATGGTGGAGGGATTTGTGATGCTGGGTTGCTATGTGACATGGCTTGTTAGTTAGTTATATTGTGGTGTTGCCTGGTGACCCCACATAGATTGGGGCCTCACTGTGCTAGGTAGTCATCATACATAGAGAAAGAGAGCTTCTGTCTCGAAAATCTGACAGTCTAAATAGACAAGACTGACAAAGGAAACAGAAGCATAGAGAGGTGAAGTGACTTGTCCAAGTTTGCGCTGCAGGCCAGTGACAGAGCTGAGAATATATGATGCTGTAACACTGGGGTGATGTGGCAAAGAGGCGCACAGGATTCTCCAATGTTGTGGTGACATGACAGTATGGTGTGGGAGTACGTATACAGGGGAGATATGTGTGATAGAATCATAGAAGATTAGTGTTGGAAGGGACCTCAGGAGGTCATCTAGTCCAACCCGCAGCTCAAAGCAGGACCAACCTCAGCTAAATCATCCCAGCCAGGGCTTTGTCAAGCCGCACCTTAAAAATCTCTAAGGATGGAGATTCCACCACCTCCCTAGGTAGTCATGGGGCTATGTAAGAGAGAATGGCATGTGGCAATATGGTGGCGGGCTATATGATGGCATGAGTGGCATGTACGTATGTGGGGCCATGATATGAAAGCGGCATGTGACAGCACGGTACAGGCTGTGTGACTCCATGACATGAGTGGCATGGGATACAAGGCTATGTGATGCTGTGGCACTGGGGTGATACGACAGCACGGCAGGGGGCTGTGTGATGCTGCGGCATTGGGGCAATCTGATGGCCCGGGGCAGGGGAGGGCGTGTGATGCAGTGGCACTGGGGTGATGTGAGAGCGTGATGGGGGGCTGTGTGACGGCATGGCGGGAGGTTGTGTGATGCTGTGGCACTGGAGCGCTATGAGGGCGTGGTGCTACGGTGATGTGATGCTGTGGCAGGGCGCTGTCATACATGGGCACTGTGGAGGCTGGGTGACACCATGAAGCTGAGGTGCGGTGTGACATCCTGGCATGGGGATGCGGTATGACGACTTGTCCGGGGTTCATGTTACCATGTGGCTGGGGGCACAGTGTGAGGGCGTGGTGGGGGGGTGGTAGGATATGGAGCACTGAGGTGGGGAGGTGTGTGAGGCCCTGGCACGGGGGTGGTGTGAGGGGGGCTAAGACGCCCTGGTGGGGGGGCGGGTGACGGGGCATGACGCCGAGGTGCGGGGGGGGGAGGCATGACGCCGAGGTGTGTGTGTGGGGGGGGTGTCAGTGGGGGCGAGGAGCTAAGACGCCGTGGGGACGGGGGGCATGACGCCGAGGTGCGGGGGGGGGGGCGGTGTCAGTGGGGGCGGGGGGCATGACGCCGAGGTCGGGGGGCCGGTGTAAACGGGGCGGGGGTTATGACGCCGGCGTGGGGGCGGTGGGCAGCGCCGTGTCACCCCGTGAAGCTGCCACCCCCGGCTGTGCGAGGCAGGGGCGAGGGGCCTAGAGAGGGCGTCTCCCTGCCCGGCTCGAGCGCCGGCAAACCCTGGGTCCTGTGGCGGGCGGGAGAGCTCCGGGCCCAGCCAGCCCCGCCGCCTCCCCCGCCCGGGGGCCAGGCGGAGCCAGGAGCGGGAGGAGGAGCGGGTAAGAGGTCGGCCAGCTCCGGGCGCCCACAGAGGCTGAGTCCCGGGCAGAGAGGGCGGCGGCGGCTCGCGGCGCGCGGTGAGTGCGGTGACCCAGCGGGGGTGAGGTGGTAGGGAAGGGGCCCGGCCCGCGGCAGCCTGTCCGCCCGCTGTGGGGGGGGGGAATCGCCCCGCAGACGCTTCTGCGCCCGGAGGCTTGTTCGACCGGCAGAACACGGGCCAGCGCTGTGGCCGCTCCCCGGCGTGGCGGGCTCGGGGGGTGAGATGACTCCTTTCCGCCCCCCCCCAGCTCCCTTCCGCCCCCACCGCTCCCCAGGTGTGGCCGGCACTGGGGGAAGGTGATTTCCCGACCCCCCCAGCTCCCCACTGCCCCTGGCACTGGGAGAGAGGTGACTTCTGAGACTGCCCCCTCCGCCCCGCACTGAGAATGAAGGGTGATGTCCACATACTCCTTCAGTGTGGCTGGGACAGGGCAAGTGGTTATTGAACTCCTTCCTCTCCCTGCACGGAAAGTATGCCAGCTTCTAGGAGTGCCCGAGTTGGCAGGGATGGCACGGTGTTGGGGGTGATTTATTACAGGTGTGGAAATAGACCTACCCTGGCTAGCCTGGTTTTCCACTTGCCGCTGCCCTGATAAATTTAGCAGTAATAGTCCTTGATGCTGTTACAGGTAGAAAAAGGAAATAATTGTTCCCATTGAGGAACAAGGTATGACGGGACTTAAAACCACAGTAGAACACATCTTCTAGACCCAGAGATTGTCTGGTGATAGTTGCCACTTTATTACTGCATATTTACTATATTTTTTCCCCAGGTAGAATAGATTGGCAAAATTAGTGTCAAGAGAAATGTGGTAATAAGGGAGTTAGTTAACATGTCTTGTCATGCATGCTTAGTGTTTGGCCTGTTTGCTACTGGAAGAAACATGGAACTTGTTGAAAATTCCAACCTGGTGAAGCTGGATCTATACTCTGTTATTATCTTACTCCTCATCCTTGTTATCTGTTTATCCCCTACTCCCAAGATGGCTTTTGAGGACAGAATGTTTACATTCAGAGTGTAGTGGCAGCTTCTGATACAGCTGGTATACTGTTTACAGAGAATCTTTTAGCTGATGTCAAAAAGTGTATTTGTTTTAAGAAAGGGTTTGACTCTGCCTTTAAAATGTATTAAACATTCCAAATATTACACTCTTGTGCTTGTGTGTAGCAGTCTGGTGGTGTTTCAGTTGCAGTAGTGAAGGGATAAATGGGATAATGGCATCTAAATTAGCAAACATTTCAGGTAGCAAGTTTGTTGCAACTTTTTTTTTTTTTTAAACTTCCCTCACAAATTCCATTAAAACAATTTTGCATTAAAACCAATATATATCTTAGACTGATTTTATTAAATTTCGGTTAGTTACATATCCTTACTAAAGCCCCCACTCATTTATTAAAAATACTCTGACAATGTAGCTATAAAAGTTCCTGTGAAATAAAAAAATCTTTGTAGTAAGTACCCTTGTCCATCCATTGTGAATACTGGTTTATTTTTATTCAGTATGCCTTTATAGGGTATGTTAGTGATCTGAGCGTGAGACTGGAGCCAGAAACAACTGCTATCTAATCCTAGCTCTGCCAAGGATTTGCTGTATGGCCTTGGACAAATCACTTAAATCTGTGTCTCATTTTCCTCATCTGTAAAGTAAGAATCACAATTTCTCAAAGAAAAGTTATGTTGATTAAGGCCCCAGCACTGCAGCTATTTATGTATGGGCAGATAAGGACTTCACTGGAGCTCTGTGCAGGTCCAGTTGTCTGACTTCATGCAACAAGTTGCAGAGTGAGTCTAATTAGTGTGCTGAAGTAGAAATGTTATATTATTAATTAACATTATCAATGAAAATGTGCCCACATTTTATCCTCACCAAAACTTGTACTTGTCTTATATATAAATTGATTTTAGTCATCTTAAACTTTAGTATTATATGTCAGGCTAAAATTCTTGACTTTTTTTAATGAGAAAAATTCTTTAACCTGCATCTAGATTATGTATTTATTATATTGTATTTTTAGCATTATGTATAGAATAACATATAATGTGATTTGTCAATTTTTCCCAACATGGGAATTAATTTAGAACTAATCATAACAGTTTACTAATTTGTATTTACCTTAATTGTAGATTAATTTGGAAATAAAATTCCATCAGTAAGTGACCAGTACTGTATAGTAGTAGTAGCGTAGTGTGCTGGTCCAATACAAACTAAATGAGATTAAAGGATTGGTATGCAGTTAATGACTTTTAAATCCTCTATTTCATCCCTATGTTGTACATATTAGGGCAATTTGGGAGCTCTTTAATCAAGTGCTAAAGTGTCAGAGTACATTTTATGAATTGCTTTTCATTAGAAATTAAGTAGTGCAATAAAGCAATCTTGTCTGCATAATTATAAAGCTAATCAATTTACATTTATTTGGTAATGAAACACTAAAATTGTTAAGAATTTTCTCAAATCTTCTAACTTCAACTCTTTTTAGGATACATTGCTGTCTCAGATGTATACATGCTTTTATTCTATTTTAATCTTTTAACACAGATTTTGAGCTATAACAAACATGCATTTTCAACTATTTGTTTCATGTTAAATAATATATATTTCGTATATGGAGTTATGTAACTAATTCTATGGATACTCTTAGGCCTTGATCTTGCAAAGGCTCAGAACCTTGGAGCCTAACTCATAACAGTGTATCTGTGGCTCTGAGTGCAACCTGTGAAATGTCTTGGGTACTGGCTCCACAGCAGGCTTACTTGTTCTTGGGATAATGTGTCTGTCTTGGAGGATATTAAACAACATAAGCTTTACAGCAGGCAGTAGCTCAGTTGCTGTACAGGGCAAAGCTCCTCAACTCCTAATTCTTGGTCTGTTGCTTGGGCCCTGCAGAGGAAGAAAACCCATAGGAATTATTCCACAGCCTGGTGTTAATGAACTGGTCTACCTTATCTCATAATACAAGAACAAAGACAGACTAAATGAAATTGACAAGTTTAAAGTGGATAAAAGGTACTTTTTATGCAATATAGAATTCACTTGTGAAACTTGCTGCCACAGAAATAGGCAAGTAATTTAGCAAGGTTCATAAAAGGATTAGAGCCTTCTAGAAATAAAATTAGCATCTGCATTTACTAAATAAAAGATAAAAATGACAAGGGCTATCAGTCCCCTTACTTTAGGGTATAAAGGACTAAGGGCTTGAATCTGCTTAAATTGAAGTCAATAATAAAACTCTTATTGACTTCAGTGAGAACAAGGAGCAGGATCTTTTTTCAAATCCTGAGTTGAGTAAAGAACTTGCAATTTCCAGTGTAACCAAACCAGCAGGTTGTTTGGCATCTCTCTGCATTTGGTCCAGTTTAATCGCTGCTGGACTCAAGCAGCTTTTTTCCTCAATGTAGTGATATTGCATGGACTAGTCCTCATCTCTCTAAGGATTTGTCTACACATGAAAGTTAATTCAGAATAATTTAGGAATTTGAAGTGCATTAACTATCCATGTGTGGACTCTCTTATTTAATAAGATCATCCACATGTGGAGTTAATCAGAAATAGCTGTACTGGAATAACTCTCCATATAGACAAATCCTAGCCTGTAGTCATCATTGTGATATTTTAGATTGACCATAGGACAATTTTGCAACTGATGTGGCAATTCCTCTGTTCCTAAATATAAACCAGTGTGTGCATGTGACTGGATGTGTAAAGCAATGGGGGAAGGTTAGCTTGGTAAGTGAACACTTTTCAGTGTCTCGCTTCCAAGAATTCATCAGCACTTTCAGGATTATCAGTGAGTTTAAAAGACAATGAAATTTACCTCAATGGTGACTTCCAATAGTAGTAGTATTGTATATATTAGGGTTTCAGGATTTTTTTTCCACAGAAGAGCAAATATGTAAGTTGGTGGAGGAGAGTGTAGTTCTTTACTTAGATGTGAACAAATTGCTTTGTTCCATGATGGCACAGTGGGAAACAAAATGGCAAATTACACAGCCCACTTTCAAACTTTGGGGTATGAGTTCTCACTGGAAAAACAATATAAGCTACCAATAAGTTGGTGGAGGTAGTCAATACTTATAGACTGCTATTACTGTCTGTTTTTCCATGTCTGCCTCTGCTTTCCTCTATAAAAGGCAGATTTTCCCCCTCCGCTCTGGATATGCAGAAGATCCAGAATGCAGTGGAACCCTGTGCAGTCCACAGTGCCTGCATCTTGCACTTACGGCTCTTTGGGGCTCTACTTTTTAGTGCAGGGGTAGGTTTTAAAGTTGGGAGAGACAGGCAGACTCATAACTGTTTAGGTACAACTGTCAAACCTGGTAATAGGGATGTTTCACAATAGATACTGCTGAAGTCTTGGCTGTGGGACAGCCTTGGTACCACACCTCCTTTAAACCGTGTGGACTACTGTTGCTGATCAATGTGGACATGGCCAGTTTGGGATGCACACGCATTGGCTGAGCAGTGCCATATGGACTTACTAAAAATGGTAGACTGGAACAAAGGGAATGTTGCAGGTTACTGTGCCTCTTCACTCGACTGTGTACAGAAGACCTAACCTTTGTTTTTATATATATTGTACTAAATCCAGTGTGCAACTGATATCATTGTTACTTTATGGTTCTTATTTATCATTGTGGGCTGCATCCAATTCTACCTGTATGGCCCTGAGGATGTCAAATTGGCTGCAGCTGTGTGCTGATTGGGCCACAGGTTAAAAACTACTTTAATCACTGAATTTTTTTGTAGATCAGCAGACCTCTCCATCTTGTTTTACCTTCCAAATGTATAGTCTACCACCAACCTGCACCTTTTGAGTGTCTTGCTGAACTGGCTTCTTCCTGGGTTTGCTAATCTGAATGGTTTCATTAGCCGCAGCAAAAGGGGGTATGGTAGGATCATCCATAATCGCCAATGGGAATCGAGACACTGTGACTGTCATTATTTGGTGGGACTAGAATCCCCCTCAATCTCCTATTGAAAAGTCCAGAGTTCTTCAAATTGTAAAATGACCTAACATTTCAGTGTATATGTGCACAGTTGCTCATTTCACATGATATGCACGTATGACTGAGTCTTAAGTAATTACTTTTCACCATAATAAATGTTGATAATTATTTTTATAGTAGTAGTAGTATAATAATAGTGTGTAGAGAGGCCCCAATTGAAATCAGTGCCCCACAGTGCAATATGCTGAATGTACATGTAGTAAAAGATTGACCCCCTGCCCTGAAGAGATTGCATTTAGAGCTGGGTGAAAATTTTTGGCAAATAGTAAATTTGCTGAAAACTGCAGTTTCAGCTGAATAAAAAGTTGTTTTTTTAAAAAAGTCAAATCGATATTTAAAAACAAAAAGTTGAATTAAATTGACCAGAATGACTTTTTTTTTTTTTTTTCATTTTTATGCGAAAAAATGAAGAACATCAGTTTAGTTTAGAAACTAGCCGAATTTTTTTGGATTTTTCAATTCAGCCATTGAACCAAGAAATTGATTATTTGTTCAGCTCTAATCATGTTCTAATGTAATGGATATTTTGCTTAGTAACTTTACATCAGTAGGTGATGATATTTTGTCACTGGGACACAAAACTATATATTGATGCATGCTCCTGGCATAAGTAATCAGTTTAAAAACGGGGCTGTGGAGAGGCTGCTCCTAGTCAGAACACAATAGTGCTGCTTTGGTAGTGTATACTAGTATGAGACTTGTGTGTAGGTCAAGAATTTTGTCCCTACAATTTAAATGTCAGCTGGGCTGCTGTGGAATGGAAAGCAAATTTGTTCTGTTTGTTTACACCATCTTTCTTCCTATCCCATATTTTTAAAAACCTGCAGTACAAACATTTCACTTTCTTTGACATGATTTAGTTTTGCTTTTAGTCATAAACTTGTTCTAAGCATTATTTTTTCACTCTGCTTAATGTTCAACTCTTCTGTCATGCAACGTCTGGTAAAAGTTGACAGTTAAAGTGAAGGACGAGATCCTTGAATATCAGTTCTCCTAAATGTTTGGAGAATGTAACACTGATTTTTATCTTGGTGGGTAATGTATGTAGAAAACCCATTCTTTCACAGCTGAAAAGACTGGTATTATCAGTTCCTTAATGAATCATTCTCTTGCTGTTTGTGACGCACCCTTGTTGAACAGGGAGTTGTAACATGTTAAAGGAAGTTCTGCTCGATCTTGCATTCTTAATTGATAGTTATCTATGAATGCTCATGCAGATAGGTATTCTGAGGAGAACCCAATGTTTGGAACAACTTTTCTTATTTGTGTGGGTGGAGATTGGGCAGTTTGTGTTAGGGCTCAAAGGCAGCTATAAATGTCATATAATAATTTGAAATAAAATACTCCTCACATGTAATGCAAAATAGCAAAGGCGAGTTATACTACTCCTAATGTTGATATAGGATTAATTACAAACAAGAAACCTTAATTAGGCTTTCACTACTAGAAACTCTAGGGAGATCAAGAGGAAAAAAGCCAACGTTGTTATAGTTCTAGAGGGATTGATTTCCTGGGTCAGATTCTGATACTCTTACTCATGCTGAGTAGCACCTTACTCTGCAAGTAGTCTGATTGAATTGAATGGGATTGCTTGCACAGTAAGTTAGTACTCAACATGAGTGAGGGTGTCAGAATCAGGCCTGAATGAGAAAATACTAAAGAGACT
Source organism: Emydura macquarii macquarii (assembly GCF_026122565.2). NCBI lineage: Eukaryota > Metazoa > Chordata > Testudines > Chelidae > Emydura > Emydura macquarii. The sequence goes on along the minus strand of NW_027132618.1, from coordinate 676,010 downwards.
AAACATGTGCCTTGGCTAAGGGACAGCTGAAGGGAATGGGGAGGCATAACTATCAGCAAGTATTTGAAGGATGTAAATACCAAGGAGGGAAAAGAATTGTTTATAATCATTCAAGGGACTATAATTAGGAGTAATTAGGTATCATTAAAAAAGGAAAATGTAGGCTGAATATCAGGCAGAATTTTATGACCATGGGACTTGCTGCTTTGTAGAATAGTCATTCAATGGAAGTGGTAGAAGCCTCGCTTTTAAAATTAGATTGAACAAAACCAGAAGACAATGTTCTGGTGAGAGCACTTGTGTTTTGGTGGGGAGCTATAAAAGTTGTATATCATCTAGACTTACTCAATGACTCTTTCTAATTTGGTCGAGGTTGGCATTCATCTTTGTGTTTTTATAAAATGGTGGGGGCTAATTGCTTATAAATGAATACTAGTGCACTTCTACCATCCTGCATCAATTACATATTCATCTGAGAAGCCAAAACTTTTTCTGGTAGATTGTGTCATTTTATTGTGTGGTTAAGGCATAGAACTGTGCATCTCTTTGTACCTCTGTTTCCTCTCCTGCAAAACGAGACCTGCCTAACTCACAGGAGTGTAGTGTGACTTAGCTCATTGATATTCATACTGTGCTTTGAGGTCCCTGGGTGGAAGTCTCTCTAAAAGTGTAAAGTATCCTCTCTATTCTTTCTTGAGATAATTATTTTTAAAGGAACACTGTCAATATCTATAGGTTCAAAGATATAGCAATTTAAAAACATTCACTCACAGTAGAACTTCATGATGTCTTACATATAATTACATTTCTTTGGGTCCACAATGGCCAACACAGCTCCCATGTTTTGCTGTGCCCAGCGTTCCCTGCATGAAACTTGTATATTATCTTTTATCAAAAGATCTCAAAGTGCACTAAGTTTTTGAGGTGTATACGTTTTATTTTGTCCAATTTACAGGTGGCGAAGCTGAGAGATGGAGAAATTGTGATTTGACCAAGGTCACCCAGGGAGTCAGTTGCAGAGCCAAGGTTAGAATCCAAAATTACTTTCATTTTTTTGCCTACACAGCATGCCACTGCTACATATTTAATTTTTAGAGGGTTGGATCATCTAAAGATGTTGGTTGGCCTTCAACATCTAGATAAATAGTAGGTGAGAGGTGAGCAATGGTGCAGGGATTGGTTTCCAAAATACTGTGTATTGTAGCTAATAGCTGAGTGGCAGGGGGAGGGGGTGAACGTGACTTGGTGGATAGTTTGTAGGCATTGGTGGGGAGAAAGCACTGCAGGCCAGATCCTGTGAACAAGATAATGGAGGCACTATACTGGGCAGTTAGTGTTTACAGGATCTTATCCTAAGGTAGTACAAACTATCATTTTCATTTATTTATTTTACCTTCACAACACCTTGCCTTGCAGTCCTAGGAAGGAGACCATCAATCAAATTAAGATGTTAGAAATGTTTTTTTTCTTTTTTGCCAAATGCCTATTTGTTTTTAAATTGTTTTGTATACAGTAGATAGGAATTCAGTCATTTTAATTAATTGTAAATTTTTTATTTAAAAATCAAAGGCACTGTAAGAAATCTCCAGAAATGTTTTCCCTAAACTATCTATCCCTAATAGGATATGTTTAGATTTCTGTTCTGTGTTCATGCTTAAATTTTCTTAACAGTTGGTTTAATATACAGTTACATGCTATTTGAACTGTCTGTGTTTATGAATTTAAATCCTTAAAACTGGCTCATTGCTATAAGTAATTAATCATTTCAATAAGTAATGAAGCTTTTCAGGAAGAAAATTTCCATTCTACATTAAAAAAAAAAAAGTCAAGTTTACATAAAAAGGGATTCACAATTTGTTACAGACTTGTATGTCACAGTGGAATAAATGAAATTCTATTGCAGAGCAGTCCGTATCAGTTTGAATTGAAAGAATAAGCATTCGTGGAAGAATATCTTTTGCAATGATATGGTGTATGGTTTTTAGGAAGTTTGCTAAAGGAACTTGAGCTATAGTGAGTGCAGCAGATATTTTACACTGATATATACTATCAGTTTCTATATATCTAACTTTAACTTTGAGGGACCAGGAATGTATTTAGAGAATTTTGCATAAAGCAAAACAGAACTATCTGACACTTGTCAGTGTTTTCACATTTGATGAATATGAATATATTTAAAAGTAGATGGAAGTGTTGACCATATTATTTCATCTGTAATGTATAGTGAGTCTAGAAAAAATATGGAGATTCATCTGTGGAAGCCACAATTCATTTCTGCTTGGAGTTTACTAATACTCAACAGAAATAATGGTGCAATCCTGCAATCTTCACTCAAATGAATAAGTTTTATGTGGGCAGTCCTGTTGGCCTCACTTGGCCTACTCTCTTACATAAATGGTGCAGAAGAATGAATATTTTGTGTTGCATTGTAGCTGCTTTGTTTTGCCTTTATATAAAACATTGTTTTTCTTTTCTCTCAAGAAAAGAGAAGACTATAGAGGGATCTGCTCAAATCGACATATGTCATGTTTATAGCATAAACCCGCTGAGCTGGATTTACCTAGCCAGAAGAAAAAATGACTAGGATAAAGAACTATTGAGTTTATAGAAGCATAGTTAAAATAGACCATTGTGTCAGTAGTTCAGCATAAATTGGGAAACTGTGAATGCAGGGTTTTTAACAAATCTTTGTGACTCTTCTTTCACTAAATAACTGCTTTTTTTTAAAGCTACATTATTTAAAGAAATGTACTTGTGTAAACTAGCAAAAATAATTGAATGGATTTTAGTAAGTATGTAACTTAAAACAAAATAAACATGAGTTCATATATGTAAACTTACCTGATATGTATGTATATGAATTCTTGTTTTAAATTTCACACACACAACAGCAACTCAATAATTTGCGCTAATGACTGTGAAGACCATTGCGAATCCTTGAATTTTATGATTTGGTAAAGGAGCAAATGATATAAAGAAAGATAATGCTAAAGACACAATGTGCTTTATTCATTTATTTTGACAATTGTAGTTGTTTATAACAATTCAGGGTACATCTACACAGCAAAAAAAACCCCCAAAAATCAACTCCCCCCAAAGATGATAGTGAGTCTCAGAGCCCCAGCCCGAACATGTGAGCCTGAATCAGTTGACTGAGCTCAAGGGTAGGTCTGCATGGCAGTTAGACACCTGAGGCTGGCCTGTGCCAGCTGATTCAGGCTCGCGGGGTTTGGGCTAAGACTGTTTAATTGCTCTGTAGATGCTCAGGCTTGGGCTGCAGCCTGATCACTGGGACCCTCCCACTTCGCACGGACGTAGAGCCCAGCCTCCAGCCCTAGCTTGAATGTCTATACCGCAGTTAAACAGCCTCTTAGCCTGAGCCCCACGAGTCTGTGTCAATTGGCACGGTCCAGCTGCGGGTATTTAATTGCAGTGTAGACATATCCTGAGACTTAGCACCACAGGTTTTTCTTTGCCGTGCAAACATGCCTTTAGCATACCACTTAAATGGTAGTGCAGTATAGTTCTTAAAGATAATAAAGGTTTAGTAAAATGGGAACTCACTTTATCTCTTTATTATAGGGCTTGAAAACTTACCTAACATCTACTAGCTTGAAGGTTAAGTCTAGCTAGGGTGAAAAATATTTATGTTGTTACACACTCTGCAACTAATATATCAGTCAACTCTCTATTTAAAACATTTTTAAAAAATTATAATTTGCACTGTCCCTCTTGCTTTTGTTATACTTCCTTTCCTTTCCTGTCTTGATGCCACTTTTTTTTCTTTAAGTTGGTCTCTTCCTTAAAACTGCCAACACGGTTGACAAGAGCTTGTCTTCACTAGACAATTTGATTGTGCTAGGGCACAACCTTGAGGAGCCTAACACAATATTAGGCATGATTTTGCTGTCAGTGTGGATAAGTGGGTTTTAACACTTCAGTCACAATCAAGTGACAATTTTAAGGATTGCTTGTCCTATCTTTACTGAATGCAAAGTCAAGTTTACCATTGCAGTGTTGCCTGCTCTAGTGACTTTATCTTGAGTCTTGTGATATTTGGTGTTAAAGCTACAGCTGTTTCAACTAAGACAGTTCAAGAGAATCCTTTCATTTAAAAAAAAGTTTCTAGTCTCATGGTTATAGAGGAAAAACTTGAAAATGTGAACCAAGTGCAGCCTAAACAGTCAGAAACCAGAGGGCAAATAAAAACAGTTCAATGCTTTTTATTTTTAGTCATAATTTTTAAGCCAATCTCATGTTTTTTTGAGGCCTGATTTGCGATTTTTTTTAATACCTTGATTAGTACAGAACATTGTGTTAGTTAACATGGTTCTTCAAGGTTGTATTCCATCATGATCTTATTTTCTAGTGAAGACAAGCTTTTATGCCAGTTAGTGAGATGATTTTTGTCCATTGGAAATTGGTCTTCGACCATCAAATGCCTGGAATGTAAATCATGTGGTGGTTTTATACAAATAAACAAAAAATCCTTTTAGTCACTAACAACTTGGGCTGTATTTGAACTGCTGACCTAAAGGCAAAAGGTTTTGTGCCCCATTAATCAATTCCTCAACCAATCCTTTTTAATTCATTTTAAATTAAAATTTTCACCTGTAATATAAAACATGACAGACATACTTTACATTTAATTTTCTTGTTATTTGTACTGTTTCTCTCTCATTTACGTTTATTTACACACACACACACACACACACACACACACAAATCCCTTTTTTCTAGGCTCTCTACCTCCTTCCATATATTTTCTGTTCCACTCTTCTCCACCTCCAAAAAAAAAAAAATCTGTGCTCTACATCTCTCTTCTTAATTATCCAGTCAATCTCTATATAGCATCCACAGTCATCCATGTACTCAATCATCCACCTCTTTTATATAAAGGACTTGAAACATTTAGAAGAACACTTAACAGCAGGAGGACTAAACAGAGTGGGGAAGGGGGGCGCGGAGGGCTATTGTCCAGGGACAACGCCCAGGTGAGAAGCCAATGGAATGGTACTTGGATTCCTACAAGGGTGCTCTCCCTGAGTCCCCTGAACAGAGTCCCCTTTTGTAGCTTCTGACTAGTAGGTGTTGGATAGATTTGAAACCCTTCTCTACACTCAAACCTAGCTGCTGAAAGGAAAAAAAAGCCATTTCTCTTTTATTTATCCCCTTCCACTTACTCCTTGGTACTGCAGGAGTGGAGGGAAACTGAGATCAATCTAATCTTCCTCTCTATTACTCCATTTTTTTAAGTCCTTGCTGGTGAGTAGATCCATTGTCTGTCTCTGCTATTGCTCATAGCCTTCCTAAGGAGCAGCAGCAGCATGAAATTGACTAGACTCCTGACAGTTTCACTGCTCTGGGTGAAGGAATGGTTGTTCCAGTTTTCCTTTTTACTCCAGCTGCTAAGATCTTTTTCTAGAGTCCCCTCCATTTATTTGCAATGATACCATGGTGTCTGGTCTCTTCCATTGTGAGAAGGTGGTTTCTGCCATTAGGATGATCCAGCTTGCTGTCAGAGTCTGGGCATGAGGCATGTCATGTTGTTCTGACACCAGGTTAATGTGGTTTAAAATAACCTTGACCAGCCCTTTAAACCTGGTTCTGAAGTGCCACATTGATGGGATGTGGGACTGCAATTTGACTAATAACAGACATGGAAGTAACAAAACAAGATAAACACTGAATTATATGGTGTTTGCAGTCACTGACAGTATTAAATGTTTCTTGTGTGGTGAGCCCGGTCACCAGGGGATCTTGCCAATGTACCACTAAATGTAAGGACAACAGTAAGAATATGGGGCCCAAAAATAGAAGGGAGGGTGCTAAGGTTGGGGCATCACAAGGACAACAGAAGTCCATGCGTGCACTTCTGGGATCTGCATTGCCTCATTGCCCTAGAGATGATCTGCTGTTCAGGGGTCAGCCCCCTGTTGTGACCTGATAGTCTGTGCTTGGATAGAAACAAGTCCTAGAATATGTCTATTCTGCATAGCTTGTGTAACTCCCGTTGACTGCTGCTGAATTTTCAGGTAAGTGTAGACCAGGGCCTACACACTGAGGAGTACCTCCTTGTGAAGTGAACAGCTACAAATGATGGAGAGGTTGATTGTTTTTTTAAAATGCCTAAGCTTTTGGGAGGCCCCTGAGCTGCTGGCTGTGGCTGATGGTGGATCCATGCAGGCTTCTGGGGAATAGGTTTGTGCAGTGCCAGGTGGCAGCTCCATGCCTAAGGTTCCCAGTGGTGCCCTGCTTATCCCGAGTGTGGTGAGCCCACTGGCTTCAGATCCTGCATACCATGGTGATGATGCAGAGTCTCAACCTCAGGCTGCTCTGCCCCCTACTCCTATGAGGATGGATGTGATCGATGTGCCAGCTGCTCCTCATATGTTTGGCCCCCTCTTGAACAATGGGGATGCTGCAGCAGGAGCCCAATATTCTGAGTTGGTGGAGTCCAAGAGAAATGAAGAGGATGATGTCTCTGACTTCTTGCTCGTCCTGGATGTCTTGACCAATCAGCTGGACAGGAAGGGTGGGTAGCATGCAGAAAGTCAGTGACTTTTGAGATGACACTAACAGGAAGTGGGGAATTGAGGTTGAGGTCTGTTTCCCTGATCTGCAGACAGTGTTTTATTCATTTGGCCGCTCTTGCTTTGAGCAATACCTCATTTGATTGCAGGAAATATCTTCCATCTCAAGAAGTTCGTAGGCAAGATCAGAAAGCATGCAGGGACGGTTCAGGGTGTTAAAACTCCCCTAAGACTTTTGTATCTCCAGGTACTCCCGTTCTTAATTGTTTCCCTCTGGTCTCTGGCTTTCTCCTCCTAGCTTCCATAGTGCTGCTCAACCCTTGCTCTCTGAATATTGTGTACCAAGGTGGTTATAAAAGGGCACAACTTGAGGTTCTCTGGCAAAATCTGGCCACCTTTTTTGCAAGAGACTTGTTTGGATCCTGATGACCAAGAAGCTGTCTGAATGAAGAGGAAGGGGAAGCTTGTTTGAGCCATGGCTCTGATGTCGGTGCTGGGGTGGCTGTATTTTTCTGCCAGAGTGCTGCTCTCCTCTGTGAAGGAGATGATGCAGGGTCAGATGGAGGTGTGTACTGGTGCTTTGGTGTTGAGTTTTTTTTTTTTAACTGTCTGTGCCCCTACTCTGGAGCAGGACCATGTTTCCTTTCTGCAGATCCTCACCCAGCTCCTGCTTGGCATTGGTCCTGGATACTGTTATTGTCTGCGGGGGTGGGGATGATGACTTCATCTGTACTGTATACTGTGTTTTAGATAGGAGCCATCCCGAGCCACACCCTCTGCTGTCCAAGAAGCTGCATTGTCTCTTGTAGTCCTTTGGGTTAGCGGATGACTGGCAGTTCTCTCACCTCGCTGTTAGGCAGTACTTTGGCTCAAAGATCTCCCCAACCACATTTCTGCGGCTAGACTGGATTGTTTTTATGTTATAAAAGTCCAGTATGAATATGTTTGATTCTTCATGTCTCCCACTCACTTGTCTGACCATCACTGTGTCTCTGTCAGTGTTTTCCCTTTTCTGCCTGTGCTTCCCACTGGTGCTTTAACACCTAATTGTTTCAGGACCTGAATTTCATCCAGGTATTAGCTGTGTTTTGGGAGCAGTGGCAGCAGCAAAAGTCCTTGTAGGAGTCCCAGAGACAGTGGTAGAACACCAGAAAGCTCCAAATCCAGTTGTTTTGCCAACAGTACACCCAGGCTGTTGTGTGGGTCTTGTGTCATGCTGTGAGTGCCTTGGAATGGGACAGCGTGGATCTTCATGGCAGGTTTGATGTGGGAAAGCTGATATCAAAGTATCAGCCTTCAGGGCGCTTGCTGCAGGAGAATGTTGTAGGGAGCTCTGGTTTGGACCCATTTCACTCAGCTGCATGACACTTAAGCTCCCATGAGATATTTCTTTGGTTTGGAGAGGAAGACTGTGGACTGTCAGCAGATTCGCTGTCTCCAGCTGCCCAGGGCATGTCTGACATCTGATTCTGTGGGAATCGAGAAAGCATCTATGTCTTTCTATGGTGCTTTGTACTCACTTGAGTCCTGTGACATGCTGGCAATGGTGGATCTGCACCATGGGTTACCCTGTGTGACTAGCGACGAACAACGTCTGGATATCCTTCAGTTCTTGCAGGAACTCTCTGTTGTGGTCCAGCAGCTCTCTACAGGCATGGCCTCAGGAATACATGGGCTGTCCTCTAAGTTTTATAAACATTTCTAGAATCTAATTGGTCCTGATATTTTTCCTGGTAGTACTGGAGTGCCACAAGAGGAAGGAACTGTCCCTCAGTTGTCACGGAGCAGTAATTAGCCTGCTGCTGAAGAAAGGATACCTTTATGATGTGTGGAACTGGAGATCTATTTTCCTTCTCTGTCCCAATTACAAATTTCTATCCTATCCTATCCGGATACGATGTTTCATTTTTTCCTCAGTTGTTCCTCTCTGATTAATCTCTTTTGGTTTTTTTTTGTGGTAGCTTTTCAGTGGCTGGGAACTTTGTTTTTCTCTATGCTTGAGTTTATTCTGGGAGTGCGATACATTGCCTGTACACAACTTGTTTTTGTTGGTGATTGTTGTTGTTGTTGTTACTGGGTCATGCTAAACTGGCCATTCTGAACTTTCCCAAGGACAAAGTGACAGGATCAGAGGGTGTGATGTACTGGGATTGTTCTGCATGCTGATTGTGGCCTGCCTGTGGATTCATTACACCTTTTACAAACTCACTTGTAATCTGGATTCAGATCAGTTGATCTGATGCATTAATAATGTCTTGAGCAAACGTGGTACTGGTGACGCTGTAGTGATCCATGCACAATGTTTGTTTGGGGTGATTAATTGCTATTTATTCTCTTTTCTGAGTATATTTGTTTTAATGACATTTTGAATATATTTAAATGTGATCTTATAGTCAATAAAGGTGTTTTTTACATCACGTCTCTCCTCCCCCTCCCCTTCCCATGCCCCACACCAAAGTGCCTTCCTGACAAACATTTCTTGGAAACTGCTTTATAGAGATTGAACTGATACATCGCCACAAAACATTTTGGCTTCAACAAGACAACATATTTTGCTGAAATAACAATGTTCTGACTGACTCTAGTTCTGAATAGGCAGAGAACCTGCCCACATATCTTTCTTGCTTGTACAGTCTATGTGCAGATTTGGGAAAAAAGCACTGCATTGGTTTACACTCACTTAACATTTGGAAGGTTTTGTTCCTTGCCATAAGTGCTAGAAACTTAATTAAAAAACAATGTATGCTTTAATTTTTTATGAATTGACACTAGGAATTCATGGGAGAGGTCCTAAACAAGCCATTGTTTCTCTTGGAAGTACAGCAAGACTTGTGGACACAGTGAAAAGGACCAGACTTCAACTACATAACTGAATGGCACAGGGCACATTTTCTTCATTTTCTTTTAATCATTTCTGAAAACATATTAAAGAAAACAAGGCGGGAGAGGAGGAATCCCTAACCAATCACAAGGACATAGGTGTACTGGTTGGAATGTATCCTTCAACCCATGTAAATTTGCTTTATCAACTGTCTGATGCCAAATCACAATGAGAACTGGGGTGGCTGCATGAGAAAGGCAGAGCAGAAATGCCGAAAATGTTCTCATACAGATTTCTAATGTTCCCTGTTATCTCTACGCACCATTCACTTTTGTTAGTTACTCCTATCAGTTAATCCTGCTAAGAACCCAAACCATTAGTACCAGGTTGGTGTTACCCAACGGTACAGAAATAATGAGAAAGGAGTAGAATAAGTGGTCACTTGGACATCAGAGCAAATGGGCTCCATTCATGAGATATAAATACTGTCCTTTTGTACTGCGTGCACAGGGGCTAACAAAATAAAAAAGCAAATTGTATGGAATGGCTCTGTGTGAGAGACTTCAGTGTGAGAAGTCTTATTGTTTCAGCTTTTACCACAGTTTCTCACTGTTCTCTAGTATTTTCTGTAACAACATCTGAACTGTGTGATGAATTCTAAGTTATGACACAATGAGAATTAAAGATGGCTCCAAACTACAAAGCTGAACATCTCTGAATTTTGGGAAATTTCAGATCCATGTCCAAACTTTGAAGCTTAGATTCCTCTTTAACTGGAACTGTAGTGTGCTGCATCGCTGGTCCCCCTGTTTCCCTTAAGTTTCCACTCCCCAGATACAAAGGACTCCCAGCCTTCTCATTTGCAGTCACCTGTGTTCATTTATTTACAGCGCATGCAGTCAGTTCCCAGTTCCTGCCCCAGGTACTCTAGGGGCTCAGAGGCTCAGGCTTGCTCACCCCCCTGGCCAGCAGAAAGACTCGCTCACAATCATCCCTCTGCCCTGCTTGGCCATGCCCCTCTCTCTCCTAGTTTCCTGCACTGGCCTATATACCCTCCCTGTCCAGGTCACCAGCTGTTCCCCCTTTGACTCCTTAGTCAGGGTTCTGGCTCAGCCTAACTCAGTGCAGCCAGCTGTCACTTGCTCCCCTTGTAATTCCTGGCTCCGCTGGCCTGCTCTGATCAGCTCAGCCCCCTGGGTTAGGGGCAACAGAGATAGCTGAGGGTTTACCACCTTCTGCTCTGCCACAGGAACTTTTAAGAACTACAGGCACATTCAGTTAAACTTATATATTACACACACGTTATTGAGTTTTTAAGCCTTGCTTACGATGCATTCTTTAAATCTGCACAAAAAACCGAACACTCTAAATCCACTCAGTTATTAGCTTAGTAGCATACCTCCTAGGTGTCATCTACTTCTGTGCAAAAATCTGTATATTTGTTATATAGGTATTTAAATACATTTAATAAAAATAATGGTTAATTTCACAGTTAAATGAACAATTAGGAAATTAATCAAAATAATTTTTAAAATGAGGAGCCCTACTTTACAGTAGTTTTGAAAGGCTTTGATTTCCAGTGCTTGCAAATGGTAACACAGAACTCTGCATTGACAGACCTGAGCCACCTTTTAGGATTTGCATAGAAATGACAGCCCCTAATGAGCAGAAAAGCAGCCCCCATACCCTGAATGGTGTTACTGAAGAAGCATTGCGTATTTATAAAAGCTGGTTGGAACATGTTTTTAAAAATACCTACATGACTTACTAAATATTTATTTAAGTATCTGTTGTGTTATGACTAAATCATTTTAGGTTTCCTGTCAGTTGTCACTGCTTTGGAAGTGGCTTAAGCTAAACCGGAAAAAGGCACTCTTATTCTGGAATAAGAAAATTCACACACACAGTTATTCTGGAATAGCTATTTTACTTTAAATTCACCTCCTCCCTTATTCCAAGTTTTGCTTTCATGTATAGACATGCCCTTACTACCTACGTTGATGTCTCCCTGTAATTTTGCCTCATTCCTGAATATGTGGGTTTTATGTGGGTGAACTGTAACTTGGATATTTGTTTGCTTCTTAAAATTACTCTGGGCGACAATCATTCCCTCTGTTTTTGCAAGTGAAGGGAACCTCAGTCAGATGGATCTGTACTGAAGGGTGGAAAAGAGAAGAGAAACTTCAGGAATTTTCTTGGAATTGTTCTGTTTACAGCAGGGCTTGCTTATGGATCTCCATAGACACACACTGAGCCCCTGAGAGCTTATGCGTAGCTACACTACTGACTCATCCTCTTATAACCCATGTTGCCATCATGTGACTTCCCCCACCAGTTGTGCAGTAGCAGTCACAGAGAGACCCAGAAAGAGTTAACATGGTTTGAAGCAACATTTACTTCTATTCATACAGTCCCATGGTCAGCAGAAGCTGAGGATGTGGAAAGCGGGTGCTTCCATGCTCTTTTCTCCCCTAAATCCTGGAGTACCAAATCTCAGAACTGTAGCAGAGAGCTTCTGCTTTGCCAATGGAAGAGATGAGGGCGGAGGTGTGAATCTTACAGCACCATTGCCTCATTTCCTGCCCCTATGTGTGGGTTTATTCTGAAAGCTTCACAAGCAAATCTGGGGGAGTGGAGGAGGAAGCTTTATTATGGGAGTTCTGGCTGCCCCGGTTTCTATATCACAGTTATACTTGCCGTGGTTTTTAATCACTGGTTGATTTGATAGGAACTTGGAATATTACATTTTTGGGATGGAAAACAGCCATTAGTTATAGCAGAACTCGTATATTTGCATATACATTTAAACTGAAAATTTCCTAGCATTCTAATTATTCAAAATATGTATGGCAATTTGTGCCTCTGCTGGCTAAACATTCAAAGCAGAAGCCCAGGAGAAAGAGTACAAGTGACTTGCTGCAATCAGCAATCTTTGGGTTGGTTGGTTGGTTGGGTTTTTTTATACTGCAAACAATTTTAAATTTTGCCAGTCAAAGTTTTGCCTTCAATACTGAATTAATGGCATCTTTTTTGTTCTGAGATGGAACCCATAGGGTGGGAACACTGAGCTCAGGAAACTCAGCAAGGTTTTGTGCACACAGCTTTAGATGATTATTCTCTCTTCAGGGAGGGTTTTGGGAGCTATAAAAGGGGAGTATTTTGCATTTCCTTTGCCTCCCTCTTCAGGGAGGGTTTTGGGAGCTATAAAAGGGGAGTATTTTGCATTTTCTTTGCATTTCTCCTGGCTCCCTTTTAGGGGATTTTCTGACTCTTAGTTCCTCTGCTCACTTCATGGGAGAGAAATGCAGGGCCATTAGTTTTTACAATTGGGTATCCTAAGTGTTTGCTTTAAAATGTATCTTACTCTCACAAGTATCTACAATTAAATGTCAGTGTTTATTGAGTAAAAAGGATTCAGGCAAGAGAAACAATTGGTCTCTTAGGGTATGTCTACACTGCAGACTGCGACTTTCACCTGCCAAATTTTAGAAGTTGCAGGAGCGTGATCACACCACACTCCTTGCACCAGGCTCTTGCGTCCCCACTCACCACGCTTGGGTTGACATTCAAACTAGCCGCGGAGGCTTTTGGGAAGCCTGTCGGCCTCCCATGATGCAACATGCTCCCTCCCCCTCCCTTCTTATCCCAAACAAACTGCAAATGTTTTTTCACGCCATTTTTCTATGCCGCTTGCATGCCATTGTTGGAGAGACACAGTGCAGAGTTGAGAGGCTCCATCACTGTGAGCATCACAAATACCTCATGGCTTATCCTGCCATATTTTCAAAGGCGAGACAGGAGCTGCAGCATGGAAAATAGTGATGTTACTGAGGCCACCCTGCTACAAGCCATAGAGTGGAACAATTCCTATTTGCTGCAGCTGTCATGCATCATCTTCAGTCTGTGGAGCGCCAGTTCTGGTCCTGGGAAACAAGCACAGATTGGTGAGATCGCATTGTTCCGAAGGTGTGGGATGATGAACAGTGGCTGCAGAACTTTCGTATGCGAAAGGCCACTTTCTTTGAACTTTGCGCAGAGCTGTCCCCAGCCCTGAAGCATGTGAACACTCTCTTGAGACCAGCACTGCCAGTGGAGAAGCGAGTGGCCATCACTCTATGGAAGCTGGCAACCCCAGACTGCTACTGGTCAGTTGGGAATCAATTCGGAGTCGGTAAATCCATCATTGGAGCTTCCTGTGATGCAAGTGTGGAGGGCCATCAATAGGTTTCTGCTAAGAAGGGTAGTGACTTTGGGAAAGAGCAGGACATAGTGGATGGGTTTGCCGCAATGGGGTTCCCAAACTGTGGGGGGGCAATAGGTGGCACGCATATCTCTATCCTAGCACCTGACCACCTTGCCACAGAGTACATAAACCAGAAGGGATACTTCTCAATGGTGTTGCAGGCCCTTGTGGATCACAGGGGACGTTTCACTGACATCAGTGTGGGGTGGTCTGGAAAGGTGCATGATGCATGCATCTTTAGAAACTCAGGTCTGTTCATGAAGATGCAGGCGGGCACTTTCTTCCCTGACTAAAAAATAAACATTGGGGATGTTGAAATGCCAATAGTGATCCTGGGGGATCCTGCCTGCCCCTTGCTTTCTTGGCTAATGAAGCCCTACACTGGGCACCTGGACAGCAAGAAGGAGTGTTTCAATAACAGGCTCAGCAAGTGCAGAATGGTGGTGGAATGTGTATTTGGCCATTTAAAAGCCAGATGGAGATGTCTGCTTACTAGGCTTGACATCAGTGAAAAGAACATCCCATCAGTTATATCTACATGCTGTGTGCTCCATAATTTGTGTAAAACGAAGGGGGAAATGTTCCCCCAGGGTTGGGCCATGGAGGCTGATAGGCTGGCTGCAATTTTTGAGCAGCCAGATTCCAGTGCTATGCTCAAAACCAACTGAGGAGTGTTTCGGCTTTGGGAAGCATTGCAAAATCGGTTTTTCAGTGAACTGCAGTAATGTATGTCTGTGCTGTGCCTTTATTTCCCATCCTCCACCCTCGCTCCAGCGGCCCACTCCCCTTTTCTCCCCACCCAAGCTATGAATGAATAAAGACAGATGTTTTTTAATGCTACACATTTTTATTTGTTACCCGTTTCAATGAGAGGGAAAGGAGGATAACTTACCATTGTAAAGTGTCACTGTGCAAGCAACTGGTTGCGTGCAGTTCTTAAAGGGGCCATCGTGTCCTTCTGCTCACCTCCACCGATGCGGAGTGCAGCACAAACTGCACCCTGCTCAGTCTCCTTCTAGACCACTTGGGGGTGGGGGCTGATGATAAAGTGGTAGGTGGTGGAGTGTTTTGGAGGGGCTGCAGAGGGAGTCTGTCCTGCTGTTGCTCTTTCTGGAGCTCTATGAGACGCCTCAGCATGTCAGACTGATCCCTCATAATACACAACATCTCCTGTTGCATATCATGCTCCTGCTGCTATGCTGATTTTCTGTGTTCCATGTCCATGTCTAGTTTTTTCAGAAAAGGACATCCTCCAGGCTCCGAGCTCTGTGTTGGTAGTTGAGGAGGCGTTCATTAGTTTGCTGAACATGTTATTCTGTGTGTGGGGTTTTTTCTGCTTCCTAATCTGGGAAAGTCTTTTAGCTGGAGTTCGGCAAGGGGGGGCCAAAGGCCAAGGTGTCTACTGTAAAAGCAAAGCACAAAGTTGCCATTGTTAGCTGACCCAAAGTAGTAAAGGAAATGTTACAATGTAAAAAGCACTCCCCTTCATGTTCACAAGGCTAAGCCAGACCTGCATTCCATTCTGCACATCTCGGAAGGGTCAGGCTGGCGTTACAGACATGGTAAGCAAGGGGCCCTTGCATCTGTTAGAGAGAGGCTTCATTAGCACTAAAATCCACAATCCACACCTGAGCAAGGAGAGGGATTGCCGGGCTCCCTTGTAACATTCCAAAGACCGGTTTGGGAGGGGATGGGCAGAACAGATTAGAGGACACCGCACGTGAATTGTAGCGGCAGAAAACATAGGGCAACCAGTGTCCCATCCCATAATGCCTATTGCAACAGTACTAAGACTAGGAATAGTCTTGGGGAGGGCGCAGGGACCCCATCCATGGTAGAGGAATAAAAAGGAGTGACTATATTGGTTGGGTACTTTAAATTTGCGCCATCTTTCCTAGGTGACCATGTGTGATATCAGTCTCCTGAGGGTAACGCAGGCGGAAAGGAAAGATTTGCTGCAAGCATCGGGGTACAGGCCTGGCCCTTATGCTGCTATGCTGTGTTCTACAATGATGCCTGCTCATTTAATAGCAGAGTGGCTGGGTAAAGTCTACAACCGTGGCAGAAGAAATAAGGCTGCCCTCTGCAGATACCTTCTGCAAAGGTTAACAGATTACCTACATGATATCTCAAGGAAACTTTCCACAGAGGATTCTCGGAGCATACCTCTGCACATAAATAGTCTGTTCTGGGAGTAACTCTCCACTGAAGTTTGCCACCACACAGTAAGACCCTCCCCTCAAAAATACAAACTCCTTTTAAGTAGCTTGACTGGGGACAGAACTGCAAAAAAAAGATTTGCCACACACACTCACTAGATGTGCCTTCCCCTGCATCTTGATCAGTCTCGCCGTCTTGTGTGTGGCTGGACTGCTCTGGGGAAACAAACAAGTCCTGGCTCTCAGGGAGAATGGATACCCTGCTCTCCTCATCATCATCTTCCTTGTCCACTGAGTCCTCCTCATTCGTCCTGGACTAGGATTCTTCGGAGGTATTGTTGCTGCTTGGTGGCACAGTGGTGGGGTCCCCACCGAGAATTGCATGCAGCTCCTCATAAAAGTGGCATGTTTTGGGCGAGGAGCCAGAATGGCTGTTAGCTTTCCTAGTTTTCTGATAAGCCTGCCTCAGCTCTTCGATCTTATCGCAGAACTGCTGCGTGTCCCTGTTGTGCCCCGTCTCCAACATGCCACAAAATATCTTTTTGTAGATATCTAAATTTCTTTTGCTGGCTCGGAGCTGAGTCAGAACAGACTCTTTGCCCCACAGGCTGATGAGATCTAAGGCCTCTGGTCGACTCTAAGCTGGAGTGTGTTTGGGTCTCGCAGTCACCATGAATAGTTCAGCTACAAAGCTCTTTCCACGCTGTCTAAACTGGAAATGGAAATTCAAAATTTCCCAGGTCTTGAGGTGAGGAGCTATTTCCCGTGTATGTGGCCACATTACAGCAGAGTGTGAATGTCCAGAGCGGTCACAATGGGACATTATGGGATACCTCCCAGAAGCCAATGGCGTTGATTTACATTGCGCTTTACCTACACAGGTGCAAATTCAACCCATGTAATTGAATTCAGTGCTATGCCTTTTGCAGAGGTGGTTTTATTAGGTCGACTTTTACCATGCTTTAAATGGACGGCACTTACGTGCCAGTGGAGACGTATATTTTAGGCTCCATTGCCAGTATAGACCAGGCCTAACATTCAAAATCTTTTCATTCTTACATGTTAGCATTATATTTAGCAGGGTTTTTTTTTTTTTTTAAATGCCAGCAGGAGGAAGGAGTTATGTATCTGTTTTTAGTTTAATAATCAGTAAACCACTTATGCATCATTCTACTTCTGACGTGCTGGAAGCTTGTTTTACATTTCATGCATAGCAATAAATATAAATCTTTAGCTAATTATATTAATCTGTCAGCCGCCAGACTAAGCCAGGGCTCTGCTTTAGGTCTCCAATAGCACTGGCCCAGGCTTCTTGTTTTAATTGCAAAAAAATTCAGTGAGTGTCCCAAATCCTATGGCTTCTTTCAGTGCTGGTAATGAATTATCTGTTGCCCATCTACATTTTCAGTGGAGTAATCACCAAGTGAGTATAGAATTCATCTTGTGTTTTTGATGGTGGGCATCTACACTGAGCTATGAAGGGTTATCTATGAAAAAGCTCTTTTTTACATTTTTTTTTTTTTTTTGTTACAAACATTGAACCATATCAAAATCTTGTAGCCAAAAGCTTACATTATTTGCTCATTTTTATTATAACATTTAAATTAAAGTGAGACAGAATACATGAAATATTAATAATTGTGGAGAGGGAGTGAGTAGCTTGATTGTTGCTAAAGGCCTGATGCTGGGGGCTGGGGCTTTCCTTACAATCAGGCTCAGAAGTCACTAAACAGGAGCAGGAACGAGGTGAAATCCTGACCCCATTGCAGTCAATGGGAGTTTTGCTACTGACTTCAACGGGAGTCAGAGTTTCAGACATTGAGGCTATGTGCACACCACATAGCCTATGATTGCATATCCTCTAACATAGATACAGTGTACAGCCACAGAATGATTGTTTCTATCAGCGCAGAACACCACTGCCTCAAATGATGTTAGCTACCTTGACAGAAGCACTCTTGTCAGCATAGCTGTGTCTACACTGGGTGTTTTGACAACATAGCTGTTGGACAGGGATGTGGTTTTTCAGAACCCTGACAGATGTAGCTATGCCAATATAATTTTTAAATGTAGACTAGCCGCCAGTTTACTTTTCAAAGAGGCATGTGTTCAGATCATTTTCAAAATTATAGGAGTAACTATTATTTATTATTGCTTTTGTGTCTCCTATGTGTTAGGCATTTCCCAAACACAAGATGCCATTCCTGCCCCATAGAGCTCTCAGTTGTAAAGGACAAGTAAAGTACAAAGAGTTGGGAGATGGATAAAACATACAAAGGATTACTTGTTAAGTAGTTATTGGGTATGCTCATTGGCCCTCTATTTAGCCATTATCTGTTGGCTAGATAAATCTGTTCTGGTTTCTTTAGATGTAACAGTAGAAGTGGTCTGGAGGACAGATGTAAAATGGCTCCTCTTGGCTTCTTCTTTGGCAGCTTCCTGATTTTTCATCCATTTTGGGAGAACTTCCTGTGCCATGGCCATAGACACTGCTGTTTTATGCTTTGGGAGGTGAATACAGTAATTTTTTTCCTGTATATAAGGAAACTTTCAAAATACTGTAGTCTTTGCAATAAGAAATTTCAGTGTTCAATTCTAATCCTTGGCTTTCTTATACTATGTGTATGTCCGTATTTTTAATTTTCCTGTGTTACAGATTTACAACACTAATTAAACCTGAACAAGCTGGGACAAGTGGAAAGACTGCTTGTCTGGTACGTTTTCAGCACACACCCTTTTCTGTCTTTGGTTGCAAAATATAAAATGACGTGATATTTAATTTGTCAAACCAAGTTGCCTTAATCTTACTCTGGAGTAAAATAAATAAAGTAAGTCAACATTTATACTGGGCTCTGAATTTGAACATGTTTGTTGATCTGGAATAGTTTGTGTATCCTATTCGGGTAGGAGGAAATATTAGCGACTGAATTTCTTTCTATTATGAAGAATCTACTAAACAAATTAAACGTACTGGATGTTCATTCTTTCCTCATATTTGCTATGCTTTTGTCTTCTCTATTTCCTTGTCTTCACTTTCTTCTGCTCCTTTCTATTCTGTCTTCCCTTGCTCCAACCTTTATCATCTTTCATCCTTAGTTATTCCCTCACGTCTTCCTCCTTCAGAATATCCTCTCTCTCACGTCCACTCTCAATCCTTTTCCTCCATTTTGCTTCATCACCACCGCTCTTAAAACTCAGCAACAGTCCAGTGCTTGCTAAGTGCAGGAGAGGTGAACAGAAGCGTGAATGCCATTTCCAACTCTAGGTCAGTAGCTGCCTGCATATAATAGCATGACAACCAAGCTACCTGTCGACTTGCCACTTGCAGCAGTGCCTAGAGTCTCAGACTCTGCTCAGATCTGACTGTACAGCCCTGTCTGTGCTATGGAAATTTTCTGACAACTTTCCACAACAGTTAACACTTGTTTAGCTCTGCTGGTGTTTGCATATTAGGAGACTGGGTGTAGATGGGCTGCTGGCATCTTTATCATAGTGTCATAACTCTTCTCAGATCAGCTCTAACACTGTGTTTGTTATTAATAATAATAATAGTATTATTATTAATTATTGTTATTATAAATAATAATAAAAGAATCTGCAGCAGCTGGTATCCCATCCATACTAAGGCTTCCAGTGCTGCTAACAGCAGTGGAACTGAACAGGTGTCAACAATGATGGGAAACTTTAAGAAGATTTCCATAGAGTAAGCAAGGGCCTATGTGTGAGGAAGATCTGGCTCATAGAGTTGCTCATTGTGAGATTTAATTGAGTGGGGATATGATTGCTTGGTAAATCTGTGCATGGTCCCTGAGGTGCACACATGCTTACCCAGCCCCACTGTCAGTTCCAAAAGTTCAGTTATCTGGGGTATCCTACAGGTGCCCAGTCTCCTGGGGTTTACAACAATCAAGACAAAACAATGTCTTGTGTAAAACCGACAGAGACTTTGTCAGTTTTCAGGGATACTTGTTTGCCCTATTTATTTATAAACCCCTGAAACTGTGGTGTTAATTCACATAAATACAGGGTGGAGTGTGATCATGGTGGACAAGAGTCAGTTTGTTCAGTTTTCCTGTAGGGAAGTGGATAGGCAGAAGTTGGTAAATGATTTTAGGGGCATTTATATTAGGGTACTATCTCATGTGTGAAATCAAGCACTCATATAGTACAGTGATGGAAGCCATATAAGAATCTAGATAGAATGTATTTCATAATATAGTAAGCATTATGGACCACACCTCCAAAACTAACAGTGGTGGCTATTCTGGAGGTGTGGGTGGTGAGAGAGAGAGCGTGCATGTGCAGAAGCAGGCATGTCAGACATCTGATAAAAACCAGTTCAGCTTGAATAAAAATGTAGTGACCTGGACTGCTCTTCATTTTTTGTGTACTGATCTGATTCATGAATTTCAGGAAACAACATCCCTGCTCCAGTGTTTTTAATGGTAATTTTAAGCGTCATCTGCTCCATACAATCTCAACTTTGTATTTATGTAGTGCCTTTCAAACAAGGACCTTGAGTACTTTATAAATAGCCTCTTGTCAACCCTTTCAGGTGGATGTTATCCCTGTTTTACAGGTTAAAGAATTTGCCCAAGGTAACAAACACTCAAAGTGTGTGGTGGAGCCGGAAACAACAGAACACAGATCTCCTGACTTCTAGTCTGGTGTTTTGACCAAAGGATCATCTCTGCCCTACATGCTGTAAGGTAAGCTATTTCTGATAGGGAAGAAGACTTCTTTATAAATTAAAGTTGTGTTTATATGTACTTTTAAATGATTGGAAAACTTTCCAATGGTAGATTATGCTGACAGCGCCATCTGGAGGGTAACTGGTATATTCATTAGAGAAAGATTTAGAGAAATCACCCTACAGTTTATTGAGGAGTACAAATTGTTCTTATAAATGACCTTTTGTTGATATTACCTGAATAAGATAATTTTCAGTGGTTTCAAAGTAATATAGGTCTAAGGGTCAACTTTCACTTTTATACTGTTATTTACTGTAATGATCTGTGAGTTTTGGGAATGTGATCAGTAAAAATGGAGGAAAAGAGACAGTTTTCTCCACTATTTATTCACATTACCACCAATCAGTTGTGCTCGACAGAACTGCACATGCCATTCATCCCCAAGACATGCTGAAGGAGAGCTTAACCTTGAAAAGCCTAAATCACACAAGTAGCCCCATTAGTCAGTGCGGCAACTTGCAAAAGAATTGCTCTTGGAGTAAGGATTTGAAGGATCCAATCCTTAACTGATATCCAGTTATCCACTATCCAATATGCTGAATCTAGTTGAGAAGGTTGGAAGTAACTGTCTTTTCCTTCACTTCACCGTAGGAGGGTTTTTTATGTTGTTCAAGAATACAAATGCCACTTTTATCACTGTCTTTTAGTTTGGCTGTAATTTTTTAAAATGTACTCTGAGTAATCTCTTGGAAGCAAGAATCTGTTTCCTTATAAAAAGGATCTCTTTCACTGTGCACATGCACTGACCTGATGAATGACTTCAAAAAAGTCACTGTACCTCCGTGTGCCTCAGATTTTAAATCTATAATGGGGAGAATGATATTGTACTATTATTTATTATGGAAGTGATTGTGACATATATTAATATGCATCAGAATCCAGGCAATAGGTAAACAGAGGCATTGCTCTGATTACAATATGGACATTCCAGTCCCATGCTTAAATCACTAATTTCAACTCTCTTCTGTAAAATCATATCTCAGTGCATTTATTTCAGTGTCATATTGCATACTAAAATATACAGTCTTTTACACTGTACATATTACAGTAGGACTGGAAATCCTTTTTGGATAATCATAGGATATATGAAAAATAACTTTTGTGTGCATGTAAAGTTCTTCTATGAAACAGAAAATGGAAAAACTTTAAAAGGGGCAACACAGCAGGGATTTTCAAGAGCTTTTTTATTTGACTATAAAAGCTTTATGTTGAAAAGCATGCATTTAAAAAAAAATCCCTCTATTCAATCCCTGCTAGTAAATCATTGGCGTTATTGGTATAATTGGCTTATGCCCAAATAAATTTGTTAGTCTTTAAGGTGCCACAGGACTCTAGTTTTATTGGCATTACTGTTGTTGTTGTTAATCCTTTGTACTGTGGTAGTACCAAGAATGCGGGGTCAGGGGCAGCCCTGCTCTAACCCCTTTATAAAACAGCCGAAGTGACATAAAGTGGCTGTAGAAGCCCAAGCACAGGCAGTTTAGAAGACAGCCAGAGGGCTGTCTTCTGAAAACTCCACTGCAAGCCTTACCTAGCATAGACGGTGTGTTGGGATGGGATCACAGCATTCAACAGTAGATTCTAAGCAGCACGGTGGCCCTTAAGGCAACTAGGGGAGGCTTCTGAAATTTAAACAGGCCCCAAGGACTGTCTTAAGTTACTCCAGGACTTCTCCATTGCCAAAGCAAAGCAGGACTAGGAGGGTAGAAAGGTGGCTCAAGGCCACCTTAACTATTCCCTCCCCCTGGGCTGCATGATCTGGAACAGCACAGAATCTCATACTTACGATCCATTGTGCTAGGAGCAGTACATTCATATAACAGAGATAATCCCTGTATCAAATAGCTCATAATCTAAATGATTGTAAGGCATTTTGTGGTTTTTTTAATCCATCATGAGTCCTGATGTCAATGAGGACAAAACTTTAAGTCTTCGTCTAATCACACAATTTTTCTGTTGCATTAAACTATTGAATGCAACTCAAAATAAAAAGATAAAATAATGGACTACAAATTCCAGACAGTGTCAGTTTTGTTGATAGTCTGATAAATCTAATTTCTTTGCTGTCCGCTAGGTGTCACTCTTGTTCCAATATTAGGAAGGCAGTAAAAACCCTTGGGTTTACAAGTGAAAGAAATAGAAGCCTATGTAAGAGATAAATTAAGTATGCCTTATTAAGATTTTCTCTGTATGTGTTCATAATTAGAAATGAGGCTAGCTATGTAACAGCTGAGCAAGCCTGAATCAGATGTTCAGCTTTGAAGTAACACATGTTTCTTTGAGAAGCTGCAAGAGGTCTGTTAGCTGGAGAGCAGTTGCCTCTGACAGATTGATGAAAGCATTACTGGTCTTGAATTTTCATTGGAATCCAGCCTCCATATCTGTAGTGGTTGCAGCAATTTCTGTGTGATCAAACACGAGGTTGATCCTTGGGTACGCTGGCATCCACAGTGGGCCCAATTTCGTTTCAGAATTATATGCTCCATCACCTTGTAGGTGGTGGTGAAGAGGAGATTGGCCTATAATTAGAAGGGTGATCTGCAGATATTCCAGGCTTTAGGATTGAAATGATCTTGGCTTCTCTCCACTTGCGGGGAATTTCACTGGTCTCCAGGATGTTGGTGAAAAGCTGCATCATCCATTTGGAGTTGTCATCAGAGGATTTTCCAATTCCAAGACTATGCATAGAGCATTGGACTGTCTTTAATAAGGTTGGGATGGATAATTTTGACATTAGTTGTGATGAAACTGGATATTATAAACTTTGCTACCTGTAGGGTGACCAGATATATAAAATGCAAAACCTGTCAGTCTGGAACTGAGGGTGATCCGTGGGGTTTTGATAGCAGGGGTGCCATCCCCTCACAGTTAACAACCCCAGAGCTCTGTTGTCTTTGTTGGGTCCTCGTGCTGCTTCAGCTATGTCAATTACTTTTCTCCCCCTCACTCATGCTGTTAGGTCTCATTGTGCCTGTGCTGGGCCTAATTACCCCCACCTTTCTCCTTGTTCCTATACAGTAGATTATGATGCATCTCACATTGCAGTGCCTTGGTAACTAGACTATTTTGTTAAGGGAGCAGACAGCAGTAAGAAGTCTGCCCTCCAGGTCCCCAGCCCCACTATATAGTGAAGAAAAGACTGGACTGGGAAGCCAGCAGTGAGGAGCCTGCCCTCCAGAACCCCAGTCATCCAAAGCAGTGAAGATAAGATTGCTCAGCTAGTTAGCACTAAGGTGCTTGCAATGGGGATCTCCAGCCTTGGAGCACAGCAAAGAGGAGAGCTAGTCATCTGACTAGCATTACAGAGTAAGCATCCCTACCCCTGTCATGACTGGCATCTTGGTGACATACCAGGGAGCAAACTGGAGACCTCCAGAACTAAAAGCATAAACTGTTAACAGCTTGCGCCAAAAAGTCCAGGCTCTCTAACTGCATCTGTAAAGTGACTTGTATCCTCAGCAGCTTGCACTCAGTAGTGGGTTACACTCGCACGTTTATCAACAGTATGTCTCTCCTCCTCAAGGTAGTTGATGTTAAACAAAAAATCAAAACAATACCATGGAAAGGGGGGGAGGGGAAAATCACATTTTCCATAACCTTCATGGCTGCCTGAGACGTCACGTAGAGCAAAATAACTTGAACTCTTGTAGTATTTTAACTTTGGTCAATGTTTAAGTGAAACAGAAAAAAAGAGCAATCATTTTAATGCACTAAAATGCTTCTCATAAATACATTATCTTCTATGATTCATGAAATACACTGTATCACACTTTTACTTTCCTTTGTGCTGTAAGTATTTCATAGTTTTTCAATATGCATAATATTTAGTGATATATTTTTACAGAAATCCTTTAAATAACTCCTTTTCAATTTGGTTATCAACTTGAACACACACTGTGTTTAAAGCCTCAGTGACTGACATTTTAAATAGATGGTAAACCAATAAAACTCTCTTTTATTCCAACCACTGGAGTCGCTGGTGAATGCTTTTATTTAGTGGCTCTCTTTTAAGGCATGATCCTGCAAACCTGAAAATGATTAACTTTGTGCACATTAGTACCACTGATTTCAGTGGGAGTACTCATGCATAAAGTTAGGTACATGCATATGTTTTTGCAGTCTTGTGGCCTGCAAACTCAGGGCCTGTGACCTCATCTGACAAGGATAGACTCTGTTTTTGTGTATTGCACAGCAATAAGCACAGAGTTGATGTTAAACAAATAACAATCTCATTCAGTGTTCAGGACCCTTACGGGAGGATCTGCTGAAGGAAGTGTGGAAATGCACACATCACTGGAAGAAGAATCATAGAACCTCACTGGATCACCTGGCTGCATGTATGAAAATTTATCCATAAAGATGTGTTTGAGCTTCGAAAGTTCAAGGAGTCTAAACATAGTCCTCTAGGCAAATTCCAGTGCAGGGAGTGCAAATTCCAGTGCAGTGAGCCAGGCAATTCAGTAGGATGGCAATGTCAGGCATTCTTACAAGGTCCTTCAACTGGTACTTCCCTCAGGGACCTGAAAATAGTCAAACAGATTGTGAAATTTAAATACCTGTACTCAGCAAAGGTTGTGTAGTTGACAAGTTTTATTTTGCTCCTGGATGCTCAGTTGCTTTGAAAATTAGGTAATTTATTTTTGTTGCCTAACTATGGACTTTGATGCCTAACTTTAGGCTCTCAAGTTTGAAAATTTTGGCTGAGGCCATTTTTTTTCTAAATTACACAACTCATTTTAAAAATAGCAAATCTGGTCTAGAACATCAGAACCCCTACAGCTAAATAAACAACTAACCAGTACTCAAGTAACACTTCTCCCTCCCTAATGCCCCAACAAACCCCAAACCTTTTAAGCCACCCTAAATATCTGAAAAAATAGCTGAGTCTTGAAGCATGCCCTACAGGGAATAAACTTGAGGTGTTTCAGACCCAGAGGCCCAGGTGAATTCCAAAGTCCAGGTCCTTTCACCAAAATCACATGGTCAGAAGCCCTTCCCATTTAAATCAAGGTCCCAGCTCTAGTCAAGTGCCTCCAACAGTTGCAACTGTGGCAGAATCTCAAGAGAAGCAGGTGGCTTTATAGCTCAAAGTCAACATCTGAAAGGAGCAGATGTATTGTGAAACATGGCTTATAAAAATAACACCTCCTTACTCAACAGATCTGCTTTCTCTATGTATTCAACATTAAAACTGATGACTTAAGTGACCATAAGTTTGCTGCTTTTTACTCCTGTTAGCTCTGAAAAGTCAAAGCACCTAAGGAGAGACTGAGCTGGATTCTGTACCTCCTTGTGTATCATCTATCAATTTGTCTACAAATTTCCATTTAAGGGCAGTGGGGTCCAAACGTGTCACTGAGAGCATAATTAGAAAGATAAGGTCATTACACAGGTATCCCCAAGGGCATAAGTTAGAAATAATAGGTTGGTACATGTGTAATTTGGCCCTTTGTTGCTGGCGGTGATAACCATCTGAGCCCAGACTGGGGAGTTTGCAGAGCTAGCAGTTAGAAAAAATGTTCACTTGTAAAGTGAGCACATTTAATATGAAATCAGAGACCATAAACAGGTAATTCTACAATGTACTTTTTATAGTCTGTTTTCAGATTAGAAATAGAATGTAATTGCCACCTAAAAACTAATAAGGAACGGATGCTGAATTCAGAGTATTGGTGTAATATGCTGCTGCTGATAGACTAGGCAGCAGGCAGGCAGCTGTGTTCTGATCTGATCTAACTTCGGTTTCTGAATAGTTATAAAATGCAGCACTATGTAATCTAATTTTGAGGTGACAAAGGCAGTGGTGGTACCGTAGGTGGTAGTGAAGTCCACATTCAACAGAAACGGTCTCTGATTGGATGTGGAATTCCAAAGTTGTCATGTTACAGACAGAGAGAAATACAATCAAAGAGACAAGAAATTTTGGAATTGATTGGATGTGATGTTTAAAAGTTATGTTATAGACAAACAGAAATGCTAGCAAGTTGAGTGTAATGCCAGTGTTTTTCAGATGGGTATTGTGAAAGTTATTTTAATCATGTTTGCAAAGCACTTTGAAATTCTTAGATAGAAGGTATTCGTTAAATGCAAAGATTACTGTAACTTAGTATTAGTATAATAAATGTATGCAGTTGTAGGAACCACTAAATATGTCCAAAATATTAGAGGCCATGTTAAGGCCCAGTTAAAAATTGGTTTTTTTTAAATTGTAACAAAAGGTTGTTTTCATTTGTTTTAACCTTAGTTGCATGGATGCTGAAAATATGCTGTGAAAGATCACCAAATGCAGTAAAAAACTGTGGGAAACATCATCTGCTTTGTTGATTTTATTTTAAGGTGAATCACACTTATGGAAAATCCTGTTTAAGCGTGCAGCAAATATTGTGGCAATGTGTGATATTTACCTTTATGGTATGATTAGAAGTTGTTGATAACTATAGGTGCTGGAATTAGGGATGTTCGGCGTGCTACCCAAGCCCCTGGCTTGAAATGGTTTCCATCATATACAGGGTTTGCAGTTTGGTTCAATGGCTCTCAGCACCCCACTATATAAATTGTCTGTGCAGCAGCTTCTGCCTCAGGATTGGTTGCTTCCAGCTGCTGCTGTCTGAATTTAAAGAGACAGCGATACCTGGAGACACGCTTGCTGTCCCCCAACACACACTGTGTCTGTGTGTGTGTCTGTCTTTTTCTCTCTCTCACACACTCCCTCTCCCCCTCCCCGCTTCTGTGGGCTTCTTGTGTTTGTGTTCAGCAGTGCCAGTTTGGCTGACAGGGCAGTTTAAAAGTGACTATCAAACTAGTAGGATGCCCATGGAATGATGGGATTCAGAAACCTTCATCATGTGACACTGTGCCTGTCCCGTGAGACATTGCAAACCCTTCCCAAAGCACCCTGTCTGCAATTGCACAGTGGGATAGCTACCCACAGTGCACTGCTCCTTGTGTAGACAAAAGAGCTGATAGTGTGAATGCACTCCACTGACAGGAGACAGTGAAGACATGCAGCAGCGATTTAATTACAGCAATAGCTGTATGCCCGCAAAACGTGTGTCAACAAAACTTTCTAGTGTAGACAAAGCCCTGCTTCAGAGGTTTTTAATTCTTCGCTTTGGTTTATTTTTTTAGTATTTATAAGGTTGGCCTCAAGGTAGGCCTGAATAGTTCTCTTAAGCAAAAAAACAAAGGCAGAACACAAAAGAAATACATGTCTCTTTTCTCTCCCCAGGGTGTTGCCTTATTCTGCCTTCTAATCACCAGTCCTTTACCCAACAGAAATTACTTGATTGTTTCCCTCTATAGGAAAAACAGCCTTCCACCTAGGAGTAGCCTTTTGTCCCTGCTGCAGCTTGTTTCTCATCCCTCCTCCTTCTCTTTCACCAGAAAAGGGATTTTTAAAGGTCACTGGAGGCTCTTAAATTGGACTCTGGTGTCTATAATTAACCTGAGTTGACCTCTTTTCAGCTCATGGGGAAAAGGGCCTTCACCATTCTAGGCCTGATATACCAGCCTTCCACCACTCTCTGATAGCTGCCAGATCTGATTTTGTCACACAGAGCAAGTGAAGTATTTTGGGATTCCAGAGCTTGCTGTTTTTTCCATTTTTTTTTCATTACTATGATTTAAAGAAAAAAACTTTTTGAAATGACTCTTACACTTATTGTGTAGTATTTATGATGATTGAGCATAGTATTGAGTGGGTAATTAAAATTATGCTCCCCTCCATTAATATGAACAGCAGGATGATGCATTTTTTGCATGCAGAAGGGGAGAGTAGTGGCTCCATAGTTTGTTCCCCATGTCCCATAGAAGATTCATCACTCTGATTCCACAAGATTGAGACTCGGTTGTTCAGAAGGTGGTGAATTGGGGGAGCAGCCACTCTTTGGGGCATGCTCCCTGCACGAGTGCATGGATCTTTGAGCAAAAGTTAACACTACTCCATATCACTAAGGCCTTATCTACTCTAGCACTTATGCTGGCAAAACATTTGTCATTCATGGGTGTGAAAAAAACAACCCCCTGAGCAACATAAATTTTGCCGACTTAAGTGCTTGTGTGGATAGCGCTATGTTGGCGGGAGAGCTGTCTCTTGTCGACATAACACGGCTACAGGAGTGCTCTTACAAAGGCACAGCTGTACTGTGTACTACTACAGCTGTGCTGCTGTTGTGAAGATTTGCCCTTAATCCTGATTTATGCCTATACCTTTCTCAGAGAGGAGGGATTGCCTATGTTTGGCCAGAAGAGCCAGTAGCAGCATCGCCAAGATTGTGCACCATCATGGGGAGCCTGGCAGTGCCATAGAGACTTCAGCACACCATGTGGATGCATCTTCTTTTGCCCACAGTTCCCTGGGGTCTGCACAAATTTGAAGGCAGTATCATCTTCCACCGTGCAGCCCTCCAAATCTCAGTGTAGTCAGGGGTGTATTCAAAGGTCACCTTCATTCCAGAGCTGCTTGGCCATTTTGCCACCCCTGTCCCTGTGGTGTTTCTATCAGTGTGTAGGGTATGGCCTTTAGTTTTACTTTGGGCTGGTGTTACTTTTGGTATAAAAACATTAAACTTGCAGCTACATGTAGACTGTGACTTTGGATCCCTGTTAATATTGTCCTCATACCATGGATTGACACAGTGCATGGTTATAAAATCAGTTAATTGGTGTACTAAGATTACCCACATCTTAAGTACTGTAATGATCACTGTGGCTCTATGTTCAGTGATTTGTTGTTGGATTCATATTCTTACGTTATTCAACTTAAAAGCAGCTCTCTGTCAAAAGAATTAGTGGCAAAATACTCCATATTTTATTCTGAATCTTCATTTAGGTTTGGTAGATTTGAGTTTTTGATGTATTCTTTTAAAACTAGAGCATCAGCTGAATTTATGCAACTGGAGTGAATAGCAAATTATCTACAAAGGAATGCTGAAATGGAATTCCCTTGTGTACTTTTACAGGAGTGAGTTAATTACACTTCACTCAGCAGGTTGTTCATAAGTCCTAGATCTAAGAGAACCAGTAAAAAAAAGATAGATTGGCCTTTAATTATCCCAGCTGGAGCGCAGCTTTAAGACTGAGCTATGTACCTGCTGAGACTGTTGTTTTAAACACATATAGCACTGTATCTTCGGCATTTAACAAAGTCTGCAAAAAGAAGCAGGATGACGAGTTGAAAATAGTGTATGCATTCTAGCTGGGAAAAAAATTTTAACTTTGTGTATGTGGTTTTCTGTTTTCACTTGTAAAAGGGGGAATGTGCAGAACACACCAAATGCACATTAAAAAAAATCACATTTCCCACCCTATTCATTAAACCTTTCCTACCAGTTTGTGGCTAGCTAATGTTCTCCTGGTAGATAGAGGTCATTGTTAAAACAAAACTAAAATCTCTTCATTTCTCTGTGGAAAAACCAGGCATTTTCCCCCAAAGGCTGAGTTAAGTCTGCCCATTGGCAGATCTGTTTGTTTGTTCTGCTGTTAAATAAAGAGTTTTAGCACAGCTGATACTTACATAACTTTGAAATATGTAGAAGAGGGCAGGTGATTTTGCTAGTTTCTAGTGCTGATTAATTTCCCCCCAACAAACTTTGTTTCTCTTCTGATTTAGATCATTTATTTTATTTTTCAAAAGTTCTTTTTTTAAGGGAAGAACTTCTTTATGATGGATTCGTGCAGATAACTGCAATGCAAACGTGATTGTTGTGATGCTGCTTTCTGAACTCAACCATTGGAGCACAGGTATCTTCCTGGTGGGTAGCTGATTCCATCATTCTGCTATGAAGCCGGAGTGAGGAGCAATAAGAGAGAAAACACTGAGAAAGGGGAAGGGGAGAAAAGGACAAAAGATGATAGAGAACACACAATAAAATAGAAGATGATACTCTGGGGGATAGCTGGAGGATTAAGATTGTTCAGGATCCATGGCTCAGAATTAATGGGAGCATTGAATCAGCAGAGAGGCATGAGGGTTCAGGTTGTGGGTACAGGGTAGTCACTGTTTAAAAAGGCCAAGTTGAACTATTTCATTGCTGATTGATCTGACGGGGATTACCCCCAAAAAGAAATCATCATCAAATTGCAAAATGAATTGTCTCCAGAGCCCTTTCAGATATCTTGACATTTGTGCTCTCTTTGACATATCTGACAGAAAAGGTTACAGATAAATCTGATTAGTATATTCCTATTTGTAGCTTGTGAGTAAGGCCTGGTCTACACTAAAAAGTTAGGTTGACCCAGCTACATTGCTCAGGGGTGTGAAAAATCCACACTCCTGAGCGACATAGTTAAGATGACCTAACCTCTGGTGTAGACAGCACTAGGTGACAGAAGAATTCTTCCATCAGCCTAACTGTCACCTCTTAGAGAGGTGGATTACCTATGCCTGTGGAAGAACCCCTCCGATTGCTGTAGAGTGTGTCTGCGTTGAAGTACTACCAGGGCATGCACAAGGAAGGTGGAGGGGGTAAGCGGAGGCTCCCCCAATAATTGGCAGGGCCACAGAACTCCTCCGGCCCCTGGGGCTGCAGTGAGGAGAGTGACCTCCTCCGGCCCCTGGGGCAGGGATGCCATTTAGGGAGGGTGGGGAAGGGCACCTGCTTCCCCCCAAAATTTCACACCAGAGGTATGCACGTTCAACCCCAGGCAGAGCTCTTAGCTGCAGCGCTGAACAGCCAGATGGATCCCCTCTTCCAGGAGTTGGCATTCTCCGGAGTTCACTCAGCCTACCCCCTTCTCTGCATCTACCAATTGGCAGCTGAGACAATATGGAGTGACAATCCTCCTAACCAAGAGTAGCAGAGTCCTTGAGGTGGGGCAGGGAAGGAAGGAGTCAGTTGGAGGGGGGAGCACAGGGTACCCCGTGCTGTGAGTAGGTAGGAGGGGGGAGCATAGAATCCCCAGTGGCGCCACAGCGGGGAGAGCAAGTTCCTCCGGATCCAGGGCCATGGTGAGAGCACAGAATGTGCTCCTCCAAAAGGGCCCCAATTTTTATTCCTGTACACACCCCTGAATACGCAGTCGCACAGACAAAACCCTCAGACAATTGAGTGTCATTGTAGTGATGAGCCAGATTTTTGGGGGGGAGGAAGTGGAAGAGATGCTTCCATTCCACATCATCTCCTCCTTGTATTCTTATGCTTCCTGTTTCTCACCACATACGTTCAAGCTCCTCTTCCTCACTTGCAACGCTCTGTGTAATCTTGACCCTACCTACATCTCTGCTCTCTATACTCTTTTCCCAATCCCAGCTTCCTGCCTTCTCTCTTGCTGCCCCATGAGTGCAGCAGTCTCTTTGTTCTCTGCCACCAAGAGTCCTCTCTCCTTCAAATTCCTCTTTAAATTCCACCTCTTCAGGAAATCTTTCATATCATCATTAGTAAATACCAGATCCTTTCTCTCTTCGATTGTTGTCCTTAACCTATGGCTAAGTAGGTGGTGATTTGGATTAGTGCTCCTAACTAGGTAAAAAGTGCACTTATCGTATCATTTTTGTTACCCTCACTCACTTCTTTATCTCATCTGCTTCTTATGTCTAGTATTTTAGATTGCAAGCTGTTTGGGGCAGGGGCTGTCATTTGCTATGTGTTTGCACTGCATCTAGCACAATGGGGCTTTACCTGGCTGACATCTGGGTGCTTACACAATATTATGTTAAATAATAATATCTTGTCTTATGTAGATTGTGTACGGTGAGGTCTTTGGGGCAAGAAATGTGCCCTACCTATGTTCTGTAAAATTATCTCGTTTTACAGTTGCATGTAGATGTTTTATAATAGCAATGATACCAAAGTTGTCTTGATGCGTGGAAAACAATATATCCATTTGAACAAGCAAGCTTTTGAGAATATATTTAACACACCCATTGTTTCCAGTTGCACCATATGCACTAGGTAATGATTTGAGTTGCAGTGCGTAAAATGGAGATCAACTCCTCCCTCCTCCCCTCCCCCGATCACAATGTAAGGTGGACTTAAACATAGCAGAAAATAACTGCAAACTGCTAAAGGAGAAATGACAGATCTATGGGTATCCTACTGAGAAAATTACTGACTTGGAATCTTCTGATGTTTTTGTCTTTCTACTGTAATGCCCTACCTGCTGATGGGAGTGTATGATTGCATATTTACTAGTAATTGGAAGGGTGACCTATTTCTACCTCTTTGAAGAGCTTTTTATAGAATGAATTGCTTAATAACCTGTTGAGAAAATCCTTCTCCTAAACTTTGAGCGCAAATAAATATATAAATTCTTAAGAGTTTTGTTCACAATATATATCAAGCTACAAATAGTGGGCTTGGTGTACCACCACAGTCTAAAGTGGAATGCAACCTCAAAGAATTGCAGCCATTTATTTAGGATTTTTGTGACTGTATAAATGTGGGTTCCCCTGGACTCTGAAGGAAAAGAATATTATTTGGTGGTTGTCTGTTTAAAACTCCTCTTAAAATTACGAATTTATGTAGGCAGCCAATCCATCTTTACAGTCATATAGCTAGTGTCTTCCTTTTCAAAACTCTGCAGAAAAGATTTACTCAATTTTAGGAGGACTATGTAAAGTAGTGCTGCTTCTTATGTTGGTTTGACGATGAGGGAAGAAATAGTGTAGGTTCAGTATCAAACTTGGCAATTTAATTTCCAAATGGTGTGAATGTCTTGTACATCTAAATTACCAACAAGCCTAATTATTTAAGAAAATGAGCAGTGGAACTTACTAATAAGGTCATTATTTTAGTATGACAGGCAAATAGAATATTCTATTATCCAGTACTTCTAATGTCCAATTTTACAATGTAAATCCAGACTAACTCCACTGATTTAAATGGGAGAAAGTATTTTTAATGAAATGAATCTGGATTAACACCAGTGAAAGTGAGAGAAAAATTTAGCTCTTAAACTTTTTAGTAACTGCCTTGTTATCTGTTTTTTCTTTGGCCAAGGAAGATTTAATGCAAAAGCTAGGGAAATCAGCAAGTGTTATATCCTAGAAATATGTGTATTCCATTTTAAGAAGAAAAGCAAATCTCAGATATCCTTTTCCCCCCCTGTAATTTTTGTTATTATTTATATTATAACACCTGTAAGTGTTAGTCATGGACCAGAACCATTGTGGTATGCACTGTACAAACACAGGACAAAATTTTATAGTATATTAAGTAAAAATTGAGGAGCATGGAAACAAAGTTTGGATTGCATTTGTTGGGAAAGGACTTCACACCAATTAGGAAATAGCTCTTTGTTATTCCAAACATACAATCAATTTGCTCTGTTGTTGATAACCAGTAAATCTTTGAATATGGATATAATGTACTTAATATCAAATTCAATGGCTGTATTGCTTGTCACATCTAACAATATGTGTTGGAGGCTAGCAGTTGGAAGTCTTGTCTTAAACAAAAAACAGCATGTTCAGACAAGCACATTTTATTCTTGCAACAAGGGACCATCTTTTTGCTAGGTGATTGCATGGCACCTAGGACAATGAGGCTGTGGTCCGTGACTGGGACTCCTAGGTGCTATTGTAATACAATTAATAAATAACTAACCTAGAGAATACAACTCTCAATCTGGCTTGATTCTTTTTAAAAAAAAAAAAAAAATTAAATCTGTGGGAAGTCCAGTTAGACCAGAGTTCTCAAACATTTTGTAGTGCGAACCACATGCGAATACAGGCACACTCCCCTGCCCTATTACAGTCACATAACATACTTGTGACAACAACAGCAATTGTTTGGGTAAAAGTATTTAAATTTTTTCAACTTGTGCCCAGCAGTCTTCCAGTACAGTCCTTACCTTAGACCTTAGTTCCTTCTGTACCACTGACACTCACATCAGATAGTCCAGTTCCTCCATTGATAACAGTCATTCGCTAATTGTGGTACTTCCTACTTTATGCCAGCACACTCAGTATCCTCTGTCATTGTCTTCTGCCAGTTCTTCCTTGGCCTACCTTGCTTTCTCTTTCCTCTCTTGCAACCCAATTCAATGCTTGCTTACCATGTCTTCCATCTTCCATTTGGTGTACATGTCCCAACCACCTGAACCTTCTTTCTGTGGTGATATTTTCTAACATCCTGCTTTGTCAGCCCCCTTACTCACATTTGTTATTTTGTGTTTCCATGAAATGTGTAGTATCTTCCTCTGCAGTCTGTGATGGGTAGCCTCCAACCTCTTTTTGTTAGCGACTCTCATTGGCCAAGTCTCTGCTCCGTACAATGGCATGCTCAGTACAAGTCATGGTATAATCGGACCTTCAGTTTGGTCTGGAGACCTCTGTTTGACCGGATGATGTTCATCCTTCCAAAAGTGCTGCTTGCTTTTCCTAATCTTGTATGCATAGCTTTATCACAGCCACCTTTTAAATTCATCACAGTCCCCAGTTAGCAGAATTCTTCTACCTGTTCAATTTCTGTTCCATCCATGTACACCTTTGCATCTGTTGTCCTACCCTACCTTCATAATCTCAGTTCCTGTTCTACCTCTGATGTAAGGGCAATCATTCCGTTCCATTTCAGACTTAGTAAAGCAATGTCATCAGCAAAGTCAAGGTTGCGTAACTCATCTCTGCTAACCCAGTTTACAGCATCCACAATACTTTTTGTTACCTGCTTCATCACCCAGTCTACTGCCAATGCAAAGAGGATTGGTGATAATACATGCCCCTGTCTAACTCCAGTCTTGCTAATTGATTTCCCTGCAGTTAAAATATTATTTTGAAATTGCACTTGACTACTTGCAGAAAACAGCTTGACTTTCCAGCACAGTAGCTGATTCTTTCTCTGATTGTCTCATAGCAAGATGAAATCATCTATTTAATGAAGAGGAACAGTCACATAGCAAAAACCTTCATCAAAAATTAATAATGTAAACTCTCTTCCTGCACAGAAGGAAAACTGATATCATAGCAGTGCCTTTTTGTTCTGCTATTAAAGTTCTGTCAGTATTTCCATGATAAAGTCCTAGTTTCAGGGCTGAGTCTAAATAAAAAAATTCACTGTCAAATAAATTTGACTTGTAACATTTCTAGCAAATAAGGAATAATTTGTATAAATTATAACAAAAGCTTATTGAGCTCTTTATAACTGCAGAACCGAAGTGAACAGTTTAAGATGCTTCTTATATTTTTGCAAGAAATATGACTTGTATTTATAAATAAAAGTTTGATCCTGCAGTCTTTAGGCAAAACTCCTCCTTGAACTCTATGGGAACTTTGACTCAGTAAAGACTGTAGGATTAGGTCCTGAATGTATTAGTGGGTTTGTGTAGTATAAATTCGAACTTAAACTCCTTCCACTGGGGATTTAGTAGTTTATTCATCAGATCTGAAATAGTTAAACTCACTAGATTGACAGGTTAAATCCCATTAAGGTTGGCTCAGCCCTTCACCCTTCCAAGGTAATTAATGGAGTTTATTATGTGTGGGTTTTTGAACAATACTTTAACAGGAACCTTTTCTCAATTTTTTAAAAATTACATTCTATCTTTAAGATGTTTTTAAACTTAAACACACTGCTGTAAAACCAAGGCAGTTCGTTATTGTACATGAGTTCTGGCTTTCTAGCTCCTTAAGCCAACTCCTCTGTTTTTAGTAGTTGCAAGTCACTGTCCAGTAATGTTCCAGTCTCCTGGCTTAGTTCTCTAGACAGTGGTAGAGCTATGTCATGTGAGTAGTTTTACTGGTAGAGTTGTAAATATGTCAACTCAGGTGCTGCCCTTGAGACAGCGTCATAACAACTTTGGTTTGGCACTGTTGTAAGTTCTGGTTAGCAATCTCTTAAAGATCATATTGCTCACACATGTCTGGTACAAAACAGCCAGTGCTCTCATGGGACTGGCTTCCCTTTTGTAGTTGCACAACAGGAAATCTGAACTGTTGTGAGTTCTTTAGACTAACTACAGATTATTTTGTGATTCTCTGATGCTAAAACATTTTATATTAACTCAACTGTTAGGCATCAGAAAGTGTAAGATTTTAAACTAGACTAAGCTGTTTTTCAGCATTAAATTATTTCTTCCCATTTTAAAAACTCTACTTCCATATTTGTGGTAGACTGTATTATACATTGATCATCCAGGAATGTCACTTAAAATATCCCTTATTGAGCTGACTGTCTCTATCTTGTATTTGAAAAAGAGACTGTTTGCTGTGTAGGCCTTTATATATGGTGAGTCAGCAGATGGTTAATTCACCACACAAGAAACCAAAACAGAAAGTCTCTTGACTTTAATTGTCAGCAGTTTTCTGTTGGATCATATTTTCCAAAAATAAAAAGTGCACCTGAAAACACTTCACCACCACCACCAAAACAAGACATCCTGTTCAGATAATAGCAGGATGCTGTTTCCTTGCCATAAAGAAAAACTATCTGCCTTGTTAATATTAATTTTTCATATGCAGATTGTCACTGTGTTCAGACAAATTAATTGACCTGTTGGTAGAATTTTCTACTCTTCAAGTCCTTTGCAAGTGAAATTGCTAAAACTGCCATGCTGACAGCATTTTAATAGCTGAGTAATGCACAATTTCCCTCTGTGCACACACTGTACATTACTACCAGGATATTATTCTCACAAATTATGCTGGTATTTTAATTTAATATGGTAGGCCAGACTAGAAGGCTGTTATTAGCATTTGTTAGATATTTTTGTGTCAAAATGTTGATACACATAATTTGTCAGCCTTTGACCATCTTCTGCACAGCCAAATTTACACATACTTCTCACCTCCCGAAAACAGACATTATTCAGGTTAGACGTTGCTTATGCCAGATTAAGCAGTTATTAGTGCTAGGGCTTTTTTTCCTTTAAATTTAATAAAATAAATGTTTGTTCCTGAAAGTGTGGGATTTGAGCAGATCGAGTGAGTTTTAATTCTCAGATGCTGTATGAGCTGCTTCACCCACTTCTGCCAGTATACTGCAGTCCTAACCTATAGCACTTCAGCTACTCCAGTCCTGCACCTCTTTTGAGCAGTGTCTGCCAATTGTGACCAAAAACTTTGTCACGTGTGACTTAAATCAGGAGTTTAATATAGGTCCGCAGAGCTGAAAGGCTAGTGAATTAGTGCCATGCATGGCCTAATTTCCTTCATCCCTCCCCTGCC
The DNA here is from genome assembly GCF_026122565.2 of Emydura macquarii macquarii. NCBI lineage: Eukaryota > Metazoa > Chordata > Testudines > Chelidae > Emydura > Emydura macquarii. Next base: position 638,402 of record NW_027132618.1, on the reverse strand, counting down.
CACCCTCTCCAGAAGTCACACTGATTTTTTAGCGGGATGGGAAAGGCGGGGGGGGGGGAATCAATATTTACCAAACAAAAAGGACAAAATCAGCTTGGGGTTTTCTTCTAACTTTGAGTAATATACAGATATGTCCAAATTGTTACCACCGGAGGGCCACATTGACAGCTTCGCAGGATCCGGATAGGCACTGCTGATTTGCATAAAATGGAGCAGATTGTAGCCACATTCATCATACATGTGACCTGGGGAGACAGCAGGTCCCAGCATGCATTTCTCAATCCCAAATGGCACATTGTATGCTGTAGTTTCTGTGGACCATACCTCAGTATTTAGGATAAAAATGGCCACAATGCATTGTTACTTGACCAGATTTTTATCAGCAGATTAATAGTACTTCTTCAGAATTTCAGGACAGAGACTGTATGTTGCTGTGTGTATGGGCAGTGCCTAGCATAATAGGACTAGATCTCAATAGGGGATTCTAGGTGCTATGGTATCACAAAAATAATGATTCATTTAAGCCCTTGAAAACAAACTGTTCCAAAGGAAGCACTATCAGCATTTTGATTTGTCTTGGAAATATTTTGTGTTGAGGACAGTGAGAAAACTGAATAGGTTTCTGTAAAATGGAGTGTTGTAAGTTTGATAGAAGTCTAGATTCAGGTCATTGACACAGTAAACTTGAGATGAGGGAGCTACCTGCACTGCAACTAATCAGCTAATAGGTTTTCCTATCACAGAATTTGGATGACTTCCTTCTGGTAGTGATCTGTGTTTGAAAGGACTGGCTGTGCGTGCTGTCTGCTCTGCCTTCCCAGCATACAGCTGTGAGAGATGTCTTTTCTTCCCAGATTTCACCATCTTTGCTCCAGCTCTGCTAAGGAAAGCTGCACACACAAACCCTCAATGGAAATACTTTGTGAATTGAATAGTACATAACCCAAGGCTAGTTCAGTTCTGAAAAATTTGTATGCAGTGTGCACTAGAGACTATCCTAATCTTTGAACTGGTGATGATTTATAGAAGAACTCCTTCAGTCATGTTTGCTGAAAGTCAGCCATTTGGAATGGTAGCATAAATTAAATTTATTGTGTTTCATTCTCTAGTCTCCGTGTCCCATTGGAAATAAGGGAGTTGTTGGAAAAGTAGGTCAGTGCTGCGAAAGCAGGTGATTATTTAAATAGCCAGATTCATCTAGATCTGTGAGATTTATGAATGTGTTTTTAATATGCATAATCCAGGAAATAAGTTTTAAATGATACTTGAAAATCAGTTATTTAATGTCTCTTCTACCTGCTTTTCAATAGGAGGCACTGCCTGTTGTTTTCTAATTAAGCTAGTCACCAACATGCTAAGTAGAGTCCTTCCACATTGTGTATTTGACTTTTTCCAAGCTGGAAAAGCTTTTGTATTATGTGTAGCTTGTTGAAGGCTGACTGTATTCATTCTAAAGCTCTATACTCTGCTGTTTCACTTTTTTCTATGTGCTGCTTTTGTGCAGCCTGCTTCTGCTCCCATTGAAATCAATGAGAGTTCTGCTACTCTGGCTTCAGCGGGAATGGCAGCAGGCTCTTGATGATCTTTGTGTTGTCTCCTGATTAGTCATTGTGATTATATAAACATAACAGAATTAAGTTAATTGAAGAAAAACTTAAAAGAACAGTGACAATAAAAAGAGTCTATCGCTAATAATTAGTACCTAGCTCTTGTACAGTGATTTTCTCATTAATCTCAAAGCGCTGTACAAAGGAGGTAAATATCATCTCCATTTTACAGATGGGGAAATTGAGGCATAGAGAGAAGAAGTGACTTGCTCATGGTCACTCAGCAAACCACTAGTAGATCCAGCAATAGAACCCAGACTTCATAAGTCCCAGTCCAGTCTCTATCCATTTGGTCACAATATATACTTCACTGGACGCTCATCGGTGGGCTAAACATAAACTACACCTAAAGTCCTTAACTGAATTTAATTTGACAATCTAGTTCAGTCCCTTGCAGAGATTGTCAGTTCATATACAGGTACTATTGCATAGAACAATTCGTGGCACAGTCCATAAAGCGCACAAAATCCTAGACAAAAACTAAGTTAAAGTGGAGTTAAATTTGAGAGTACTTACCAGTAATTTAGGGTAAAATACATTACAGGAATGTTGTAATTAGTCTCAAATCAAGCAATATAAACTTACAACATTCAGAGTTAAGGTTAAATTTAAAGACATCCAATCAAGTTAAAATATAGAAATACATAGTTGAGACACACAAACAACCTTAACTCTGCCCTGTGAGACTATGCAATAACCGTATGATTATGATTAAGGCATTTTGGTTTTTAGGATCCAAGATTAAATTTAACTGACTTTTAAAGACAAGTAGTGGGTTTTTTTCCCTTTCCCCAGGCAAACTCAACACTTTATGATTTTTTCAGGCCCATACTTAAAGAGAACCATCCTCCCAAAAATGTTTAATCATTTGCATTCTATTACTTCTATGATATCTTGGAATTTCATGGATATTTTAATGTTTAGATTCTGAATCTGAGATTTAAACAATCAAGATTTCTTTATTTTGATTAAATCAGAATCTTACAGAACCTTGTATTCCAGCTCAGGCAAGTTTTCGTCCATCTAGACAAAGCAGTTGCCTACACCCCCCTGAAAGGTGGATTTGCTGAGCCTTGTCAGAGTTACTGGAGAGCAGAAATGGAGGGGAAAGCTTTTATTTAAAATAGGAGACACAGATCTATCCTAATTTTAGGATCAACTCAGAGGCAGGTAAAGTCCCTTAAACTTTGAAAGGTAGTGAGAAACTTCTCTCTGTCTTTCACTGGAATTTTGCTTTTGGACCTACCAGCAAGCCCTTAGCACACACCACTCCCACTTGCTTTATCTTTTGATATCACTTGTAGGTGTAATCTTTTTGTCAGGTTAGCAAGTGGGGATAGTGAGACCAAGTTTTGAAAAGTCAATTGAAATGGTGATCCCAAGGAAGGAGGGAATTCTGCAAACTCTGAGCCTTTACATAGGTGCTGGAATTACAGGTGCTGGGGGTGCTACTTGCACCCCCTGGCTTGAAATAGTAATAATAATCCAACTACATGGCTTCCACCTTCGGCGACTACACTATAAAAATTGCTCCAGCACCACAGAGCCCTCATCTAAGGTTAATGGGCCTGATCTTCTAAGATGTCAAGTGTTCTTAACCTCCTTTGAATCAATGGAAGTTGAGGGTACTCAGTACTATGCAGATCCATCACAATGTAAGTAACTGTGGGGAGTTGGAGTCTATAATCCATATTTAGAGAGCATTCCTCATTTTAGTATCTAATTTTACACTTTTCTCTGAATCAGCAGCAATTCCTGTTCCCCACATATACACAACTCCCCCAAGGGTGCAGGAAAGAAATTCTAAATAACCAAGCCAAATACAAAATTGGGAGAGTGGTCTGCCAGGTAGATGTGTATTACACAGATAATGTAAGACTCCACTTTGTTCAGTCCTCTGAAATGCACTGCTCCTGATTCATGTGTATTTGTCAGAGTGCCAACCAAGCAGACCCATCACTGCAGGTGGGAATCCAATGAGTTAGCCACTTCACATGGCCCATAAAACCAGAGGGACTGGACACGTTATAAAAAGGGGGCCTGGTTAGAAACCAGGCAGCTTAACCTTGTACCTGATCCAACTAGTGATTCTGGCATTACTGATTCAAACTGGTAATGGACAGTAGCTTGATTATAAAGAAAGCTGTTACCTACAGATATCTTAGTGTTTATCAGTGATACAGCAGTTCAGGTGGGTTGTAGTCAAATATACTTTTCTAAAGTATATTTAAATTTGGTACACCCTAATGCTTTTAAATGTCTGTTCCCCCAGCACACACCCCAGAATCCCCTTGTCACAGGGTGTCTGGCCGTCTGAGGGGGGTCAGGCATCCAGCTACCTGTGATAGGCTCCACTAAAGAGGATGAGCCAATCCAAATTCATCTTTGAGTAGTTAATTGCCAAGGTGGCTGGGCAGCAGTTAATAAGCTAAGGAACATTTGGGCCTAATAAAGGAATGAATGGACCTTACCAGTTGTTGGCAGGTGGTCCAGATAGAAGAACTACATGCAACTCCAGAGAAGAGCAGCAATGGTTTGACCTCTCTGGAGGCTGAGTCCACTGAGTGATGGCCAGAGGCCTGACTCTAAAAGGGGGCCCCAAGTCAAGAGAGCTGTATGGGAAAGAGGATGGAGGAGATGGATGGATTTGCAGGTAGACAGACTAAGATAAATTTGTTTCCTGCCCCCAGCCCCAGCGAGGACTCTGGGGGTAAAGGCTTGCTTGCCTGTCCATTTGGCCTTCGGTTAAGTAAATTATACCCCTTGAAGGGGCCATGTTAATGACACAAAAGCTTAATTGAATTAATTGAAAGCCTTCTAGAGAAAACTGAGGCAGGGATGCACCTACAGTTCTGTACCAGGCCACCAGGAAGCACGCAGACCAACATCAGCCTTGACACAAGGAGGTACTGCCAGAATGAGTCCCCACCATAACACCCCTGTATAAATGACAACTCTGAACATTGTATGTGTATTTCCAAATGACTGGACTACCATGTTTCCTACCTATCAGTGCTCTCTCTCTCTCTCTCTCTGTTTGCTCGTTCATTTGCTTTATGGCTCCTTTACAAGTAGAATTGACATCCCACTTACTAATGAAATGTGGACAGTTTCTTGCTCAAGGACTCTTAGTTCAGCCAAATTATGATGGTTTTTCACTGTTCTTTAGAGGCTCAAACTAAGGGCAAACTAAGTACAAAAGGTTAAGAAGTAGTATTCTGCTTACATCAGTGTCCTTCATGTAATTCATGGTCTCATCTTACTAACTTAGAGAAATAATAGCCAGCATTTACAAATCCTCTACTGCATACTTAACCTTCAGCATTCCACAGTTGCCCTGTAACAAATCAGGACATGAAACAAATGTGCAGGGAAACAGAAGAAAAGAATAAAATCTTAATGGAAATACACTTCTTAAAAATAAAAGTGCAAAGGGTATGTGAAAATAGTTGTAAGGAACCAAACGTGTTTTACTGCAATGAATCTACTCTCCTGCATGTACGAATGTCTGTTAATAAGATTCAATTTGCTATTACAAAAGAGAACTTGGAAATATGGAACGTTTACGTCTGCTCTCACAAGAGCCCCTGTGAGATGCTTATAGGTTGAATTTGAGTTTCTTTATGGAGTTAGAATTCAGTAACCTCTGTAATCGCTCTGTATAAAACATACAGCTGTTTTTATAATGCTATCACATTGAGTGTTGAGGCTTTATGTAATTATAATACATGCATTTGTTATGGTGGCCCACTTTAAAAAAAAATGGTGAATTGTCAAGGCTCAAGATAGTTAGGGCCCAGCCAAGACTGACAGATTGATAGCTCTTTTTCAGTTCTGTGGGTGGAGATGTACAGCTGTTGGTTTCTTGAGTGACTTGTCTGGCTAATTTTGATAACGAATGAGTCTCTGGCATGCTATCCAGTTATGCAACCCCTGGCAGTCAACGTCCAGATTCTTAGAGTGCCAAGGGTATTCAGCCACCTGAGATTGTGCAATAACAGATCTGTGATGTGAATTGTCCTTAAATCAGCCCTTCTGAGCCAGGTATTGTATAAGCAAATGTCGTGTGAGCTTCTCAATGTTGAACTGGCAATGCATCTCAGTCATGGCTTTCAGTTTTTCTGCTATTCCAGTCCTAGGCCATCCAAAAGCAGAGACTTCTGACAATGCCATGGAGAAATGAAGTCTTGGAAAAAACAATCACAATCATTTTCACATATAGAAAAGGGATACAAAAGAAAAGAGAGAGGCAAGGGACCTAAATTAAGATAACTGCAACATCCTTTTCTCCAGCCTTGACAAATGTAAAACAATGAACATAAACTAATTGTCTTCAATTTCAAGGTCCTTCACAGCCTATCTCCACCCTATCAGTCACCTCTCATTTCAGTATCAGAAGGTCATCTCCTGCCTCCAGTCAGCCCATTACACCAACCTTCGTCACCCATTTGCTAAATTTTCAAACAGATATCTTTGTGCTTTGTGCCACGCTACCCCTCACGTCTGGGAGGAGCTCACCATAAATAGCTGCAGAACTAACTTCTCTTTCAAAATCCTCCTTAGAACATAAGAACGGCCATACTGGGCCAGACCAATGGTCCATGTAGCCCAGTATCCTGTCTTCAGACAGTGGCCAATGCCAGGCACTTAAAAGGGAATGAATAGAACAGGTAACTCCTTAAAACTCTCTTTTGCCACGATGCCTACAGAAATCTTGACAACAGTTAGGCTGCTGGTGTGCAGAGGCCACTGCCTGTCATGCTGACCAACGTCGTCTCTTTGCTTCCTTGTACTCCCCCGTCAGTCTGTATCCATCTGTTGTCTTGTGTCTTATACTTAAGGTATGTCTAACACCTCAGTCATGACAACGTGTAGACAAAATCAAGCTAGCTTTGATCATGGTAGCTCACTGAAAATAGCAGGGTAGCTGCCGCAGCGAGGGCTAACCAATAGAGTATATACCTGGCTGGGATCCTGGGCATACTTGTAGTGTGATGGCTAGCCAGTGCTGCTACCCATGCATGCCAGTGTAGCTATCCCACTATTTTTAGCAAGCTAGCACGATCAAAGCTAAGCCTCTATGTGCTGCAGTCACGCCTCCCAATTGCAATGCAGACATACCCTTAGACTGTAAACTCTTTGTGGCAGTATGACATTGAGTGTCTGAAAACAACACCCCAGAACCATGTATTCAATACAGTCCCGTAATTATGATATGTTCTGTGCAAAATATGCCTTGTAAGGTATTATTTTAAAAGTCTTGATCTGCTAAACATTAGTCTCCTGGTGAATTGTATGTGCTATCATTGTATGTGAAGTTATGAAATATTGCTGAAAGTACTACTAGAACATGTTGTAAGGTGGGAAACACCCACAGACCAACTTTTCAGGTAGAATAACAAAGTGGTCAGGCAGCATTGATGGCTCTCTGTTGCCAATTCAGGGAATCCACTAACAGGAATTGTTTACAGTGAAGATTTCACTGAGAAAGCACATAGGCAATGGACGCTGAGTGATCAGTGAGGATGCCCCCCCCTCCCCCTCCTCCAGGTCACAAGTTTCAATTGTTCCAGCTTGCTAAAAAAGAAGGGGAGTGACATCACTTGGCTTCAATCCCTCACCTCAACACCTTTGAAGGAAGAAGGGGGAGTCCCAGGCAGGGAAGGTAGTCCCCAGCCTGCATTTAAGGAACTGCTTGTACCAACTAACAAGGGTGAAACATTCCAATCCTGTTTGGTAATATAGAATTTAGGTTGTATGCTTATTTTTATTTCTTTGGTAACTATTTCTACTCTCTTTACACTTACCACTTATAATCACTTAAAATCTATTTTTCTGTAGTAATAAACTTGTTTAGTGTTTTATCTTAACCAGTATGTTTTTGATTGAAGTGTTTTGAATATCATAGTTCTATCTTCGAGTGATTGCTCATATGCATTCCAATATAGGTGTGTGCGCGCCCCGTGCACAGATTCCCGGAACTTTTTTCCCTAGCAAGCCCCGCATGGCCAGCTCAGGCGCCCCCTGGAGTGCCGCGCTCATATCGCGGTATAAAGGGCGCTGCTGGCTCCGCGGGTCCCCAGTTCCTTCTTTCCGCCTGTGACGGTTGCTGGAACTATCGCCTCTTGCTGCGTGCAAGTAGCTCATTCCCTAGTTGTTTGACTGGTTAATCAGGGGGAAGTCGAGTTCACATGTGAGACATAGTCTGCTTCTCACACGCGAATTGTGCACTAGGCTGGGGTTGCTTATTAATGAGCAAAAGTCCACACTCACTCCGGTGCAATGTATAGAGTTTATTGGAGCCAGGCTAGATGCGGTACAAGCCAGAGCCTTCCTCCCTCAAGCAAGGTTTGAGGCGATGGCAGTCATTATATCTGATCTCCACTTGTCCCCCATGACGACAGCCAGGCACTGCCTGCAGCTGTTGGGACACATGGCGGCTTCTACATATGTAGTAAGACTAGCACGATTGAGGCTTAGACCTCTCCAGACGTGGTTGGCTTCAGTGTATGTACCGCATAGGCATTCTCTAACTAGAATGGTCCTGGTTCCCCCACAGGTGCTGTCATCCCTCGATTGGTGGAGGGACCCGAGGGAAGTGATGATGGGCGTCCCCTTCAGAGAGTTTACCCCATCTGTGACGCTCATCACAGACGCATCCGATCGGGGATGGGGAGCCCACATTTCTCACGACCAGGGCACCCAGGGGCTTTGGTCACCGGAGGAGAGAGCTCTGCACATCAATGTGCGCGAGCTCAGAGCGGTCCGATTGGCCTGCAAGGCCTTCCTCCAATTCCTGAGGGGCAGGGTAGTCCAAGTCCTCACGGACAATACGGCAGCCATGTTCTATGTGAACAGGCAAGGAGGGGCACGCTCCTCGGCACTCTGCCAGGAAGCTATTCGCCTCTGGGACTTCGCGGTGAGACACGGGTTTCATTTATCTGCCTCTCACCTCCCAGGGGGTACGAAACAGCGAGGCGGACCGCCTCAGCAGATCTTTTTCTCCCCGCCACGAATGGTCCTTACACCAGGACATAGTGGCTTTCATCTTCCAACGGTGGGGTACTCCCCGTCTGGACCTGTTCGCTACAGCAGAGAACAGGAAATGCCCAAGGTTTTGCTCGCTCAGGGGTCGCGAGCTGGACTCTCTGTCCGATGCCTTTTTGATTCCCTGGACAGGGGATTTAATGTATGCATTCCCCCTGTCCCGCTCCTGCCCCAAGTCCTCCTCAAAGTCAAGAGGGACAGGGCAGACATAATCCTGATCGCCCCAGCGTGGCCGAGGCAGCACTGGTACAGCATGCTGCTCGACCTCTCCATCACCGAGCCGATTCCGCTACCCAGACGGTGCGACCTGATCTCCCAGGACCATGGGAGATTGTTACACCCCGACCTGGACTCCCTCCACCTCACCGCCTGGAGACTTTGTGGCTGACGGAGGGAGAGAGAGCTTGTTCCATGCAGGTTCAACAGGTCCTCCTGGGCAGCAGGAAGCTGTCCACGCAAGTAACATATAAAGCTAAGTGGCGGAGGTTTTCGGGGTGGGCAGAAGCAAGGGGGTTACACCCAAGCATCTCGCCTATACAGGCTATCTTGGAGTACTTACTGCAGCTTAAACTGCAGGGCCTGGCTTTGGCCTCCCTCAAGGTACACTTAGCGGCCATCTCGGCCTTCCACCAGCACATGGAGGGCCGCTCCCTATTCTCTCACCCCATGTCGGTGAGGTTCCTTAAGGGGGTGGAGAGGACTTTCCCTCAGGTGCGGGACCCGGTGCCACCCTGGGACCTCAACTTGGTCCTCAACGGGCTGATGGGCCACCCATTCGAGCCCTTAGCTACATGCTCCCTTCTCCTTTTATCATGGAAGGTGGCCTTCCTGGTGGCTATCACCTCGGCCAGAAGGGTCTCCGAACTGAGGGCGTTAACCTCGGAGCCCCCCTACACGGTTTTTTATAAGGATAAGATCCGGCTGAGGCCTCACCCGGCTTTTCTGCCTAAGGTGGTGTCTCAGTTCCACTGTAACCAGGACATTTTCCTTCCTGTGTTCTTTCCAAAACCCCATGGGTCGGAGGAGGAAAGGAGAGGACATTCGCTGGATGTCAGGCGAGCCTTGGCCTTCTATCTCGAGAGGACCAAGCCTTTCCGGAAGTCAACACAGCTCTTCGTAGCTGTGGCAGATAGGATGAAGGGCTCACCTGTCTCCACCCAGCGCATCTCCAAGTGGATTACTGCCTGCATTAAGGCATGCTATGAGCAGGCAGGAGTACCCCTCCCAGGTGCGGTGAGAGCACACTCCACTAGGGCCCAGGCCTCTTCCGCAGATTTCCTGGAGCGGGTTCCCCTGCAGGACATCTGCAGGGCAGCGACCTGGTCGTCAGTCCATACGTTCACGTTGCATTACGCCATCGTGGAACAAGCGAGGGAGGACGCAGGGTTCGGCAGAGCCGTGCTGTCAAGAGCAGGTCACCGATAACTCCTACCCTCCTCTAAGGTACGGCTACGCAATCACCTATATTGGAATGCATATGAGCAATCACTCGAAGATAGAAAACAAGGTTACTTACCAGTAACTGTTGTTCTTCGAGATGTGTTGCTCATATCCATTCCAAACCCACCCCCCGTCCCCACTGTCGGAGTTGGCAGAAAGAAGGGACTGGGGACCCGCGGAGCCAGCAGCGCCCTTTATACCGTGATATGAGCGCGGCACTCCAGGGGGCGCCTGAGCTGGCCATGCGGGGCTTGCTAGGGAAAAAAGTTCCGGGAATCTGTGCACGGGGCGCGCACACACCTATATTGGAATGGATATGAGCAACACATCTCGAAGAACAACAGTTACTGGTAAGTAACCTTGTTTTCTGTTAACAAGCTGGTGTATGCCTTCCCCACATCAAGGGGGAAGCAGATTATTAATGAGCTTGTACTGAACAAAACCTTTGTCCAGTGCAAGAGAGTATAATCTCCGGGTACATTCCTGTAGTGAAGAGTTTGGGGACTGTGGTGGTAAATTGGCTAATGTCTTGCTCTATGGTGGGTTCATGAGCAGCTCAGGCAAAATATTCATGTAATGCAGTTGAGTGTGTGACACCATCTGCTGTTGTGTTGGGTGATAACAGGGTCCTGAGGGGCTGGTTGTTTATCATCAGTAGAAGTATGGTTGGAGATCAGCCCGGGCTGCAAGGGTAAGGAGGCTCAGCGGTACCCCACTTTCCAGTTTCCACCTTGGAGGACTCCATGACAGGTAGCAACTGTCTTTTTGTTCTGTGTTTTGAACATAACCTTGCACAGTCAGGTCCTGATCTATGCCTGGGGCTCTCAGGCGCCATGGTAATACAAATCTTTAATAATAAGGGAAATGAAGACTATATATGATTACTATAGGCCTTTCTATGGCACTCGCTGTAGTAGCTATACACCTGAAAAAATGAATTTACTTTCACAACACCTCTGTGAGGTAGAGAAGTGTTATTACTTAAACTGAAGTGCAGCAAAATTAAGTTACTTAATTTCTTAATTCCAGAGGTCACTCTGGAAGTTCATGGCAGAATATAATAGAAATCTTATGGTTTCCAATTCAGTGCCTTAGCCACAAGACTTTTCTTACACTAGTAGAGCTTTTTTTTCTTTACTATTGCTTGTATTTTACTAAACAAGAAGATATCAAAATATGTGTAAATGAGATTACAGTTACTTTTGATATTTTCTCTTTGTACTCACAGCATGAACATAACATACACTCTTTGCTTCTTTAGTTTGTCACAGGGACCCTTCGATGTAATTACATCCCTATTATATACTTTCAGCTAATTATTTATAGTAGAATCTGCTAAATTAGGATGCCTCTATAGATGACCTTTAATCCTGATGACATGGAATTCACAGTTAATAGAAAATACTGGATAATTACTCATGTCACTGTCTGGGGAGAGCAGTGACATTAATGATGAGGCCAAGGGAGTTGGGAGGAGACCAGGTTTGCACTGGGACAGGGTCTGAGGCTGCTGCTTGACCAGCTTTCACTGTACGGAGTCCAGAGTGCATGTCTGGCAAGAAGCTAGCAGGAAGTGTTTTGAAAAAACTTCATATACTTTCTGCATATATCACAGCTAATGTTAATGTATCTATGTCTTGATAAATCTTTGCTGACTTGCAATGCAGAACTGTTCGACCAGATCTAGAAAAGTACTGGAATGCAATTAAAATTCAGAGAGGGAGAGAATGCTCTATACTATTCTGTGCAAAAGAGCTTTTTAAAAAGCAAGGTGCTGCTGAACAGGCTGAAAACTACAGTATGTGCAAAAAAAAAAAAAAAAAAGGAGGCCTTTCTGTTAGGATAAAATAATGCCATGCTTGTTTGGCTAGATAAGTGCAAGAATCAAGAGGAAAAAAATGGGGTGTTCTGGCTACTTGGACAAAGGTGAGAAATATGAAACTTCCTATGAAATGCTATATTAAGGATCTTCGAGAGGTGATTTTTATATGTTTCAGTTGAGTCCTTGTAGTATAAATGAAGAATTTAAACACAGCACAGCAGTAGTTGATTATTCACAAACATCTGTGGAGAATAAGCCTGACACTGTTGAATATGTATACAAGTCCTATTAGAGACGTGCCAATATTTTGATAAAAGATTGACATAGTTTAAATTACAGTCTGGCAAAGTGGATTTGTCCTAATTAGCTCTTCTTTGTGTATCCAGATATAGAAGCAATGTACTGCTGAAACAAGTATCTTTTTGTTTAGATTTTGTTCTCTTAGCCACACTCCTCTAGAGAGGGTTGGGCAGGGAAACAAAGGTAAACTGCCATCTGAGATGACTGCTTGTGACACAAGTGCCTGCAGGTTAAGTTCTTCACTAGGCAGAAGCAATACCATCAGGCTATAAAGTTCTTCACTAGGCAGAAGCAATACAATGGGGCTCTAAAATCCAGAGCTGACCCTGGATTTTTTACCTCTGTCATCCTTGCAGTGTGAGAGGCTAAACTAAGGAATTTATTTAATGACACTTGTGATCAAGCAGGTATTTTCACAGCATGACACAAAGTTAACAGTGCTTGTGTTTAAGCAGAAATAATGCTCATTTCTGAAGTGGAGGCCATACTTTCTGCAGAGATGAAAAGCAGCTTGGATTGCATAGAACAAATGGCATGAATGTTGCTGCACTAAAATAAATAAATAATTATACTTAGCTCTTCTTTAGGATGCTTTGTAGGTGGAGAGTTACATGAGAGTGGCATGCAGTCTTACTTTTCAGGAGTGCTGCATAAGCTAGCTCCAACAGGAGTGCAGAGGAACTGTGTTTAGCACCTGTCATGCTAGGCTGAAATTTTCAATGGGAGCTGCGGGTGCTCATCAAGGATAAATTTTTGGACATAAAGGCGAGGATTGTCTTTCATTGCTGTGAGTTCCAGCATAGTGTTTTCTACTGTTAGCAAAGCAGCAACATTTTCTGCTAAAAATGAGAGAGGCTTCAGCCCCAGTAGTGATTTAAATCCATCGTGAAATAGATGGGTCCAGGAATTTGCATTTCTTGATCTTCTTAAGAGTACTCTTACTCGTCTTGGATGTCTCTATTTGTGTGTTGTTTAATTGGACGCATTGTTTTGTGGTTGGTCTTGACTGATATGCTTTTTTTGCATTTGACTTTAATTAAAAAAAAAAAAAAAAAGATCAAAATGTAACAGTAGCTACCACTGTGGGTGGATAGTGACCCTGGACATGTAACAGGTATAATCTTTTGAGACAATGACACTGGCCCATGATGGTTGTCAGGAAGCAAAGATCCATCTCTTGCCAGGATGCCAGGGTTTTATTACAGTATTATGTAATAAAGAAGTGATGGTAAATCAAAGATACAGAGGTCTTTTAGAAAGAAGATTTTGCAAAGATTATGCTTCAGCAGGATTTAGTGGGGGGGAACAATATATGGGCAATGAAATCCTCAACAATCCTGTAGTCCTCCATACATGTGTAACAAATTGAAAGTGGCTTGATCACATGAGGTATCTTTAGAACTTGCTTATTGCACAGCTAGAAAAGCCAGGGCTTTCAGAGGACACTCTTGTGATTTGGTAGATCTTCGAAGTTTGAATGGTGTAGAAGTTGGGAGAGTAATGTGTCATGAGCAGACAGACATAAGGAAATGCACTTCTGTGGACATGATAAAGGAACCTGTTAAGGCCCTTCGTTGTGCTTCCCAGATGAAAACACCAGTCTGAGCAAACAGTCATACTTAACTATTTACTTTTGCTGCAGTTTTGATTCAGATAGCAGTTTTCTTCCCCCCCCCCCCCCCCCCCCACACACACACACACACACACACACACACACACACACACACACACACACACACACACACACACACACACCATTGAGCTGGATCTGGCACAGAGACAGTTGCTCTCATGCTTGTCAAAGTATGGCCTTAAACAGAATTCTCATTAGCTACTTCTTAGGATTTGCTTGTCTGTGATGCTGAGAGCAAATCTGGTATTTCTGTGCATGACTCCCAGTGAGATACTCTGATTTACTGGCACTGGTTTAGTCACACGCTTGGATTGTCTGATCAAAAGCTGCACTCAGATCACTCATGCCTTCACAGAGGCTAACTTTACGCGCTATAGAATCAATGTCCAAAAGCTTTGAGAGAATTGCAGTCATGTGCTGCTGAGATCAGTCGTCAACTGAACACAATGGGTAATGTCCTCACTGCTCATTGGATGGCGTCTAAGTGCTGCCGTGTTAAACTGTGTGGCGTGAGTGCTGCTTTGAATTCTCACCCTGAAAAGAAAAGTATGATCAGTCCCAATGTTGCTCACTCTTTTTACCAGAAACACATCTTGAGCTGGCCGTGCGTGGGGAGAGAGGATGGGTAGGGGTGTGGAGTGGGAGTATTTCTCTAGACTTTGGCAGCTGCTATGTCTGATTCCTGTGAGGAGCAGGAAGATTGTTCCTGAGTCACTACAAAATCCATACATAACCTTACCTGGATGTGTGGCACAGGAGGTGTGGGGGAGGGGGGAGCAGGGGGTGCATACATGACTTTATTCCCTCTCTTAATGAGCAAGTGGGACATGTCTCTGCCCCCTTCCTTCCTTCCTTTGCTGACCAGCAGATCTGGCTGAAGAAAGGATGCTGTCCCCTGTAAGGACTGTTGTAAAATACACCCCTCCTCCCATCTACAATAGCACCAGAGGCCAGCAGGAGAGAAATGGTGTCTATCTCAGACCTAGTGTCTCCGGTACAATCTAGATTCTACAACCTCCCCTTGCTCTGGGCTGTGCCTAGGGGCAAAGTTCATCCCGTGACAATCAGTAATAATACTCTAGCTTTGGAGAGGTGTATGTGGCTCTAAAGCTAGTATACAATCTCCATACTCTACTGTGCAAATGTCTGGTTTAAAAATGAGCATAGGAATACTTTTATGTATGTTTTCCATTTTAAGATAATAAATAGATTAATAAAAAGCTGTTAGGGGAAAGTACAAGTGGGGACACTTCATATTAATGGGCTTTGAATTAGAGAGAGAGAAGATATATAAAAGCTTCAGCTGTGTTATGCACTTTTTATTGTTAGTGTTTTCTCTGTCCAATATCTGATCTGTCAACACTTTACGTAAAGAACTAAAAATCCTTTTTCAACATATGACATTGCCTCTTTGCAGGGAGACAGTTTTTAAGCTTCGATGCAGTTTTTTAGAAAAATAACTAATTGTTTTTCTTAACAGAGTTTCAGAGATTTAATTGAAAATGTCTAGCAAAACAGCTAGCACAACAAACAATATAGCTCAGGCACGAAGGACTGTTCAGCAGTTAAGAATAGAAGCTTCTATTGAAAGAATAAAGGTGAGAAACACATTCTTCTTTCTCCTTTTTATATGAATCATATGAAATATGGCAGGTATCTTTTAGTAAACTCCCAATATTTATGTACCTATTTTTTACTGTGCATTATACATCACATTATCTTTGAATTTGACTAAACTTTACTCAGATCTGGGTTACTGAATTTCATTGATTCCTTCTTATTCCTATACAAAAAATTGTACCAACAGTATGATAATACTTTAGGGACCTCTGAGAAGACCAAATCCTTGCTACTGTGAGTTTATAATCTAAATCTATAATACATAAGTAGCGGATGGAAGATGGGCTGTGATGAAAAGCAGTGAGAGTTTTTTCCAATTGAACATGTTAGTTTTGGATGTTTAAATTATACTTTATATGTCTCTGTAGGTAGGTTAAGGGTTTATTGGCTTCTTGAAAGAGGAAGAGAGTTGAGACGGCATAGCTAAATTATGATGGCAGGGAGCCCGAACTTTTTTTGGTTGTTCTGACCATACCATTCCTTGTCTTCATTCTCTGTTTTATTAATACTTCTCTGCAGTCTACCAGCTGTCCAAAGGCCAGCAGACTGGTTAATTCACCTGACATAGGTGCTTTTCTTTAGTCAACTAGAGATTAGGAACAAACAATGTCTTGCAAGGAAATGACTGAATCAATTTCTTAAAAACTCTAAATCAATTGATGACACTTCAGTGTTTATTAACAATAATGTCTAAAAATATAAAATCTTATTAGAAGCCTGATGTATTATTCTGAATCTATTGTTTAAGTTTCAGAAAAATGTAAAGTTACTGATACCTACCCTCCCAAACTAACCCAAAAGTATCTTTAAAGACACAGCAACCTGGCTCATCCTTGTTTTAGCTTACTCTTTTCCCACTCTACCAGTCTCACCAAGGCCAGTCCAAGAAGCAAATCCCAGAAAACTTTGAACTTTGCTCAATGGCCTTAGGTCTGGACCTGAAGATTTTATAGATTTCTCAAACTGATTTTCCACATGCAGAACTAATTCATTGTAGCTCTGGACGCATCCCTCAGCCCATTCCATCCTATTGCAAATGATTTGGGATATTTACCATTTTGTGTCTTGTTTTATTTATTTATTTTTGTCAGGTGTCCAAAGCATCAGCAGATCTCATGTGCTATTGTGAAGAACATGCCAGGAAAGATCCTTTACTAATGGGCATACCTGCTTCTGAAAACCCTTTCAAGGATAAAAAAACATGCATTATATTATAGCAGAGCAGTAAACACCTCCCTAGCTTTCCCAAGAAAAACAAAAACTACAAGCAAATTCTTAGAGAAATAACCTTATGGTCACCTGGGTATCATCTGTATAAAACAGCAATGTATTTACTATGTGTGTCAATGAATTTTTAAGCTTCTTAAGTTTTTTTCTTTTCTTTATAGCATCCTTACTGGGAAGGAAGATTGTAAACTAAATTATCCTATTTCTTGTAAAATGGAATAGGGTCTGTGGCATGCAGCTGGTAATTCTCTTGTGTTGTCTTTTATATAAGTCCCAATCTACACTACAGACCTATATTGATATAACTATGTCGCTCAAGGGTGTGAAAAATCCACTCACCTGATGACATAGTTATACCAACCTAATACCCTCCCCCCATGTAGACAGCACCGTGTTGGCAGGAGAGCTTCTCCCGTCGACAGTTACTGCCTCTTGGGAAGGTGGACTAACTATGCTGAGGGAGAAGCTCTCCCATCAGCGTAGGAGCATCTTCACTAAAGCGCTACAGCGGCGCAACTGCATCAGTGCATTATAGCACTATACATGAAGACCAGCCCTAGGGGGAGAGGGTTGGATGAGGCAAAGGTCTTTTTAAAAAATGTGTAATGTCCACATTTCAGTTTAAGGTGTTAGGCTACAAAATCAAGACCAAAGTTGCTTGAGTTTCACCTACTGATCAGCAAGGTAGACAAGTAATTTGATTCTTAATCAAGATTAATTTACTTCATTTTTTTTAAAATGGTGTATTTGCATTCAGTTAGTATATATGTGTATTGGTTTTGTGCATACGTATGTGTTTGTATATATACACATTCCAAAGTGCATTCTCTGACAAAAGACTCCTTGCAAACAACTGCTGCAATTATTGAACTCCAGAAGTTCATGTATTTACCTTCAGTTATGTCTTAATTCTTTTAAGAAATGCAAAATCTGTTTTTGTGTCAAGAATCAACAGATTTCTGATGATTTATGTAATTTTTCATTTTTGGGACAGTTTAAAAAAGGAGGATTTTAGTCCTCTCATTCTGGCCCTCTACATTTTCCCCTCAAATTATGATAAATGTAGCTCCTTTAGTAGGGCTACAGTAAAACGCAAATGCTTTGGAACTAGCATTTCTTTTGCCTTGCGGCTAAAGTGAGGGGGAGGATTCTATCACTCCAAGCCATGTAAGTCACCTGTGCAAGTCTCATTTAGGTTTTGTGCAGTGATCCAGGATCAAATTCACTTTTTTCTCTTTTAAAAAAAAAAAAAAAAAAAAAAAAAGAAGAAGAAGAAAAAGCCAAATCCTATCCAGATTATGATCAAACAAATGTAATTTGAAGGCATTTCCAAAATATCACAGATGTACAAATAGCCTAATAAAATTATATATGTTTTGTGTATTGATGGAATAAGTGAGTGAAAAGAAAACAATGTTGACTTCTTTCTAGTGGGCTACATTCGTGTTTTGTGTTTCTCTGTGGCCAACTATACAACGCCTGAAATTGTGATCCTCTGTAATGGTATTTACAGAATGTATTAACCATTTTTAATTTACTGTTTTATGTTGCATATTTGTCTAATTCTGTATTAAATTATATAGACACTGTTGATAATATATTGAGAAATTATATATTGTTTTTAACAAGCCTCCCTAAAAAATCTAAATTTGAGACTTCCTGTAAGAAAAAAGAAATGCACCACTGCTCGTTCTGTGCTGACATTCAAATTATTTTTATAATTAGAA
The DNA here is from genome assembly GCF_026122565.2 of Emydura macquarii macquarii. Taxonomy (NCBI): domain Eukaryota; kingdom Metazoa; phylum Chordata; order Testudines; family Chelidae; genus Emydura; species Emydura macquarii. Next base: position 619,979 of record NW_027132618.1, on the reverse strand, counting down.
TATTTTTCTAACGACAATTTCAAAACAGTTTAGATTTTCACTGATTTTATTTATCATAATTCAGTCTATCATTTTATAATGCATCTTGTTAAAAATAGTAATTAACTTAGCTATCTAGTTTCATAACTGAGCTTAGAAGCAGTCACGCTGTATTCCTTCAGTTCTGTAATACCTTGTTTTTTCAAAATAACATTTTACAACCCACATACTGCCCTTCAATTGATCTATTATGCCCAGTATTAACAGGAATTTGTGGGTAAATGTTTGATCTGTTTAGAACCCAAACAAATGTATGAAAGGGTAGAGTTTAACAAATATGGAAATACAAAGGGTATTTTGATACCTGATCTTTCTCTTTGGCCATTTCTAAGCTGTTCTTACTGCTGTTCGGTTAGCCTGTATTTAACTGAATTAGAACTTTGCAAACTCATTTTATAACCACTTACGTTGCATTAATTTGAGTACGGAGTTTAGCTGCAGACTTTTTTTTCATGGATTTTCTTTTGACCTGAATCCATGAATCCATTTTGTTCGGTTGCTACTTCTATATCATATCTACACAGTATTTTTAAAGCTGGAGTCATAGGTGCCATGATTGTGTTTTTTAACTTCCTGAATCAAAATATATAAATAATACATCTTACAGTGTTGTTACAAACATGTTGCCATAAACAAATGCTACTGGAAATATTTTCGTAAACAACTAGGGCCTGACTCAGTTCGCATTGAAGTCAGTGAGAGTTTTGCCATTGACTTCAGTGGGAGCATGATCAGAGTTGGAGTGACTAGGATACTATACTATACTTGTAACCTGTTGAAAATGTCTTCATAAATATTAGGATTCTAAATTTTCATAATGCCACAATGTATGCCTGTTTTTTAAAGGAAGAGCTAATAGTTATCCTCTTCTGCCCTATTTAACCTGAAGTGTATTTTTCTACTTTTTTCATACACTTTTGACATCTTTACAACACCAGGACAAAATTTATAGTAGCAGCTGTTTAATTCTTTCTTATACATATGCATTTAAAGAACAAGAGTTTTATTAGAACATGATTTCCCCTTATCCACAGATGTATGATTAGAAATAGAGTAAATAGTGTGCCAACTTCTTTCAGATGCCTTCTAACATTTAGCCTAAAACACATGGAAACTACAGCTAAAACAGTGAAATACAACTGCCTGCTTCTGATGACTTTTGTTGTATAGATTTTTAAATAAACTCTCGCTATTGTATTTTAAACATAATATGTAGCGTATCTGAAGGCTCAAGCAGCTACTTATGTACAAATAACACTGCTCTTTCAGTATACAAAATGCAGTATAAAGTAGACATTTTGTGTGATGAACTTGTGAGGAGAATATGTCATGCAGATTTACGAAGAAGTTTGAAAATATACAGACTTTCTAGTTAGTGAGATGAAATAATGAAAACCAAGCCATCACAAATTCATAGCTGTTGGGATATTGGAGGTTGCAGGAACGATTTTCAGCCCTGCTGGCTAACCAGAACAATTGTCCACAGTACTGCAACTTGGTGCTCTGAGTGCAGATACCTCAAATGTAAAATCTTTGTCATGTAAAATGAAACCGATGTTATTCCAGAAAGTGTTTTAGGGCTTTTTTTCTTAAACTAAGAGGCCTGTTTGTTTTTTATATCTTTTTCCTCTGAGTTTGCTAATTTGATTGTTTTAATACTGTGTTGTTTTGTATTGTCATTGTAACTTCAGATTCACATGAATGTTGTCACAATGATTTGCTTTTGACTTACAAATGACTTTGTGAAATTCCTTTGTTTTCTCTAACATGCTTTTGCCATTCATGAGTAGTTCATTGTAGTCTTTGTGTAGAAGAGGGCTTCTTTTCGCAATGAGGGAAAAAACCTGTTAACCTAGAGAATTTGATGGATGGCTAATATGTTCAGTACCATGGATATGAAACACCTTTATTAAAAAAAAATCACTGCTTTGTATATTGTTTCAGCTTGTCATTGTAGTTCAATTCACTTTCCGATGTACAGAGAACGTTGAACTATACAAACGTCAGCCATCCAGAGGGTCCGAAGGGTGTCAGCACAAGGGTGTCAAACACTGACAAAGATGATGTTCTTGGAAGAAAGATAGACTAGATATACTTTTTGGGGGAAGAGGAACGACACATTCTGTAGACCAAATTAGCTCAGCACTAGGGTTTAAAACTTGGGAGGGTGGCTATGAATGAGCAGTGTTACTGCTAGCTGTAATCTTAGTCTAAAATTTTAGCTTTCTTTCTTTTTAAAAAAGAAGTCTCTGACCGTGTGGTTATCAAGAAAACCTTCAAAATGTAGCAGATAGAGGGATCTCTGCCTGCTCATGCAGAGAACCTGAATTAAAAACTCAGAGAAATTCATGACAGTGACAGCTCATCTCAAAGGAGTGTTAACTTGGTTGCCAAATGAGGCTAAATTTAAATGTCAGTGTTGCCTTGCGGGGAAGAAGAAGGAAAAGGAAGATCATGTTATGAAGATCTGCACAGTGAACTGCAAGTGAGATACCATTATGGTGCCATTAACTGGTAATGTTTGGAAGAGTTAGTGCCTCTCTCTCCCCAACTCCACAATCGAGGAGTCAAGGCCACTAGGCTAGCAAAGCCTCACTGGTACCTGATCTCCACAGAGGGGAAAGTCATAGCCCAGCAGAGCATGCAGGCTCGTATTCAGAACATCTGCACGCTCTTCCAGTGAGTGACATCTCAAGTGGACAGCGCTTGGAAGAGTACAACCGTTTTATTTTGCCTGTTCTGCTCTTGCAGTGCTCCATTGGGGTCGGTAGAGTTGTGCCAGCCCAGATTTAGCCCTACATGAGGATCTCCAATTCAAATGCTCTGCTGGCTCAAAGGTACTTTTTAACTTCCTCAGTATTCTCCCTTTGGAGTTATAAGGACCTCTGCATAAATCCTTGTGGGAGACAGAATTCAGTGCATGTCTTTCTACAAAATCCAAACATGGCTATGAGACAGCACATATTGATATCCTGGAAATTTACCCATTGGGCTTCTTTAAATCTTGTTACTACTTCCCTCGTGCCCTTTTATCAAGTCTTTCATAATGTATATAGAACTTATGAAGCTATGATTTGTATTCCTGATTACACTGTGAATGTGATTTTTTCTCTTTGACACTCGCAACGAGCAGGCTGGTATGAAGGTTTTTTTTGGCCCAAGCGTTGGGAGCACCAGTGAGCTATGCTAATCATCCCAAGTGAGTGCCAGTAGTAAAAACTACATGCCAAACCATATTTTACTGAAAACTTGGTCGAGTTATGTTTGTTTGTTGTTAAATCTTTAGTAAAGACTAAGTACCAATTTTTCTTTTAAATGATTTTTCATCTCCTTCCAGTTGTAAAACTGGCCTGTCTTAGTCCAATTGCACAGACCTCAGAGGGAGAGAGAAATTATAACCAGTAAATTTTTGAAATCCATAAAAATGATTAACTTTTAAGGGGTGATATCTTACAGGCTAGAAACAAGCACCATATCCCCATTGTAATAAGGGATTTGGGGAGAATTGTTCCCAGTTCTCCAAAGCATGAAGCACTTCTGTCTCCTGAATGCTTTCAATTGAGATCTCCTGAGTCCTACTCCCTACCTTAGCTACAATACCATCCTTCATCCCAAATCCATGTCTCATTCATACATGTCAATGGAAAAGTTCTTCTAAATTAATGTTCCATGTGGGGCTGTTGTGCCAGTGCTACAGATTGTGCTCATTCCAGAAAGAAGCAACAGCTGCTGAAATTCACTGAACAATTTGGCAGCCACAACACAGCTACCGCTATACAGAGGATAATAAACATGGCACTGAGGGGCACTTTCAAGTGTGCTCATCATCAATGAGCATATGCAGAGTGCTAAAGCAAGTTGCAGGGCCCGTTCTAAACTGTACCCAAATGATATTAGTGTTCCTTCACACACATCCTGCAAACGCCCTCCTGTGATGCAGAAATGAGACTGCAGAAATTCAAGTGGAAAGAAATGCTGTTGGGTCAAAATATGATTTTAAAACCAATATTCTTCGTTCTGTATATCATTACTGCCCATGGTTATTAAAATGGATTTTTTTTTTTAAAGATTCAACTTCACAGCATTTCTGCTGCTTGTTTGCTCCTTACACTTCACTCAGTTTGGACTTTGAACAGTACAGAAGACTAGTCCCATTTCACTTAAGTTTATAATCATTTTATAGTCCGTTTCTGGTTCTCAGGCACTGGTCCAGTGTTTGAGTTGCAAACAGAACAGGGGATGGTTTAAATCCAAACAAGCGTTTTTTATTGGATTTTTTTTTTTCGGTGTCAAGGAAGTGTTTCACTACGTTTCTAGGTTTTGTGACTCTCTGGGCCTGAGCTATTTCAGTGTCACTGAACATAAGATATCTGACCTAATAGCCAATCCTGTTTGGACAGGAGTCAATGTACAACTACTGCTGACCTCCGTGAAAGCAGGATCAGGCCCTTATAGCAGTGCACTTATTTTAAACTATTAATGGCACTTACAAAAGCAACAACGTTCCACATCACGGCCCATGTGGGCAGAGCCCTGCATCTGTGGGGAGTTCCACTAACCTCAGTGGGACTCGTCATGGGCCTGATAGTAGGACTAGGGCATATAACTGAGGATGCCATTTAGCTTTGCATGCAAAGGACCACATTTCTACACTTAAGGAGACAATTTACATGACCCTTTTTCATACACTCACTTAGCAATTGATCTGCTGCAGAGTTACAAAATGTACATTTATTGATGCTTACTCTCTTCAATTAAAATGATTGGACACCAAAAGGGTGAAAACCTGGCTCAATGATAAAACTCCCATTGACTCCAGTGGAGTCAGGATGTGTTTATTTTGCCCCCCCTTTTTTTTTTTTAACTGTGCTGCTCTCTGGTCATTTTGCATATGTCTGTTCTTTACATGTTCTCTCCCTACACCGCTCCTGCTACAATGCCTCTCTCCTGTTACAATCCTCTCTTTACGATTCTGCAGGAATGGTCCAATATAGGTCTCAAAACAGCTCTTCCTGCACGTTTATAGTTAGTAGTATTTTTAATAGGAAGTGTCCCCATTTTCATATAGTAAGTCCGGGATGGAGCCAGCCAGTGGAGTAGCTACAAGTGGGCCTGGGTGAGCCATGGCCTACCCGCTTTGAAAGCAGGCCCATCCAATCAGATTTTAAGCAATTCATCCTGCATTTTTATCAGCCTGTTTCATTTGTGCCCACCCATGTCAACCACAGGTCCTGCCAAAAAATCAGTTCTGGCTATGCCTCTGGAGCCATCAAATTGTACCCATAAATACTGACTCCCGGGTCTGTGCTCTAACTACTAGATGATACATAGAAACTAATAGGCCCACCTGAATGCTTAAGTCTCTTTCCATGACACTATTCCACAATGATGGGGGGAGGGAATCAGTAATAAATAGTCTGAAACTTCTATCTTGTAATGAATGGGTCACTGTGTACCCCTGCACTGTATGGGGTAGGATCCAAACTATTCAGTTGTGTCATAGGCTATGTACTGCAAACAGGTAAAAGAGATTCTCTTTTAAATCACATACTAGAGATTTGTGTTTCTGGAGTAGAAGGATGTATGTTAAGTTCCCCATGCTCTCCACAAAGTTCAGAGTAGTTCTGTTGTGCAGCAAAGCGACAACAGTGATGTTGCAGGTAGCCACAGAAGTGGTACAATACCTTTCCAGAAAATAGCTTATATTTGTAAATGTGCTAAAATGCCTTTCGGTGAGAAGGGCCACAAAGAACTTTCTGTTCTTCTCTGGGGAAAAGTGACTGGACAAGGAAGCTCTGCTCCCATGTCCTTCAGATTTATGATGGGGGCAGATTTCACACAGCTGTATGTTAAGATTTATGCTATTTTATTCTATGTAGGCTTTTATATTGTACCAATTGCTATGTTGTCTGGGCACTGTTAATGTAAGACTCCAAATATGCTACAAGTCTATCCATGCCAGTTCATGGTGGTTTGGCACCATTACAACTGTCCGTATTCTAACACACTGTTAGTCTGTGTTGTGGTTCCCTAATACTCTTCTATAACTTGTCACCATTACCAACAAAAAGACAGTGTTAGAACATGCGGATGCTCCTAACAGCACTGGACAAATGTGTGATCACACCATTAGATTTGTTGTGTAGATCAGGATAAAATGAAGCTAGTGGCTGAAGACGGAGGGATTGTAACTAATTTTCCAGCTCCTGATTCCAACAGTCATTACACCATTTACCTTATTGACACAGGAATTAGCAACAAAAGGAACAAATTCTGGGATATGGATTTTAAGAAAGATTAAAGATCTAGCAAACTATAATTAGATGTTTATAGTCACATATAGCTAAGGGCTGCCTAAACTATTGCCTTATTATCTACATTTCTGCTTCTGTATTACCTCTAGCACAACAGAAGAGAGAGATTTTTGAGAGGGGCATGAGTTAGGGGAAATGTCTAACATTTTAAGCATTCAGTGTGTACCTTTGAAATGCTGACAGTAAATTTACATGCCATGGTAAAGCAGCACATCAGAATTTAAAGAGACAATGTCAAATTTAAAAATGTTTTTAAAAAATTCCTTTCCTGTGTCACTAACCCTACCTAAGAATAATTTACTCTTCACCTTTTCTGCTGTAAACTGATCAGTGTCACTTTTGGCTATACTCACTTTCACTTTCTGGTGATCCTGCACACATACAATGTGTGGGTTGCAAACACTGCAAGGGAATGTTTAAATCTGAATTTTAAAAAATTGTTACTGGCTTTTTGTTTCAAATGACAAAGCATTAATATTCAGTCTGGAAAAAATTAGGAAAAGGGGGGGCCATAAAAATAAGAACGGCCATACTGGGTCAGACCAATGGTCCATCTAGCCCAGTATCCTGTCTTCTGATAGTGGCCAATGCCAGGTCCTTCAGAGGGAATGACTAGAACAGGTAATCAAGTGATCCATCCTGTTGGCCATTCCCAGCCTCTGGCAAACAGCAATCCCTGCCCATCTGGCTAATAGCCAGAGATGGACCGGATTTCCATAAACTTATCTAGTTCTTTTTTTAACCCTGTTATCGTTTTGCCTTCACAACATCCTCTAGCGAGGAGTTCCACAGGTTGACTGTGCATTGTGTGAAGAAATACTTCCTTTTGTTTTAAACCTGCTGCCTATTAATTTCATTTGGTGACCCCCTAGTTTTTGTGTTATGATAAGGAATAAACAACACTTATTAAATTCTCCACACCAGTCATGATTTTATAGACTTCTATCATATTCCCCCTTGAGTCATCTCTTTTCCAAACTGAAAAGTCCCAGTTTTATTAATCCCTCCTCATATAGAAGCTGTTCCATCCCCCTACTCATTTTAGTTGCCCTTTTCTGTACATTTTCCAATTCTAATATTTTTTTTTTTGAGACGGGGTGACCAGCTCTGCACACAGAATTCAAGATGTGGGCATAACATGGATTTATAACAAGGCAATACAATATTTTCTGTCTTATTATCTTGCTCTTTCCTAATGATTCTCAACATTGTTGGCTTTTTTGATGGCTGCAGCACCTTGAGTGGATGTTTTCAGAGAACCATCACAGTGACTCAAAGATCTTTCTTGAGTGGTAATAGCTAATTTAGATCCCATCATTTTATATGTATAGTTGGAATTGTTTTCCAACGTGCATTACTTTGCATTTATCAACATTTAGTATTGCATGCAGTTTGGCCCTACGATTAATCTTTGTGTTTCCCAGGCCCATGCTAAAATTGGCCATATTCTGCCCTGCCTTACACATGGTGCAAATCCAGTCTGAAATAGGTGTAAATAGGGTGAGCACGTAGCAAATGTGAAAAATCAGGATGGGGTGGGGAGAAATAGGCTCCTATATAAGTAAAAGCCCTGAGTATCAGGACTGTCCCTATAAAATTGGGACATATGGTGTAAGTGTGGGTAGAATTTGGCTGGTCTCTGTAGATTACACGTCAGCCCCAGCTTCCTGTCTGTCACTCTTTTCTAAGGGTATGTCTACATGTACAGCACTGCAGTGGCACAGATGTACCAATGCAGCTGTGCCACTGCAGCACGTCTGGTGGACGTTTTATGTCGACGGGAGAGAGCTCTCCTATCAGCATACTAAAACCACCTCCACAAGCGACAGAAGCTATGGTGGTGGGAGAAGCTGTGCACACAACATGTAACTTGTGCTGCTCAGGGGACTAATTTAAATTATGCCAACATAAACTGTAGTGAAGACAGCCTTACATGCAGGTAATCTGGACACAAGGCTTGCTGCAGAAAGGATGCCGCTTGCAGGGTTATACTGGCTGCCTATGTAACCTCCAGGCTGTGTCTGAAGTAGATACCCTGTCTAAACAGAGGTCAGGTATAAACAGGCCTGGTAGACCCGATAGAAGAATCATCTAGAACATGAGGAGTCTTCCCACCTAGGAATGCTAGTCCTTCCAGGGTTTCTGAGCCTATGGTGAAGTTGATGTATTGGCAGTGGGCCTAGTCAAAGATAGATTAACCTCTATAAGTTCGTTCTTGGCCTGTAAGGCTGCCTTCATCAGGTCCTGTGCAGCAGGGCTGTAAAAAATACAGGTGCATGTTGCTGACAGGCAGATTCTACTGACTAACCCCCACCCCTTCCTCTTTTAGCTTTCTTTGATTTTGGTGGCTGCCCCCTGCTCTCTGAGCATGGATTCTTTGTAACAGAGCTGGCCGTTTGTCTGACTCACCTCCATCCTGTTAACAGATGTCGATCAAGCAGGAAAAGTCTTACATGGGTTTTGCTGACTCATTGGAACAGGTGCCTTGTTACCCTTCTCAGATACAAGGGAGGTAGGAGTTGCTAAGAGGTTCATAGACCAAAATGTAACATTAGGTAGTCAGCTTTTTAGCATAGGAACCTTGCTGCAAAGTTCTCAAAAGCACCTAACACTCTTTGACTTTCAATAGGCTTCTAAGTCACTTAGGCACTTTTGAAAATTCTTACCTGTCTGAATTTAGGCTGTAAAGCATCTAGCCCATTTTGAAGTGCTTAAATAATTCATAGCAAGCTCCGTGCTCAACACTGTACTCTCTTTTTTTTAAGACCATGACAGAGTTTAGGAATTAGACCCACATCCAACTTTCAGGCTTGGTCCTGTAACTTCTGTGTACATGGAATGCCTGTCTGCTAAAATGAACTGTAGCACTAGAATCAGCCCCAATTGGTGTGAAATAAAACCTAACATAGTTTTTTGAGGTTTTAAAATTTTTATTTCAGTAAAATAAACACCATCCAGTTTCAAACAAATTATATTAATGTAGCTGTTTTAACTTTTTATTAAAACAAGTGGTGTAGGTGTATACCAGTTGCTTAAGGGTATTCTGGTTCTGAAGTTCATAGCATAAATAAAATCTTCCGTCAATATCATAAAATAACTTAATATATCTTAGAATAAAACCTAGAGCATCAACGTCCCAAAATACAATACTTTTTTTTAATAATGTTTTGATTAACCTTTTTGCTCTTTCGTGTTAAAAGTGTTTTAAACCAGAAACTACTAGTTGCACTTTTAAAAACTTCAACGTGTTTGGTGCATTTTGAAAGTAACTCAACCATGCAGCTTCTTATATCTTCCTGCCTGGTTTTTAGTTCCTTTAGTGACACTTGCTTATTACTCTTTCAACACAAGTTCTGTTTTCATTCCCACGACTTTCTGGCTGCAAAAATCAACTTCCTTCAGCCCCACACACCATGTAGTTCAATCTCAGTCTACCCACTTGACATCAGTTGTTTGTAATCCTTGCGTCAGGTGTCGGGATTTACTCCCTGACCAACTGCTAAAGTATTTCAAAATTTCAGTGCAATTTTGTTCAGTTAGTTTTCATCCAAATCCCATCACCGCTCAGGGAGATTAATCACTGGAACCCACTGATCCATGTAGCGACTTTGCCGGCAAAAGCAAATCAGCTGACTCAGTGCTGGATCCTTCCATTGAGACGAATGGGGATTCTGGAGGAGAAAAAAAAAGTTGTTTTTAAAACAAAAAAATAGTCTTAAATCACTAGTGCAAAAAGATGGCTACTAACTAACATCCAAAAGTAAAGCTAGGCTGGATCCTTGAACTCAGATTTTAGTTTGATACAGACAGTTGCCCTCAAGCTCTTGAGAGATTTCTTGAAATCTTAAGTCTATATACATGACTGCAATAGGAATCTAAAAGCTACGCAAAGGCTTCAGAATTTGGCTGTGGTGGAAGTGTGGTCTAGTGGTCAGAGTACTGTGAATACATTCCTATTTTATGTACTGGCATCTTCCTGACATCTCGAAATTTTGTTTCAGTCTAGTGTTCATCATGCTGAAAACCACACATACTCAAACTGGCTTATTTGAAATATAGGATTATATATGATGGGTTATAACTCCCATTGATTTCAGTGAAAGTTCGATAAGTGTGTCAGGTTATTGTAGTGAGGTTGTAGAAATAGCTTTAATAACCCAGAACAGCAAAGCAAACAAGAGGAAGACCACTAAGGATTCCTTTCATGTTTCTTCTGCAGTATGGGCATACAAGTGTTTTGTGGATTACTTTTAGTATAGGAAAAAATACTAAGAGCAGGATGCATAAAAACTTTTTCTACTTTTTAAATCAGAAAATTATTTACCCTTTTCCTGCTCTGTCTCTCTAAAGAACAGATGGATCTCAATTGAGTTGAGTGATTTTCCTATTTTTCTCCAGAGAAATTTACACAGTAACTTTTGAACATGGCCTAGAGTTAAGAAATTACTCATATGTTCAGGCTTGCCAGAACTTTTAATGAAAATTTCCTCCCACTCTAAAAGCAACTAACCTGTGCTATCTAATCTCTACTCTGAGCCACTTAGTAATAAGGAAAGACAAATAGAGGAGGCTGTTGTAGCAAGGTGACTTATGGGGATTTCTCTGCTGCTGGCAGGATCTAACATGTTTGCATATGTCCATACTGGAAAAAAATCTTTTATAATCAAATCAGGAACAGCTCTGATGCAAAACATCCCTCGTACAGGAAATACCTAATTAGGGAAAAGGGCATGTCCTTCCCTATAGCACATTAAACATGGGCCTGATCCAAATCCCAGATCTGAGCACTCCCAGATTTGGGGGTGGAGGGTGTAAATCCAAACCCAGATCTGAATATATAATGGGCAGAACCCCAGATCCCAAACATAAAGCTGTGGGTATGTTTAATATCTTATCCAAACCCAGATGTTATGCTCATCTCTAAAGCAAACTCCATAGTAATCAGGTGAGGAACAGGCCTTTGAGATCCAGTTTAAGCAACAGCAAAGAACTCTGTGCTGGGAGTCTTTTGAGCTCCAGTTGGGAGGGAGGGCAGGAGGGTCACTTACTGTGACAAGCACACAGTGCAGGTCTGCAGGCTGCTCAGCTCCCCCAGTCGCCCCCAGAAGCAACAGCTCAGCCAGCCGGCCTGGGTTGCTCACTCGTAGGATGTTAATGTCATTCTCACAGCAGAAAGCCTGGATCAGGGTGAAGTGGATTTGCAAAGCCACATCCCGATCATCCTCCTCATCTGCAGCCAGCAAACAAAGCACCACATTATCCGGATCCCTACAAGGATGAAACAATCCAGGCTGATTAGTCACAGCTAACCCACGATTCCGTATTTAACATGGACACACACCGATGAAACAACAAACACTCACACCTTACACACACGATACCGGGCAGGCTGATGGTGTGTGTCTGAGTCACGAGCAATCACACACACACACACACACACACACACACACACACGTACACAAAGCGAGACCTGTGTACACACAGATGCACCCCTAAATGCCTGTGGTCTGTGCACACCGGTGTTGTGGGCACATCGGTCGGTGCACATAGGTGTTGCAGGCACGGGGCACATCGGTCTGTGCACACCCAGACAGAGATGCGCCCCCCAGCCCCGTGAAGAGGTCAGCCCGGGACACGTCGGTCTGTGCACACCCAGACAGACAGAGATGCGCCCCCCCAGCCCCGTGAAGAGGTCAGCCCGGGACACGTCGGTCTGTGCACACCCAGACAGAGATGCGCCCCCCAGCCCCGTGAAGAGGTCAGCTCCTTGCACAGCCGGGCAGCAGGCTGTGCCCAGGGGCCGCCACCTGCCCCGGGGAGGGGTGGGGGGGAGCAGGGGATTGGCAGAGAGCAGCAGAAGGCAGCCGGGGCCTCCCTCACTTACACGTTGAGCAGCTTGGCCGCCTCGTAGACCCCGATGGTGACGCTGCTCTGGGTCAGGGCTTTGCTGAGAACTTCCTGCAGCGCGCTCCCCGCCGTCTCCACCATCCTGAGAGCAGCAAGAAGAAGCCGAAACTCGCGTCAGCCACCCCCGGCTCCGGCCGCGGCGCGGGTGAGGACGGGACGGGAACACCTCCGGGAGGTGCGATCGACTGACAGGTAGCCCCACCCCCGCAGCGCACCGGCCCGTGGCGGGCGGGCGGGCGGCCCCCTCCTCCCAGCCCCCGAGCCGCGGTACCTGCCCATGGCCTGCTGCTCTCCAGCGAGCTCCTCCAGCGTCATAGTGCAGCCGCCCGCAGGCAGGGCCGGCCGGAGCGTGCCCTGCCCCGCCTCTCCCGACACACCGGCGGGGGCTCAGCCGCGGCCCTCACACCAACTTGCGAGTCCCCCGGCACCCGCCGCCGCCAGCAGCGCCGCAGCCGCCCTCCGACTGAGGGACAAAGGCGGCCTCGGCTGGGCTTATCCTGCCAACATCCAGCCAACCGTCTTCTTCCTCATTTGCATGCGGCCTCCCCATTGGGCCATGCAAATAAGAGTTTCGCGGCCCCCTTTGGCCGGGCCCCGCCGGCGAGAGGTGGGGGCCCGGGAAGCCGGGGGCGTGACGCCGGCGGCTCCTCTCCTGCGGATTGGCGGAGCGAGCGGGTTGGGAGGCGGGGTCTCTCTTTGGTGGCAGGGCGTTGTCGATCGTCCTTGCAGCCTCTGTGCGGGCTGCTTCAGCTGTTTTTCTGGTCGGTGCACATTTCCCCCCCCCTCGTTGTGTGGGGGGAGGGGCGGCTCCGGAATCTGTTGCCAGGGCTGACGCTCGCGCAGCCCCTGGACAATGGGCGTTGTTAGAGCTGGGGTCCGGCCGCCTGCGGCAGGCAGCGCGTTGTGCTGCCAGGCGCTGCATGACTCCACGTGTGGCCAGCAGTGCAGTGCATTGCAGTGCAGTGCGATATGTGACCCCCTCACCCCAGGAGTCACGCTGCGTGGGCTGGGGAGGGAGCCGGGGTCTGCTGCCAGCTCTGCTGCTGCTGCACATGACCTGTCCCGTGCATGCGGCTGCGATCGGAGAGGTGCTGAGTACCCACAGCCCCCCCCTTGACTCCACTGTAGCTGTTGTCTTACAAGGGCAGCTGGGCGTGCCCGGCACCAAAATCAGACGTCGTGCCTCAGTTTCCCCACCTGAACACCTCCAAGGACCGTGGCGAGGCTCAGTCCCTTAATGCTGGTGGGAGTGTAGGAGCCCCTCAGATGGAAGGTGCTATGGAAACACAAAACCCTGTTATTGAGAGTGGTTGTTCCGGCAGAGCCATTTTTAACGTCTGTTTGACGAATGCCATTGCAAGTGTTACTGTTGAATTCATTAACATCAGACGTGAGCTCCCCAGTCACTTGTAATGTGAAAAGGTGATTGCGAAGCAACTGTAACTAGAAAGTAGGGGCATAGTCTCAGTTGATATAAATTGGCATAGCTCCATGTAAGTCAAAGGTGCTCTGTGGATTTACACAGGCTGAGGATGTAGCCCTTGACTCCTGAAAATCAAGATGTGTAGGCTTAGTAAGCAACAAGGTGCTGAATGCTCTGGCGCTACTCCATAAAAGCACTTAATGTTTAAGCATGTGCTTTTCTGGGTCAGGGCCAGAGCGCTGACCTGGCAGATCTTTGCTAGCCAGCATTATGGTTACAGGCAGAGGGAGCTGGGTTACTGGGAATTTTCCAGTTTATGGGGCCTGCCTTGTCTTCCTGGTTAGGTTAGTCTAAGTATCTGCTGTGTACTGGAAGATATGGCCGCCTCATTGTGCTGCCTTTGACCATCTCTGGATAACTGCCCCTGAGCTCCTGCAGGCCACTTCTCAGCTGTGCACTCTGACATCATTTCCTGCCTGCTACACAATAGCTCCATTTCTCTCCCCTACCTCCACTCTAACTGCACCTTTTTAGGGTCACACTCCTGCACCCCTCACCCCTAATCCATCTATTTCTGGACTCCAGCTACATTTCTAGGTTCCTTCCCCCTATCCCAATGCCTCTGTTTCTGGCCTCCAACCTGCTACTGCAACCAGCTACTGTTAATTTCTGCCTCTTTTCACCCCAACAGCTCCTCTTTACTTCCAGGTACCCCGTTCCCCTGGTAGGATGTCTCCCTTCTCTTCTGGCCACCGTGAGATAGAGGTGGGGGAGAACGAGCAAGGAAAGAGACATTGGAGGAGAGTAAGTGGGAGACTGAGGCCTTGTCTACGCTAGAAAGTTTTGTTGACCGAAATTACAGCGATGATCAAAAATGACTGTAATTGTGTTTTGTGCCTGTCCCCCACACAGCACTCGTGTTGCTGAAGCACATCCATAGTTGGTGCTCTAGCATCGACATTGAAAGCGGTGCACTGTAGGCAACTATGCCACTGTGCTGCTAGGAGTTGTGGAAAGGCGAAGAGGATCGCAGTGCATCATGGATTTGGGCTTAACATCCCATGATGCAGTGATTTCCATCCTGTCACTCCATGGGTTTCAGACTGCGTTTTGCAGCATTTTTCAGCTGCTCTTGTTTCCTGAGCACTCGCCATCTCTATCTGAAAGAGTGAATCCTGCACTGCTCTCCACTGTTGTTGTCAGCATTCTGACCACATCGCGGCTGTTCGTGCAGTACATCATGAGTTCCCAATCTGAACTCGAATCCAAGACGCCTGACCTGCTGTGTGCCATGCAAACAAACAGCGTCAGATTGCTGTTTGCATTCATGGAGAATCTGCACCAACATAGTTACCGCCGCTTGCTTAGGTGGTTAGCGCTCTCCCATTGACGTAACACGGCTACACAAGCACTTCTGCTGGCAAAACTTATGTCGCTCGGGGCGTTTTTTCACACCCCTGAGCGACAAAAGTTATGCCAGCATAAGTGCTATTGTAGACAAGGCCTAAGTAGTGCAGGTTGAAGGAAGAGGGAAATATTGTGAACAGAGAGAAGAAAAAAGCACCAAGAACTCTGGGAGACAGAAACTCAGAGACGCAATAAAGAAATAAGGCTGGACTAAATTAAAAAGGAAGAAAAGTCTGCAAGAGGTGGTGCTCAGAGTGGGGAAACCCTGGCTAAAGGGAGCACTGGGGTGTAATGACTGTTTTCTCCCACTTCATCCTTTATGATAACAGTCCTAGTTTCTATTCTGGAAGAGGGACAAGTGGCTAGCTTTGGAGGGGAGCATCACAGGTGCCTCTAAGCACTGGCCTCTCTGCCCACAATCTACCATGGCAACTGCCCTGGTTTTCCAGTTTAAAAATCTGCTCTCCCTAGGTAAGGATGGTAACTAAAGGAAAAAAATAGGCTGGAAATAAGTAAAAGTCTGATTCCTGTGGTAAGTACGTATCAAACCAAATAACCCTAAAGCATTCCCAGTCATGCACTGAAATGCATTTCTAAACTCCCTCATTGTATAGACCAATTCACCTCTGTCCCACCCAAATCTGCTATCTCACAGTTCTTACAGTAAGTTACTGACGTAAAATATGCTGACTCATGCGGTGGAAATGACAGAAAACTTTATCTCTAGGCTAAAGCAAAAGGTAAAGTCCGTGACATCTGTGTTGGCAATCAGCCAGAGCTAGATCTGTTTAAAAAAATCCTGAAATATGAAGTCATATCACCATTAGAAATGCCTGAACTTGTACTTTTCTTGAGAGAGGAGATGGCTGAAATCATCCTTTAAATCATGTGCCACACAATGGGCAGCTCCTGTGAAAAGAAATTACCTTTGTATGATTTTAAGGCCCACATTCAATCTTGTACTGGGGGTAAATGTACATGCAAGTCAAGTTAAGTCCTGGGCCAATTGCCAATACAGCTGTCAGTGACTTTATGTTCAGGTGCCCCTGCTTTAGCATAGGTACAAATTTTTCTATCATATCCATTGCCAGAGTCAGCATATATGTGAATTCACTGTGATAAAAGTGAGATGGCAGCTATGAGTGGGACGGAGATGAGTTGGTGCTTTCAAAAGGAGGAAGAATTGGGAGCTGCATTTCACGGCATAACTGGAAATGCTTTAAGTTGAGTTAGTTTGATATGTGCTTAGTATCAGAATCAATGGTGTCACTCTGGTTTCCACACAGGTAACTATCATTGGGCCCAATAATTGGGTATTTGGCCCAATGAAATCGATTTTCCTTCTGCAGCAGAATTTCTTACGTGCAATATTGTCAACCCCAAGCATTCAAAAATCTCAAGTTAGGGCCCCCAAAATCATGGGACTGGATTAAAAATAATGAAATTTTTAAAAAAAATAATAAATGTTTGGTTCTCTTTAATTTGCCATCTTGTTTCTGAGCTTTAGGGTACACTCAGGTCATGTTTTTCAAACTGTTCTCCACACCCAGGAGGGCTAGGTACTTACTTTGCTTTTTTAAATGAACGCTGAGATACTCTGACCTCAGCAGCTAGGGCTTTAAGAACAAAGCACCAAATATTGCAGGACTTGCAATACAATCCTAAGAGCTGGCAACACTGAAAGCGACAGACACAGCCGCCTCTTAGTAGGTTTATTTGTGTTTTTCTCCAAGAAGCTGGTAAAAAAAATAGCCACTCCGCTTTATTTAAGTATTTTATTATTTTAATTGTGCAGCAATTCAAATTACTCATACCAATAACATGCTAAGAGTAAGTAGAAGGTGGATGGGGCATGGGTGCAGCAGATACTGTATATCCTGATTGCACAATGCAGCCTATCCCGCACCCTTGGTGGCTTTCTGAACATCTGTCCTTATTAGGCATTCAGTTGCTGGGGTCAATGTCCTCTTCATACATCATCCTCTAAAGACTATAGGAGCTTTTGTCATTGAGTTTGTGGAATGTGTGGGTTTGTTTTTAGGAGCCCAAAGGTTTCCTCAAGTCCATAACTTTTATTGTGACATGGTTTTTGATCATACAATTGTGTCATCTTTTGCCATCGTTAAATTCTGCCCTGTGTATGTGAAGGGACATGTGTGGTGTGATCTTGTCACCAAAGATTTTTACTGGAGGAAGCTTCCTGTACTAAACTGTGTGGTAAGTCAGATGGTGAGTCTTGGTGTTCCTGGTCACCCTTAGTTGTTCCTCCTAGAGAACATGCTTCCTGTCTTAGACAGTTACTGGATTCAGAACACTTTAGTCTGATGCTTATTAAAGTGGACCTCTTGGGCTCAGAAGGTCCCTAAATATGGCAATAGAGTCTTAAAATAAGAACACTATCTATACAATGGCACCTTATCTCTGCCCCTTGCTGGTAAGGTACCACTGATAATGTGAAGTGCTGAGAGCAACCTGGAAGGTACAGTACACCCTCAGCTCCCATGGGCCTCAGTAGGATTTGAGGGGGCTCAGCACATTCCAGAAGCTGCTTACCATCTGTTAGGCTTGGGCCCTCTTAGCACCATGCTTTAAAGATGCACCAGAGCTTAAAAGAGACAAGACACTGAGCAAAATGGAAGGCTTCTCACCTTGCCTTTTAGAAAAGCAAGTTATTTTGTTAGTATTCCAGCAGTTGCAAATAACTAGCTTTTGGAGAGAAGCATAGCCTGAAGAGCCAAGCCGCAGATTTGAAATCATTAGATTCCCTAGAACCGAAGCTCAGATCCCATCAGGGTGCATCCATCCTTCTAAGGGAGATCCATTCAGTTCCCTGCAGCTTGCTGTGCATGGGTCATTCAGGCCAGGTCTGAAAGTGTGGATCCACCTGAGAGAATTACTATTTGTTTGGGCTTATTTACATCAGACATTTAAAAAGCACCTGCCCATGCTTCACATATTAAAAATACAAGGTATAATTCAAAGGTAAATCCAGCACCTTCCTCAAAGCCAGGAAAGAAAACAAAACCCCACAAAATTATCTAAGGTAGAGAGTGAAATGCAAACTTGGGCTTCAACTCTCCATTCAAGCTGAGCCATACTCAGTGCAGGAAGAAAAGGGGGAAGGGGCAAAGCTGGTTTTAAACAACTTCGGAATGGGAAAGTCTGAGATTGTATGCAGTCTTTTATTTAGCTGTTCATTTGAAGTTCATAGGAGTACTTCTAGGTAAGTCCAAAGGTAAAGTATACCTGTAAATATTTGATATAATATTGCAGAACAGAAAGATCCAGTACGGTTTGGTGTGGTATTGTTATACATAGGTATGTTTATAGCTATTGCGTTTAACTGTTGTATGTACATAGGTATTCAGTGCAGCACTGTTATACGCAGGTAGGGTAGGTCTGAGATTGTTATACATATATAGATACTTGGATGGTTCGTGCAGCATTGTGTTCGGGTTGATGATTATTCAGTGACTCATATTTTTTGAGAGAGAGTTAGGGTGTCCAGAAGAACTGATCTTATAGGAACAGTCCCAATATTTGGGGCTTTTTCTTCTATAGGCGCCTATTACCTCCTACCCACCCCCCTCCCGATTTTTCACACTTGCTGTCTGCTCACCCTAGAGATAGTGCAGTGGAACTTTAGCCCTGAGGCATTGTCATTTGTTTCCTGTGTGTTAGCTCTTCAGAGGAGTTACAGGCTGTCTGATTTAAGAAGTGATCTGTTCCCTCTCCCCTGTTTTTCATATGCTGTTTAGCCATGTTGTAATATTCCTGTGAGTCACAGTCTTTGCTGTTTCTGTTAATAAATGTCCTGTGTTGGTTTTTTTGTAGGTTTGGAGGTGTATCTCCTGGAATGTAATAGTCTATGGTCAATGGAGCTGCACTGATTTACACCAGCTGAGGATTGGGCTGTGATTTTTTTTATTAATCTTTCTGGTCTGTCAAAGGTTTTGTAATGTCTGATCAGAATGGCTAGATTTGGGGGCAGTGCCAGAAAATGTGTGTGTGGCAACCTACTTTCCTCCAAGGAGAGACTGGTGGTCTCTCAGCTGGCTGGTGATTGCTGAGATGTAGAAGAAGCATGTGATTGTTTTCCATTGAAATTCTTGCTCTGATGGAAAGGAGATGTTGGTGTGGGCTATTGGCTGTGGGGGAGAGAGAGACTTGCCACCATCCTCTATGCTAGAGCAAATCTTATTTATTTCAATGGTAATCCACATTGCATAGAGTTAGGAAGCTTAGTTTACACATAGCCTTTTTTATCTGATACTTGCCTATCATAGAAATGTAGGACTGGAAGGGACCTCGATAGGTCATCTATCCCCTGTACTAAGGCAAGACTAAGTATTATCTAGATCATCCCTGACAGGTGTTTGTCTAACCTTTTCTTAAAATCCTCCAATGATGGAGATTCCACAACCTCCTTAGGTAATTTTTCCAGGGCTTAACTACCCTTAAAACCCCATTTTTCCTAATGTTTAACCTAACTCTCCATTGCTGCATTTTAAGCCTATTACGTCTTGTCCTGTCATCAGTTATTAAGGAAAACAATTTATCGCCTCCTTCTTTATAGCAACCTTTCACATACTTGAAGACTGTTATCATGTACCCCTCGGTCTTCTCTTCTTCAGACTAAACAAACGCAGTTTTTTCAATCTTTCCTTGTAGGTCATGTTTTCTAGATCTTTAATCTGTTTTATTGCTCTCCTCTGGACTTTCTCCAATTTGTCCACATCTTTCTGGAAGAGTGATGCCTGGAACTGCACACAATACTTCCACTGAGGCCTTATCAGTGCTGAGTAGAGTGGAAGAAATTCTTTGCGTGTCTTCTCTTGCTTGTAAGAGTTGTGCTAATACATCCCAGAATGATGTTCAGATTTTTTGCAATAGTATTACATTGTTGACTCATGTTTGTGATCCACTATAACCCCCAGATCCTTGTCTGCAGTTCTCCTTCCTAGGCAGTCATTTCCCATTTTGTATTTGTGCACTTGATTATTCCTTCCTAAGTGTAGTACTTTGCATTTGTCCATATTGAATTTCATCCAATTTATTTCAGACCACTTCTCCAGTTTGTAAAGATCACTTTGAATTCTAATCCTGTCTTCTGAAGTTCTTGCAATCCCTCCCAGGTTGGTATCATCTGCAGACTTTATATGTGTACAGTCTATGCCATTATAGAAGATACTGAATAGAACCAGACCCCGGACAGATCCCTGTGGGACCCCACTAGTTATGCCCTTCCAGCTTGACTGTGAACCATTGATAACTTCTATTCCGTTTTCCAAGCAGTTGTGCACCCATCTTATACTAGGTTCGCCTAAGCTATATTTCCTTAGTTTGCTCATGAGACGGTCATGTGAGACAGTATCAAAACACTTACTAAAGTCAAGATATATCACATGTACTGCTTCTTCCCTGATCCACAAGGCTTAGTACCCTTTCAAAAAAGGATATTAGGTTGGTTTGACATGATTTGTTCTTGACAAATCCATGTTGACTGTTACTTATTACCTTATCTTCTAGGTGCTTATCTTCTATATAAAACCTTACAACCTGGACTCCTGGAAAAGAAAATCTACCACCTTTAGCTAACACAGACTGCTTCTACCAGGCTATTCTCTGGCTAGCTATTATGCTTTACTCCTGCATTTGGTAAACTGTACTGGCTTTCTGTACGTGCTTTCAGATTCTACAGTTGACCTGTAAAACTCTGTAAGGACAGAAGTCAACCCAATGCTTCTCTTTGAACTTTTCCTGCCATATGTTTCAGTTCACCCTGTAAGACCTACAGGGGAGGGTTTATTACAATCAGAACTATGTCAGAGATCATGCTTTCTCAGCTGCTGCCCCAAGAAACAAGCCTCCCTTTTCCAGAAGACTTGCATTCATTGTGCAATTACCTACAGAAACACAGAGCTGGAGGATCAGATCCTCTACTGGTGTAAAACAGCATAGCTCCCTAGATTTCAACAGACCTATGCTGATTTACATTAGCTAAGGATCGGGCCCTGAAAAATCCAATAAAGATTCTTGGCAATGTGGTTTAATATGCTTTGTTGTTTGTTTTCAGATTTGCTTTTGCTTGTTATAAATGGCAACATGGAATTTTCAGAACGATTAAGTCAATCTAGTGCCATGCATGTCTGAAACCCTCTAAAACCGTAACTTGAAGCATGCAGCTAAGTGAGGTAGAGGTTTATTCTGTATGCTGTACATAGTTCATACACAGATCTTGATACCAGATGCTCAGTTAAATGGTTGTATCTGCCATAGCACAGTATAAAGAGGTAATTCAGCAAATGCAAAATTTGTGGCTCTTTAGTTGCTTTCGACAAGTCAAAGAAAACAGTTTTGGGCACATTTTACTGGCTGAGCTCAGCCTGCACATTGTATTGTCCTTTTATCACTTCTAAGGTGGCAGTGCATGAGATATGACATGACGTAACTTAACAGTGTGTATCACATAGGGGGAAAGGGAAAAGCTTCTTTTGCAGCAGATAGAGGGATGGCAGATGGTAAGACAACAGCAAAACAGGTGGAACCATTGTTTGATGACCATCTGAATTAACTTCGGTTAATTTGCTATATCTTTGCTTATCCCTAGCAACTAAAATCTCAGACTTCGTTGCACGAGATCAGGTTTATCCTTCGCAGACAAACTGTCAGTGCAAGTCCATTTGTGACTGCTTGTAGAGCCAAATCTGTCTTAAAATCAACTGCAAAACAAAACGCCTATTTCTCTCTTCTGGGTGTCAGTAAGCCCCAGAAGCCAGGACATTAGAAACCCTGTGCAGTGCTATAAAAAGATGTATTTTCTTGGGATTTTCATGCACAGGGCAATTCCCCTCCATTCTCCTTATACTGATAAACTGCAAAACTGATAAACTGATCATGACATAGATTAATCTTTCTCCACTAGAGGCCTACCCTGAAATTTTCAGAATCAGGGCCCCCAATCATGCTGAAGTTGCTGTCAAGAACTTGGGATACTTTTGAGTTGATTTCCAAAACAGAGTTAGTTGAAATGGTAAACCAGATGCACCCCTGTCCTTGTCAAATGGATCTATGATCAGCCTAGTTGCTTACTCAGTGGTTTTTAATCCTGGGTCAGATATTGGTCAGGCTAATTCATTCCCCCTTGAAGTGTGTGGCATGTCTTTGTGTACTTAGATGAACTATTTGATTTGCTGAAAAGCTCTCTTTTCCCTCTTCTCTTTTGGATGGACTAAGCTTGTTTCAGACCCGCTGATTTGTGAGCAAGATTGTAGGGAAAGGCGTAGCAATGCATCCCATCTACCTTTGCTTGTATGAAAATTCCCACTTAGTTTCACATGTAGACACAGTATAAAGACAGTCTGATATGGGGTGGTTAATACCTCCATAGCAAATAGGTGGGGATATCTTGTCCTCCTTTGAATTCGTTGCACTATTAGCAGAGACTAGAGTTGATTTAAAATTTTCTGATGGAACATTTTGGAAAATGCTGATTCCACAAAATCAAAACATTTTACGGGAACATATTGATTTAATGGAAATTTGATGAAACATTGTCATAATGTTTGGCTTTGATAAGGGCGCAAACCATTTTATTTTGATATGATCAAAAAGCTTTGCTTTGACTTTATCATTTCAACTTTTCTATTCTAGGCTATTCTCAATTGAAGTGAAGTGCTTTGTCTTTATTGAAAGGAAATGTTTAGATAAGGTCATTCTGATATTACAGAAACAGAATTCTTCTGAAATTTCATTTTGCAGGAAATTTGAAATTTTAACTTTTTGTTCTGATTTGAGCCAATTTTGGAATGTCAGGATTTCCCACAGAACAGAAATTCAGAGTTTCAACCAGCTTTAGATCTGACTATAGTGCTTGATGCACTAGATCATTGGGTTCTGTCATTCCTATGGACCCATCTAGGGCCTGTGAGGTGCAGTCATTACCAAATTTAATCAATTTCCCTTTAAAAGTCTTTCAGCTGGCTCAGTTATTCTGGGATTCCTCTGCTGTGTGAACAACCTATAGATTTACCTTGCAGAAGTGGCTGAGGGAATGGGGGAAGGGAAGGCTCAGTGCTGTCTTAACATTAGCTGGTCAGGATGGAATGTTTCAAAATTGGTTCTGGCTCAAGTCAGATAAAGCTGATGTGATCCTGCTTGGCCTGAAGTGCTATCTGAGTCAGGCTCCCCCATTACCCACACCACGTTACATTAGAAGATTCAGAGCTTGCCAACAAGCTAGAGATCATATGAACTCAGTTGTCCTTTGATTCTCATCTGGCAGCTGTCACTAAATCTGCCTTTCATCACCTGCCAAAAAGTGCTGAGGGCATTTCAGTCTCACACAAACTCTGAACTTTAATCTTGACTTTCATAATTTGCCAGGTTGATGCTTGTAATTCTCTCTTAATGGGTCTCCCTGATAGCTCTGTCAAGAAACTGCAATTAGCCTTAGATGCAGCTGCTCAAGTATTTCTCCACATATGCTCCTGGTAGAGGAGCAGCTCTGTGCTCCGATTTGCACAGGCCAAGTCTTCAGGTGATGATTTGCTGAAGTCTGCCAGGATAAGGGTGTGTTTGCCATGCTTCATGGCCAGGCATTGGACTAACTGCTGATGTTAATGCTCCTTTAGTAGCCAAATGAGGGCTCTTCTGTTTTCAGTTAATTCAGTTCCCGGGAAAGGTGCCAGATTGACTTCAGTGGAAGTCTTATGTGTATCCAGAGGTGCACGTATTGCACGGCCAGCAGCGGTGCAAGCTTCCTCAGACTGCCACACCAATGTGATTCAGCACTGACCTGGCAGCACCAGTCAGTTGAAAAGCTAATAGCAAAAATTAGCCCTTTACCAGCATTAATAAATTAATCCTTACAACGCCCATGTCAGGTAGGTA
This sequence comes from Emydura macquarii macquarii, assembly GCF_026122565.2. Taxonomy (NCBI): domain Eukaryota; kingdom Metazoa; phylum Chordata; order Testudines; family Chelidae; genus Emydura; species Emydura macquarii. The sequence continues at coordinate 595,997 of NW_027132618.1, read as the reverse complement.
GGTCAGTTTTAACACCTTTATTGTATGGAGGAGAAACTGAGACACAGAGAGACCAATTCAGAGATGGCTCTGAGATGGAGTAACTTTTTACCTTCTTCCAGCCCCTTCATGCTTGTAAATTATAGCAACTAATTCTCCCTTAGATTCACATCCATTTGCTATCATGTAACTTTCATCCCTTACTACTTCACCTGTGAATTTGGCCCTCCCAGCCTAATAGAATCTAGGTTGGTATAAATCACTTGATCCAGAGACCAGAAGCTGTAAATTACAGCAACAGAGGTATTATCTCTAGGGGAAAGTTGCTAACTAGGGCGATGTTTACACTATAAGCTAGAGGAGTGATTCCCCTGCTCGTGTACACAGACTCGTGCTAGCTCAGCAGTGTAGTTGTGGTTGCACAGGTAGTGGCAGCTGAGCTGTGCTGAGCCCACTGATTTCAGGCAGGTTTGTGCTCAGCACAGCCCAGCCATGCCTCTGCTGCTGCCACCTGCTATTTATACTCGCACTAGTTCAGTGAGAGCAGGAGAATCACACCCTTAGCTCGTAGTGTCGACATAGCCTAAATCCAGTTTAGTTACATCATTGCAAATGGCTGCATGGACACTCCTGTTTCACTGTAACTGAAATGAATCTAGTTTAAACCAAAATAAGAGCATTTGCACAGTTTTTTGCACCGGTTTAATTAAATCGGTTTAAAACCACATCTTTTGTTAAACTGCTATTACTTTATATGTAGTCTAGCCCTCTGACTCACCTCTGGATTTGGCCCAGAAAGGTTGAAGGGACATCGTCAGCTTGAAATCTAGTCAGTTTAAAAAGGAAATTCAGAGCAGTTTTAGGAATTACACCAGTCTCTGAGTCCCCCTGCCAACGTTTCTGGTTTCATAATCTCACTTTCTTATCTTTGTTTATGGTTTTTTTCCTCCTTTGTTGCTGTGTGAAAGACCCATACAAAGAACAGGGGAAAACAGGCAACTGGAACGGGGAAACTCTTAAACTGACTATACACAATGTGCTGTCAAATGCATAATGTAAACAAACTGAAAATACAGAGACATTTTCCCCCTTTAATCTCTCTGTTATTGGAAACTATACATGTTTCCAGTACGGTGGCCAGATGTCCCAACTTTATAGGGACAGTCCTAATATTTGGGGCTTTTTCTAGTATAGGTGCCTATTACTCCACACCCCCGTCCCGATTTTTCACACATGCTGTCTGGTCACCCTAGTTACCAGTAATATTAGTAAATGAAAAGTTTTCAGACAACCAAGTGGTTTCAAGCTGACTATGTCCATGCAATGACATGGGATAGGGAAGCATACCCAGAGGCATGGAGGTTTTCTCTTTCTGATTATCTGTGTCTGTGTCATGAAGATCTCCAGTCCGTCTCCACCCCATCCTCCACTTTTACACTAGATCTTAATGTAACATAACAGAGTTTTAGAGTCACAGTCTGATTTGCTGCATAACACAGACTGTACAACCCACCCAGTAGCTTATGTATCAAACCCATCACTTCAGTTTGAGCTATTGTACATCTTGTGGAAAACTATCTTGATTTAAAGACTTCAAGTGATGGAGAATCCACCAAGTCCCTAGATAATTTATTCTACTGGTTAATTACCCCCATTGTTATAAATGTATACCTTATTTATTGAATTTGTCTACCTTTAGCTTCCAGTTTTTTGTTTTATTTTAACCAGGGTTCAGTCTTCAGATCAGCAAGTTGTGACTATTCTGATGCATAGAAAAGTTTCAGAAAATGAATAAATTCTGTGAATGTTGACTTTGTAGGTTACATGCAAAGGCTACAGAGCAAATGTGAGAACTAGGATTAGAACTGAAGAGTTCCTGACCCTACCACGATGTTCAGATGCTAGGCTATGCTGTTTTTAATGGTGATTCACTCTACTTGCCTTTTCAATCTCTGTCGTCAAAACCAGTGTACTATTACAACCACTAGGAAATAGAGCGAAACCACCAACTCATTTCACATAGGTCACCATAGCTGTCAGATTAGAAGGCTTTCAATCTCCGCTGACCATAATCAAACGTGCAGACTTGTAACTCAGAGATGCGTGGTAACAGACTTTATTTTAGGACTTGGGGATTGTTTTTTAACTGCTTATGCAATTAAACCATCCCCAGGCCTGGGTGGTGTTAGCCGTAAGAAAGCCTGTGTGGAATTTATTAAGAAACTCAGAGAGAAGGGGAAACTGAAACAGGTCTCCTCAGAGCCATCAGGGTGTGCTAGAGGGCAGATATGCCTTTTTGCAACCCTGAGCTAAAATCCCCCATTCAAATACCCTCTAACTTTGGGATTTTTTAAAACCCTGATCTGTCTTTAATTGTAATCAAGGGTTGGCTTAAGACCCACCTCAGTTACTGTTGCAAAGTGCAGTGTTTAAATACAATGTTCACAGGCACTGTTGAGACACCTGAGATAGCAACCATATACAGTACATGCATAACTCTCGTAGTCAGCCAGTTATAGGAGAATGGTTCAGTCTGACGGCACAATTACTGACATTTTAATCGGAATTTATTCCAGTAAAATACCAAATAAAGCATTTGGGGAATGGCCGATGGGATGGATCACTTGATGATTACCTGTTCTATTCATTCCCTCTGAAGCTCCTGGCTTTGGCCACTGTCAGAAGACAGGATACTGGGCTAGATGGGACATTCATCTGACCCAGTATGGCCGTTCTTATGTTCTTATTATGCAAAATACGTGGATTATATTTTGCACCCTTGTTTATACTTCCAAAATGAAGCTCTTCACACAGAGATACAGTAGAAAACTATGTCTCTGTCATTCTCAGAAACACTTCAATTGTGAACAAAAGCACTCATACTAAGGTGGTGGGTGCATTAGCAATTCTGAGAGAGATAAAATGGACACAAATTATAATTAAGAATTTTAATTGACTTAAAAAAACCCTTTATGATTTAGGAACAGCTAATTCTCTACAGATCAAGCTAAAATATTACACCACATGTGCCTGTGACATTGTCCTTCACCTGTTAACTGTTTCATGGTATAATGGAAATCCATGGACTAAATATTCAGAGTTACAAGAGGCCTGATCAGCAGCCAATGCCTGCATGTTGAAAATACACGAAGAGCCATAAGCCTTTCCATGAAGCAGGGGTTGTGAAAGCTGCATTAAACAGAAAGGTTCCCTGCATGTAAAAATACAATTTGCCTAGCTTGAGCTTTTGGGAATGAAACCCAAAAGCAAATCCTGTAAGTGGGAAATTGAGCTGTGCTCACTTCAAATAAACAAGAATAAACCAAGCAGAGTCGACTCACTTCCTCATAGTTAACAAATTAGGGTTTGGTGGAGACAATAAACGAGTCTGCCAACCTGTTTTTGAAATTGTTTGAATCCATTATGCAGGAGAAGTCTAACTTTATTATCAGTAATTCAGACTGCTCCACAACATGCAAATGATGTGGCCCATGCACTAAATCATAGAATTGTAGGACTGGAAGGGACTTCAAGAGATTTTTGTCTATCCTGCCCTTAAAAATCTCCAATGACGTAGATTCCACAGCCTCCCTAGGCAATTTATTCCCGTGCTTAACTACCCTGAAGAAGTTTTTCCTAATATCCAACCTATACTGTCCTTGCTGCAATTTAAGCCCATTGCTTCTTGCTCTATCCTCAGAGGTTAACGAGAACAATATTTCTCCCTCTTCCTTGTAACAACCTTTTATGTACTTGAAAACTATTATATCCCGCTTCAGTCTTCTCTAGACTAAACCCAATTTTTTTCAGTCTTCCCTCATAGGTTATGTTTTCTAGACCTTTAATCATTGTTGTTGCTCTTCTTCTGCACTTTCCTCAGTTTGGCCACATCATTCCTGAAATGTGGCGCCCAGAACTGGACACAATACTCCAGTTAAGGCCTAATCAGCATGAAATAGAGTGAAAGAATTACTTCTCATGTCTTGCTTACAACACTTCTGCTAATACATCCCAGAATGATGTTTGCTGTTTTTGCAACGTTACATTGTTGACTCATTTAGTTTGTGATCCACTATGATCCCCAGATCCCTTTCTGCGGTACTCCTTCCTAGGTAGTCCTTTCCCATTTTGTATGTGTAAAACTGATTGTTCCTTCCTAAGTGGAGTACTTTGCATTTGTCCTTATTGAATTTTATCCTATTTACTTCAGACCATTTCTCCAGTTTGTCCAGATCGTTTTGAATTTTAATGCTATCCTCCAAAGCACTTGCAACCCCTCCCAGCTTGGTATTGTCTGCAAACTTTATAAGTGTACTCCTTATGCCATTATCTAAATAATTGATAGAGATATTGAACAGCACTGATCCCTGCGGGATCCACTGGATATGCCCTTCCACCTTGACTATGAACCACTGATAACTATTCTCTGGGAACGGTTTTCCAACCAGTTATGCACTTACCTTATAGTAGCTTCATCTAGGTTGTATTTTCCTAGTTTGTTTATGAGGTCATGTGAGACAGTATAAAAAGCCTTACTAAAGTCTAGATATACCACATCTACCACATATATACTACTAGATATACCACATACCTTTCTCCCCATCCACAAGGCTTGTTACCCTGTCAAAGAAAGCTATTAGGTTGGTTTGACATGGTTTGTTCTTGACAAATCCATGCTGACTATTACTTATCTCCTTATTATCTTCTAGGTATTTGCAATTGATTGCTTAATTATTTGCTCCATTATCTTTCCAAGTACTGAAGTTAAGATGACTAGTCTGTAATTTCCTGGGTTGTCCTCATTCCCCCTTTTATAGATTGACACTATATTTGCCCTTTTCCAGTCCTCTGAAATCTCTCTCATCTTCTATGACTTTTCAAAGATAATCACTAATGACTCAGCTATCTCCTCAGTCAGCTCCTTCAGTATACTAGGATGTATTTCATCAAGCCCTGGTGACTTGAAGATATCTAACTTGTCTAAGTAATTTTTAACTTGTTCTTTCCCCGTTTTAGCCTCTGGATCCTACCTCATTTTCACTGGCATTCCCTATGTTAGATGTCCAATCACTACTAAACTTTTTGGTGAAAACTGAAACAAAAAAGTCATTTAGCACATCTGTCATTTCAACATTTTCTGTTATTGTTTTCCCCCCTCTCTCTCACTGAGTAATGGGCCAACCCTGTCCTGGGTCTTCCTCTTGCTTCTAATGTATTTGTAGAATGTTTTCTTGTTACCCTTATGTCTCTAGTTTGTTTAATCTCATTTTGTGCCATGACCTTTCTAATTTGGTCCCTAAATGCTTGTGCTGTTTGTTTATATTCATCCTTTGTAATTTGACCTGGTTTCCACTTTTTGTAGGACTCTTTTTTGAGATTCAGATAATTGAAGATCTCCTGGTTAAGCCAGGAGGGTCTCTTGCCATACCTCTAATCTTTACTATGCGGTTGGATAGTTTGCTCCTGTTCCCTTAATAATGTCTCTTTGAAAAACTGTCAACTCTCTTGAATAGTTTTTCCCCTTAAACTTGCTTCCCATATGATCTTTCCTACCAACTCCCTAAGTTTTGCTAAAGTTTGCCTTCTTATCTTTATTGTACTGTTTTCCCTTCTACCATTCCTTAGAATCATGAACTCTTATCATTCCATGATCACTTTCACTCATGCTGCCTTCTGCTTTCAAATCCTCAACCAATTCCTCCCTCTTTGTCAAAATCAAATCTAGAACACCTTCTCTCCCAGTTGCTTTCTCCACCTTCTGAAATAAAAAATTGTCTCTAATACATTCCAAAAATTGGTTGGATAATCTGTGCCCTGCTGTGTTATTTTCCCAACAGATGTCTGGGTAGTTGAAGTCCCCCATCACCATCAAGCCTTGTGCGTTGGATGATTTTTGTCAGTTGTTTGTTTAAAAAAAAGCTTCATCCACCTCTTCCTTCTGGTTAGGTGATCTGAGTAGATCCCTACCATGACATCACCCTCATTTTTTATCCCTTTTATCCTTATCAAGAGACTTTCAACAAGTTTGTCTCCTATTTCCATCTCAACCTCAGTCCAAGTATATACATTTTTGATATATAAGGCAACATCTCATTCCTTTTTTCCCTGCCTGTCCGTCCTGAGCAAGCTGTACTCTTCTATACCAATATTCCAGTCACATGTATTATCCCACAAGTCTGTGATGCCAACTATGTCATAGTTGTATTTATTAACTAGCATTTCTAGTTCTTCCTGCGTATTCCCCATACTTTTCACATTACTATACAGACATCTAAGATACTGATTTGATTTCCCCCGTACGTTCTTTCTTGTCTCTCTCTTATCCCTGCTATAATGGCCCATGCTCCCGCCGGATTCCAACCTTCTCCCAGGTCTCCATGTTTTTGACTTACCTTTGGGCTTTTGTCTCCTGACCACATCAAACCTAGTTTAACGGCCTCCTCACTATGTTAGCCAGTCTGTATTCAGATATGGTCTCCCCGGTCTTTGATAGGGGGCCCCATCTCTGCTGAGCAGTCCTTCTTCCCGGAATAACATCCCGTGGTCAAGGAAGCCAAAGCCTTCCTGGCAGCATCCTCGCAGCCAGGCATTCACCTCTGGGATGCATCTGGGTTAACTAGTGAAAGTAACTGGCTGGAGCTCACATTACAGGTACAGTGTCTGACCCTGCTCCCAGGATCTACCTGTTCCTGAATTTTCTAGTTGGAAATGAGCTGAAGCAGAGAATAAGAACAATGTTAAGAATTTATGCATGCTAACTGTGTCTTGAACTCTGCATCATGCTATGTTTCTGGAAGTTACTCAGCAGAAACTCTTATTCAGTAGAGCATTTAAGCATGCGCTTAGATGCGTTCCTGAATCAGGGCCGCAATAACTTGTTGTTGACTTTTAGAATAGGAAAAATACAATGCTAAATGAAGTAGGTTCATCACAACATAAATATCAGAGAGGGAAAAGGGCTGAATCTTGCTGGGACAAATGTATCCTGTGCACTGCATGTATTAGAGCAGGGAAGATATTGCAAAAGTTTCAAGGAATACTTGTTTGCATTTTAAAACAAATTCACGTTGATTGTGCCCCTCATGAAATAACTTTCTCTGTCTACTCTAGCAGTCATAGTTACTGGCAAGAGGCAGCAGATGTTGAGTGATTTGCAGAATAGTTACAGGAAGCATATTTTGAATTTTTAATTGGGAGCATTCACACTGAGGCTAAGAGCTAGATTGCAAGCTGGAATACACACCTGTGCAGGGGCGGAAGAACCCTCCTTAAACCTATGTGCCTGCTACATGGATGTTTGGTGCCGGCATACAGCGGTAAGCGAGGACTGTGTGCTAACTGATTTCTCTCAGACCAGATGACTACCCCATACTACCCCAGCATGCACATCTGCACAAGGGAGATGCAGAGCAGGAACTGTTCCTTGAGAGGGTGTCTCTGAGAGACAGTTCCCCTCTGGGGCTGCTCTTGTGGCAGGATGTGCACAACGCCCCTTGTGGAGAACTGTGCCTAAAAAGTCACAATCAGCCCTTGCAGTTACACTCTTCCTGTCCGGGGTAGTTCAGTACATGGGGACCTATGTGTTCAATCAGATGACTAAATACCGAGCACTCACCGCAACTCTCTATGAACAAAATTGTTTGAGATTGTTCAGTAAATCTCAAATAGCAAATACATTTGAGGAAGTCATGACAATTGGCTCACTCAAAAAGAAGAGGAAACTTTTCATTATTATTCACCCATCTTGAGTGTAGCGAGAACCACAGCTATTACCGAAAGAGGTTTTTTAGCACAAAAAAAGTACTTTTTCATATATGAAAATCTGATCTGAAACTGGGGGCCGAGGTATCACATCTCAGGGGAAAGTAACTTTTAGTTCTTTACTCAGTGAAAAGTAACTATAAATTTATTCCAGAGTCGAACGTCCTTTGTTAATAGCAGCACTTCTTTTCTTCTCTTTCTACACAAGAGGACACAGAAATTGCCTGCCTGCCTGCCTTCTGGCTGCTCCACTTTTACCCAGTCCCTTGCTGATGTGCTCATTTGGCCCAGTTTCCATCTTATGGTTGGATCTCAGCTCTGTCCCTCTGTCATTTGCATTGCCTGTTGTGGAAACCTGTCTCCAGCTGCCTGCTGTTGTTGACTATTAGAATGGTTAGCCTGCTTCACTGAGCTCTCCCCTCTGTCATGTTGTTGCTATGTAAAGGCCCTGGATTTGGTTCCTTGGTCAACAATGTACTGAAGTATGTTGTCTGCACCAGTTAGCAGGCTCTCTGGAAGGCAAACATAGCAAAACTCTTTCAGATTTGTCTCAGACTCGGGATTGTAATTTTAATTTCCCATTAAATATGTGAGAAAACCACGACAGTGATTCACATTGAAGAGTGAATACTAGCCAGCAGATTCCACAGTTATTTCATTTTCCAACCAGCGCAGGTTCCTGTGAGCTTCCTGAATTAACACGCTAAGGGCATGCCTACACTGCTGCGGCGGCAGGCATTGATGCAGCAGCATCAATTGAGCAGGTCTGTGTAGGCCCGTTCATTCGATGGGAGAGCGTTCTCCTGTCGACTGAATTAGTCCACCTCCCCAAAAGACAGAAGGCAGATGACGCTGCGTGGACGTAAATATGTAATATACTGAGCGTATCTCACGTCGACCCAGTGCAGCAGTGTAGACCAGGCTTCAGAATCAGTAATGAAGTAACTAGCAGTGGTGCTGATATAACAACACTGCAAGGGCATGTACACAGAACTCACAAAAACACCCAAAGTCCTGTTACAGAAGCCGTTTGAGCTGAGGGGGGCAACTCCATTAGCTGGTAGTAGTAAACTGTTATCCTCTAGCGGACCAGCCAGTAGAGGGGACGTGACACACACTTTGCTAGTCTGCTACTCTTGCACTGACTCTGCCTTTGTTGCACTAGTTTGGAGAAGACTTCCCTCACTAGGGGTGTTCATCCAGCACCTTTCACAAGTGCTAAATTCACTAGAAGAGAAGAAAAATCCACCCTGTTCATTTTGCTGTTTCCATGACCTGTTCACTTAGGTCTTAAAAGAATCTGTCTTTGTCTCATTTAACTTCACACACCTTCAGTTAAGAGTTTCCATAATTCTTGAGTTGCTATGGATAGCAATCGAGGTCTCTGCAGACACAGGCAGCAGACTGAAACATGCTGCAGCCAGGCAGCTGGAGGGAGGTCCAGTGACTGGACCACCTGTGCTGTGTGTGAGCGGGGGCTCAAGAGTTGCCCTTCTCAAGAGAATATTTACATTGTTAGTCACTGAACTGCCCTCAGACACTATATCCCCGACCTGCATATAACAACATCGTGGTGTGACCATCGCTGCCATGAAAGCAGCTAGAGTCCAGCTGGCTTTCAATTTGGGTGTCTCATTTTGATGAACGAACACCTCCCACAGAAAAACAGCTGTGGAGGCAGCTGGTGTGACGCTCCCCAGGGTAGCCAGAGTTGGGAGGCACCTTGCCACTACCTGCCCTTAGCATGAAGGAGTCTTGGCTGTGCCTGCTGTGGCTTAGCTCTCTAAAACCACCAGCCTCTGGCAGCACAAGTCCTGACTTCTAGGCCTCACTTCCTCTGTCTATATTAGTGAATGGCACACACCAACCCCGGGCCTCTCTGAGTGTTTCTGGTAGTGTTCTGCCCCTTATCCACTGAGCACTCCCAGAAATGCCAGACCTGCTCTTCCCAAAGGAACCATGTACACACCAGCTTGTAAGATTCAACTCGGGGCCAGCACTTAGATATATTTATAGTGAAGACAATAATAAGTTTGTTATTAAAGACTAGAGATTCAGGAGATAGTGAGTAAGAATCTTGGAAACAAATGGCTACATATAAAACAAAACCATAATACACTTTCTACCTAAAGAAGTTTATCTCACACACAGGCCTTTTCAGCAAAGGTAGGCTGAGATCCCATTTCCATGAATGTAAATTCTCTGTCCATTTACTTCCTACCACGGAGTCTTCTTTGCCTTCTAGAAATACCCCCAAAGTTCACTGTCTGTACTCCTAGACAAAGAAGGATGTTGGATTTGTAACACTCAGTCGCAGTGATCAGGGCTGTGACTGGCACGTCTTGCTAATTATAGGTTCGGTGGAAGTTGTTCATCTGTGTGGGTTTTTAAATTAATGTACGAACAATCCCTCTAAGGGGCTTCCCTTCAGGCTGCTGTCTATGCCTCTCTCCTACACTGATTCCTTTGCGGCTTCAGTTCCAGTGCCCTTACCCCTCTCCCCATGTCCACAAGCAGGTCACTCCACAGGGCTAGATAAGCCACCACCAATAGATAAGAACCACAGGAAATAGATAACTTTTCAGCTCCTCCCCTAGAAATAGGTCCTCAGGTGGGAACTTGATGATGTGAGGATAATGGCTTTGTGGGTGGAAAAACACAACCCCATGGTAATCTCTGCCAGCTCAGCTCCATTTGGAGCCTGAACTGTAGTTTGTAGCTGCCCTGCAGAACCCTATGGAGGGCTGTGGTGCAAACTCAACCCACTACCCTTGGGAATCCCAGCTCCTGTGGAGCTGTGCCAGGTGAGGAGGATGGGGCAGAGACAAGCCAGGCCCTTTCAAAGTGCTGCACAAACATTATTGAGTTAACCCTCCAACCAAGGCGGTGAGGCAAGGCGGTATTGTGAGCCCCACTTCGGGGAACTGAGGAACAGAGAGTTAAGTGACTTCCCCAAGGTTACAGGGAGTCAGTAACACAACCATGGATCAGAGCTCAGCACTCCCTGGCTCCCAGTCCCATGCTCAGAGCATTAGATCACTTTGCCTCTCCGAAGTTAAAGACTTTGCACCTGTTCTCATTTATACTGATCCCCTTCACAGCCCATGGCACAAGAATCTGGCCCTTTCTCTCTGAAGCGCAGATTCTAGTTGTGCTATACAACATGGGTGACCTGTACTCATAGGTGGAAGGCTCACACATGGCCCTCCATGCCATGATGCCCTTATGGTACCCTACACACAGGGTAAATAACTTCATGTTGGCTCTCACTATACTGGCATAGAGGGAAGCACTGGGGACGGATGAGGGAGAGACCACTGGGTCTGTTCACATATGAATCCAGTAGCTAGGGACCCTACCAATGAGTTACAGCTCATAGGTGTGGAATGGTGGTCATGGAGGGGCTGCCCATGGCCTGACTGAGGATTACATCCTCCCCTGCTCTCTACAGAGGTCTCAATATAAAGCCCATTTATTTGGGCGTTTGTACCCTGGGGGTATATTTCAGCCAACTGCACACAGTTCCTATCACTAAGCATGGGAGTTAGGTGTGTTCATCTGGGACAGACTATGCCCCTAACATTTGGAAATTTGTTTCCCACATTTCTACTTAGAGGCGTTTCTTGATTCTTAATGAAAATAAAAAACAAAGCTCAGCTGAAGCAACTCCCTCTGCTCTGCTGGCTAGGCTGGGCTGTTTTTATTGTTTTGGCCAGGCATTCAGTGAGTTCATAATGCAGCTGGGAAAATGCAGCTCTCTGAGTTTATTTGGCTTCTGAGGACTGTGGGTGAACATGAGTCTAGGCAGCTGGCCAACCGCTTTCCTAAAAGTCTGGGTCAAGGGAGTCCACAAGAAAACATGGTTTGTTGTATGGTGCTTTTTTCATCAAGTGAATTACAACTACCTACAAGTCTTGCTAATTATTAGTTTTACTTCTTGTAGATGCAGGAGAGATGTACAGTAAAAGAAACTCACTAATATTGTTCTAACCTATGTGTTGAGCAATGATAACTGTACTTCACTGATCCTCATTATTGTAGTACAGATCCATGAGGCTCCATTTGAATGCAGCTTGAAAAGGGTTCTGTTTGTTAATATCAGTCCTATGTTGAATCTTCAATGATCATTGCTATTGCCATGAACCAGCTGACAAAATAGTTTACCAGAAGCGTGATTAAAAATGCATCAAGTCTGAGCAAACTATGATTTCTCAAACTGCACAGCAGTTTAAAAACATGTTTTAGAAGTTAATGAAGCAAGAACAGGACTTGCTTGGCAGAAGTCAAGCCTTGTTTCCTGGAAGGTGCTGGCTAAGCTGGCTGCATAAAACCTAAACAAAATCCACATTTTCTGAAACACTTTCCATAGCTGCTGGGGTTTTGTTTGTGTAGATGTAGGTGGCAAGAAGTTAAACTGTAACTGCCAGTTAGTTATTGGCACTTTTTAACCCTGTGACACTCAGAGCTAGATTTCACCGCACTAACCATCAGTAAGAATAGAATTACTGAACTAGACTGAAATCCTGATGCCAGGAAAGTAAGTGTGGGCTCAGGAGGAAACAGATTTTGATGACTATGATAAGCTGTGCAAATCAGTCCTTAAATTGCTATGTTTAATGTAGCTCTGGAACTTGTGTTTCTGGACACAAAAGCCATTTTAAGCTGAAGTTTTTGCTGTTTATTTTAGAATAAGGAAAATGAAAGAGAACAAATGTACACTTCCACGAGAGAGCACAGTGTGTTCAACTCCCCTGTAATAGGTGTCAGAAACTCTGGGTATGTCTACACTGCAATTAAAATCCTGCCACTGGCCCATGCCAGTTGACACGAGCTTGCGGGGCTCCGGCAATGGGGCTGTTTAATTCTAGTGTAGAGGCTCAGGCTGGAACCTGGGCTCTAGGACCTTGTGAGGTGGGAGGATCCCAGAGCTCGGGCTGCACACCCAGACGGAACGTCTGCAGTGCAATTAAATGTGTAAGCCCGAGCCCCATGAGACAAGCCGGGTGGCACAGGTCAGCCGGGAGTGTCTAACTGCAGCGTAGACACACCCTCTGAGAACAAAGTGGCTTTTGGAATTCAAAAGGTAGAGCTGCTATAAACACAGAGCAAGGACTTTACAGTTTTATTGCAGTCCGCAGTATAGACCCAGCTGCAAGGTTTGCATATGGAGTTGACCTTCCCTGAAGTTTGGGGGTGTTTGGATGCAGAAAGTTTAGCCTTTTTAATTTTAACCTGTGTACCATGCTGTCAAAGAGAAGTTCCTATGCTCAGATGAGGTGATAAATTGTCACCTATAGCCATTCTGTTATCTTCATAGAATCAAGGTCTGATAGAAATTAGAGCTGGGACTCAATAGGTCATCTAGTTTAGTGCAGAGTGTCTTCAGTTTCGGTGCTGAGTACTGAGCACTTTTAAAGTGTGGGTTAAAGAAAGGCAGCTATACATGAAACTGGGAAAGAATCCACATCCTGTAAGTGGATGTTTTCATCTGTGGTTAGAAACCCAGTGGTTCTGCTGATTCTCAGTCAGCCTCCTACAAGTGCATCTGAAAATCCTCTTTAGTGACTGTCTCATTTTCAGATTAAAACACACATCCTGCTGGATTATCAAACCATCTCCTCTCAAAGAGAAAACAAAAATGTTGCTAAAGTACATGCTGGGAATGGAAAACAAGGCTAGAACAATGTTTTGTCTGGACTTCTCTGAGCTGTGCAAAAAGGAGCACACAGCTGGTCCTGCCAAGAATGCTTGTAAAGGTCTGGCTAGGGGCTTCACTTTTAAAGATAAGCAAATAAACTGCACACTGCTAAAACCAGAGTTCAGGGCAGAATTCTGTGCTCGCCACTGGTTCTATCCGGTAGCAGAAAGATCAGAGTTAAAGACGCTAACGTTCCATTCACTGCTGTTCGTTTTACTGTGACTGGGTTTTATCTGCCTATGTTTGTGGTTTTTATTGCACTGCGCAGAGTGGTTATGTAACAATGATAACACTGAAATATAAACAGGAAGCTTTTTATTGTTTTGTGATGGCCCTAATTTATTAGATTGCTCTGATTATTTTTCTTCTCATCTATATGGAAAAAATACTAGTCCATATCTATGTAGCCTCTGCAAGGGGAAGGTGATTTGTTACTTCTCATGGTAGCAAGCTTTTGTTCTGATTGGGGAGTATGGAGTGAAGGATCAGGTGAGGCTGTTAGCACTTGTTAGCTTGAGGCAGCAGCAATTGGTGCCACTTACTCAGTGTAACCTGCTAGAAGACAGTTATTTATGTGTGGCGACTTCTCACCACTGGCACCTTCTGATGCCAGGAATGGGGACAGTGTAAGGCGGCAGGAATGTCAACAGCATGGAAAGACAAAAGTAGGCTGTACAACAGAAGGAAACTGATGCCCAGGAGGAGACTATGTTAACCATGTCACTGGGATTAGGATAATCTGGCCCTAAAAAGGTAATCTCTCAAGGAGAATGCTTGCACAGAGAGTTGGAAATGACACTTCCGTCTGCCCTCTGACATCCAATGAGGGATTCATCCTAATGGAGGGCAGGAGGTTATACCAGTGCCCTTCTCAGTTTTCTACTTGCAGAAAGGAGAGCTTTAAGTCCGAACTTTGCCTGGGACCCCCACCAACAGGGGCTGGCAAATAAATGTATCGAATAAAACCATCCCCAGCTGCCCTACCTATCTCAACTCCCTGACTAGCTCTGCTCATTATCTTGGTCTGCACTGATCTCCTATGGCCACCCCAAATAAGGAGAGAGGCTGGAGTAGCTTTTCCCCACCACAGCTTCACCACCAGCTGCTTCACTTTGCTGGTACCGGGACACTGTGCTGATGCAACCCCAGGCTGAATTTAACTATCAGCATGTAGGAGATTGTGGTAACTCAGCCCATGCACAGAGCAACCCTCTAGCCCTCATGTTCCAGCCTTACTTGAGTGCTAAAGACTGAGGAAGGGCAGAGAGGAAGGAGAGGAAATTTGTTTCTTTCCTGCTGTCCTGTTAAATAATTTAATACAATATGCAAGTGTCTGTGCTTTTGAGACCAGGTTCATGCAGAATTACTGGTTCAGTGTTTGGTGGATGGCATGGGAATAATTCTATAACAAATAGAAATGCCACCAGGAATATGTACAGTAAATTATTATATAGTGCTAAATGCCATACAGGAGACGAGGCCGTGTCCTGAAGTGCTTACAGGATAGACTGGGACCCTCTTACTCACATTAGTGAGCAGTTATTCACATAAGGAGTCCCACTGAAGTGAACGGGAGTCACAAGATGGCCCTGACCATGTTTGCACTTCTCTTTTTCCATTGTTCTTTGGGGCAGAAACGAGGCTGGTTTCAATATCTGAGGAGCTGTTACTGGGGGAACCCATTCCTTTGATTTCTCCTCCTCCTTGCAAATACCCTTCTCAAATCACCCTTCAGTCACCCCTCCTCCCGTCACAAACTAAGTGTGGATTTATTTTACAAACCAGAACAAACTGGCGCAATAGCTTTCCTTGCAGCACTCTGGACTGATGGGGGTGGGGAGTGGGCAATGTGCATGTCTGGGTAGCCATGTTCTAGCAGTCAAGGTGGGATATAAGGGAGGATTTAGCTATGGAGATGGGAAGTAAAGGAGAGATCTTGGAGACATTGAAAAAGCATCATCATCATCATCAAAATTTACAAATGGCCTGGATGTGTGAAAAGGAAGAAGTCAAAACTCACTCCCCAAATTGTGGGCCTGAGTGACAGGGAGCATAGTGGTGCTGTCAACAGTGACAGAGAAGGTGGAAAGCAAGGCGTGTAGTTTGGGCCATGTTCTGTTTAATCTGATGACAAGACATCAGGAGCTGTCAGAGAGTCACTGGGGGACATGGGATTGGATGGGAGGCACCAGGTCAGGTTTGGAGAGGTAGATTTGTGAATCATCAGCATATTGGTGACAGCTGAAGCCATGTGAACAGAGGAGATTGCCCAGAGAGAGGGTGTAAGGAGAAAAGGGAGCCAAGGACAGAGCCCTGAGATACCTCCCACAAGTGGTAGGAGAGGAGCAGAGGAGGACCCATAAAGAGAGAGGGTCAGAGAACAGTCAGAGAGCTAGGAGCAGATGGTAGCATGAAAACCCAGTGAGAATAAAATGTCTAAAAGAAGAGGACCATTGAGAGTATCAAAAGCACTAGTGGGGTCGAGCAGCAGAATGGAGTAGAGGCCCTGAGAGCTGGCCAAAAAGAGGTAAGTAAAGACTTCTGTGTTGTTAAATGCATGAAAGATGATAAGCTATGACCAAGAAAAAGTGGGTAGGAAGCGGCAGATGATGTTAATTCTGAATCTGGCAAGGACATAAAAGGATAAGGATGCAAGAATCATTTTTATTTTGAGCAGAAATATGTTGCTCACGTTTCATTCCGTGCTAGTCAGATGATTGGTTTTATCAGCTTCACTAAACTGCTGTACATCTGGTTAGGATTCACCCAAGTGTGTAAAGGCCAAGATGTGAAAGAGCAGCTAGATTATTATTCACACAACGAAGCAAACAAGTTCTGCTGTGCTTGTTTTTAATGTCTAGGGAAAGAACAGATCTATTTTTGTCCCAACTGGATTTTGGTTAAGGGAGGGCACTGAGATCTTGTTTATTATACTTTTTACACAATGCAGAGGCAACTGCTGATACAGAAATTGCTGTGAATTGACAGTGGCATTTCTGTGTTGGAGATTAATCCGGAAAAGGTGATTAGTCATTAGTTAACGGGTAGGCAGGAGGTGAGTATGCTTACTGCCACTGATTGGCTACAAACCTGGAATGGAGATACTCTGTGCTAAAACAGCCTATTATTTTTGTTACCTGCTCTCACACTCTTGCCACCCATTTATTTGTTTAACCCACCCTTTATACCTCATCTGGTTAGGCCCTGATCCAGCAAAGACATGCATGTGCTTAACTTTGTGTGCTGCAGGTAGTGACAGTGACTTCAATAGGATTAATCATAGTGTTGATAAATTGTATGATCAATTGTGTGACCACGCTTTGGTTTGTTATTAAATATATTCAAGAACCTAAATAACCAATATCAGTCAGGATTATTGTTCTAAGCCAATAATAATATAGTATAGGAAAAAGGTTCAATATGATACAAGTCTCTGGGAAGTTACCTCATGCAGCATTGTTACATTCACCTTAGCAGATGTGCTCCCAAAGTTACACATTTCAACTGGATGTATTTATAGGATGATTTTACTAGTTACACATCTCTCTACATGTCAGTGGAATCCAACCCATCCATTTGTCCTAGTTCCTGAACTTGTTCTGTTTATTTCCTAATCTTTGTATTGGATACTAGCATTCCAGGTACTGATCTTTGAAGGTACCTCCTAGGTTTGTACCAGGGTAGAACAATCATATATCTTGTGCTTTTTCTTCAGGACGTTCCAGTACTGACCTGTGAGAATAACTCCCTATCTGTTGCTATGGTAAAATACTCACATGTCAATGATCCTGACAATTTTCCTGTCTACTTAACTGAAGTAAGCTTTTGTTGAATGCAAGGGGTTATGGGATACTTAGCATAAATGAGCAGAGTTCTATGAAAAGTATAGGCCAATTTAGGCTCGATACCTACTAGGTGCTTAATGCATACTGATATAGATACAGATGATAGATATATGTAATGTGATTTAGATAGATAGATAGATCATATGCTTGCCCTGCATATTAGTCAACACATAGCATTTAAAGTTCTGCACATGCAGAAGTCTTGGCAGAACTGGAGCTCGAGATTGTAAGCTCTTTGGGGGCAGAGACTGTAATTTACTATATGTTTGTACAGTGCCCAGTGCAATGAGATCTCAGCCTGGTTGAGGCCTTTAGGTGCTTCCTCAATAAAAATAATTGATCTTATTAGAGGCTGGGTTCTGCTCCCTTTGAAGTCAAAGGCAAAACACTCATTATGTCAAATTCTGTGTCGTACATCAGCTTCTCTGAGCTGCTCCAACAATGCCAACCAACCAGTTAAGCTGGGTTTGCAATTGCTTGGCATTGCCAGAGTGGTGCAAAGCAGCAAGAGCAGACCATTGAATCTCGCCCATTGTCTCCAGTGAGAGATACGTGAGCTCACATATTTAAAAACATACCTGTGTTCCATTCCAGACCCATGAAACGACATAAAACAACTCATATATGGTATCTGCACCAGTAAATTAATTTTTAACCAGCAATCTTTCTTTAAAGGGACACCATCAACTTCAGAAATGAGTTAAAAGTAGGTTCCGACACAACACCTGCCCCTGAAAACTCACTGCCAATTTTAGTGGTTTTTCCATTCATATTTTCTTATGTCCATAGATGTTTTTCTTTTCCCTTTTTGCTGTGTGAAAGACTCACACAAGCACCAGGGGAAACAGTAACACTGGCAACACATTAAGTGCTATTAAATGCACAAAGTTAGCAACATGAAAACAGAGGAAAATCATGTTTTTGCTAATTCCTTTCAGTTATAGTAAACTTTAGTGTTACTTGTAGCAATAGCCGGTAAATAATTTTCAGACAGAATGTGAGTTTAAGTTGATGGTTATCCATTAATTATACTTTATCACATATAATAATAAGCATTGAGAAGGGAAAGTGGTGCTTTCAAACAGAATAAACATCCACCCTGCAAAAAACAACTCAAGGAAGCAAGTCTCAGAGCCTGGATCAACTGACTTGGGCTCATGGGGCTCTCGCTGCAGGACTAAAAATAATAGTGTAGTGTTGCTGATTGTGCTGGAGTCCAGGCTCTGAGACCCCCCTCCCTTGTTGGGTTTCAGCTCCTGGGCTTCAGCCCCACCAGGAACGTCTACACTGCTATTTTTAACCCTGCAGCATGAGCCCCATGAGCCCAAGTCAGTTGTCCGGGGTTCTGAGACTTGCTACCGTGGGTTTTTTTTGCAGGGTATACCCTAAGCATTGAGGTTAATGTTTACTGCAATATCAGTGCTTTTCCAATTGAAGCTCAGTGCCATTTCTCTCAGAGCACATATAAAAATAGGTGTGGTGAAAGGATTTGGAAAAGAAAACATTTGAATCAGGGTGTAAAATACTCTCCCAATGCTTTTAGGGCCAATTCTTGGCCTACATTAAAAAAAATATTCTGATTTGATGGGGAAAAAATCACTCACACCCCCACTAGCAGCATCACATGGGTGTTTCTTATTAACTTTAGTCAGGATCCTTGATTATACAATGGGATGTTTATTATCTTTAACCACATCATTAACCACTCTCTGTAAGGTGCTTCCTTTGGCAGGATTGCTGTAAGTCAACTTTAAAACATTTGCCATTCTTTATGTCCATTTAGGGCTCAGTTCTGCAAAGTGCCACATACTCCACTCAAGGATGCTTTGTACCTTGTAGCAGTGTTTAACACCTTGCAGGAGTGAATGCTTAGAATTTTAGTATGCCCTTCTCCAAAATGCTTTTCAAGTGACTGATACTAAATTTGCATGCTAATTGGTCCATTTTCATGTTTCAGTCTCAGCTGATGCATACCATGTGCTGGGCACAGTACAATAGACCTAGATAACTTAGATAAATTATCAATGCCCATACCTAGAGTAGTTTGTGCAGATGGCATCGTACAACAGGCAGGCACCTATGAATTAATGACGATACTCTTCACTATCTTGGAAAATTGGTGTAGGCAACTTGGAATTACAACCACTTCATTGTCTTGCCATTTATTATATCTTGGAAAAAGGGATGATAAAGTGTTGAAACACAGCAGTGGTGAAATATTATGTGTTCCTAACACAACGCCCTGTAACTCTAGAAGCCAGGCCTGAAGAGCTGCTAGAAGCTGTAACGAGCTTGTGCTCCACTGCCCACAACCTGCTGTGGACACAGACCATAGAAGTCCCACCTCAAGGGGTCTGACAGGCAGCAACCTTCTGGCTCCTGATTGGCTCCCCACCCTATATAAAACCCAGGGACATTACAGGAAGTGTCCAGGCAATGCTGTGGATCTCCTGTAGCTGCCATAACCATTTCTGCTCCTGAACTCCTGGCTTTGACCTCTCCTTGATTTGGACTTCGCCTCCTGACCTGGATCCTGAAATCTGACTGGGAGTCTGACCCTTGGTGTCAACCCTGGCCTGGAACCTGACTGCAAACTTCTCTGCTACTCCCAGCCTCAGGTTTGATCCTGCTCAGACCCTTGGTCCCGACTGCCCTTGTTAGGAGCCTGACACCTAGGAAGCTTGATCAGTGCCAATCATCCATCAAGGATGAAGTTAAAAGGAGATGTGCTTTATTGACAATGGCTGCACAGAAACTGATGAAATGGTGGACTAATAAAAACATAGTTTGGTACCTGTGATGAGGTGTATAGACCCCCTCACTGGCCAGGAAGGGATTAAGGAACAGTTATGGGCTAAAGAGGCCCCTTAGCCCTTACTGAGCATGCTTGGACTAGAGGTGGGGTTTAAAAGCCAGCCAGGCAGCTCAGTCTGGGCCTGAGTAGCCAGGGAGGAGGATGTACCCTGGGAATCCTGGGGAAGACCAGACCAGAGCAGAGCCTGCCTTGCACTGGTGAGCAGAAGAGATTCAGTACCCAGCAGCAGGGACGAGGGCTGGGAGCCTGAAGACAACTTTCCCCAGAGCCAGGCGGTGGCCATATGGGACCTGGATTGGAGTAGGAAGTGACCCAGGAAACTGACGAGAGGCCAGACACCCTATGGAGCAGGTGCACAGCCGAGTCAGCCTTCTAGGGTCCTGGGTTGGAACCCGGTGGAATAGGGCAGGCCCAGGTTCCTCTACTCCCACTGGACTATTGCCATTGAGCCAGACTGCTGCTGACTGTACTAATGCGATTGGGTGGGACTACCTCCAAGTGAACTATTGCCATTAGGTGGGATTGCTGCCAACAGAACTCTAACCACTAGGCAGGGGACCCCTGCACCAATACCTCCCGATCACAGTACCAAAGAGAAAATTTATCAAATCAGTGTACTGACAGTATTACTCTACAGTCTGGAAGCAGCTGCATTAAATGAAACATCCATCAGATGATGGAGGCAGTAGAGATGATTTATTTGGACGATGGCAGGTAGAAAGTGGAATGATTTAAAGACATAAGAAGTTAGAAGGAGAGTAGGATGTGAAATCGGGGCATGGGACTAGATTCAGTCGAAAAGATTACAGTGGTGGGAATGCTATAGAAGACAAACAGATGATAGGATGCCAAAAAAATAATGCAAATGCACCAAGGTCAGACAGCCCTAGAGGCCAATCATCGACTAGATGGCAGGGACGTGACTGGCTGTGCTTAATGGAGGAACAAGCCATGGACAGGAATGAACGGCAATGCTGTACTGCTTCCCATGTCTGCAAAGATGCTTTGGGATGAGAAGAAGAATACCTTGAGAAAAACCTCTTCAAATTATTGTCTTTATTCACCTCCCTTATGCTGAGAAAAAGAAAAATGATCAGGTCCTTAGCTGGTGTGAATGAATGTAGCTCCATCAACTTCAGTGGAACTTCTACCAGCTGATGACCTTGGCCAAAGTGTCATGTTTCTGTTCTCTTCCTTCCATTCACTATTTAACCATGCTTTAGTGTGCTTGTCATTCACTATGGATCTGATTCCAACAAGGTACATAAGCGCATGCCTGACTTTAAGCACACAAGTAGCCCCCTTGATTTAAATGGAACTACTTGTTTAAAATTAGATATGTGCTTATGTGTTTTGCTAGATCAGGGTCTATATAATCGTACTCACATGTAAAGATAAAAAGCAGAGACGAAAGGGAAGCTGAGTACTAGCACAGTCGTTGGAGGACAGGAACCTGCAAAGCTATGGAGGGCATTGTGGGTCGAAAGCACTGCTAGATCAGAATGCACAGGTGTGGATGACAGCACAAGGTAGAGGGCATTTTAACTTTTTAATGTTAAAAATTCATGCAAGACTTTCTGGCTTTCCTGGGCTCACTCGAGATGCAGCAGTGTGTGTCATTCTCCAGCCTCACAGCTAGCAGAAACCTCCATGCAGCCACCAACTCCTCTGCTGTCTGTGAAATCTCCAGATGCTGCATTTTGAGAGCACGCTAGTGAACTTCATGGGGGACTTAGGTCAGAAGTTAGTTAAAAGGGGTTTCTCTCCTGAATGCCCTCCACAGCATGGTTAGTGGGGGATTTCAGAACATATTGCCAGGCTTAGCCCATTTCTTTTCAGGTATCTCAGTTCACCTCTCACTGGCTAGCCCCAATTCAGTAGAGTAATGGCAACATAACTGCTTTTACTGTAAGCACTGTCTGATTCCATTGGGCCCAGGCTCTTTCTGTGGGCACATGTCAGAACAACTGCTTTTTACTTTGCTCTTCTCTGATCCATTTTTTAATGTGTCTGTTTCATCAGCATGGTTAAGATCATCTTTGCCAGTAAAACCTTAGCTGGGTGGGTTACGCTTTTCTTTAGCAGGATGTTTTTTTTCCTTGGCCATTCAGGCCCCAATACCTTTTATGTCCTTCCTTCACAAAAACAAGAGGTGTGTATCCAGCATCTCTCCAGCTTTCCTGCTCCATGGATTCCCAGACAAGAGACAAACTAGAAGCTTATAGGCCACTTCTAAAGTTATAGTTAGACCTGACAACTTAACTGAGAACTTAATTTGATCCATTATCTATGACCGGTTTGGCACTAAATGTTACCTTCTTAAAGTTACAGATGAGGCTTTGTACTTTTGCATTAATAACATAAAGCAGTATCACAAAAACACGTGGAAAGGGGTGAGAACAACTTAGTGAATAATGAAATGAGAAAATAAAACTCTCTCTGCCATTTATACCATGTGCAGACAAACGCTAGTGCAGACAGACCAGTAACCTCCTCATTTTGTTATTTTTCAGGGAGAGAGGGACATCCATTTTCAGAGCCAAAATCTAGTGTAGCATAGACTTCTTTCCAGATACTCTACACTGCAATCCAATGTGTGACTGCAGCCGGTGTAAATCATCAAGCATCCCAAAAGGAGAGTGTTATCTTCAGCTCGCTTCACAGAAAAAGCCCTGGGTGAGTTTTCCCCATGTAAATAATTTCTTCATAACAACTTCAGTAACAGAGAACCAGTCCTGGGCCTGTCTGACTCATCTGATTGCAGTGGCAGAGCATCCCATACATATTTATAAGATATCTAACTAATTTAGCCACTTCCTATGGCTGACCCATGCTGAACTAACCTCCACTCTGTAAGTGGGAAGGTGTAAGGTGGGAATAAGAAGAGGTAGTCAAAAAATGGAGGCATTTCTTTTCCTTCCGTAAATAGAATGGACCCATTTGAAATGAAACAATATAGATCTCCAAACCAATAAGCCTCTGCAACATAGAGTGGAAACCTGTTCAATATATAACTGAAGTACTCAGAAATTCTGTTGTTTTTGTACATGCAGGAAGTATTCATTTAAAAGGCCCCATTGTGTCAGAATATATGTTTGGCTAGAGGCACAGAAACTTTATTCTTTCATTGTCTTATTAGGTTCATTTCTTCAAAGGTTAACTTGAGAATGTTATTTACCTTTCGTTATGCAGGAAGGTAATTTTTGCACTTGTTGTTCTTAAATAGCTATTTAGTTAGCAAAACTCCTCTGTAATTCCTTCCCCGTGTTTTTCTGCTTGATTGCTAGTCATAATTAGCCAATGTATTTATTTAACAATGGAGGCTAAATGAACAAGGAGACGAGTGGCCTGCCATGGACATCCTTTTCTTTTTTAAGTGCAGTTCTGAAAAGTGACTGTCACAATGGCATGATCAGTTCCATGTTAATTGATGTGGACGCAGTGGCAAAATGAGGACAGAAACATGGATGGAATTAAGCAGCAGGCTGCAACTTTTTATTACCCACTGATCACCTGTACTCTCCTATACCAGGCATTTCATTGGTTCCAGTGTGGGGGTTACAAGGCTTCTTACCATAAAACCCGTACCTGGTGCCAGGGTTACAGGGCTCCTTACTGCATAACCCATAACGCGAGGTAGGCTCTCCTCAGCCTACCACCCCGAACTCAGCTCTCTTTGAATCCTAACACCCTCCCTGCTGTTAGGGGGACTGAGGGTTCATCAAGGTGTCACAAGATCTGACGTTGGCCCGCAAAGGCCACAAGGTCTCACCCTGTCACATCAGCCCAAGGCTGATCAACAAAATCTCCAGCCTTTTACCTCTGGGAACTTTTATTTTATTCTCTTAACCGCACTGAGCTAAAACCTAGGAGCTGGAGAATGCTGGCCAATCAGCATCCCTCTCCTCCAGCTGGCCAATGGATGCCAGAGACTTATGGAAGGAGCTACCTATTGTCCCTTGGCAAGTGCCTCCCTCGCTTGCTACAGGGACTATCCCCTTTCACTGTTGGCCCCATCAATTTCCCCCACCTGTTGATGCAGGTGGGTGACATTTGTACCTGTGGTTCCTGATCAAATCACCACAGCCTGGCAAACACAACCTGGGATCTGGGGAGGTCAGGCTGGACTCTTTCCAACTCGTGCATCGTCACTAATGGAAATTCCACAACTGGAAGATCATTAATAATTCTGTTGATGATGCACAAACTCAAATACAATCCAGTTCTCTCTTGCAGAGCGGAATCAACTCTGCAGTGCAAACTCAAATAATAAAACCAGTAGTAACTTACTCTAGGGCTAAACTTTGCCCTCTGATATTTGTGTGCAATTTGACGTGAATTATGATTCACACTAAGCCAGAAAGGTGCAGTGATGTGATTACAGCAGAGTCAAAGTGAATGATTGTTGCTTACAACTAGGGTGGAATGTGGACCTTAGTCAATGAAGGGAGCAGAGTTGAATCTGAATCTATTGAGCGAGAATGCACCATTGCTACTTGGCTGCTTTCCAGAGCAGAACCAGGCATTTAAGTGGGAGGGCCAGATCATTTTGCACCACACTGCTGTCACATGCTGAACTGAAAATAGGTGTAGATAGTCATGGAGGACCATTGCGGTGTAGGGAGACTCACCAGTGCCATCAAGACAGAGGGCATGGTCTGTGCCCTGATGATCCTTGGCTGCTATAATAGTAGGGTTATGGCAGCCACTGTAGCTTAGAGCAGCCCTTAGACCACATTTGCCTACCCGAGCTGTGTTGTGTACTCCTCAGCCACAGCTGATGGTCTGGGCTGGAATATTTTTGTGGTAAAAGAAAAAGAAGGCCAGAGAGAGAGAATGTAGAGCTATCACCATCAGCTGGGATCTTGATAGCTTTCAAAATAACTGGTTAGTGCTTGATTGGGAGACCTACTGTTCCCACCAAGATAAATCAAAGCTACTGCAGAGAATGGAGTCATTGATTCAGTGGGTGGCATTCTTCCTCTGAGTAAGTACTGACCCAAAGCCCACACGTAATGTAAGGTAACCATTTCTGGAGGTGCATCCTTCAAGTGAGATGTAAACCCAAGGTCCTGACCATTCATCATTTCAGATTCCCTGGCACTTTTGATAAGATCCTTACAGGTGTCCCGGCTAAACTTCTATATAGGTAATTACATTCTGCCTATCTAAAATTATTTTGTGTAGTTTAACTTAGATATGCTGCCCAGTGTTGTTGCGAGCTGTTAAATAGTCACCATATTTTACCCAAGAAGTGACTGCATTTTAGCAGTGCCAATATATATATATCATTGTAATATGTTTTAAGATCCTTTTGGACAAAAGACAGTATAAGCATATAAATTATTATTTCATTACCATAGTGTGTAAGAGCCCTAGTCATGGACCGGGATCCCATTGTGATAGGCACTGTACAATCACAACAAAAAGATAGTCCCTGCCCCAAAGAATTTATAGTCTAAATAACAGTTATCCAAGCAGCCTCATCATGACATACACATTTGCAGGTCCAATTCTGCATCTAAAACTATGATTGTAATTGCCATTTGCACTCAAATTCACTGTTTGCGTAATCTAAAATGTGCAGGCAGAGAACCTGATTCTCTGCTGTTCCACTCCCCCCTCCCTCCCCGTATAGATACTTACACCAGGGCAGAGTGGGTGCAAAGTGGGTGTAACACTGCTTTTCTGATTTGATAGTGCTTTACAACCAAGTTGCATTGGTGTAAATGCTACACAAGCTGCAGGGCAGTGGATAATAATGCTTAGAGCTTTTTGCCTCGAATTTTAACAGCTACCTTTGATTATCTGTCCCATAAAGCATGACTGTGAGTGGAGATCAGGGGCTGGATAAATTAATGGATTAAGAAACTAAGGGTTTATTTCCCCAGTATCATGCTCCTTGTGTAATCATTTATACCATTGTGGCTGTGAGTGAAGAGTTGTAACTGGTCGTGTTTTATATCCACTTGCATAGATGTAAAATACTACAAGGTGAAACACAATGGAAAACTGAGGACTTGAATCTGACTGTATCATTTTGAAGAGAGCAGTTTTCATATGGAACTTCTGGTTTACCTATTTCTCTAGTGCCATCTTGTGGCTACTTATTTTATTCAATCATATTATATACCCTGTGTGACTTTAGTTTGCCTTTTTTGACTGAACTTCTGTTCCATGCTGCATCTATATTTTAAAGACAATGAGAACTCTATCTTTAGTATCTTATGTTGTTAACTAGTGTTTGTTTGTTTTTATTGCTTTTGATACTTTCCCACATATTTTCTTTTTCTAACCTATTTAATTAGCCTGCTTTGGGCATGGTCTTTCCTTGAGCAAGGAAGCATATTTTGTTCTTTGACAGACTGGTAGTGCATTCTGAAGAAAGTGGCCAGTAGCACTGGGTAGGAAACGGTTTTCAAATTTAGTAAAAATTTCTAGATTTAAAAAAAAAACGCATCCCAAACTGAGTCAAAAAGTCAAAAATCTCAAAAGATTTACAAACCAAAAAAAAAAAAAAAATGGTTTGGGTAAATTGAGACGTTTCATTTTTGATAACTTCAAAATATTTCATTAGAATTTGACCATTTTTTAAAAATTACTATAATTAGCTTAAATTTCTAAATGAAAAGTCATTTTCAAAATGAAATGTTTTGACAACTTCCAAAGTTTTTTCAAAAAATTTACGTCGAGAAATTTGTTGAAACCAATGATTTCCTGTGAAGTCTCAGCTTAGATGAATCAACATTTTTTGATTGAAAAAAAGTTTTTCAAAAATCTCAACCAGCTCTTGTGTCCCTCTTACAATGTGGCTCTTCTCTCAAAAGCGACTCATGGCATTGGGAGGTTCTATGTATAT
Organism: Emydura macquarii macquarii; assembly: GCF_026122565.2. NCBI lineage: Eukaryota > Metazoa > Chordata > Testudines > Chelidae > Emydura > Emydura macquarii. The sequence goes on along the minus strand of NW_027132618.1, from coordinate 569,040 downwards.
CACCTCTCCAGGATTTCAGAACAAATGTGCTCAGGTTTCAAGTAAAAAGACGGTGGGTGGGGAGTTCAGGGGATGGTTTATCTACCCACCCTGCAGACAACCTGGAATCTCAGTCAAGCTGAGTTCTTTTCTTCTTGCACATCACCACCAGTAGAAAAGATGATGGCTTTACAGGACTAACAGGAGTAAAAAGTAGAATTCTAACCAATTTTAAAACTGGTTCAGCTAAACTGATATAAAAACTGGTTGGAGTCATAGACCAGGCAGCCTGGACTGTTTTTACTGAACCAGTTTCAAATGTGAATTGGTACACTTTAAGGTGTAAATTTTGGCTTATAAAGCCTAGACCTTGTACACCTGGGATCATAGAAATGTAGGGTTGGAATGGACCGCGAGAGCTCATCTAGTCCTTCCCCCCCCCATGCTGAGGCAGGATTACGTATACCGAGACCATCCTGGACGGCTGCTCATTTAACCTGTTCTTAAAAACCTCCAAGGTCAGGGACGTCACAACCTTCCCAGACAACTCACAACTCATTCCAGTGCTTAACTATCCTATAATCAGAAAGCTATTTCTCTAAGAGCAAGTCTGCTGCATTGGAGCTGGTAGGTGTAAATACCAGCTCAAGGAGACATACCAGCACCAGCTCCGATCGAGCTAGCCTGCTAAAAACAGCAGTGTAACTGTAGCGGTGTTAGCCACTCCAAGTACATACCTATGGTCTCAGGCAGGACTGTTCTCGAGATGGCTAGCCTCTCCTGTCCCTCGTGCTTGTCTGTCCCTACACTGCTATGTTTAGCATGCTAGCTCAATCAGAGCTAGTGCAGGTATGTTTCCTCAAACTGAAATGTACGCCTTCCAGCTCTAGTGTAGACGTACCCTAAGAGACTGTCTTTCCCTTTACTGTCCTGCCAGAGTTGCAGTGAGTGAATCTGCTCAAGCTGGAACTTCCTCAGGATGGGGGAAGTGAGGTGTAGGGGATGCTAGCAGGGCATTGGTTGGGAGATCCTGCAAAATAGCCTGATTCATGGTATGCTTCAAAGCTCATTTATTTTCTCTGCCTTTTCGAGTGGGGGGAGAATTATGAAGGTTGTAAGTAGTGAGAAGCAAGGGATAGGGACGTATTTCCGTGACTATTCTTTGCCGGGCTGTTGTTGGTTCGGGGTTTAGTGACCCTGAGGGAACTGTCAGAATGGTGGTCGAGAGTTTAAAAAGTGACTAGTGATTGGGGGTGCCTCCATTTTTCAGTGCCCAACCTGAGACACCTTGTAGAGAGGCCGGACTTTCAGAAGGTGGCTGCTCGGCATTTTCTGAAGATCAGCTAGTACCAAGAGCAGCTGGTGCCTCGCGTAGGCATTGTGTTTTTTATCTGTTTTCTACACATCGAAATAAAGCACTGTTATTTAGCTCAATAACAACAGTTATGACTTGCAGGTGAAAGTGTATGTGGGGAAAGCAAGTGACTAGGCAACCGCCATCCTAACAGACCACCCCGATATACGGCATTGACTAAGACGTCAGCCTCCTTCTGATGCACTTATGGAGCTTCAATTACCTCTAACAGGAGTTGCATCAAGGAGGGGATATATTTTTATCCACTGAGTAAACCATTTATGAACTTACATGATGAACAAAGGCCATGAAGAGCTTTATACATCAACAATGCTGATGAAGAAAGAACTCGAAATTACTCTCTAATGAAAACTCTGCGTTCAGAACAACCCTCAAGCTCTTAACAAGAGAGGAGGCAATTAGGAAGATACTGTCAAAGCAAACAGAGGCTCAACATTATGTCTGAGATGATCAGGTCCGACCAGTAATAATTCCGCACTGTCAGGATTTAAGTTTGGGGAGCTGGCACGCCTCCGTCTACTGCATGTCAGCTAAACAACCTGGCAAGACTAGAACTAGGGCTAGAGTCAGAGCAAATTAAAGCTGTGCATCATCTGTTTACCAGCAGGGACTTGACCTATAATAACAAAAAGCAAGGAATATGCAGACTAGAAGAGGAGCTTTGTAAGCATATGTGATGGAACTTTGCCCATTTGGTTGTTCAGCACCAAATCCTTGTTGAATTGTCCATTGTTGGCTTATGAAGATCAAAACCTTCCATTTCTTGGACCTGTTTGAATGAAAAGTTTGTTTAAAAGTAGGAGAGAAGACAAGATGCAACATGTAGAGACAGAAAACCATTGCCATGAAAACATGTCCTCCTTGCCTTCCTACTGCCCATTCCCACCCCTCCACTATGATGCTTACTATTCAGCATTTCTTTCTGAGAAATCCACTTCACAGAGGTCATGATTCAGCAGAGCACTCAAGTTCTGTTGAATGAAATCAGTGTGATACATGCACATGTTTAATACATGTGCTTAAATGCTTTGCTGAACTGGGACTGGATTTCTTTGGAGCGGTTATTCCCCCTCCAATTTTCTTTCTAAGAAGTTGCCATGGCCTCAAGGGCTCTCTTTTTTCATAATCTTTCAGTATTTATGACTGTCATGGGATACAGAGGAAAAATCTGAAAGGCCTAAAAGGTTTTGCAAATGGTTTTGCAGAATGTGCTTCCCAGCCAAGCCAATGTCTGAGATTCTCAACGTTCAAGTGGACAAAGCTTTGGTTATGACTGATTATAGCAGGTCATCTGATTCTATTTGCTCAACATATTTGCCATTCTGTTCTTGTTATGTGTGGATAGTAAGATATATATATATATATATATATATATATATATATATATATATGAAAGAAGATCGGCACAGGTTATAATTTAGCTAATAAATCCCATTTACAAAATATCCACAGACTGTGATGTAGCAGAAATGCCATTGTCATTATTTATTATGGTAGCATCTATAGGTACATCTACACTGCAGCTGGGAACGTGCCTCCCAACCCGGGTAGACAGACTTGCACTAGCTCTTTTTGATTTAGCACACTAAAAATAGCAACATGGATGTTGCAGCACAGGCGGCAGCTCGGGCTAGCCAGCCAAGCCTACCTGACAACCTGGGTCTGAGATCAGGTAGCTAGACAAAACAGAGTGTGATACCTTGACAGAAAATGTGATACCTTGACTTTCACATGAAAGAATCAACTAGAAGACACTGGAGGTAAATTTTCCAAAGGATCCTTACCAGACATCCAAGTGTGTACTTGTACACCTGCAAAAATTGTTCCTGCATCTACATGTGCCTGAACTATGCAGGGCAGCTGCACAGGTGTGTTAGAATTTGCACTTGCAGAATTGCAATGTTAGGGATCTTTTATCTGCCTTTTGGTGGTAGAGCCCATAGAGATCACATTTTCATGCTTCTTTTCACAAATAATGAGGGCTAGAAATGTATATTTAAAAAAATGTACAGCTGAGATTCTCACATAAACACGTAAATCCAGGAGCTGGAACTTTTAGAAAAACACAAAATATCACAAGATAAAATCCTGATAGTTGGCAGCACGTACAACCCAATCTCAACAGTTAAAAAGATAAAGGCACCCTGGTGATCTGCTGGGGCAGCATATAGATGTGTATGGTATAGATTGTGTTAGCAGTCATGCTTGAAATTCTGTATTCTGTGGTTTACTCAGTTGCCTTCATCTGTTTGTTTGAAGTGAGAGCATTCTTTAGTTAAAGCTTGTTTAATTTTCTCGTTCCAATGATAATTTACTGTTTTGGCCAGCAGGGGGCTGTTAGAATGTGTTGGTTTGTTGGTTCAGCTATTAACTGTTGCTGTAATGGCATGCAGCCATGTCATACAACCTTGTGTTGTGATCCCGTCAGCTCCCACAGGCGAAACAGTAGGGCCGTCTCAGACCTTGCGCACATTCTGCTCTCACATGGCCTTCAGTTCCTCTCACGATATGACATTTTAAAAACCTGTGAAATATGTAAACATATGGTGCCAAATTGTGCCTCGTTAATAATGGGGTTCTGTGGATGTTTCTGAGGCAGTCTATGGCCCAGGAAGTGCAAACAAATGCAGTCACTTGTAACTTGAGAGAACTCCATGACTGGCCACAAATCAAGCAGCCTTTGCTTCCATTTAGTGGGGAGATCTAGGCAAGGTGGTCCTGAGTGTTTGCTGACCCAAGTCAGACTCATTTGCATGTGGCTGGAGGGGGCTTTGACTCAAGTCTGAGTCAGGGCACGGGCTTAGGATATGTCTACACTGCAATGTTAGCCCAGGGTATGAATTCAGGCTCAAACCTAAGCCCCCTTCAATCTATACACAAATCACTCTAACCCATGGCTCAGACCGAGGGTCCCAGAACCCCCTGGGTGTAGAGGGTCCTAACCTGACTCAAGCTGAGACCCAGGGTTCAAACCCTGTTGCTTTGCAGTTGTAATTTCTGCCCCACTGGACTCATGCTCTGAGAGTCTGCCAAAAGTATCCAATTGGCCAACTTTCTTTGTCCTCTGGACAGTCACAGTTCCCACCCTGCACCATGAGCAAAGGCCTAGGCCACATTTAGGAGCGGACTAGGAGTCTGGGATATGGGTGGTTGTAGTAGGGCCCGTATAATGCAATGGAGACATTTGAGCCCCACTTCGGGATCAAGGGTTCAACAAATCCTAGCCTGGGGTACAGATGAGTATAGATGCTCAAGCCCTAGGTTAACAAACCCAGAGTCTGTTAACTCCAAGTTCTACTAACCCTGGATTTATATTGCACACTCAGGGTATGTCTGCACTGAAATGTAGACATACCCTGTGTATCACAAAAGAAAGCTTTTATTAAAGGGAGAGAGAACACAGCGTTAAACACCAAAACAATGACTCAGACATAGGCAAAGAAAAAGTAAACAAACTCCCCCCACAGTATCTTGGCTATAGTCCTTTGCCTCAGTTTCCCACCCTGTGGTGTAAGAGTCCACTGGACGAATGTCTTTTTAACACACCTCTGTCCCTTTTCCCTCTGTTGTGCCCCACTCATGGTTCGTTTTCGGTCAACAAAATCCAGGCATGCATTCAGGTGGGTTCACCTCCCGCTCCGAGGAGCCGTGCTGATCAATCACTGCCTCTGCTCACCAGCACTGCAGTGTGTGCCACGGCCTTTGCTGTGTTTCTGAGGTTCCAGCAGCTAACCATGTTCTTAGTGATTTCACGGGATCGTGGGGAATCTCACTGCTGCTGCCTCCTCTGCCTCGTCTTTCACCGCCACGCACCAGGTCGAAGGTTCAGCCAGCCTACTGGTGATCTCAGCTCTGGGGATCACTGAGAGGAAACCAGGACTCTCAACTGAGTCTGATCAGCTCCATCTTTAAACACTGGAGGGGAAAGGTCGAGTGTCATCTAGGATCCTATATCCGCATCTACACCACAAGGTAGGAATACCTGTCCCCACCACCCCACCTCTGTCTTTCACCTGGTGTTCACCCCTTGATTAGCAACTGAGAGAGCTGAGCTGGGAGGTGACTCCCTCATCAGGGCACATTAAGTACATTTCTGCTGCTCTTTAGTCATCCAATAAGGATAACAACATTTCATCACCCCAGCAGCCAAGACTTCAGTGAAATTTAAACCACAACAGCCAAAACTGATCACTTTGGCAAAGCAGGTGTGTTTGCTGATCATCTAAGTGAAGTAAGTATGTCTATGCAAATACAGTCTGCTTCTGAGGTCTTTTTCCCCCAGTTGATAGAAATGGTAGGAGAGAACTCATTCAGACCACTGACTTGCTTTTTTAAGCATTCAATAGAAATGTATAACAGGGACATAATTTCCTATTAAGTTTTAAAGAATAGTTAAAAAAATCATAACCTATTTTCTATTAAATTCTGTAAGATTTTTCTATGAGTATATTTTCTGACACAGATAAAATACACCTCATGTAACTATATAGAAATATACCTATCTTTCTAATGTAACCATGATCTCATCTCTTTCAGACTAAACCTGTTTTTCCCTCATTAAGAAAAATATCGTGCTTTTAAAGGTGAGAGACTAATGGAGTAGCAGAGGCACATGCTAGTTTTATTGTCACATAAAACTAGAGTTGCTAACAATTTATAACCGCTAATTAATCTGAAGTTTGCCTCTTCTATTCATGAGCTGTCTGCCAGCAGACTGCAGTTTTTTCCAATTTATTTGAAATTACTCCTGTAACAATTATCATTATTGCAAGAGTAAGTTCAAATAAATCAGATAAAACTATATTCTTGTTTGTTTCGCCTTCCTCTGCAGCATGGGTCACTTGTTGGTGGAGTCTCTGTACCTTGAAGTCTTTAAATCATTGTTTGAGGACTTCAGTAACTCAGTCTTAGGTTAGGGGTCTGTAACAGGGGTGGGTGAAATTCTGTGGCCTGTGTCGTGCAGTAGGTTAGACTAGATCATAGTTTCTCAACCTGTGGTACACGTATCTCTGGGGGTATGCGAGACACAGGCAGGGGGTACGCAGCAAAAAACCCAGTAAAGGGAGGCAGGTGGTAGCCACCGGCTTCTGGGGGAAGCGGGCAGCAGCCTCCGGCTTCCTGCCGGGTCCCACCTCCTAGCTGGGAGGTAGACAGCAGCCGCCATACTCCTGGGAAACTGGGCAGCAGCAGCTGGCTTTTTGGGAAGCCGGGCGGCAGCCGCCCGCATCCTGCCCGGTCCCAGCTCCCAGGTGGGAGCCTCCTGTACCCGGTGAGGTGGGCTCACAGCTGGGTGGCTGCCACTCATTCCCCGGCTCTGAGCTGAGAGACAGCCTCCCATGCCCTGGCTTGAAGATGGGCAGCAGCTGCCTGCCGCCTGCCCACTTCCCCAGGTCCCAGCCTGCGCAGCCTCCTCTGCCCTACCTCAGAGCAGGTGGCAGTCGCCCACCTCCTGGGCTGGCAGCCAGGTGGCAGCCACTTGCAACTTGCCCAGGTGGCAGCTCCCATCCCTGACTCAAAGCCCAGTGCCCAGAAAGCCACGCAAAGAGACCAGCCGCTTGCCCGGTCCTGGAGCTGGGCTCTGCCCGCAGGCTTACTTGTCAATTGACAACTATGACAGCCCCAGATTTTACCAGTATAAAAATCTTAAGAGGGGCCCACACACTGTGATTAGCCCCAGGCCCGCACCCCCCTAGGGACGGCCATGGGGAGCGCTGCTATCCACTCTGGTGGGCTGCTAGTGCCTACTCATACCTCACAAGTTCCCGCCTGTGTGAGGAGACGCACGTGACCCCTCCATCAAGCCATAGTGATTAGCTGGCATTGACCTTTGCTCCTATATGGAGGAAGGGGAGAGGGAAGGGGGGGGGGAGAAACAACAGGGGGTTTTGTGATCTGCCACAGCCACACAGCATTGCAGAACTCAGAACTCTCCTGCTTTACGAGAAATACAGTCATCCAGCGGTAAAGGGGGAAAAGATTGTATTTCTCAGAGTGGAAAACGGAGTGTTGGGGTACTTATTACAATTTTCAGAAGTTGGGGTACTTGCTACTTAAAAGGTTGAGAAACACTGGACTAGATGATCATAATGGTCCCTTCTGACCTTAGAGTCTGTGAGTCTATGAGTGCAAGCAGAGGCCCCAGGTGGGATTATGGACCCATTGTGCTAGACATTCTACAAGTATATCGTTTCAGTCCATTTTTGGTCTGTAACTTGTTCATGAGCATTTAGTTGTAAGTGTTTGATATCTGCTATTCAGACTCTCTTGAATAGATACATAGGTCACATAGAATGTTTCTCTTACCTTACTGGATGAGTGCATTTGAAAATTCAACATTTACTTCCTGCAAATATTCTCCAATATTAAAAAACTTGTTTTTTTCACAATCATTCTTGCCACTAACCATGTTTGCTAGAATATTTGCCGAAAGCAAACCTAAAATGGGGCAAATACAGTTGTAACATATGTGGTTTAAAAACTCAAGCAAATATTACATTTTTTTCATTATTGGTCCAGCTCATCTTATTTCAGTAGTTAAACATATGTGCACACTTGTGTGCACGAGTGTACACACACAAAATCGGCAGAAGGAGGAAAGCAGAGGGTTAGAAACTATGGCCCTAATTCAGCACAAAGTTAAACACATAGTTAACTTTAAATAAATTGATAATGGCTAACTGGCTTCAATGGGACTACATGTTTTGATGAATCAGGTTCTACAGCAGAAATTATTGTCCTGCAGGTGAAAAAAGAGCTGACAATGAGGGCAACTGCTTGAAGTCATAGACTGAGGGCTTTACTGCCAATCATAGATTCCTTTCTAAACTCAAGAAATAAAAGTTTGGGTGATAAATTAGAACAATGATCCTACCTAATATTTTTTTTCCTACCACTATGCAGTTAATATGGGCTGGATATTTAAAAGTATTAGGTACCTGTGTGCCTATATGAAGGCCCATTGCCAGAGAATTCCCTCCAGCATTTTTACCTCCTCTGTCAGCCTTTTTACAGAAGTGTCACATCTTATCACTTAGTCGTTTGATTTAAGGATAATAATATAGTATTAATAATACTTTGTACTTAGTTACTTTCATCTGAGGAACTCAAAGCATTTATAAGCAGCAATAAGTTCTTACAAGACATCTCTAATGAAGGCAAGCATTATTCTTCCTAATTTACAGATATGTGAACTCAAGCAGGGTGAAGTTGTGATTTGCCCAAGGTCTCACAGCAGGTTAGAAGCAGAACTAGGCATAAACCCCAGTAATCCTAGTTCCCAGTGCTGTGTTCTAAGCCATGGACCACAGTTCTAACAAGCAGGTATTTTAGTTGGTACCTCCCAACCCAAGTGGCAGCAGATGGGTGCTTAGGGTTTTGAGAATTATTTTTAAGTGAGATTTGTTGGATCTCTGCCCATTTCTCATATATTCCAGTATTGTAATATGCACTGGATGAAATCCTGGCTCCATTGAAATCAATGGCACAGCTTCCCTAGATTTCAATGGGACCAGGACTTCACACATTTTCTTTATGTCATTTCAGCCAGAAAACAGCATCTAAGCCTGATTCTTCCCCCAGTCCTAAAAAGTCTCTTGTTTAATGATTCCATGCGCTAACATGGTTAATTGGAACATGTCTCAGCTGGTTTGTCCAAAACTATATTACTCAATGTGAAGTAATGGATAAGCCCACTGTTACATTTGTCCCCTTATCAAAGAAAGCAGGTCTGGAAGCCTTACGTTATTATTCGTTCTCATTATAAATAAGATTCTTTAGGGATCTGCTGCACTAATATTTCTTGTATCATCTTATCTAAACCAGCAGCCACTTCAGTTTTCCACTTATTTGTCTCTTTATCTAAACTAGCAGCAACTGTGACCTTAAAGCACACTCAAACTGCTGTGTTAAAGTAATATTAAGATTATGATGGAAAACAAAATAAGGGAGTTTGTGTGCAAAGCTGAAAATTCATATGTAAGTGCAAAATGTATTGGCTGCCTCCCCAGTATTTATGTACAGCAGGGCAGTGATGGGGATACATAATTCTGGCTAGAGCTTCCTGTATTCGTCTTATTTGGTCAACATTTTTTATACCCAACTCAGGCCAAGTTTGGGATAAACTAGCATAGCAGATGCGGTGCATATGCACAGCAGGTTGCAAAGGGAGCCAGATTGTTCTCCTTCCATGGTAAAACCTGCAGGAAAGGATTGCAGGGGTGGAGAATTCACTGGTCTGACTTTGGAGGATACGTCCATACACTCAGTAGTGAAGGGTTTTTCAGTCCCCCATATGCAAAAGACAGAGTCTGATCTTTGGATAACTCCTCCCACTGATGGGCCCCTCCAGAATTTTCTCTGACTTCAAAGTGAAGCCGATTAAGAGCCAGGTTCTCCATAGACTGTCCATAACCTGATAATTTTTTCTTCTCCCCCTTTTTTTCCACCCGCAGGACCTGTTCCCTCATCTCCCCACTCTTTCAAGTTCAGGGCTACTGACTTTTTAATAGGCAGGCCATTTGTCTGGTTTTAAACTGGACAGTCCTCTTTTTGTCCAGTGCTTTGTCCCCTATCCAATAATGAGACAAAACCGAATGTAGTTTTGTCCGGTATTGGATGGGGGATGCCATTTTGAAGAGCTCACTGCTCCGCCCCTACTGGCATGATCTTGCAAACACAGTATGTGGGAAGTCACTCTGGCAGGGGTGGAGCGGCACTGTCTGCAAAATGGCATGTTCGGTGCAGTGTGACCTTGTTTGCACCATCCATGTGAGGTTATGCTGGTGATGGTGGGGTCACACTGGAGGGGTGAGCCCACACCATTCCTGGAAATACTGGACTGTCCAGTATTCTGGGAATTGCATGAGGGCCCATCCTACTTTTTAAAGGCTGTTTAAATTTGCTCTGCTGACCTCTGGGCAATTGCAGGGAATTCACCAAGTTCTCTCCTCACATTAGTCCCTGGTAATAGCTGAAAGTGCAAAAAAAGAAGGGGAAGGGCAAAGCCATTTGCTTCCCTAACCTTGATGCCACTGTGGTGGGAAAGCAGGCTGCTGGCTCACCCCAGTGGGACATCACGGTAGTGGCTATGGAGAAACAAGGGGCCCTGATGAAAAGGGGCTCAGGACAGGGGGGGCTCACTCTGCAGCCACTGATGCAGACCAGGCCCCATCACCAAGTGTCCCACCCCCAAGGGGTGGACTGTGGAGACCCCAGGAACTCCAGTCAACAGAATCTGTGCAGGGTAGTTCCTTGGGGCTTCAGTTAGCTTCCCTCCCCCTCTCCACCTGTCAGAGCACTGCAACAGGGGGCTGCACATGTTGCCAGGAACTGCCCGTGCTTCCTGCCAGCAGGGGTGCTGTAGTCAGGGCACCCACTCCATTTCTCAGAGGTCCTGAGAATTGCTGAACCAGTGGGTCTGCCACAGCGCCACCTCTTCATTGCAGGGTCATGACAGCCTTTTTGGAGCTGGGAGCATGAGCTCCTCAGAGGGTGGCCATTTTAGAATAGGCTGCTGACACAGCCTCTTGGTGGCCATCTTAGAGTCCTCATCTTGTAGAAAAAATGGGGCATAGGAGGAGACATAGAGGCCATTCCTCTTCCAGTTTCTCCTCTCTGGAGCCCAGAAAAGGGGAAAAGAGACCTAAAAGCAGGCACAAAGCACAGAAAACTTCTAAGATTAAACACCCCTCCTCAAAACAAGATTAACTTTCAGAATCCAAGGCAGAGGAAACCCAAGGGGATCTGCAGGAACTCTTATTCTCCGCACAGTTTTGCAAGTCTATTTTGAGAAAGGCAATTGCCTTCTTGGGTATCTCCCCTCAGCATTCAGCCAAAAAGGATAATAAGGACGTGAGGAGGAGGAGAAGGTCAAAGAGACAGGTAGTACCCGGAAGTATTTTCCAACAAACTCTAACAGTGACCCTGTCATTCCCATCCTGGCTGCCATGCTTAAGGCCACAAAGGCAGATTGGGAAAACCCAGGAAGACAAAATGTCTAATCAAAAGAGTGCAAAAAAAAAAAAAAAAAATTCTAAGACGTCCACCAGTCAAAGGTGTTCTTGGGTGCTTTACCTACAATGGACATGGCCCTGTCAGCCATCATCAAGGACACTGTCCTCCCTGCTGAAGAGTGGAATCAACTCTCTGCAGGGGTTATGACGTGGCCTCAGCAGCTCTCAGAGCCTCTGCGGTGGCCATCTTTTTTGCCAGAGCATTACTGGCTTATACTGAGTCCCTGCTCTCTGACAATCCCATGAAGGTGAAAAGGACTATGGGGCTAGAGTCTTCCTTAAAGACAAACTCCCTAACATTTGCTCTAGTTTGACACCTCGCTTGATGACTTCAAGTTCTCTGCCAGTTAAAAGTGTCCAACACAGTGGCAAGACAGCTTCTTTGGCTATGGGCATGGAAAACAGAAACAGCTGTAAAACAGGTTTCAGTTTTTACTCAGGAGAGAAATATTCAGGGAACCAATAGAAAAAGCCACATCTGAAGCACAGGACAAAAACAATCTCTCCCTGTTAATGGTAACAGAATTCAGAAGAGATTGTTAAGACATCTTTCTAGTCTAGGCAGCCCATTCTAGGTTACGGAACTTCACAAAGGTATGGTAGGAGAGACAACAGATTCTCTAAGAATAGATGAGGGAAAGCTAGGATTATTAAACTTAGAGGTGACTCCTTCTCCAGGAATGCCCCTAAAAATAATGAATAACCATCTATCTCCCCAGGACAGTCTTCGGGGTGGGCAGAGCTTTCTGTCTCTTTGTTCCCACCTGATTTGCCTCCACCACAGACAAATGCGTGAGAGACATCATTTCCAAGGGTCATGTCATAGAACCCAAAAGAATCTTCTGCCCCAGATTTCTCCCCATTTCCCCAATTCATCCAAGAGGTACGCTATTTTCGGCAAATCGATCACCTCTAACGTGTGGTGATAGAGCCTGTCCAGACCAGGAACAGGGTCAGGACTGATACTCCATACTGTTCAAAGAAACCAGGAGCAGACAGGGCAGTCCTAGATTTCAAGGCTCTCAATGAGTCAATCCACTCCCACAAATTCAAAACGGAGACCACTCAGTCCACCATGGTGGCTATCATCCAAGGGTTTTCCTAATCTGTGTCGACCTAAAGGAGACATATCTCCACATCCCCATCCTTCCCACACACGGATGGTACCCCAGGTTTGCATATGGTATTCATCATATGCAGTGTAATGCCCTTTGTATTCACAAAGAATCTGGAGGGAATGATGGCATCCCTACATCAAAAAGAGGTATTCTTGTACCTTTGCCTCTCAATGACATACTAATAAGAGCCCACTCCCTACAGAAGTCCGTCAGGGACACGCAGCTGACAATACACACCCTTTGACAACATGGGCTTAGAATCAATCTGAAGAAAAGCCAACTCATAGGTACACAGACAGTAGAACACCTGGCAGGGGAGGGGAGGGGCTGGCTGAACACCAGGCTCCATAAGGCCTTCTTCTCTGGACACAGTCGGGCGCAGATTCTGGAGCAAATTTACAAGATCCTTCACAGTTCAGACTCCCATATGAGGGACTTGCTATGTCTACTGGGCACGTTCGTTTTCATGTATCTACCTACTCCTGTGGGAAACATTTCATCTCAGGTATTTGCAGTACTACCTGCTGAACTCCCCTGCTTACACTTGCTCTCATACTATAAGACTTCCCTCCACAGTAAAAAAGGGCCCTTGGCAGGTGATTGTATCCAAAGAATGACACCACAATGAAGAATGCCAGTTTGGAGGGATGGGAACTCACGCATGTGATACAAGGTCAGTGGTCTTGGACATAATCTCACTACACCAGAAACCATTTGGGGCTGCGGGCAATTTGCCTACCCCTTCAGGTACTCCTTCCCACCTTAGATTCCAGATAAAGACAACATCGCTGCCAGGGCTCACACAGACAGACAGGGGGCATGAGATCATTACAACTGGAACCTTCATCAGGTGGCCCAAGAGAAACATTCTGTCAGTCCAAAGAGAAACTGAATGCCACCGTGGATTGGCTTAGCTGCAGAAGAACCCTCCCTCCCCCTTGGGCTGCAGAGGGTCCTGAACCCATCAGGAGGCCAGATGCTGGGAGGCCATGTAGTGGTTCTGCACTGCTGTTCTTGTGTGCTGGGCTCTCAGGAGGCTCCCAATGACCTGTCCTGCAGGACGTTTTGATGGGTGGGATTGGTGGCCCACAACTATGCAGGTCCATCCGCCAAACCTCCTGGTGAGGGTGGAGTTGGGGGGCCACAGCAGAAGCTACAGTCCTAAGGAACAGCTCAACAGTAGGAGGATGAGGAAGAGTCCGTCACCTCTGATCCCTGTGGACTTATTCTGTGCCCTGTATTGACCTGGGCGGTGTGCTGGGGAGAAGGTACTAGCAATTTGTGGTTAGATACACTCAGGAAGAGGGTCACATGCTTAGGGCTGTAGCGGAGGCCTGCAAGTGGCACACTGGAAGCTGCAGCTCTTGAGACAAACCAGCCGATTTTATTTGGCTAACACAACTATTCCCTCCAAGTGGTTTTTGTTTTTGTGGGTGGCCTATTAACACACACAAGGTTTGTTTTAATCAAACATATCAAAGCAAATAAGAATTCCAGCTGACTGCATTGCTCCAGGGAAACTGCAGTAAATTCACCCTGTGTGTCATACACACCACAAGCCTTTCAGAAACGCTACAGAATTCTGCTCATACTTCCTTGGGGTTCTCCCAACAGGCAACACTGAACTGAAAATACCCTGGGGGAAATCCTGCCTTTTATCTATGCTTCACTTGACACCCCCCCCCACTCTAGTCCTTAAAGCTACAGAACTGTGAGATGTCTGAAGTTGTACTACAGCTTGTCTGTGCAGAGTCTGATTGTGTTCCCTTCATCATACTATACAAAGAGGCCATTTTGACCTCAAACACCCCTGCCTATTACAATCACAGACTATAAAGTCAGAAGGGACCAATATGATCATCTAGTCTGACCTCCTGTACAATGTAATAAACCTCTAACCTATGGTTGAGTTATTAAAGTCCTCAAATCATGGTTTAAAGACTTTAAGGTACAGAGAATCCACCAGCAAGTGAGCCATGCCTCATGCTACAGAGGAAGGTGAAAAACCCCTAGAGCCTCTGCCAATCTGCTCTGGGGGAAAATTCCTTCCCGACCCCAAATATGATGATCAGTTAAACTCTGAGCATGTGGGCAAGACTCACCAACCAGACACCCAAGAAAGAATTCTCAGTAATAACTCAGAACCCATCTCATCTAACATCTCTTCGTGGGCGATTGGCATATCTACCACTAGTAGTCAAAGATCAGTCAATTGCCAAACTAGGCTGTCCCATCATACCATCTCCTCCATATATGTATCAAGTTTGGAAGCCAGCTAGGTTTTTTGCTCTCACTGCTCCCCTTAGAAGGCTATTCCAGAACTTCACTCCTCTGATGGTTAGAAACCTGCGTCTAATTTCAAGTCTAAACTTCCTGATGGCCAGTTCATATCTGTTAGTTCTTGTGTCCACATTGGTGCTGAATTTAAATAATTCCTCTCCCTCCCTGGTATTTATCCCACTGATGTACTTATAGAGAGCAATCATATCTCTCCTCAATCCTCTAACCCAAATAATTTTCTTTTTAAATTACCTCTCAGGAGATCTCCTTCAAGGTCAAAGGAAGAGGTGAAGGTGAGGAGGCAGGAGGTTCAGCGGTCACGTGGGACATCAGTGTTTAAGCCACAAGGATTAAGATAGCAGACCGTGATGACAAGAATAGCGAGAACAAAGTGCTGAAGTCAGAGAGGAATGTGAATGGGAAGGTTGTAACTGGGGCTATATGCGCACTTCCACCAAGCTCCCACCTCATGCTACAGAATCTGTTTACTTAAAAAAAAAAGTCTGTAGCCATTATGGTGATGAAGAAAACCTTCAAAACATGAACTGAGTATAACTGGTGTTGTGATATCTGCCTGAGTCTGCAGACAGCCTGAAGCAGTTGCTCTAAGAGTTCTGATCTGGTCCTGTTCATCTCCATGTAGGTATTAACTGAATTGCGTCATAACAATAATTTAAATGTCAGCACTCTTTACTGCTGATTATACCACATAAGAAAGGAGAGAGAGGATCATACTATGTACAATCTAGTGAAGGACATCTCATTTCACTGCTACCAGTGTGGGTAGCACCAGGCAAAGTACATTTTTCCTGGTTGTGAAGGAGCCAATCCCAAGAAACCCAGCAAAGCCCAGGGGTGTCTTCATGCCCCAGTGAGGGGAAATTGAGCCCAGCAAGGCACTTGAGTTCCAACAAGGGGGAGCCAGCAGAGGATCCCAGCAGAGCCCACATTATTATATTAGCATAATTTACTGTCACTGCCACCTAATTGTGGTGCCAAATAGACAGAGCTTGTTTTGTGACCAAAGCTGGGGGGAATCTTTCTTCCCCCTCCTTCCCCATTTTGACCCAAGTTAAATACCAGCAAAATGAAAGGAGAGAGGAGAAGGAAAAATGAGAAGGAAAAGAGGGAGGAGCTGGAAATGGAAGGGGCAGAGAAGTCCAGCATCCCCCACCCCTTTCTTGCAGGAGAAGTTTCTGCAAGAGTGGCTGCCAAGGTGTGGAGATCTAGGTTCCAGTGCATGTGGGGAGATGAGGGAGTGAGAAATGACAGCAGATCACCATTTCTAAGATATGTTGGGCATTTCCAGGGAGCTGCTGGAGGGGAGAGAAGAGGGTGGGATGGGTCTGAGGTTGGGTGAGAAGGGGTAGGGGATGAAAGATAGGCCAGATTTGGATCCAATGGCACCATTAGGGGGGTTGAGCGGGAGGGGAGGGGAGGGGAGGGAAGGGGCGGATGTGGGTTTCTGTCAGAAGAGGAGGTGAGGGAGAACAAGGTAGATCTTGTGGGACCAGTAGCGGGGGAGAGGTAAAAGGGAGCAGATGGCTGAGGTGGGACTTAGGGATGGGGTGAGAAGGAGGAGTGTGGTGATGGTGGAAGGGGAGAAGTGGAAGACCAAAATTAAAAAATTGGTCAATGAATGTTTGGGGAAGAAATCAGTGGGCTGTAAATCAGGCAATCCACCAGTCAGGAGCAGATCAATTAGACCAGATGATTAAATAATAACTGCTCATCAATTGACTAAAGAACTCCAACAATTAAGCAGGTGGAGAATCAATTGAGCTGTGAATAAGTTGGTTGGGAAGGGTGGGAGCCAATTAGCAGTTAATAAGTATGTTAGGCTATGTCTCTGCTACAAGCAGCACAGCTGCAGTGCTGCAGGTATGCTGTTGAGTGTAGACACTTGTTATAGCAACGGAAGGGATTCTTCCATTGCTGTAGTAACTCCCTGCCCTCCTCAAGATTTGGTAGCGAGGAGAGAGGAATTCTTCTGTTGACCTAGCGCTGTCTATAGGGGAGCTTAGGTTGGCTTAATTACTTCTCTCAGGTGAGAATTTTTCATGCCCCTCAGTGACCTAGTTATGCTGACCTACGTTTTACATGTTATACCAGCCCAGGCAGTCAACTAGAGCTTGTCTTCAGGAGAGATTTTTTTTATCCCTAATCACTAGAGTAAAGCATAAACACTTGTAGCCTGGAGTAAATGTTTGGGGAGTGTCCACAAACTAACTACCTTGAAATAGGCGGTCTAGGAACATGAGGTAAAAACTCCCACTGCAGACATTCCCTTGGAGGGACTGACAGAGAATTCTATACAGGGAGGGTGAAGTTGCATCAATTAACCTGCAGAATTGCAAAAGTTCTTCTGGACTCCTCTGGCCAATGAGAGCAGGAAGAGATTATTCTTAAGAAAGGGTCTCTAACTGCCAAACAGGAGGTGTCCTGTCACAGGGGCCATCTTTGCTGTCAAGGCCTATTTTGCTGGAATAATTTAAGTTTACCACTTTCATGCCAATTGTTACCATTTGGGCAGTTCAGTATCCACCTTAGTTATTGACCCATTGTCTGTCTTTCCCTTTTCTGCCATCTCACACTCTATATCTGAGCAAACGCTCCATTTTTCTACCATTGATCCTTTCCTTGTAGTAAGATTACTGGAACAGAGCATTCCCTGTACCCCATTCCTACATGCTTGTTTACAACTTCCCTTCAGACTTCCATTAGTAATACTTCACTCTCAGGCCATGTCTACACTACAAACTTTGGTCTACACAAGCTCCAGTGGTATAGAGCCGCTGGTTTGTATAGCACTTGGTACATGCAAACTTGGCTGCTTGTGTCATGCTGCGCTTACTCACCTGGCATGTTTGTGTTGAGTGTAAAATGCG
The DNA here is from genome assembly GCF_026122565.2 of Emydura macquarii macquarii. Classification (NCBI taxonomy): domain Eukaryota; kingdom Metazoa; phylum Chordata; order Testudines; family Chelidae; genus Emydura; species Emydura macquarii. Next base: position 551,390 of record NW_027132618.1, on the reverse strand, counting down.
GTGCACCACAAGTAGGTATTCCAGTGTGCTATTGCCACCATGCAGCACAATGTCTTGTGGGACATGTTTGCAATGTTTTGTGGGATAGTAGTGACTCAACCTGGGATCTCAAGGTCAAGTTCCCAGCATGCAACTTTCTCCATCCCATAATGCATTCTATATCCCATAATTTTCACACCTTTTAAAAATATCCAGTAAACCAGCATGGCACTTTTCAGTGTTTGTTATCTCTGACAGAAGCATGGAGCCTACAGAACTCTGCACTATTCCCATGAATGTTGCAAATACAGGACACGCAATTTCCCTGTATTTGCAGACCTGTAGGAAGTACTGCAACAAACGGAGACATGAGGATTTCTTCGAGGACAGTTGGTGGTGGTGGCATTCACAGAGCATCTGCAAATGGTGAAGTATCTCTTCTGGGCCTGAGAATTGAACACTGACTGATGGGATCGCATCATAACGCAGGTCTGGGACAATGAGCAATGGCTGCAGAACGTTCAGGTGTGAAAGGCCACATTCCTTGATCTGTGTGCCGAGCTCACCCTACCCTCCAGTGCAGGGACACCAAAATGAGAGCTGTATTGACAGTGGAGACGGGAGAGCGGTGATTACACTCTGGAAGCTTGAAGTGTTGGATTGCTACCGGTCAGTGAGAAATCATTTTGGAGTTTGAAAATCCACCATGCGGGCTGTTGGTGTGCAAGTGTGTAGGGCCATTAATCATTTCCTGCTATGCAGGACTTTGACTCTCAGCAATGGGCAGGACATAGTGGATTGCTTTGTATCATTCGAGTTCCTAAACTGTGGTGGGGCAATAGATGGCACGCATATCCCTGTTTGGGCAACAGCCCATCTTGCCACAAAGTACATCAACAGAACGGGCTACTTTTCTACCGTTTATAAAAGCATTGGTGGATCACCAAAGACACTTCACCAATATCAGGTGTCGGCTGGTCAGGGAAGGTGCATGATGTTTACATCTTTAAGAACACAGGAGTGTTCAAAAAGCTGCAAGTGGAGATGTTCTCTCCTGACCAGGAGAGTACCATTGGTGATATTGAAATGCCAGTAGTGATTATGGGGAACCCTGCCTACCCTTTGCTTCCTTGGTTCATGAAGTTGTACACTGGCCACTTCAAGAGCATCAAGGAAAGATTCAACTACCAGTTCAGTAGGTGCAGAATGACAGTTGAATGTGCTTTTGGTAGATTGAAGGGACACTGGTGCTGTTTACTCACTAGATTGGATCTCAGTGAGAAAAATATCCCAATGGTTATAGCTGTCTGTTGCATCCTGCACAACATCTGTGAGACAAAGGGGGAAAAGGTGCTGCCAGGGTGGAGAGTGGAGGTAGAGTGTCTGTCTGCTGGCTTTGAACTCGAGGGCTACCACAAGAGCCCAATGTGGAGTTCTTTGGTTGAGGGAAACTTTGAAAGAGAACTTCAACAGTCAACCGCCATAATGTTCTGTGCTGGAGCTTTGGGTGCTGCTAGGAATTGTATGTTTGCTGTACATTTATAAATATGACTGGGTGTTTTCCTGAAGAAGCTATGAATTATGAGCTGCTTGATGTGCATGTAATAGTACTGTTTACTGTGACAACTCCTCTGCATTCTGCAATATTTGTTGTGAACTAATAAAGATAATTAGATTCTCCTAAAATAGAACTTTTACTGAGTAAAAAAAAGAAGTGCAGAAAATCATGGGCAAAAAAACAAAACAAAACACACAGAGGCAATTTTATACATATTTATAACATAAGCGAACAGGGTGAAAATTTAAAATGATAAAGGAAGTGAATATTTATGTCCATTTGAGTAAACAAATGTAGTCCATTGTGGCTACCCATACTCTAGTTGTGGTTGTCACAAGTCATTGTATGAAGGTTTTCCTTGCTATCCTCTGGTGTGGAGTGGTCAGGGTAATGATATGCCTAGTGATGCTTTGTGGGAGGATGGGAGGATGGGATAGGATTTTCTGTTACATGAAAATGTCAGTCCCTATTTCATGGCTACAAATAAAGGGCAATGGCACTGAATATTGGCACCATTTTCCACAGGTCATGGTGGTTTTAGCTGATATCTCACAGCTGAGTATCACAAAGGCACAGAGCTGCTTCTTGTGTGCTAAAGCCACTGCTAGCCTTTTTAACTGCAATGGGGCCAGCTACACACATCACAGAGAGCTGTGGGAAAGTGTCTTACTCTGGAGGAAGACATAAGGCAGCCATCCCTAGAAACCCTTGGGAGAGGATGCAGAATATCTCCATGAAAGTTTAACTGAGATCTCTCAGAAGGATGAAAGGGACATCCCTATGTATATAAAAAGTGTTCCACATGGCCCCCCTCTGCCCAACCCAACAGGGGAATGAAAAGCTAAGTCTACCTCTCCTCGTATGAATAAAACGATGAAAAGTTGATACCTTTGTTTTGTTAACTTTGGATGGGCCAGGCACCATCTTTAAATGTAAACATTGCTAGGAAAAATGTGTACACACACTTACTGGAGTTCCCTTCTCCTTCATCAGGCTCATCCGTGCCCACCTGATGCTGTTCCATGTTGTACCCCTTTGCGTGCATCCCCTGTCCAATCTGCTTGTAAATGTCCGTGTTTCTATGGCTGGTTCATAGCTCCGCTTACACAGCCTCTTCTCTCTCCAGACTCAGGAACTCCAGTACTTCCTGTCTACTCCAGGCAGGCGTGCATCCGGTACCCGTTTCATGGAACTGGCACGGTTGGTTGGCAGTTGCACACCACAAGGGTGAACTCCTAAGTATGCTCACCAAGTGGACAATCAGGAAAAGTCATTTTAAAAATACATGGGAAATTTTAAAGGGAGTGGGGATGGCTTCCAACCTCTGTGACCCCTGGGCAGTTGAGTTTGAAAAATGCAACCAGAGCAGTCACTGTCAGAGGGGCATTGAAGGACAGCTACTGGAGGACCATTGGGTTCAACACATGTCATGCAGTGTCTACACTTGCACTGCTTCAGCAGGTTAACAAGGGCTCTACCCTATTCAAGGAGGTGTTTCTTCCTGCATTACTGTACCAGGGCACATACATTGGCTTGAGACAAATTTGAGAGAAGACACACATACAAATAGGTTAATGCAAGATGACTGATATCAACCTAACTTTGCAGTGTAGCCCAGGCCACGGCTAGCTCCTTCTCAACACTACAGCTGTTCTGATGCCAGGGACCATGGGTCTTGAACCCTAGTCTGGAAGGTGCTTCAGCACTATAAGGCTCCAACCAGCCATCTGGTGGCCTGCTAAGGGTTGGCAGAATAGAAACTGAACTCTCACAGAGGATCCCAGTCATAGACGCTGATTGGCAGAATGCTAGGTGCCCTGATTGGTTCACAGCTTCTATATAAACCCAGCACAGGAACAGGAAGTTGCCTGTGTGGGTCTGCTTCCCTTGAGGTATTTATTCCTCCTGCTGGTTGTGTAGTAACTTGACCCTGCCTGTGGTTTGCCCTCTAGCCACTCTCAGATGCTGACCTCCTGGTATCTGAGCCAGCCTGACTCCTGCTCTGACCACTAGGTCAGATTGCCTATGTCCCAGTTGTGATGTCCTCAGAACATCTTTCTGATTCCCCAAATCTAATCCTATCTTCAATCTGTTTTTCACTAAATCTAACCATCTATTTCTCAATCTTTTTAGCAGCACCCAATAGCTCCTTGGCAGAAAGAGTGATGTCCTGCTGTGAGAACTGTGTGACTCAGCAGAGGTGCTATTGTAAGTATGTGTCAGAACATGTGCTTCATGTAGTTGAGTTGCAAAATTCCTTAGGGTTTGGATTAGCCCATCTTTATGATAAACTGCTGAAAGTGGCACAAAGAGCTAAAGTAACGATGTCTACTAGTAACTGGCTGTAGGGCAGGCTAGCACTTATCACTTAAGTTTTGCCATCATAGCTAGTTCAGTTAGGGGGGTGTGGAAAAATCACACCCCTAACAAACACCTGTGGTGTAGTCCTTTTGTTGGTAGAGCTTATTTTGTCTCAGGAACACGTACAAGCTATACCAGCAAAAGCACTCTTTTGCCTGTATAAATTGTCTCCAATAGGAGGATTTTGCTAGTATAGAATGTGTGTGTCTACACAAGCCAACCCTTTCTAGTGTAGACAAGGCCCAACTCCTTTGTAGTCAACTGTGTGAAGCACTCCCTTCTTGGAAGAAGTAACCAATGGTTCCTGCCAGTAGGAAGGAATAGACTAGTTCACCTACAATTATGGTAAGGACCTACCAAAAATATTGCTTTTCCTTTTAATGTGTGGAAATCACTTGTTTTGATTGTTGCATGTGGATATTATTCTCTGTGGGTGTGTATAAATAACATTATATTAGACAAACTTTGTCTGGAAGTCTAGGCCACTTCTGTTTTCCATCCTTTCCAATCCCAAAATGAACCCAGAAATGGCCTAGACTTTCAGACCAGATCAGACAGAGTGGTTTGTTAAAAATGAGGTGTGAATGAAGGCTCTCCTCACAGCAGAAGAGGGGCTTTGCTAAATTTCTTGCACCAACTTCTCATTTCTAGGGTCTTCTCTTCAGCTCATAGTGTGAGCGTTTCCTTTAGCTACCACATGTGAGCTTATGCTTATACACAATCCAAAGAATACAAATGATGTGACTCTCTGATATTTTAAGGATTTTCTGTTACTCCTACCTCCCAGAAGAAGCAGCGGCTACCTGAGTGTGTTTAAGAGCTACACTTAAACTGGGAACAGGGGCAGCCATGAAGGTCAACAACTGACACAGAAATATGTCCAAGAGTTTTAACAAAACCATCAACTCCACAGCCAGTTGCTCAATATCTCATGACACATGCAAGGTGAAGTGTTCTAGCCAGCCCCTCAACCTGCACTTCCTGCTCTTTCCTTGTTAGTTCCCCTTCCTGGATCTTAACAAAACAGCATGCTCAGCAGCCCTCTCTGCAAAGTCTTGCTCTGCTTTCTCTCAATCCTCTTCCACACCCTGAAACATCAGTCTCTCAAAGTTTGCTCCGTGCGTGCGTACAAACAGGAAGGGCTGGTTTTCACTGCAGAGATGGGCGTGGCATTGTACCAGTGCACAGCAGAAGAAGAGAACAAATTTCTACATGTTTCTTAATTGGATAAGAGAGTACCATGAAACAATCTTCCCTGAGGGAGCTATACTAAAAACTTGAACTCTAGAAGTAATATTAGCATAAGATATATAGTGTTTTAAGGGTTGTTTTCAGAGATGGATTTAAGCTACAAATTGATTTGATCCAAATTTTGAACAGGAAGTTCATGGGTGTTTGAATGTGGGGTTTTGGATCAGCCCATTGTAAAGATGTAGGACATTTGCACAATGTAGATCTGGGCTAGGGTTTTTAACAAACCCATTGCTTGGTGTGTTAGAAGGAAGGGGTCTTGGTTTGGGCCCAGCCCTAATTATTTTTACAGGGAAAATAACAATTTAGGGTTTTTGTATGCTTCGTACTTGGAAGACTTCACCATGTTGAGATTCATATTTGTATACTATTCGACACAGCGGAACCCTTGGTACAAATTTGAAAATGGAGCAGTTGCATGGATTGAAATTGGGAGTTGTAGTGGCGGCTGCAGTTACATTCACTAGCACAGGAAGTGGCACTAGTGGCTTTTATCTAAAGCAAAGTTAACTCTCTCACTGTTTTAAAAGAAGGAGGAAGAGAGGCAGGAAAAGTGTAATACTAAGTTGTCAGCAGTGAGCCATTTAAGGCGTGGATAGGCAATTTTAAGGTAATGAAAGACAACTAAAACCCTTTGGAAGGTCAAGGGGTTTGACATGAGAAGTACTGCGTGTCAGGTGCTGACCCTGGGGACTGTGAGTGGGAGAGGAGGGGTTTGGGTCCTGCCCCTGGGAGGTAGGTGGGTTGTTGGAGCTCAAGGGAGCTGGTTCTCCACACTCTAGCCATTGGCTTTCACCACAGCATCATGTGACACGTGCATCTGTGTGCAGGGAGCCCTCCCCCTCTCACTACCCTGCAATGCTCTGCCTTGCCCCTTCCTGGCCCTGATGCCACCAGATCGCCTGTCTCAAGCTGGGCTATGGCAGGCCAAATAAAATGATCTAGTGGGGCTGGATAGAGCTGTACTGGGCTGCCAGTTGCCAATCCCTGATACAAGGTCTGTTCCTGCTCCATTTGAGCTGGCTGACTAGGCCTACTCTACAGACCTATTGCAGTATAACTACGTTGCTGCACACCCCTGAGCAATGCAGTTATACCGACCTAACCCCTCATGCAGACAGTGCTATGTCAGTGGAAGGGCTTCTCCCGTCACATAGCTACTACCTTCTGGGGAAATAGACTAACTATGCCAACAGGAGAAGCTCTCCCATCAATGTCGGAGCTTCTTCTCTTAAGTGCTACAGTGGCGCTGATGCAGCACTTTAAGTGTAGACCTGCTGTAAGGCATGTACCTGCATTCTTCATACTGCTATGTTTCTCAAGATACTTCACATCCATTATTGAATTTATCCTCCTAATACCTTCATAAGTTAGGAAGCTGCTATTCACCTTCCACAGAAAATCTGGTCAGACCAACAACTGAATCCGACTCTTCTGAATCCCACAGCAGTACCTTGACCACAAAGCTATTCCTTCTCTCTGGTTGGCAGCACTGACTGCAGGAAGCGTATTATACCAGCCAGTTGTAATAGCTTCCTACTCCCTTCCAGATACAACATAGGATGGTGAGTGCTCTGTGTTATAGGACTGGCTCTGAGAGACACCTCTGTAAAGTGCCCTCTCTAGAGTTGAGGTTGGGACTTTTCACTGGTGACCTTTGCAGTTATATAACACTTTTGGGTTCTTTGAAAGGCATTTAGCTCTGGAACCACTGTCCCTCTAGGTCCAGCCACATCTAAATGTGTTGATATAGGGTAAGGCTCTTCTGTTTACTCAGGTGTTTGGGTTTTTTTGGGGGGGTGGAGGGAGGGGAGTAAAAGGATCTGTGTGAAGGATGGATAGAGATGTAAGAAAAGACCGGACTTTGAGATCCTCCGCTAACAATTCACCTTGCTTTATTTTTCACTCTCCAAACACGGACAAACCCAGTTTCTGTTGAGGAATCTGGGTCCTGTAGCACTGTAAATTTCTTCTAACATTAAGGCGTATATAATTAGAACTACCCCTACCGTTCCTATGTTACAGGATGAACCTTTTTAGTTGAAATTTGTTAATCAGATACATTGTTCATCTTTGTAAGTACACTGGGTGCTTTGGATAGGCACGCTTTATAAACCCATAATTAAATTCATATTAAATTTGTTATGTTACTGTGGCTAAATTTGTGCTAGCTGTGCTGCCATCCATTGCTCTGATCCTGCATGTTCCACACGCACACCTGTGCAGAACGCCACTGAAATAACTTAGTTTAAAAAAATTACGCATATGTCTATGTGGCTGTAAGATCAGTGCCTTACTCTTTAATTAACTTGTCTACTTATGAATGAAAGTTCATTGTATACTAGATTGAAGTTCATGTCTGGGCAGAGAGGTGTGCCTATGTACAGTCATGTATAGGATTGGAGCCAAGGCCACATCACTCAATCTGGGCCCTAAAGACTTTCTGGAGAGGGGAAATACTTGTTTGTTCACCGCTCCCTATACTCAGCTTCTCAACTCAAATGCTAGTGACAGTAAATAAAAATTCATTTGGAATGATTTTCATTGGAATTTCCTGCTTTGGGAATGCAGCCTGTATAACCAAGCAGACTTTGAGCCTCTTTAAAAATCCTCAGTAGGAGGCTAGCTTGCCCTTACGAAGCTTGTACAGAGGGCCCCAGAAAAGAGACAGGTTTAAAAGGGCCAAACAAAAATGATTATAAAAGTGGTTATGTGCATTTTACCTCCGTTTTTAAAATACTCAATATGTAAAGTCACCCTTTGTATCACCTGTATTGATCATTTTGTCTTCCTCTGTATGGAAGGAGTTGAAAGGTGTTTGATTTGCAGATTGCTGAGCATTCAAGAGACAGAGGTTAGAAAGGAATAAATTAATTTTACTTTATTTCCCAGCAAACGTGTATTGCTGCTTTGTAATTATGACTTATTTCAATTTTGTTGTGCACATTGATGTTGAAAGCCCTACAGCTAAGTCTGCCTTCATTATTTTATAATGATGTGGATGCTTAATGCAGATATATTGCAGTAATTCAAATGTTTAACCCTTGCCATAAGGAAATAATTGCTCTGGAAAAGTCTAGTCCTATGCTGAAATGGACAGTTGTATTGCAGGAAAGCTGTGATGGCAAAGCTGGGGCAGTTTGTGTAGGGCCTGCCTGGGTTATGCCTGCCTCCTAGGGGTTTCTCTGTTAGACTGATGATATGTGTAAGGGTTGAATAGCTCTAACTAGTGTTCACACTCTTCCTGTCGTGTGTTACAAACTCAGCACTGCACAATGGAAAAAAGGTAGTGAACAAATAAATGGTAAGTTTCCTTGGTTTCTTAGAACCCATTTAATTCACCAGGTGGACAATATCAGATAGTCTAGAACAAAGCAAACATTAGCCATCTCTGGCCTTTCTTATGCATGTGGTATTTATGTAAACTTCAAAAGCCAGCGTTTAGAATTGGATGTCTGTTCTTCTCGCAATAATTGTCTTATCTCAGAATCTACCAGCACTGAAAGCTTAATCTGTATCCTGTATTCTGAAAGAATAAGGTGCAAGGAATAGGTCATAGTATCACATTTTACTCTGTCAGCTGTCTTCATTCAACTTGTATTGAGGCTACTCCTGTAGAACAGCAGCCTTTGAATGCTTGTTGTTTTCATGAAGCAAATTTAAAGCCTATGAAAACACTCACCAGAACAAGCTGAGCTAAACAAATAAAATCCATTGGTCAATTAGTTAATTGTTTTGTTACATAGCTTACATATTGTTTCTCCTCTAAAACTTGTTGCATTTATTACCCACTTAACACTGCTTAATAAGCAGCCAGCAACAGTGAAGCATGTCACAAAGCTCTCAGCTCCTCTTTTGGTAAGGAGTGCAGGAGTAGTTCCTTTGATAGGTTATCTATAGGTCAGATTCAGCCAAGTAACATTGTTGCATGTTGCAGCTAAAAATAGCACCAGTGATCTGTTTCTGTGGATGGTGGAAGTGTTGGCTTTGCTGCAATGTTAAATGTTAACTGATAAACCTTTCCTATATGAAGCCCACAGCTGCATTAATGTATTCAGTATTTAAGAAATTTTAATGCCAATTCATTTATTGTCTACATAAAGTTCGTATTAGTACACAGTACTAATAAACTGACTAGTCTGAGGTCAATGTGTGCTAGTTCAATGCTTTCCAGGTATTAATACATTACTTAGAGCATTGACAAGGAAAAGTGCTAGATTAAAAACACTTGCCTATTTAACGCTCAAGCAAGGGCTATTCACAGATCAGATTTTCAGGATTGACTACAATTCTTTGTCACGGAATGTGCATGAATACATTTTTCTAGTAGAAAATCGGTTTTATTTCCCTGAATTAGCTGCTTATTTTGCTATGGGTCTGATAGTTAGGGCTTGTCTACACTGGCGCTTATGCCGGCAAAGCTTTTGTCGCTCAGAGGTTTGAAAAAAAACACCCCACTGAGTGATGGAAGTATTGCCGGCATAAGCACCAGTGCAGCCCCATTATGTTGGCAGGGAAGAGCTCTCCTGCCGATATAATAAAACCACTTAAACAAGGGGCAGTAGCTATGTCAGTGGGAGAGCTATGTTGCCAACACAGTGCTATCTACACTAGTGCACTGCTTATGCCGGCAATTTATGTCACTCAATGGGGTGTTTTTCATACCCTTGAATGACAAAAGTTTTGCCAGCATAAGCGCCAGTGTAGACACACCCTTAGATAGTAAAAAAGCCTAAGCCCCTATCACTTGTAAAAAGTAGCCGGGTTTGTTTCAATAGAGTTTAACTCAGGTTGGCTAACACACGTATACATACTTATCTAGACACTGCACAAACATTCTTTCCAAGATGTATGGAGCTGTAGAGTGCCTAGTGCAATGGGGACCCATTCTCCTTTGGCCCCTAGGCCCTACCATAGTAACCTTGGTTGAAAATGAATCATCGTGTACAAACATGGTGGCTAATTCAGGTTAATTGGCAATCAGTTAGCTCACACTAAAAACTTCTGGTGTAGACAAACCCTGAGATGATGAGGCAGTGTAGCCCAGTGGAGTGAGCACAAGGTTGGGAGCCAGAAATAGCTGAATGTAGAGGACCTCTCCCTCCACCCCCAATCATTTACAACAACATTTTGTAGAAAAATCAACTTCACTTGCTTACCTGACTGAAACCTGCTTTATGTTTCAGCTACAATCAAATTGTAACAAGCTGGACATAAAAATGGCATCTTAATTGAACCGTTATTCCCCTGACCCATGTACAAGTGTATTCTGCTAGTTGATGATTTTTTATTTGAATATTCCCTCTCTCCCCTAAAGAGACTGCCAAGTAGACAGTCCATTGGAGAAACAGGCAGAAGACAAGATTACGATTGGAAGAGGTTTGGAGCTATCATGAAATTGACAATCAGCCAAAGCTCTTTAACCTTTATGTATGGAGCTCAGAGCAGCAAAAAATGGACAGGGTAATAATGTAGACTTTGAGGACCTTCCAGCTGCCACATTGCTCCAGAGAGATGTTCTACAACAGTAAGTTACAATACTGAATTAGAATGGGGGAGGGATATCATAGGCAAATAAATATCCAGGTCATGATTTCTGCTACACCGCATCTGACATGGTCTGAAAGTGGGCAAAAGTTCTCAGATTAAAAATGTCACTCGGTGAGTTGGGTCTTCATGTTTAACTTAAAGCCTTCCATTTTACTGAAGTTGTTTTGTTCCATCATTGAAAGGTAAGATGACTGTCCACTCTATATCTGAGTCAAGATTTCTTCCTATGTTTTCATAGCAGATATAAAAAATTAGATGTAGGCTGTAAACACACCACTTCAGAATGTTAGAAATAGACACTATTTTTATGGCCAGTGCTAGTAGAAAACTGCAGGTGTCTGAAAACTGAATTCTGCAATTTATGGATTAATGTTTGGTTTTCTGTGGAATTTGATTTAAATATTGGTGTTTGACCTACATGGCTTAATGGAATACATCCTTAGTGTAAATACCAAGTACATGGACTTGCTGGAGTGCAACTAAAGTACAGTAGGTACATAGTCCAATGAGAAGTTAGAGAATTTAATCATAGATCTCAATATTTTGTTCCTTTTTATGAACAGAATAACAATGTATTAATCAGTGATCACATACAAATGATCTCCTGTGTTACTTTTAAGCTGATGTTATACAACAGGTCTAATCTAAGGCCTGTGCTACACACATCGAACTGGTTTAAACAAATGTGTGCCCTTAAACTAGATTTAGTCCATATCTACACTAGGAAAAAGTGCAGTTTGAACATGTTGGCTAACTCATTAACTTACCTTGTTCACCCTAGGAGTTATCATTTTAATTTGTTTGCTGATTGGGCACGAACTCCAGGTTTACTTCAATGAGGTTGAAAAGAATCAGAAGACCTTTGAGAACCAAAGCAGCAGGGTTTTACTTTATTCTAGGGGCTGGTCTACACTACAGAATTTTGTCAACAAAAGATGTACACACTGCAATGCTCCTCCCACTGATGTAACTCCCCTGCTATGCCAACATAATCATCTCAACCAGAGGTGTAGGGCTTATGTTGGTGTAGTTAGGGTGACTGTGTCAATGTACACACTGCGTTCCTTATATGGCTGTCATTCTTGTCAATTTCTGCTGGAGCCATGAAATTGACAAGAAAGCTGGGCAACTGGAGCCCAGTTGCCCTGTTTCCCTGGAGCTGAATGGCCATGCAGCTTCCCCTGGTGGAAAATGGGGAGGGGAGAAGCCCCGGGCGGCTTCCCCTGGCTGGGAACAGGATATGGGGGCACATCCCACTGCAAGCCTGTGGGGCAGCTGGGCTCCCACCAGGGAACTACCAGAGGGACCTGGGAGGCAGGGTTCTCAGCTCCCCACACTGGCCCTTAGGTCGATGGAAGTGCTCCTAGTGAGGACTTACACCACCAACCCAAGGAGGGCAGTGTGGAAATCAGCCACTCCAGTAATTAATGTGGTGGCTGTAAGTTGACCTAACATAGGTCAACTTATCTTTGTGGTGTAGACAAGGCATAGAACAGTGTGCTATGAATATTTTAATAAGGAGTGTCCACAGACTTCCCTCCTCACCTATGACAAACCCATGTACTATGGGTACTTGACTGTGGAATCTTTGTATAAACAAATGCCTTATCATACCCCTTCCCCCCCACCCCCGCCCCCCCCCCCCCCAAAAAAAAAAAAAAAAAAAAAAAGCTATCAATACCACTCAGCAAACAAGTACATTAAACATTTCCCATGAGATGCTTATACTTTGTTCCTGGAAAAATATGCTGAGTGTATTGATGTTTTAGCACAGTGTTTGACTTGTGTAATTTGAAGGGAGGATGGGATGGGCTGAATGCTTATCCAGGAGTATTTTTCCTTTTTTTTTTTTTTTTTTTTTTTTTTTTTTTACCTGCTATTTGGTGAAATCTGATCCATTCCAATAGCAAAATACTTGCTCTGGCAAAATATTTTTTGAGTACTGGGGATATCTCTGTGGTAACAATGAGTTAGTTCACACCATTCTCAGGATATTTCTTTCTTAAGAAGGACAATCATCCCAAACTTCCCTTCAGTTTAGTAGCAGCATTTTAATAGGGGACGCCTGAGAGCCACCTCCAGCACTTACCCATTCTAGAAAAGATCATTCAGCTAATGCAATGACACTTGGGCTGCTAAGATCTGAAAATAAAATAGTTTCAGCCTTGTCTAATTGAAAAAAAATGACTTGATTGCCTGCACATGGGGTTGCACCAATTTTATGCATTCTTAATATGCAGACATTTCATTAAATCAGTTTCTAAGGCAACTAGTTTAAACTGGTGCAATTTTTGTGAGTAGACAAGAAAAAAATGTTACTATTAACTGTCACTTGATCGGTTTTAAAATCTATTGTAAAAACAAAAGCTTTGCAACTGATTTGAAAGGCATAGAATAATGCATAGCCTGATATAGTTATAGCTAGAAGGGTATCTATACGTTAAGTGTAGGCTATGAAATACGTTCTGATATTTAAAATGTTATAATTGCATCAAGAGTGGTTGCACATATATGCAATACTAATTGTTCTTGTTTCAGACTCTTGTTGCTGGGCTTCATTCTAATTGATTGTATATATTGGCTGATTAAGGTAAAACAATTAGTTAATCTAAAATTCATTTACTTACTAATACATTGAGAGCATTTTTATTGTGGCTGTTAAACACTTGTAAGGCTATCTCTTTGAAACATTCAACACGTTTTATTGGTAACTGTAACAATGACTCTCCGATCTGGTTTCTTTGAGTAGAATATATTGAAGATGCTTTTAGTGGCGAAACACCTGAAAAAGCAACATTTAGATCATAAAGATCGGATGTTATTTTCTTCTAAATGTGAATGTTAATGCTAATGGAAAGTGCCACACTGATAGTGCCAGAGTGTAAAGTATTCTGTATATCCACAAAAAGTGCAACCTGGGCAGCAATAAAGCGAGTCGTATCACCAACATGTCTCTCTCCTGATAGAGGTGCCATTTCTATAGTTGAATATGTGGGGTAAAATATTGTTGGATGCCAATTAATTTTCAAAGTAAAATTAATAAAAGAAAACAATTATCAAAATATATAACAGGGAGGAAAATTAATTAGATGGAATTAATTGCTTCTCTTATGACTAATTCAGGAAAACCAACTCTAAAAATGGAATTATTGATTATGGTTATTGAGATTACATTCCAAGGGTAACCACATAAATTTAATCAAGAATTCTTCCCCTACACACTAAGGGATGCCCCCAAAATAAACAATTGAACTTGACTTTGAAATAAGCTGAAATAAATATCAGTACAGCAGTGCCGCTGTAAGACTGCTTGTATAGGTGCATTATGTCAGTAGGAGAGAGTGCTCCTGCTGATACAATAAAACCCCCTAAACGAGTGGCGGTAACATGTCGGTGGGAGACCGTCTCCTGATGACATAGTACTGTTCACACAAGTGCTTATGCTGGCAAAATTTGTCGCTCGGGGGGTTTCACACTCCTGAGCGACAAATGTTTTGCCAATTTAAGTGCTAGTGTGGACAAGGCCTTTAACTAAAGAATGAATTAGGATGAAACTAATAAATTGAATAGGAAATTTAATCGAAAGTGTTAAGTTAAACAAAATCTAGTAAAATCATTACTACTTTTTTACTTCTGTCTTAAGAAAATAGTATTTTGAGGCCTGGTCTACACTAGGAAATTAGGTTGGTATAGCTATGTCACTCATGGATGTGAAAAATCCACACCCCAATTGACACAGTTAAACTGACCTCTAACCCCCAGTGTAGACAGCACTACTAGCTACCATCTCTTGAGGAGATGGAGTACCTGTGCTGATCGGAGAACCCATTCCACTGGTGTAGGTAGTGTCTTCACTGAAGTGGTGTAGCTGTTTATGTGTAGACATACCCTGAATTTAAGCATGATTCTTAAAGCACCTTTACAGTCAGATGACCATTACAGCTCAAAATTAAGCTATATTTAGAACCTTGCTGGAAATGTTACAATAATGTATACAAAGCTGAAGTACCAGAATCACCCAGTGAGAGAGAGATACAGCAGTGCAGATCAGATAGGATTAGCTTTGATTTAGTGGAGTCAATAGTCAATTTATAACTGTAAATGTTTAGAAAGCAGTTTGATTAAGTAAGGTATTAAAATTAAAGTTAATTAAGCAGGTTGAGGGAGTGTTCTTAGAGTGCTGTTAAATCAACAGGGTATTGTAGGGAGATATTGGTGTCTGAGTTAATTGGTAGAAGAGATTATTAAAGGTAATGCCATGCACCAATGTTTAAACACTGCAATACTTTTCTATATTTAAACGTTACAAAGTACCCTACTTTTGATATTTAAAATAGACCAAAGTAATAGTCACTAGTTAAGTTGCCCCACCAAGATTGGAAAGAGGCCAGTGTGGAATATAAGGTATTAAATACATTAGATAACTCAGTAGTTTAAAAAAACACAATACAATTGAAGTTAGTGGGAAAATATTCTAAAGTTTATAACACACAAATAAAGATTGAAGTGATAATTTGAAGTAAGCTTCTCTCACTCACCCACACCCTGTACTGTTATATGGGAGAGAGATCCAAGGATAATTCTCTCACTGAGAGGTAACTTCTGTTATGGTGGTCTCAAGATATTAGAGAGAGGTGGGTGAGGTAATAGCTTTTATTGGACTCAACTTCTGTTGGTTAGAGAGGCAAGCTTTTGATCTTATACAGAGCTCTTTAGATCCAGGAAATGTATTCTGAGTGTCACAGCTAATACAAGGTGGAACAGATTATTTAGCATAAGTAGTTAATACATTTCAAGGGAGCATTGAAGGTGAAGTGGTCCATGAATACCACTCCAGTCATAGGGAAGAAATGGGGGGAAGGTCATGTGGGTTATAGATTGTTGTAATAAGACAAATTCAGTGTGTCTATCCAGTCCATGATTTTTAGTATCTAGTAAATTATGAATTTAAGCAGCCACTCCTCTTTTGAAGGTGTTGTACATTCTTTTGAGGATGAGAACTAATAGGTCAAATATAGAGTGGTTGCTTTGTGAAAAGTGTTCACTCACAGATTATATAGCGTTTTTGTCCATTACCATTTTTTGTGGGCGTTCATTTGAGAACATAGTTATTGTCTGGTTTCACCCACATTGTTATTTGGGGCATTTAGTGCACTGGATAAGATAGGCACGTGTAGGACCCATGGACCTTGAAAGATGTGTTGTGGACAATGTTGATCATTGTAGCTGTGGAGATATGTCTACAGGTTTTGCATCTGTTCTGGCAGGGTCTGGTACCATGTTGAGTTGGTGTGTCCTGGTCTGTGGGGAGCTTGCTTCCGATGATAAGCTTCGAGGTTGTTTGAAGGCCAGATGCGCGGGTATAGAAAGATTTTTTTCAGGATGGGGTCCTCATAGAGTATGGATTGTAACTGTTTGATACCCAGTAGGAATTTGTGTGGCATGGTAGGTGACAACTAGAAGTCTGCAGTCAGCAAGGGTTTTATTTCTGTATTGAAACAGGTTCTCCTAGGGTATTTGGGTGGCCCATCTCATGATGTGATCTATTTATCTGATGGCGTGTCCTTGTCTGGTGAAGGTAGCTTTAAGTGTGTTAAAGTATGTGGCTGTAGATAACAGATTTCTTGGTGTCTGGAAATCTACTGGAGCTATAAAGGTAGGTTACTGGATCTGTGAAGGTAGGTGTGGTAATTCATAGGTTTCCTGTATATAGTAGTCTGTAGGGTTCTATTGCTGAAGCTGATTATGGTGTCCAGGAAGTTGATACTAGTACGGGAGTGTTCCAAAGAGAGTTTAATGGATGGGTGGTGATGGTTGAAGTTGTGGTGGCAATTTATGAGGGAGTTTGTCTAAAGGATGAAAATATCATTGACATATCTCAGGTATATCATTGGTTTCATGGTGCATTTGTCCAGAAATTCTTCTTCAAGATGGCTTTGCTAGATACTGAAAATCATGGATTGAATAGAGACATTCAATGTGTGGCTTATTACAACAATCTATAAGCCATTTAAACCTCCCCTCTTTCAGATATTTTCCCTTCTTTCCCACCCCCCATGACAGGAGAGGTGTTAATGGACCTCTTCACCTTCAATGATCCCTTGAAATATATTTCAACTATTTATTCTAAACAATCCATTACACTTTGTATTTAGCTGTGACACTGAGTACATTTCCCAGACCTGAAGGAGAGCTCTGTGTAAACTCAAAAGCTTGTCTTCTAACCAAAAGAAGTTAATCCAATAAAAGATAGTACCTGAGACAAGGTAGGTGAGCTAACTTTCACTCACACGTGCAAGGCAGCAAAACTGCAGAGGATTGAATGTGCAAAATGCAGGACAAAGCAGAACAGTGATTTCACAAAGTTGCTAGTTCTTAGCACTTACAGTTAGGAACTAAGTTTGAAAGAAGAAAACAGAATTAACCATTAAAAATGAATTTCCACAAAGATATAACTCTTAAATGTACATATGTATTTACTTATCAAACCAAAGATTTGAAGGTTAGCTTTCTTAAGCGGTAAGCCTGATAATTTTGTAAACCAAGTGAAGTGAGCTCAGCACTAAACACCAGGTGTGAACAATAACTCTGGCAGTTACAGGCAAAAGCATTGACACCAAACCGGTTTTAGACACAATGTTTGATTTAAATCCTGTAACTTAGTCCAGTTACATTTGTAGGAGAATTTTCCCCAATCTTAAACTACTTTAAGGCTCTGTTTAATTTCCCTGTTTCTACTGTAATTCTTTGGCTTATTTGTAATCAGTATATCTTATCATATCTGTGGAAACTGTTATGCTCCTGACTTTGGTATTTTCCAATGAAGAGTTACTATCAGCCCAAGAATCTTGTTTTATGGAATAGGGCTGAAATCTAATGGGTTCAGTGTTCTAGGAGAACAATAATCATGTTTTCAAGGCCAAATTCTAACTTCCTTTGAAGTACAGAAATACCTCATGGAATTTTAGCAATAAGCATTGATTTCCTAAATGTTTCTGCACGTTGAAGCAAGTGGAATTTCTCACCCTTCCTTCTGTTTGGTGTGTAGTCTTTTTTTGTAGTGGGATTTAGGATTCTGTCTTCAGGGAAGTCTTTCCCCAAGATGCTGCTAATTGGGATTCTGGATATTAGTGTCCCAGGATATAAGATTCTTCTCAGAAGAGAATTCTTAGTCAAATAAAATCTCTCGTAGGGTTAAACACTTATTATGTGGAATGATGTAAGTTTTGCTGGATAAAAGTTTTGAACTTGACAATCCTTTCTATGTAGTATCTCCCCTTAGGTTGCATTGGAGAGCTTGGTCTACCTTCAGAAGCACATATTTGGCAATTTTCCTTTGCTCATTTTTTGTTTTGGAGAGGTGGTCGTTGATTAACTGGACAGGTCAAAGTGTCATGGGAAGTTACCTGCCCATCCAGTAGATGGCATTCAGGCCTCACACAAAGTTCCTTTCCAAGGGCTTCCAGCCTTTCCTTGGAATCCTTAATTTCTTCTTTAACACAATGCATATTTTAATAAACTAACAGAATTGTTTAGAGCCTTTTGGCTCACTTTGTTTCTAATTCTTGAACTGTTTAACTGTGGAATAAAATTCCAAAATGTTAGTTTCAATAATATAAGAAAACTTTATCTTCTTACTCTTAAAACTCTCCTCAAATTAAAGTTATTTCATCCCATTTCTAAATGTGGGAAGAAATTATTCCCAACTTGATTCTAATTTGAAAGAACTTCCAGGTTAACTATAAAATCAATATCCTAACTCAAATGGTTAGAATAGTTTAGCTAGTTTTAAGCATTGTCTTTGGTACTTCAAAACACGAGCAACACAACAAGAGTGCTCATTCTTTAATGGTTTCTAATGTAACTTCACGGTTGCGCCACTTAATCTTTTTTATACGTTTCTAGATTCTCATGTGAGCATACATTACAGTTTTATATACCAAAATGTTTTTGTTACATATGAAAATATTTTTTACTATGTTTGTGGTGGTGGTGTACCCTGGGACCAACCCGGCTATTAGAGAGGGTGGGTGAGGTGATATATTTTATTACAGTGGTTCCCAACCAGTAGTACACATACTCCTGAGGGTATGCAGAGATCTTACAGGGGGTACTCAACTCATCTAGATCAGTGTTTCTCAACCTAGGAGTTGTGACCCTTAAGGGAGTCATAGGACAGGTTTAGGGGGGTCATAAGTACAAGGCCGGCATTAGAAGTGGCAAGCAGGGCAATTGTGTGGCACCCCCCACCACAGGGGGCCCCACAAAGCTAAGTTACGTGCTTCAGCCATGGGCAGCGGGGCTCGGGCTTCAGATACAAGTGAAAAACAGGTTCAAGTACCATACTGGAATGTAAGTAGAAAATGTATATTCCAATTGATTTATAATTCTATGGTAATAATGAGAAAGTAAGCTCTTTTTTAGTAACAGCATGCTGTGACACTTTTTTGTATTTTTATCTGATTTTGTAAGCAAGTAGTTTTTAAATGAGGTGAAACTTGGGGCATGCAAGACAAATCAGACTCTTGAAAGGGATACAGTAGTTCGGAAAAGTTGAGAATGACTGTTTTATTGGATCACATTCTGGTGGTGAAAGAAGTTTTCAAGCGGCACAGAACTCTTTTTTTCAGGTCTAGGAGAGGTACTCAGTGTCACAGCTAAATACAAGGTGGATCAGATTGTTTAACAAAAGTAGTTAACACGCATTCTATGAGACAAGGTGGATGAGGTAATATTTTTTTATTGGGCCAACTTCTGTTGGTGAGAGACATGAGATTTCACAGAGAAGCTCGAAAGCTTCTCTCTCCAACAGAAGTTGGCCCAATAAAAGATATTACCTCACCCTCCTTTCCATATACATGTGAACTTATTCAATCATACAAAAACCTACTTTATTACCAAAAACTTTATTTGATCACTTTAAGCCTTAACCAACTAGTCATAATGTGATTTGGTCTTAGCCATTTAGGAAACCATAAAACTCTAAAACATTGGTGGTTTATTTTTGTTCATTTTATGAACTAGGGAATGTTGTGAGATTACTTAAATTAATTTTTCATTGCACATTGCTAAGAGTTGCATTAATGGTTGTGATGGAACCATCTAGTCTGTGCCAAGCAAAGAAATAAACACTTCCAAAATAATTTGAGATGATTTTAGAAACACTTAAGTTTATAATCCCCCTTTGCTGGAACCGTGACTCTTTAGCAAGGAGATCTTACCGAAATGGGGACAGAGAAAATAGATTGTAGCAACCTTTGTGTGTAGGTTTCTGTGTCACTTATGGGGAAATGAATTGAAACATTTGTTTTGCTACTAAGTATATTTTGAGACACCTTTGTCACATTACCTCTTATTTCAGACTTTATTAGTGATTTAATACAGGCTTATTCATGACGTTAAATAGAAATCTAGGTAAAAGACAGGGAGACAGGTCACTCTTAGAGGATCTTGAATGTGTGGAGACATGAAGGCCTGCTCTCCACTGCAAAGTTAGGCTGACGTAAGCTGACTTGATGTTGACCTAATTGTGCATGTCTGTGCTTAAATTTGTGTCCCACCATGTAAGTGCCCTGTTACAGCAACACAGTAAAAGCACCTCTGGAGCAGCACTGTGCCATGGTCAATGTACTGAGGTCAATGCAACGTAAGTGTAGATGCTGCAGCACTTATGTCAACCCTAACAGTCCTTTAGCAGCTGTCCCACAATGTCCAACACGGATCACTCTGATCACAGTTGTGAACTCCACTGCCCAGTTGTCAGAGACTAGAAGGCCCCCTCCTTTAAATTTATTATTTGTCTTTCCTGATTGCCCAGCTTGACGAGCACACCTTGCAGCTCTCCATTGTTGTGTCCAGCTGACCATGCCGGTGACCCGCTCTGGCTTGGCATAGACAGGAGATATTGGATCTCAGCCTGTGGGGAGAAGTGGCTGTGCAAACACAGCAACAGACCAGCCATAGAAGTGTGGACATCTACCAGCAGATTGCATGGGGGATGCAGAAGGGGTATGACAAGGACCTGCAACAGTGACGTGAATTGAAGGAACTGCATCAGGCATATCAGAAGGCCAGGGAGGCTAACACTGCAGTGTAGCCAGTGCCGAGCCCCAGACCTGCTGCTTTTACAAAGAACTGTGTGCCATGTTTAGTGAAGACCCCACCACTCTAAAGACAACAGTGGATAACACAGGCCCGTGGCAGGAACAGCAGGAGGAGGAGGATGTGGGATATGCAACTAAGGGGCCCAACTACGCCGCAAGCCAGAACCTGTTTGAGACACTACTGCTGTCCAATCAATCCCAGCAGCCAAGCATGGGTGAGCCCAATGCAGGGGAAGGAACCTCAGAAGTGTGTAATTGTATTTCCCATTACAATGATATACTGATGGAACCCCCAACTTAACAGGATGCAGCTATCAACTTTTCATTAACTTACTCGTACTAGAAGAGGTGGCAGTACAACAAAGAAAGGTAGAGTTACTTTTCATTCCCCTGTAGAGTTGGGCAAGAGGGGCCATGCAGAGCAGTTTGTTTATGAACATAGGGATGTCCCTTGAATCTTCTTGAGAAATCTTGTTGAAATTTAAATGGGGATACTCTGCACTCCTCTCCTGAAGGTTCTAGGGATGGCAGCCTTATTTCTTCATCTGCCGTAGGACACTTCCTCACACCAATCAGCAATAACTTCAGCAGGCACCATTGCAGTATGCAGGCTACCTGTATACAGGCCCAGGCAGTTTCAAGAAACCAGCAGCAGCTGTGCTCTGTGCCTTAGTCACCCTCAGAAGTGAGAGATCAGCTAAAATCACCACCACCTGTGGAAGATGGTGCTAGTATTCAATGCCATTGCCCTAGACTCAGTTTCATATAACCAAGCAATTTCCTCCTCATTTCCCTCACCCCTGGTGGGCCATATTCACCATGGCTGATGCTCTGAGTGGTGTCATGCACAAGCACTCTGAAGCAAAAGTGTCAATAAGCATGTCTTGTTTAAAACTTTAAAGGGAGCAAGGGAAGGGGGAGGGTTTGGAATCCTAAGTTTCACTTTCCATTGTGACTATATTGATGATAGTATATGTTTTATCTGCAGCTGCTGCTGTTGCAGCCTTGAGCAGTTCCCCCTCCACATCAATGGAATGTCTGAGCCAGATAAGGAGGAGAAATAAGAGGAGTTGGGCTGACATGTTATGCGAGATCTGCAAGCCAGTGCTGCATTAGACCATGAGCAAAGGGCCTGGAGGATGAATATTGCAGGCAGCCTGGAGAAGGAAAGAGTGGACAGAGTTCCAGCAGGAAAAGAAGAGGGAGGTGCATCAGGATATAATGGGGTTCCTCTAGCAGCAAAACCAGATGTTGCAGACTTGTGTGATCCTAACAGGGTCAACAAGCAGGTGAAGATGGCAGTGATCACACTAGCAGTATAGTAAGTACAGTTGATGTAGCTCAGATCACATTGTTAATGGATGTTACATTATTATATATATAATCTGCTGTGGAACCAATTTCGGGTTTAGTGCAAAATGCAGTTTCCACAGAATATCACTGATTTCAGGAGGGGTCTGTATGGGTGCAGAGTTCATTATAGGTGTTAATAACTAAAGCTCCAATCCTACAAATATTTAAATTGACTTTCATTGGTCATGCTGAGATGACTGAAAAGTAAAAAATCAAATATGGTAACAAGTAAAATGGAGACTTAAAAACGGTCAGTTTAAAAAATCAATTAATCTTAGCAGGTTTGGGAGTAGAAATATCTAAACAGCATAGTTTCACTTTGTACCTTTGAAAACTGTTAAATGTCTGTGTTACAAGGTGGGTGAGGTAATACCATCGTGGCATAGTCAGAGTTTTTGTTTTAAAGCAACTGTTTATATTGGCAGTAAAACAAACCTATGAGAGCACTTCTACTACCCTTTCTAAAAGCATGATTTGAAACAGGCCAAATGTATCCCTTAACTTTTATGAGTTTACAATCAGATTTTCCTGTTTTTAAAAGTTTGTCTTTCCCAACAGGTGAGGGAGAAACAAGGGCACTGTGAAACTGCTGCCAAAGTGCTCGCACCAGCACCTAGTAAACACACCACCTTCCTCCCCTTCACTCAGCCATAGTAACCTTCCTCGTTACAATGGTAACAATAGAAAACCTCTCTGGAACAAACCCTCACTTCTGCCTCTTCTTTAAAAGCTGGCCGAGGCCCGGGTCACTGGAGCCGTGTCTCCAAACACGAGAGGGGCAAGGACACGTTCTCGCCCAGCGTGGACCTGACCTGGCCGCAACCAAGCCCCCTGGGCTGAAACGTGCCTGTGTTTAACCCCCTCTATGACTACACATCACCGTGGGGGTTGTGAAGGTCGAACCCAGCGGTGCTGAACCGTAGCTCTGCTGAGCAGCGTGCGGGGGGAACGGCCTTTAAAAGCGATGGGGCTAGCATTACCCCCTGTAACGCAGGGGCCAGGCCGCCGCCGCAGTCGGGGAGCGGGGGTTGCGCCGGGTGGGTCTTGTTGCTTCCGCACCAGCGCAGTTACTGCCCCGCCCCTGGGAGCGGACGCGGGTGGCACGCTGCGCCGGGGCAAGCGGGGGGCCAGCCCGTGGCGCTGTGCTGCCGTGCTGCCCGCCCAGGCGGGAGTTAGGGCCGTGCTGGGAGGGTCAAGGGCGGCGGGAGCTCGCCTGCGTGAGACAGGTGCCAGGCCTGCTCTGCGGGAGGGGCAGCTAAGGGGGGTCATGGGTCTCCTCCCCCCGGTGAGACCAGAGCGCGCCTTCCCCCGCCAAAATACAGACACACACACACCCTCGGACAGGCCCCCCACGCGGACGCTGCATTGCATGTTGGGAATTGTAGTCCCCCCCTCCTCCACGCGCGCGGGCTCCCGTGGCTGCAGGCCGCCTCCAGTTCCCACGATGCTTTGCGCGCGGCAAACCCCGGCTGTTCCTGGCGCCGGAAGAGAAGCGGGTTTCTCTGGGGCCGGCCATCTTGTGTGGTATCGCGAGCAGGGGGCAGGGGCCTGGGCAGCATCGGAGGAGGATCCCGCCGAGAGGGGCCCATCATGCCCGGACACCTGCAAGAAGGGTTCGGTTGCGTCGTCACCAACCGCTTCGACCAGCTCTTTGACGACGAGTCGGACCCTTTCGAGGTGTTGCGGGCGGCCGAGAGCCGGAGGAAGGAGAGCGGCGGCGGCGGCGGGAGCCAAGGGGGCGGCGGCGGCGGGGCCCGCAGCGGGCAGGCGGCCCAGGCCAACTCCTCTGGCGGGGTCGGCAGCGGGGGCTCGGGACAGGCTGGGGGCGGCGGCAGCGGCAGCAGTAGCGCGGCCAAGCAGCTGCGCAGGGAGTCCCAGAAAGAGCGCAAGAACCCGCTGCCGCCCTTCGCCGTCTCGGCCGCAGGCGCTGGCGAGCGCAGGGAGGAAGGCAGCGGGCAGCCCGCCGCGCCGCTCAGGAAGGAAGGTGAGCGGGGAGGCGGCCCGCGCCCGAAACGCCAGGACCGGGGTGGGGAAGTTTCAGAGGCGCCACATGCGGCAGCTCCAGTGCCCCGGGGGTCGGGCCCTCCGGGCTCCCTCACCCCCTGCCGCGGGAGGCTGCTCCCTCCCATGCAGGGCCCTGGCCGGGGACCCCCCGCCGAGAAGGGTTCCGAGTTCTTAAGCCCCCCTGGGCGTGGAGATGTGGCGCTGGAAGCTGCGTATCCCTTTCCTGGCCTAGCGAGGGGAAGCTGCCGCCCGTGGGCTGTGACAGCCCCTCACCCCCACACGCGGCCCGGCAGCCGGGGCTGAACTTTGAAGTCTCTGCGGCCCCCAGGCGGGGCAGCCCCTGCTAGATCCCCGCAGAGGTACCACCTGCTCTTCGGGGGGCAGGGGTGGGGCACTAGGTGCTGTGCAGGCCGTGGCTTCTCTACGCACGTGGGGACTGGGGAGTGAGGCCTGGCTGTCGCACATGTGTATTGGGAAGGAGGGGGGTGGGTGGGGGACGGAAGGAGTTCCTAATAACTTTAGTTTCCTGGGGTGGGTGGACGAAGCTCGGGGTGCCCCAACTTATCCGGGGTTGGGAAGAGGATTGAGCAAGGCCTGTTGTATGTTAAGCACTATTTGTGGCCCCGGAGGAGCACTCCGAAAGAGGTTTAGGAGGTTGGATGATCCTGTTAACGATAAGGGGTTGGGTGGGATGGCAGCCCTCCTGTGAGGGAGGTCCAGCACACTTAGTGTTGGGACACACAGATTATCAGCCAAGTCTTTTTCTAAAGGGAGTTGCATCACTTTAAGTCTCCCTGAAAGCGCTGTAGTCTCCTGTTAGTGAAGTTGAGCTAATTATACCTGGGCCACGTGCGTTCAGAGTATGTTTTCTATCCCCATCCGTCTGCGCCACCTTCACCGGGTGGGAGGCTCAAAATGGAGCCTTTTAATTTGTGGTGCATCTGATGATGTCTTTATTTTTGTCTTTGCACCTAGTTACTGTAAAGTTTTCATTGTTAATGTGGGGTATTCTCAGAACTGGCAAGAGAGGCATGAGTAAGGAAAAACATTCCCGAATGTTAATTAGAGACTAATAATCAGTTTTTAAGCCTAAATTGCACCTGTAAGGACATAGCCCATTTAACAGTAAATTTAACACTTTTTTTTTCTGGGTTCTTTTCAGTATTAGTTTATAGCCTAAACAACTTTATGGAAAACAAATTTATGGACTGTAATAAAGTTTAATTTCCCTTATGAACAAGTGAAAAATATAGTGACATTAAATTAA
The DNA here is from genome assembly GCF_026122565.2 of Emydura macquarii macquarii. Lineage (NCBI taxonomy): Eukaryota > Metazoa > Chordata > Testudines > Chelidae > Emydura > Emydura macquarii. The sequence continues at coordinate 525,964 of NW_027132618.1, read as the reverse complement.
TGTCTTTGATTTACTTTTTTATGGCTTGATTATGCAAAAAACGCATGCTTAATTTAATGCATGTGTATGGTTCAGAAGCAGATAACATGGCACTTTTCATCATTAGATCTCAAAGAACTTTACAAAGGAAATCAGCGTCACTTTTCCGATTTTGGAAGTGGTGGAACTTAAGTACAGGAACGGAAGATACTTGCCCAAGGTCACCTAGCAGGCCAGTGACAGAGGGCTACTTATATGCATAAACTTCAGCACGTGCGTGATTGAAAGACTGTGGCCTAAATTTGTAGTGTTCGTCATATCATTTTTGTGTGTATTGAAAGTGCTCTGTAAAATTTGGGTAAAGAACTATTTGGCAAACTAATAAGATAATTATGACAACTAAAACTAAATGAGCTCATAAAATCTTACTCCCAATTGAAATAATTACAGTATTAAAAATTAACACATTGCATTTCTTTTTATGACAAAATACATTGCAATATGGTGGTCTGAGTGCTTCTTTTTGAACTTTTGGTAAGAGGGAGAATAGCTTTAACAAAATATTTGTCACTTTAACCAAGGAAATACTAAATAAAAGCATTTTTTAAAGAAAAATAGGGAAATACAAAGCAAAAATGTATTTGTGTTACTTGACCTATGGACAACTTGCACATCGAAGTGTGGTAGTTGGATTTTTTTTTTTTCTGAGCAGTGGAATGACAGGTGCAAAATATACCAACTGACCATTACTAAACCTGCTGGCTTTTTTGAAAGACCAGCCATCATAAACTTGCTCTGTCCTACCTCATGAAATAGATTTTTAAATATGGGTAATACTTCTGATTAAGCTATAAAACACTAAGATTTTGACCATTAAGACAACTATCATGGCTTGACCTTTTTGTTTTTGTTTTAGTTTTCTTCCGGCCACCATGAGTGTTTACCAGTTCTAAAAATTGTGTCCAAAAGTGAAAAGTGCCTAGATGGAAAGAAATAATTCAATATTTCAGGGATTTGCAGTAGAAATCTATTAGACGGGCGAGTCCATTCACTGGGACATAAAGATAGAGCGAGTTTTAAACTTGGCATACTGTGTTAAGGGAGAATTAATTCATAATTTTGTAAGCATGCCTGATTTTTGTATAAAACATAAATATTTTATTTCAGTTTTAATAGCATTCTTAATTTTATATGATTGGTACATGTGTAAATACACATGCCAGTTATAAATATTCATGATGTTGTCTAAACTACCCCACCATTGGTCTCAAAAGATAAGAGCTGATGAACTGCACCTTCAATGAACTGATCATAAAGGCTGTACTAGAAATGATGATTTTTGTGGTGAAAGCACTGGATTTGAACTTTGGAGATCTGAGTTCATCCAGGTTCTGCAACAGATGTCCTGAGGCAAGTCACTTAATTTCTCTTCCCCTCACCTGTGCATCTGTAAAATTGGGATAATACTTCCTTTCCTCCCAAGAGTTTCATTAGAGTAAATCTCAGGGAGTTTAAACTTTTCATATAGAAAAGGGTTTTTTAGCAAGAATTTTGGGTCTTGTAAACATGTTTGTAGGGTAAGGATATTATTGTTCTTTGGGTGTGTTTGGCTTGGATAGCACTATAAATGTGCTAGTTCTTATAGCTCCACCCAAATATGGCATTGCTTGTTCTGCAGGAGGTTGTTCAGTTGGCTTATTATTATAGAGATTGAAATTTGGCAGTTTTAAATTTGGGATCAAAGACAACATGGCTGAATTCTCAATCCTTGACTCTTATGAATAAGCCTACAGAACGGTATAGTGAGTTCAAAGGGAATATGGCTATAGTTTTCATAGTTGAATCATAAATTTTTTAAAAAGATTTTTTGGACAGTTTTGTTGGTTGTGTTGCTTGACTTTTTTCCAATATTGATGGAAATTTTTTTCCTGCTTGTTTTGGTTTTATGTTAAAGCAGTTGACATCTCCTGGAAATGTATTTTTAAAAAAACCCAGCTTTTGTAAATTTTTAGCATTTTGAACTGCATAATACAAAAGAGATTTGCTTAGAAGCAGGATTTTTTTCCTTGAGTTCTTTTGCCTTTCTGATCATAAACTTATGAAGTCATAATGCTTTTTATGACGTCATCTAGTTTTGAAGATATCAAATGACTTCATTGCACATGAGGAGTGAACAGCATGAGGATATTAATACCAGTAAACAAAGGTCCTTTTTCATGCAAGTAACATTAGTAGTGTAAAATAGGGAAAGGAAATATTTAAAATTCTCTAACTAGAATGTATTAAGAGAGAAGGTGTTCCTGTTGCTTTGAAATGATGTGGCTTATGAAAGATATTGGCAGCGTGGGAAACAAGTTTATAACAAATTTGTTCTGGTGAACTGACTGTTTCCATTATAAAGAGCAGTAAGTTAACTTTTTCTAAAAGACCAATACCATACAATTGTCCATTTAGTCCTCTAAACATGCCACAGTGGAAAAACTGTACCTCTGAGAGAATTCTGTGCCAAAAAATTAAAAATTCTGCACCTCTCAAAAAAAAAAAAAAAAAATACTGTGCACTATATTTTAAAATTCTGCAAATTTTATTTGCTAACTTATAAATATGGAGACTTCTGAATGTCAGTGGGGAGCACAGGCCAGTGGCTGTACAGAGGTGTGAGGTCACCTGCAAACCCACCCTATCCCCAGACATGGACCTTTGGGCAGGCCCGGCCCTTACCCTATGTCAGGGTCCCACTGGGTCGGAGGGGCTGCTGGATGATCTCCCACCTCCGTGTAGCCAGTGATCTCTGCTTCCCACTGCCATGCTGGAGCCTCCGCATTTATTCATTAACAAATACAGTTTGCAGAACTTAAAGATTCTGCACACAGTTTTTTAAATTTTATGGTGCAGAATTCCCTCAGGAGTGTAGCAGTCAAAGCAACTCGCCAGGGTTAGTAGCCCTACACCAGGTGTAGGCAGGCAGGCTCAGCTCAGCAGGATCCTAGCGTCGCGGGATCCAGGTGTGGGGTGAGAGGGTTTTGTGTGGGGCCCTCTGGGTATGGGCTGCTAAGTGTGAGGTATGGATGCAGGGGGAATCTGGGTGCACAGGAGCTTGTTAGTGGGATTCCAGGTTCAGGGGCAATGGGACTCTGCAGGGGGCCCAGGTTAGGGTGTGGGACTAGTGGGGTTTTGTGGGGTGGTGGTCAAGATGCATAGGGGGTGGGGATTTGAGTGCAGGCAGCTCAGTGGGGAGTGAGGCTCAGCGGGAGAGGGTCCAGGTGCGGTCTGGGTGTGCTGAGGGAAAGGGGTTTGGTGAGGGTCTGGATGGAGGGAGGTGAGGTACAGTGAGCTGGAGGTTACAGTGCAGGGTGTGAGGTTCTGGGTGCTAGGGCGTGAGGTGAGGTTAGGTTGCGGGGAGGTCTGGTTATGGGGGGGTTCTGGATGCACGGCAGTGGGTGGATAGGGGAGCAGCTCCTTGTACAGTGACCCCTTTCCCCTGCAACTGAGGAGTAATGGGGGCCAGGAGAAGTGGAGCCAGGAGAGATTTCTGGGGGTAGGTCTGACCCAGTCACTTTGTGCAGGGGCAGTGCGCTCCACCCACAGGCCAGCAGCTGTTGAGCCCAGTGCAGGGTAGGAGCCACCAGCCATGTCATCCCCAGCCTCTGGAGGAGGGGGAAATCCTAGTGTGGAGGGCTCCATATGTTGGGGGGTCAGGTGAGGTTTGACGGGATGGGGGTTCAGGTGTGGGGGGGCTTGGTGGAGGAGTTCGGGGGGGTCAGATGCACCGGGGTTGGACAAATGGGGTGGGTCTGAGCTGGTAGGCAATGGCCCCCTTCGCCCCCCCATCATGGTGATTCACCTGTGCTGGCTGCTCCAGGCGCCCGAAAGGATGTGCCTGTGCTGCTGGGTAGGGATGTGATTACTTTTGCGGCTTTCTTTTGCTTCCACATCGGAAAGTCATTTTTCTGCACAGAAGCAAAGAAATCTGCACAGGATATGAATTCTTCACGCATGCAGTGGTGCAGAATTCCCCCAGGAGTTAAAACTAGAAATGGCCCTTTAAAAGTGGCCTGCAGATTGGAGTGGGGAAGTAAGCTTGTGCAGAGAGGAAATAACTTACCCTTGTGAGACTCTGGTGGCACAAAGTGTTCTTAAAGCTTAGGAAGGTTTGGGTGAATCCTTGGCTGTCTCAGAGCCAAAGTAGCTGGTTCTGCACCATTTGGTGTGCAGAGGGAAAAGTTTATTCAGTACATATCACAGTGGGGTCCCTGTCTATTACTAAGGCTCCCAGGCACCACAGTAATACAAATAACAAACAGTGTCTTGGATAGGAGGATTTTTGGTTAGAGCTCTGGCAATCCCCAGCAAGTTTACCAATCCTCGGACAAGTGAGGATGAAGCAGAAAGGTGCTGTAAAGGCACTTTTGTCCATCCACACCTCAAAGCAGAGCTCTAGCGCATCTGTAACTTTCTTTACTGTGCACCAACACAGTGACATATCTGTATCTTTTGGTACTCTAGGCTATTTCTTTGTATCCCTTGAGGAATGTCAAGCACTTTTGATAAGTATTATGGCACTGAATTAATATAAAACTCATCTATAATATTAGTTTAAAAATCTGTTTTATCTCAGTGTTCAGATGCTTCTCTAAACAAAATCTGACCTATTTTCATAGCATGAGTTAACTAGCCATTTATTCCCATTGGTTTTCTTTTTTGTGTGCTGCACTGCTGTAATAGCTTAAGTTTCTTCTACAAAAGTAACAGAAGTGAGAAGTGCTGCCTAAGAAGAAAGATTGGAGTAAGAGAAGCTAAATAACATTTTTAACTGATAGTGGTAGTAAAAGGACAAAAAAATCACTTGTGAAAGGAAATCCTCCCAGACTGCTTGGCCATCAGAAGACTGGAAGGAAAACTGGAGTGTCAGTTCTGAATTGTGTTTTTGCTTTTGTGCTGGTAGGGTCACAGTTTCTTTTACTTGGCTGCTGAATATTTTGCTGATGTAGATTGTTTACTATTTTAGGGATAAGACGAATTGGCAGAAGGCCTGATCAGCAGCAGCCTCAGGGTGAAGGCAAGCCTATTGAAAGGAGACCAGAGAGACGACCTCCTCGTGAACGCCGATTTGATAAACCTGCTGAAGAGAAGGGTGAAGGAGGGGAATTTTCTGTGGATAAGTAAGACTTTTTCATCTTGCAAACAATCTTTGTGATTATTTGGGTCAGTACACTTATTTCCCTCTACTGGTGTACAAAAATATATAAAACCCTTGCTGGTTGGATCAGAATAATGTTAACTTCATCAGAAAATATTTGTAATCATGCAAAGTAGAATAGCTATCTTCATCATTATTGCATGACTTCGTTTATATACTTGACCCAGATTACTGTGCACCAAAAGCCTAGTGTAAACGCATAGTTGCACTGGTTTAAAGGTGTGGTTTTTTTTGAGCTGGTGAAGAACTCTGTGTGGACATGCTTATATAAGTCTAAACCAATTTAGCTTATGTCATTAAATTTACAGGCAAAAGCTAAATCTATAGATTAAGCTTTAAGCTGGTATTGGTGTGTCCATACAGGGAATTCTATCAGTTTAATTAGAGGTTTTAAAACTGATCTTAGCTAGACCAGTGCAACTTGTGTGTCGAGAAGGCCTAAGCTTATGTTGATTCCAGAATCAAGTGTTCTAAATTCAGTGCCACTAGGTATTATAGTTTTAAAGCAATTGTACCATAATTAAAATGTCATTACTTTTTAAAGAAATGAGAAGTCATTAAAGAGAGAATGTGGCATTTGTGATATTTGTTGTATTACATTCAAAAATACGGTTAATTACTAGATGAAATAAGGTGAGTAGTTGACTTATTTTAAAGCATTGTTTCAAGATTTTTAAACTCAGGCTGCATTTAAATTGGTATTCTTTTTTTAGATGGTAATATTCCTAAATCGAATTCCTAAATAATTCCTAAATGTTTATGTTCAACTAACTAAATACAGCACAGAGTTTAAAAACAAATATATTCAAAGGCTCTAAGCTGTGTTTTAGTTTTTGGAAGTGTAATATTTAATGGCTTCTGTTCTATGATAGGCCCATTATCGACCGACTTATGCGTGGTCGTGGTGGTCTGGGTGGAAGAGGTGGACGTGGAGGTCGTGGACGTGGAATGGGCAGAGGAGATGGCTTTGACTCCCGTGGCAAACGTGAATTTGACAGGCATAGTGGAAGTGATAGATCGTAAGTCTTAAATTTAAACTCTTCCTATTGTTTTTCACTAGCTTTTAATAGTATACACTTCTTAATTTGCCTTTGAATTTCTGTATCCAGACACTATTATGTTAACTCAGTTTTGTTAGTTCTCTCTCACATTCACATTTCAGTGGCCTAAAGCATGAGGATAAACGTGGCGGCAGTGGATCACACAACTGGGGAACCGTCAAAGATGAGCTAACGTTAGTAATCTGTAATTTCTTGAAATTCATTAACAGAAAAATTTAAACAGGTCTCCCTGTTTCCACTGTTTTATAAAAAATGTATTTGTCTCTCTGAAATTTGTAGGTTTTTTTTTTTTTTTTTTTTTTAAGTCTTCTGTGTTAGTGGAAACAACACCAGTTTAGCTGTTTTCTTAACATCAATTTTGAAGCCTTATTAACACTTGAAAAGCAAAAAGTTACCCATTAGCTCGTTGGTAACATTTGAAGTTACTTGACTTTGGCTCTAAGTGTAAACTGTTGTTTTTTTATGTTCTGTTCTGGAAAGTAGTGATTGTTACTTTACATCAGTTTACAGCAACGCTTTCTCATGTGCATTACTGTCTTTCTAGTCTTCAGTTTAATGCCTGGGTCAGTTTTGCATTTGAGGAAAGGGCAGGAGACTAGAAGCATCGGTATTGATGCAAAGAGCCATACAAGTCTTGGGAAAATTGCTCAGAAAATTGAGACAATTGGCTTTTCTTAAATCTCTAAAGAGACCCATGCTTTTCATGAAATAATGAGAAAAGCTGGATCTCCTGACTATTGAGTGAGTCTTGAGATTCAGTAACATCTTAGCAGTTTTAAACAGGTGCTGGTTTGAAGAAAAAAAAATCTTTTAATTACAGTGAGTTGGATCAGTCAAATGTGACTGAGGAAACACCAGAAGGAGAGGAACATCCACCTGCTGATTCTGAGAATAAGTGAGTACCATCCTTTTTACAACTTTCTCTGATTGCTTCACATACCATTTTTGAATTCCAGAGGGATAGCCATGTTAGTCTGTTTTTAGCAAAACAACAAGAGTCCTGTGGCACCTGCTTTCGTGGGCAGAAACCTACTGCATCCGATGAAGTGGGTTTCTGCCCACGAAAGCTTATGCCCAAATTTGTTAGTCTTTAAGGTGCCACAGGACTCTTGCATTTTTAGATTATTTTTCTCTTTAATTTCTTGGGTTCTTTGACCATGTGGCCATTGGCAGACCTCTTTCCCATGGGGCCATTGGCATTTCTTCCACAGATATGTAAGTGACCACAGTACTGTTGAAAGACTGGGGAGAAGAGGGGGGGTATCTTCAGAATTACCTTTATTTCTAGACATTTACATGTAATGAATGGTTCATCGGTACTCTGTAAACTACTAGGCCGCCTTCAGATTTAGTTTGTTATTTAATCAGTTAAATGATAGTTTAAATATGCTTCCAAAATAAGATTTTCAAAACAAAGTGAAAGCAGCCCTGCCACATTTGAGCAGAGTAACCAAGCAAAAGGATTCAATTCAAGTTGGTAGGCAGCACTTTTTTTCACTTTTGGGCTTCCAAAGTAGTTGTATTGATGATAATGGCCAGACTTCTGAGGAAAACATTATGTGTCTCCAGTTCTGTTGCTATGTGTATGAATGATTTGCTGAAAACTTGATTACCTTTAATTTGTGTTTCCAAGGAAGAGGGAACCAGAGAATTGGAAATCAGTGACTTTAACACCTATTGGATTAGTTGAATAAAAGCAAGTGGCTATAGGAAAACAAGATAATCAGTAATGGCACATAAGGTTCATGAAAACTTAATGTGAAACTTTGGTAAGATAAGTGTAGTGGATGAATTAAATGCAGATTGTGTCAACTTTAGTAAGGTATGTGATATGGTTCCATACGGCAATGTCATAAGAAAATGTCAATTGGATTAGAGGGTATCTCATAGTATACATTTCTCTAAGAAAATTCTAACAATGGACCTAGTACCAGTCAGTTTTCTCATTAGTGACTTTGTGGATAGTCAGAAAGAGGAGGGCAAAGTTTTATTATTAAGTGAAGTCAAGAAATTTATGTTGAGTATTAAACGCCAAATTCTGCCCCTCCAAGGCTGTGGAAGAATCTGGGACAGCAGAAATGATGCATTTTCCCCCATGTCCCATGTAGCTCTATTGTGGGACCTTTTAGTATGTAAGTGAGCAGAAGTCGGGTCATTGAATCCATCAACAGATTTCCCCTGCATTAGCCTCCAGAGCCTAAGGGTATGTGATGCATTTGCAGGGATTTCTGGCTCAGTCTAACCACATGCTGTGTACTGGTGTTTGAGATCTGGCCCCTAAAACAACAAAACAATAACACACACAGCTGCCATGGAACATTTTTGAATCATCTCTAGACTTATTCAAGGTTAGAGTAGAGATCCACCCAACAGGGAGGATTTATAAATAACTAAATTTTCCACAGTGTAGTGGGATGGAATATATGATCCACTAGATTCCTACTACCCAAAATGATAAATCAGTTCTTAATATAAAAATGTTCTTTAAAACAGATTTTCTCTGAAACGCTTGATATGAAGTTGGGTGGATGAAATTGAATGTTTCTGTTTGTGGCTTTAATAGCAATCCTTTTTAAACATTAATATTTTGTTTACCCAGATGTAGCTCTGACATCACCCAAAATGCCCAACTAATAAGTCAGAACACAGATTTGGAAAAATCATCATTAAGAGCAATAATATGATAAGCATTACTGATAGAATATTTAAAATAATTACATTGATGTAATTGGAGTTTTGGTACTGAGTCTATTACTACTTGTTACAGCTGTTTAGGCAATTTGTCTGGTTCATGTTGAAAATCATTTTTTACAGTACGAGTCACATGGAAGTCTTGCATTTGCCTCCCAAAGTTGCATCCAGTATATAGTTTTATAGGAAAACAATTATGTTAAACTAAAACCACTTAATTCAATAATTGAAATATTAATTTTTTTACTGGACACATTAGAAACTTATGGTTTGGCAGTATTAAAGAGTGTGTTAAAAATGAAGTGTTTCAAACTAAAACAGCTTATATTACTACTTAAATATGTTTAATAGTTGATCAAACAATTTTCACTTTCCCTGGAAGTTATTGGAGTAATATTCTATTCCAGCATGCACCTGAGTAGAGTATTAGTGCGAATCTCAGGTAAGTTGCATTTAGTGAAACCTCAGTTTTCCCGTACAGCATAGAGCAGCTCAGGCACCTTTGAAGCACATCTGGAGTGTAGATTGCTAAAGTAGGAGAAAAGTCTAGTAATTTTGATTTAAAGGTTAAGTTTAGGTAAAAGATGGGTGTGATAGAAAATAAGAAAGGAAGGTTTGCAAGCTTAGACTGCCTTGTCAACTAAAGCCTATATTTTAAGTGGAAATCCATATTTCCATTACAGAACAAGATTTAAAAGTGGAAATTGAGAGTTGTTGAAAAAAGTAAACATCAGTTGAAAACAAGCTAGCTGGTCCTTTTAAAAATAAGTTGTCTCATGGTGAATATCTAGGTATGCCAGATTCACTGTACTTTTTGTGCTGTCATCTGGCTGTTGTAGATTTTATTGTGGCATGTGACCAGGTATCTGCCTGCTACATACAAACCTTTTGTCACTGTCTGCAGACAAGAAGCTATGCAACAAACTCTTTCAGATTTTTTGGACCAAATTTGGCATATCATCTTAACGTGCATTATCACAAAAACATGGTATGCTGCACACATTGCTTTAGGTCTTCAAAGAGCAGTATGTACATTAATTAATGTTCTTATTAAGCTAGGAAGTTTTCTATTGAACCATGGGTGGATTTCATAAAATTCCACCCTAAATTGCTACAGCAATTTGTAGTCTCTTTAAATGGCACTGTGGGACTCTTCACATTAGTAAAATATGCAAAGTGCCAACAGAAGGGATGTCCTCAACCAAATAGGGACACATAGGTAGAAGATAACTCAGGCACTGATCTGTACTGTTTAAGTGTGGGATGTTAGTTTACTTAAGTTTCATGGAACAGGTTGCAAGGGAAATTGTCCATTGGGAGGCGGCCCCCACCAGAGGAGATAGCATAGAAATCATGGAAACTGGGAATTGGGCAAAAAAGATAAGAAGTGGTTGTTGATCAAAGAGGCTTGAAGGGGAGGGAGAGCATAAGATAACTATCTGGATGAAAATGGAAATGATGTTGGATAAGTGGGGATTGATTTGTGCTCTTATGTAAATAGGGCTTCTGTTTGTACAGAGTTACGTATATCTTGCACCAAATTTATTTATTTACTTTAGATTTATTTTAAATGTTTGTTCAGCACTCTGGAAGCATTATCACACACTTCAACATTTTCCTTGAAAATGTTGGTTGAACTATCAAATTAAAATTATTTAGCCTAGTGAATGAGACAGGTTTATAAGTTAATAGAAAGCTCTGAAGTTTTAAAAATTTTATAATGAGATACTTGATAAACTTCCTGTTGGAAATGGAGATGAAGGAGGCAAAACGAAACAAATCCTAGCTACTTTCCCACTAATTTATTATTTATTCATTCCTTTAGTTGTAAATGAAGACTTTTGAATTCAGTTTTCTCCTTCTGATTGATCTCATATTGAAGCCACTATGGCTTTACAATATTAAGAAATTAATTGTTATAACTGATGATTTCACTGTAGCATGAACTGACAGGAGAAAATAAGACTTAAGAGATAAAATCCTGGCTTGAGGGCTAATAACTTCTAAAGTCCCACTTTAGGCACATCATGACTGACCAGTATTTGTTAGAAAGGGTCAGTGCAGTGTCTTTTACTGAAGTTTTTTTTGTATTTATAGAAATTTTTCCAGTGCTGAAGAAAGAGACTAGTCTCTTTCATGTATATTTGATTTGAGGCATAAAGCTGTCTGATTCAATGGCAATATATATTGTATCCAAAAACACTGCACTAAAAGAACATTAAGGTCACAAAATCAGGCACGTGAAATTGAAAAAATGGCAGAATCAAGGCTGCCCATGGAACCTTAATTTGGCTCTCTTCTGTGTATGCATTATGAAATAGTGCTTAATTACAAGATCACATATAGTACAGTGTTTTCCACGTGACCCTTGCCTCATTCAGTGTACAGGACAGACTACTCTGGGGGATGAATCAGGGTTGAGTAGTTAGTAATATGGGGAAAAAGTGTGTGTTCATGTAATTAAGACCCATATCATAATGTATATGCACAGGGGCGGCGGGGGGAATTCATGCTGTACAAGCAAGCTTAATTTTGACATGTCCTAACCTTTGATTGCTTGACTTTGCAATGTTAATGCTCTTTTAACATGATTTTTGAATGCAGTTTCCCACTTTTTTTAAAGCTTAAAACTTGAAATTAAAAATCACGTGGAACTATATTGACACTCCCGCCCATTGGTCATCAGCAGAGTTGGGATCTTTAGATTCACAGTAATCCTCTACTGCTTGATCTAATAGAGCAGTGTTTCTCAATTATATTTCACTGCGGCACCCTTGCGCGGCCATGCGATACCCTCCGCCGACAAGTCCAGGAAATCTTTCCCTTTTCGGCGGCGCAGTTCCATTTTTTCGCGGAACCCTTCAACTGGTTCCGCGGAACACTATTTGAGAAACACTGTAATAGAGTAACTGGTAACCGGAGAAGATTGTTAGCTCCTTGGTTAGAAAGCGATGGGGAGACACTTTGCTATTTGGCTTCACAGCTGTTTGCTAGACAGCAATAGAAAGTTGACTCAGGAATAATGAATTCTAGGTTCTCTAAGGGCTTGTCTGCACTACAAAGTTGTCAGCCTATGTTAGGTCGATTTGGTCACCGCGGTAATTACAGTAAAAACTGGTTTTTCATGTCCACACTGCCCTCCTGTTGATAGTGCATGTCCTCACCAGCAGCGCTTGCAGTGACTTAAGAGGGGCAGTTGGGGGAGAGGGGGGTTGAGAGCCCAGGTTCTTAGTTTGTCTCTCTCTTCCCCCCCCCCCTCCCCCCCCCCCATTTCAAAACAGCAATGAATTTGACATTTTTGTCATTTTCACAACTCCTGCTGTCAGCCAGCCTGAAGCCAACAGAAGATGCAAGTAACAGTGTCTGTACAGACACTGCGTTAACTACGTCAACCTAAACCATACACCTCTCATCAAGGTGGCATAACAGGCGAGTTACAGTGGTGGGAGGAACACTATGCTTACATAATTAGGTCGCTGTAAGCTGCCTTACATTGACTTGACTTTGTAGTATAGACACGCCGTAAGAGAGATACTTTAGTGGTTATACACCCTTTTGCCCTTGTTCCCCTAGCATCTCCCTGTCACATCTGTTCCTGTCCCCTCCCCTGCTGCTCCTCCCCTTTGTTAGCTCTAGTCCTCTTCCCCTCTGCTTTGTTCCTATTTGCCCAGCATCAATTACTTCCCCTATCTTCCTCCTCTTTTTCCTTTTTCATCCATGCTGCCTGGGCACAGAAGGAGCAGCATTGAGAATGCAGGACAGACATTCTTCCTTCTCCAGTGCCAAAAGTAATTTGACAACCAGGAGGAGCAATTGTAAGGAAAACCTTGCTCAGCCCCCTATGTGCCTAGATGGGGTGTGCTCCGTTCATTTGAGAGGGTGGCACATGCACAGTTTGATCTCAGATAGGACCTGTATGGAGAAAATGAAGCATGCTAAGTGAATATGGTATGTTTGGAGAATTTAGCTGGCAAACTGTAACAAGTCTCTGCTAAACGTGTGCAAGCTGAGATATTTTTGGAGGCTTATAACTTGGCCAAATGTATGCAAATTTTCATGGAGATGGCAAAAGGCACATTCGTGAGACCAAGGTGATCTCCTTGCCAAATTTCAAATCTTTTCTCCAAAGCATGGAATAGTAGAGCTTCTCAGAAGAATAGCTGAAAACAAACGTTTTAACATGGCCAAATATTTTTCCTAGCTGTGTTCTTTGAAACAGCTGAACTGTTCAGCTGAGGACTTAAGTCTGCTTCGTTGTTTAACATAGAAAAAATATATTTCCGTTATTACACCAAAAATTATGGTTACCAGATAACAAGAATCTCTTCCTCATATAGTTGTTGCCTTTATTGTATCTTACATATATATATGCCTGTGTTCACTATTCTCCCAGGAAGTAACAATGAAATGTAAATATTGAATGTTAGTGTTATCATTTGCCCCATATAAACATATTAGGTAATAGGCACAGAATTTTAGTGTTCTCAGTATGGGTATTTAGTGCGCAATCTGTTGTTGAACACAGTGACCAAGTGTTTAAGTTACAAAACAGGATTTTTTTGGGAGGGATCAGAGACACTTAGCAAGTGAAACTGCAAAACTTAGGAATCAGATCTTAAGTTGTTTGCAGTTACTGTTTCAAGCCAGGTGAAACTGTCAACCGTGTTCAACTAGTGGAGGTGTAAACCAACTTGTGCATTTGAGAGTGGAAATTGAATGAAGAAACAAAAGTATTAAAACATATACATACATAATTTGAAAAAATTGCTAGGACTGAGAACAGCATATGATACTGTCCCTCACTTAATTTGCTCTTGCCATCCCAGTCTTCTTTTCATCATGTACTAAGAGACATCTGAAAAACTGATTCCATGGCAAATGATTCTCATTTGCAGTGAAAAATAGCATTAATGGGTATAAGGATACCTTGGGACACCACTAACTTGAAGCTGTTTACTGTGCTATACTCTCATTTTGTTGTTCAGAGGAACCGTGCTCTGTTGTTCAGTTTTTGGTTGGTTAGGGTGGATATCCCATCTTACTTTTGAAAAACTTATAAAAGAAAGCGACACATCCTTTCTGTAGGGCAGCATTCTGAAGACTCTACTCTGTATCCTAATAACTACTAAGTCTTTGACATAATGAATTCCCCTATATTCTGACACTGATGCACTGTTTTTAGATTTGCTATACATTGTTGTTTGAAATATTAATGAATAGAAATGCAGTAATCATAATAATGAATTTCATTCAGAGAGAATGAGGTTGAAGAGGTCAAGGAAGAAGGCCCTAAAGAAATGACCCTGGATGAATGGAAAGCTATTCAGAATAAGGATCGTGCAAAAGTTGAATTCAACATCCGTAAACCAAATGAGGGTGCTGATGGGCAATGGAAAAAAGGATTTGTTCTCCATAAGTCAAAGAGCGAGGAGGTAAAGTAAAACTTAATGGTATTCCAGAGTACCTAGATCTGTACTGTTAAAATATATGTATTGTTTGACTTGCAGCTTTTACTTCTTGACATCTGAAGATTATGCCAGTAAAATTGCTGTTTAAAAGCAGGAATAGGGTGTTTTAAAACAAATTATAGTTTACATTTTGAAAAGGCATTGATCAAGTATCAAATACATTCAGTAATTTTTTATTGTTACTGTCATGCCCAAAGGTATCAGTCAGGATATGGGCTCCTTGTACTAATCTATGTACAAATGTGTAGGAACATATAGGCCCCATCTCAAACATCTTAAAATCTAATGTAACATCTAATTTCATGTCGGTACCCTGATATTTTGCAGTATAACTTTGCATGGCTACCTAGAGTGCCTGTAAAGAATATTAAATTCAAGAAACCACAGAGTACATGCTATTTTTCTGTAACGTTCAGTCTAGTAACTGTTACATGAATCAGAAGCAGGGAAATCTTGTGTTGTGAAGAATCACAGTATCCAATCTCCACAATATCTAGCAAATTATCAGACCTGGTGTGTTAGAAGCTTCACAGAGGCAAATTCCTCTAAGTTTCAGAAGAGGAAGCAAATTAAGCATAATTTTTAATGCAACTTTGCTAGTGGTTTAAAACAGCATTACAAAGAGCTGTTAAGGGGCTTTTTAGTTGGTCTTTGTTTTAAATATTAGCTTAAAAAAAATGAATGATGTGGTCTGTGACAAGCCAAGGATCTAAAACTTAGTTCCACAATTAGCACTAACTCCACTAAGCCAGTAAATTGTCATTTCTCTCCCTAGTTGGATAAATTGATGCTCTCAACTTTTTACATCTTCACTTTTGTTAAATACACATACCCAGTTTATTTTTCATAGAACTTATGTATGGATAGATGAGCAACTCTAGCCTCATTCTGTCATCTATAAAATTAGGGTACTAATACTAGCCTCTTGTTGGGAGGTACTTATCCAAAATCACAGTATTATCCAAGTGCTTAGGTCTGTGTGGTGTTTGTTATACCCTCAGTACTTTCCATTTTACTTAAACTAATGAATATTTAAAATTTGTCAAAACATCTTAATGTGTAAGGCATCAGTAGAAAATAAGGTTTTAATTTTTAGTTTAAATTTTGCCTAGCAGTATAGAAATAAGCAAATTCACTCTTCTGAAAAGTCTTTTGGAATGACATCACTGGAAGACAGTATTTTATGGGGAAAATAAATTGTAAGCGCTTTGGGGCAGTGACTATCTTTTTGTTCTGTTTGTACACTGCCTAGAACAATGGGGTTCTCCTAGTCTATCACTAGGGCTCCTCTATGCTACAATAATACAAATAAAAAATAATAATTTCCTGAGTTAATTGGTTTCTGTAATAAGACCCAGCTCTTGCTTGAAAGGCTAATCGGAGAACGATCTGAGATTATACTAGGAAAAACAGACTTCCGAGGCCAGCCGATCCCTTCAGAGCTAGTGGCAGATGAAGACAGAATTTTCTAATGGCAATTAGAGGATTTATTTTTATTTACCTATAAGAATAATAGAATATTAGGGTTGGAAGGGACCTCAGGTGGTCATCTAGTCCAACCCCCTGTTCAAAGCAGGACCAACCTGAACTAAATCAGCCGAGCCAGGGCTTTGTCAAGCCAGGCCTTAAAAACCTCTGTTTGTGTGTTAAGGCA
The DNA here is from genome assembly GCF_026122565.2 of Emydura macquarii macquarii. Lineage (NCBI taxonomy): Eukaryota > Metazoa > Chordata > Testudines > Chelidae > Emydura > Emydura macquarii. The sequence continues at coordinate 509,911 of NW_027132618.1, read as the reverse complement.
ATCTAATATGATTTTGGAAGTTTAGCAGCTCTTGAAGTCATGTAGACATTCTGGAACCTTTTTCCCTAAATCAGATTGGTTTGGTATCTGGCCAGGGAGACTTGAATTTTATTGTCATGTCTAGAAATAAAATAATGGTAAAATAGGGCAGCAATACTGTTAAATCATTTTATCAGCATGGGCAAAGTTACATGTATATCTCGTTACATATCTTTTATCTTAATTTGTAGCTATTTTGTTTTCTGAAATTGCAGTTAGTTTAATTACAATAGTTGCTCCTCCATTATTGAAATAAAAGCCTGTCTTGACAAGTGGACATAATTATTAGATTCTTCAATTTTAATTAAAAAAGCTATTAATTTAATAGCTCCTTTATGGAAATGAATATTGAAATATTCTAAATAACCGTAGGACTTTGCAGAAGAGGGGAGCAAGCAACACTTCTACTCCAATTAAGAAAATTTGGCTTTCCCTTACTAGTTCAGCATAGAGTGCATCTATTAAAATAGACTATCCTGAAACTTCAGTAATTTTTTTTTCAATTTTTTAAAGTTTATATAAAGACACTTAGTATTTCAGCCCAACAAACATCTCTTCCCCACCTCCCATGTTGATTTGTCATTGATTCCAAGAAGGAAGATACATTTTTGTTGGTTAAGTACAGAAGAGGAACTTTTCATAATACAGAAGTCCAGAACGAGCTCTCTGCCAACAGACTGAGAAGTACAATAATCCAAAAGAGAGAAAACAATATCCAGAAATCAATATTTCCTGCTGTTTCCATTCTTGCTGTTCTCTCATACTACCTGATCAACCACGAAAGCATGAAAACTGTTGATGTGGTATGGAATAATCCATATTTAGGCCACTAGTGCAAACCTTGCTCTGGTCAATAGCAATCAGAAGTAGTCACCAGGCATCAGTGGTTTGACTTTATATGTATGTATGTATGTATATAATATATATATGTGTGTGTGTGTGTGGTTACAGTTCAGATCCTTCTGGACTGTTGTGTACACTACAAATTATCACAGCATGCCCCAGTTGATAGTTTCAACAGAGAAACCAGGGATTGAATGGGCTTGGTGCCTGAACTATTTTCAACTCTTCAGATACATTTTGAGGTAATTGGTGCGCATATGCAACCCAAAATCTCTAAGGACAGAGAGGACTTAAGTGTCCAGTTCTCTCCATCTGCCTTAAAGAATTGTCCCCTTACGCTAGCTTGTATTTTCTTTTTTGCTGTTTTAAGGAGTGTGACAGGGTGCTGGCTGAGAACTGAAGGCTAAGCCAGCCCTCTGTCCCTGGAATCCTAATTAAAGGGTGAGTGGAGCTGGTGAGCGAGTCTATGGGAACTGGGATAACAGGGAGCAGCTATTATGCTCATTAGACTGGCCTTATAAAGGCTCACAGGAAGGAGTTGAAGGGGGCTCACCAGAGACTCTCAGCAGGGAGGTAGCAGGACCAGAAGGAAGGAAGGGGCGAATGGTCAGCTTGGGAGGGAGAAGCCTCAGTTGGAGGGGAGCTGCCCTGAGTGAGGGGCTGAGACTGTGTGGTCCCTGAGTCTGGACTGTACTTGTAAATAGTTAGTGGTGAGAAAAGTCTGTCAATAAAGAGCACCCGTGGGAGCACAAAGCTGTGATCTGCGTGTGGTTTGTGGGAGCAGAGGCACAGAGCATCAGGGGATTGGTGTGAACCTGCTACAAGGAGTTACAGCCAAACACCTATCTGAGCTGCTTTGTCCTTTTCACATTCTCCATAGTTGTCCAGTAAAATTCACTCATAAATGTCTCACATAGTTACAGATTTAAGATGAGATCTGTTGAATTTTGACAGTCTTCATCCAAATATAAAATCCTTTTCACAGACATATTAAATTGGATTGTGTGACATACAGCAAATCTCAGATGTTTTCCTTCAGATTTGTTTTATTGAGTCAAATGCGCACATTCTTTCAACATAACTGAAAAATCAAAATGTTAGGTGGCATTGCAAAAAGACTTTAAAGTTTCAGGTTTAAATAGTTTTATTGGTGAAAGACTTGCTAGCTGGCAAATCAGTTCATACCATACACATTTGCTATACAAATCCTGTTTGCTATGCTTCGAAGCTTTTTTGCCTGTCCTAATTTTCACAGAGAGATATGGGTGTGGAATTTACCACAGGTTCTTACACTGTGCCGATCTGTGTGGTAGCTGAGAACCTGAGATATGAAATTGCACCTTTGTTTCCTCACTGAATTTGCAGTTGTGGTTTTTAAATTGGCCACTGTTGAATCAAGATACTTCACCCATAAAACCTGTAGTTGTACACCATCCTTTTCTCTTTGTGGGTACTTGCATAGCTCTTTCTTGTTTCATGTACTCAGTGACATATGTATTCAGTAGTTAAGTTAATCTTAGTGCCTGGTATTTCTGTATTTAGTGGAGCCTCATTTCTTCCTTTTGTTTTTATATCTTGGGTGTGGACACACAATTTGCATCAGACAAAGGGGATGACAGAAATGCAGGGGAGTCCGCTGGAATCAAACGAGGTACCTGACTTTTTATATCTGTAATTAGTGATATATGTTTTGATGTGATCTCCTTAGTTAGCTAATTTTTCGATGAAAACCTTTATATGTAAAGAAATTAATAACATTACAGTATATAAATAGATGATTTAGAATTACAGAGTTGGAAGGGACCTCAGGAGGTCATCTAGTCCAACCCCCTGCTCAAAACAGGACTAACCTCAGCTAAATCATCCCAGCCAGGGCTTTGTCAAGCCACAGCTTAAAAACCTCTAAAGACGGAGATTCCACCACCTCCCTAGGTGCATAGCTCTTGTTCATGCCTGTTCTCCTACTGTGTATCGTGTATGACCATTTCACAACTAGCGTGTTTGCTTCCTACCCTACTAAGTTACAACCCTTTGCTTCATAAGTGTCTGCTTCTTTCATAAGTCCTTTCACTTTTTTCATACCACACCTCACACATGGAAGCCACTTCCTTGAGAGAGCATATAGTTCTTTTTCACAATCCACTTCAGGACCCACTTCTGCTGTGATGCCTACAGGAAATCATCAGCTGATAATGGCTAGATAGTGCTAGTGACAATTGATGATGTTTGTTCATACTTAGAATAGCTTTCAAAATGATGTGGAATCATCAAGCCATGCATATCATGTGCCTATAAAATCATATGTTCTTATTACTGTTACCTTCATCCTCATTTCCCTCCTGTTGTTTTACTCTTTTGTTGCTTTGTCTTAAATTAGATTAAGTTCTTTTGAGCAGGGACAGTATCTTGTGTAGAGCCTAGCACAATGAGGCAGGCCTTCCTTGATCTTAATTGGAGCTTTTATGTGCTACCAGAGTTTAATAAAAACAGATTTGCTTTCTGATGTGTTATGCAGCCTCTGTGATTTTTCAAGCCATAATGTGCATTTCATAGTTTAACAAAAAAAAATTCAGAGCAGAAAATGGTTGGTCTGAATATGACAAGCATTTACTTTTAACTTCAGCCAAAAGAGAGGGACTATGTTCTCTTTTAAATTAATTCAGACTATTTAATGTAATGCTAACTGACAGTTGCTTTTTATGGCTCTTTATTCTGATAAAATCTGCTTTAGTGGAGTTTCTGTATTCAAACAAAGTTGATATATTTCACACAAGGAGAAGTACCCACTAGTTTCTTGATCTTAGACTCTGAACCTAGCATACTTATGTACTTACTTAAAGCTAAGCTCAGACATAAGTGTTTGTAAGAGCAGGGCCTAAAATTGGTAATTTTTTTAAGAGGTGCTAGATTCTTTCATTTTAATTTCAGGCTCATGCCGAAGACTCTGTAATGGATCATCACTTCCGTAAACCAGCAAATGATATTACATCCCAGCTGGAGATCAATTTTGGAGACCTTGGTCGCCCCGGACGCGGTGGCAGAGGTGGCCGAGGTGGCCGGGGGCGTGGTGGAAGGCCCAGCCGTGGAAGCAGAACTGACAAGGTAAGTAATCTGTGCTTAGATCCATAAATGATTTTCTTCTTACTCTGGATCATTTACGAAGTCTCTTTTCCAGCAAGTTGGGTTGTTAAATCACCAAAGCTTTTCCAGAAACCTTTACCATTTTTAGAAAAGCCATTATTTTTAACAATGAAAGTAGTTAAACACTGCAACTGTTTACCCGGAGTCACAGTGGATTCTCCATCACTGACCATGACAATTTTAAAATCAAGATTTTATGTTTTTCTAAAAGATATTCTCTAGGAATTATGTTTGAGAAGTTCTGTGGCCTGGGTTGTACAGGAGGCCAGACTTAGATGATCACAGTGGTCCATTCTGGCCTTGGAATCTGTGATTTATGTATATTCTTTTTATAGAGATTGTTGTTTTAGTCCATCCTTTTTCCTCCTGCTAGAGTGGAAAAAGTGCAGGTCATAGTTAGGAAACACATAATCAGCACTTTTGAGGTACTTACATGCTAACTGTTGGGTTTTTCTTTCCTTATAAACATGCCCAAAATCCAGATATTTTTTGTTGAGCTTGGCTCTCCAATATGACATCTAGTTTCACTGACTGGTTTTGTGATGGCATTCTTAATGGCTTTCAGATCTACAGCTGTTTTGTGTTGACTTTGTTTGTTTCCTTCCAGTTGGTTAAGGAGTTTGACGTGATCCACACACCCAATCAGGTTGGTAATTTATAATGATAGTGTTTGTTTATTTTACCTTTGAATTAGGCTAACCCTATTGTGGAGGCAACTGGTTTCTACATGGATTGGCTTTTTTTAGTTTTGATGGAATAGAAAAAGGGGAGTGCTAGAGACCAGTTATAGCAGATCCTTGCCCCACTAATGTCCATACTCCCAGAGTGTGTGTCTGAAGTAGGGGATTGATTTCTTAGCTCAGTCTTGTATTTGGATTTTGGGATTTCTGTCTTTTCTATTTGTTTGAAATTGCAATTAGGACTCTTGGAATATTGGGTTGAGTAATATTAAATAAATGGTAATCTGTATTGTAGTGCTATATCTAAACCGCTTTGTTCTTGGTGAGTGAGTATGCCCCTTTCTCCTGTAACACTTCTCTCCATATCCACCCTCTTCCCACAATATCAAGAGGTTATATAGAAGCCTCTTCATTTAATTTAGTCATTCCATCCATATTCAGGTGCAGTGTAGCAACTTTTGTAAAAGATGGTTGAATATGTGCTTAAGTGACTTTTTTAGTTGTTTAGCTTTAGCTTGCTGATTATTACTTGGTGTATTTCAACTCTAGTATATGTTAGCAGAAGTTTCCACTTGAACTCAGACTTGGATTTAACAGAGTTCTGTTCCTGAAAAACTAATCTTGTTTAAATTCTGTGAACTCCCAAGGAACTTATTTCCCCCCAGTTCTGTTGTATATCTCTCAGTATTGGCATGAATAGTTACACATTTTAAAGTGACAAAATATTTACATATTCAGCTATGAATAAAAACTATACAGTCAACAATGCTGTTGTGACTCATGCCTTCGTGCCATGACAAGATACAGAATTTGTGTCACTTTATGGCCACATCACAGGTTTTGTCACTTTGTTCATGTCTAACGTTGTACTTCTAATAGAATGGGATCAGCCATACATAAGATACTAAACACAAAGAGTTAACTGTTTTATATCTTTTGGAAAAACACATGGCGCTATGAGAGAGAGGTACTATAGTGAGGCGTGGACATGGTTAATAGATGCCCAGAATAGTGGAATAGCAGCAGTAAAATGTTAGTGAGAGTTGTGACAGTACTTAAAATAATTCTCTGTGAGATTTACTGTGGGGGAAAAAATCTTAGGAAATTTCAATCTTATTTTGACTATTAATATGCCTTTGAAAACCCATTGTTTGGCATTTTAGCCACTTTTCTTAACTTTAAGTTTCCAACTCACTAACACAAATGTATCATGCATAACAATAAAAAAGGTTAAAAGTGTAAAGATTAAACACTTTGTGGTTCTTCAGATAACTTCTATAATATGCTTTTTCTTTCAGTCAAGTGCTTCTGCTCCTGATGTAGATGACCCAGAGGCTTTCCCAGCTCTGTCCTAAACTGGATGTCATAAGCCAACTCTGTCCCCGTGTTGGGCCCTCCTCTACGAGGCTTGCATGCTTAAGGATCCTAAACAACTAAGAAATTTAAAAAAGGAGACTGTCATTCATACCATTCACACCTAAAGACTGAATTTTATCTGTTTTGAAAATGAACTTCTCTCGCTACACAGAAGCAACAATATGGTAGTCAGTTTTGTATTTAGAAATGTAATGGTAGCAGGGATGTTTTCATAATTTTTTCAGAGATTATGCATTCTTCATGGATACTTTTTTGTATTGCTGCTTGAAAATATGCGTTTCCAAACTTGAAATATAGGTGTGAACAGTGTGTACCCGTTAAAGTTTTCACTTCATTTGTGTTTTTTTAATTCGGGATTTTAGACGTTTTCCCCAGACTACAAACTGTTTTTTAAAAATGGCACACTATTTCTGTTTCCTTTAATACCTACTTAGCAGATTTTTATCAACCCACGGTCAGTTGTGAGAGGTGGAATTTAATTTGGCAAATTGTTAGTACAATGTGGAATACTATTCTGGAATATTTTAATTTAGTTTTAAGTACTTAATTTCAAACTTAGAAAAACAGTCATTTTTCACCTATCTTTGGTATTTGTTGTGTATGCAGAATCTTTATACAGAGTTGATATCAAATACTTGAAAAATAGTCAGAGCACATTGGGTTGTATAGACAAACTCGATCCAGCAGTGATGTGCAGATGATTGGTCTAAAACGTTTTTTAAAATTATATTACCTTTCACTCACCGTTTTTACCTTTATTCCCTTCTATCAACAAAACTAGATACTTTATTGGGAAAAGTTGTTTATGCTCTTAATATTATTCATTGGGACAGCATCCTGTAGACTGGGGGTAATTCTGTCTGTTCTACAGGACTGGGAGATGGAAAAGGGAGCATCATCTATTTCTAATAGTCTATTTAAATTCCATGTGGAATATGGAATTTTGGCAGTGCAGTATGTTTATATAAATACATCACCATCTGATGTATTTACACACTGTTCCATTAGCTGCAATCCTTGTTCTGAAGAGGAAAACAAAGGATACCATCTAGGTCTGGAATGAGGAATATTTGACCCATTTAAGTCTGAGAACAAATCCCTTCAAAAGGGGACATCTGTGGTCAGCATGGGATACAAACCAAAAAACCACTTACCTTTTGATCTAAATATTGTTCTGAATATTTGCTCCATTTCTTCACCCTTTTGGTCTCTGATTACTAGCTGACAAATGAATGTTTTTCAGAGGGTGATTGAAGAAGACCTGCTACCCCCCAGTAGAAATTCCTTCTAGGCTAATTTAATACCTGTGAACAGGAACATTACCACTTTCAAAACATGAAAGGACTTGAGAGAATGACTAATAAAAAAGATTTCTTAGGGGTTTTTTTGTCTGCAGCATTTGTTAGGAGACTAGAAACAGGTTGCTCATTTTATTTAATGTTTTACTCTTAGAGCAGCTTATAAAATATTTGTAGTTTCTTAACCAGGTAGAGAGAAAACAAATAGTAATGCCCTATTTTTTTAAAAGCTGTATAGGACAGGCAAAAAATACTGAAGAACTTCGCATATGAAAATTGTCCTGTTTAGCTAGCTTGCTTTATCTAAACTATTTTCTACCAAAAAAACCAAAAGTCTTGTGCTAATTTAAACAAATGTTAATGCCACTGGATTAGACTTTTAGTGCACTCACTTATCAGTTTAAAATACTAGGCTGTGTGAAGGCATAAAGTTTTCCAAACAGTGGATGGTAACATGTTTTGTTCTTGGTTCAGATCTACTGACACTCACCACATTTTACACAGGTGTTTAGCATTGGGGTAGTCCAGTTCCTGGAACCCAGGGGTTAAACCTTCAGTAATTACTTTACTCACTTTGTGATTGCACATTCCACACCATGGAATATGTTGAGGGCTATGATGGTATCTGTCAATTAGGAACATCCTGATAATACAGTTGTGCAAACACCTTAATTTCCAGAATCACTTTAATTGAAAAGCTTTTGCTGTAATAGAACACCTCCACCCAAACTATATATATGCTCTTTCCACCATGAATCTTAACTCTTTATCCAGACTACTCCTGTGCCAGTCAAGCATTTTGGGCCTTGCTACCCTGACTTTGTCACAGAAGTTGTCTCCCTCTTCGCATATCTGAGTATAGAGCAATACCTTGAATAACATGTCAGATACACCTTTTCAAGACAGCCTGTATATAAAGTTGGTCCATCTGCTGTTCTTCTGATAGATGTAAATTTGCCTCTTTCAGTCCGTTTGTGTCAAGAACTAAAACTGTGAATTTCTCTCTCTAATATTAGTGGGTGTTAACTGACATACAGATTTATTTTCATGCTCTTTTTAAAAATGTCATGAAAACAGATTGACATAAGAATCCACTTAGGTTCAGCCGTCTCTTCTAGTTTCTGTCCCATGTGTTCTAAATCTTACGGTGGTAGTGCCTTAGCATATCCGTTGCCAGCAATGGACATTGCTTTGGGAAAACATCTCCCTCCACTGAGTAGTTCCTATGTTTGCTATTGATGGAGCTGCTCTTCAGTAACTTGTCTTGTCCTCTTTCTTGCTTATCATGCTAGGACCAGAGCTTGTTCATTTAAATATGAACAAGCTGGAAAAAATGTCAACAGAAAATTTCACTCAATGTTTGTAGAGGGAAATGGACAGAATCACACAATACAAATTGGCTTATGATTGTACTAATTCAAAGGCTTGAGCATGAAGGTTCATCTTCTAAACTGGATACCATTGATCCTGGTAGAAAATATTAAAACTGATAGATAAATGCAAGTGTTGGCCTCATGGAAAAGGGCATAAACTATTTTAAGGAAAATTAAACAAGGATAAAAAGCCTGTGTGGATATGGTGTTTGCACCTGTTACTTTCAAAGAGACGAGATTACTATCATTTGACCTAATACCTTTTGCCCATTGACATTGATTTGTATACCCATGTCCCTTAATAAATGCAGTACATATGCTTAGGGGCTGACACTTCCAAGCTTTTTCTAACCTATTTTATGATTGATGAAAGTGATGGTGTCAACCTCATTTAACCTCCGTATCCCTCCCAAATGTACATTTATTTACACTTGGAAAATTGCTAGTTGTAAAGTTAAAAGCTACTACTTCTGTGTGATGTGTCAACACGCACAATGCAAGTCTCCATGATGCTCTGTACCAGCACTAATAGATACGCAGATTCCTGCTGATGTCTTACGATCCCGGTACACTGATCCATAAACCAAGACAGCTGTGTTGGCTTCTGCAATAAAAATGGCAAAGTAACATTCTTGCTAGTGGAATAAAGAAAAGTTGGGGAAAGAAATGCTGTAGTCTCACTTATGAGCATTTATACAGACTGGAATTTAAGTATATCTGGGTCTGAATGGGGGATTTTATGATTGGTGCCAATCAATTTTTCAAGCTTGAAATGAGGCTTTTAAGCAAGTTTCACATTGAAACTGACTACTGGGTCAACAGACGTCATAGATTTTAAATTCTGTAATAGCATAGAATATATGAACTGCTTCATTACAGTGATTTATGCTGAACTTCTAGAATCAGCTAGCTGTACATGCAGTGACGTGCAGAGTATGTAAAGCCTATGTAGTGAGTGCTGGGAGAATGGTTGTCAAATAAAACAGCTGGTTTTAGACTCCCATTCTCAAATGATTTCTCAGACAATCATCTAATTTGGTTGTGGGATGACGCCCATAGCTTCTAATTTTTCTTTGATGTGCCCACTTGGATTTCATAGCCAAATATATTGTGGTGTCTGACTGTAGTCTAAAAAGAAACCATTGGTTGCACAGAACTGAAGACCTTTGCATGTATTCCATGTTGCTAACAGTTGTAGAGCAATAAGGTGCTGGGGCCTGAAAATGAAGCAGATAGGCTAAAAAGCTGGCAGTATTTCCTTAGGGAGAAAAAATACTTTGTTTTGCCCACCACTTTCATTAGGAAGTGGCCCTGTATAAAGCTAGGACAAAATTCCAATACAGTATTTGGCTGCCTGCAAGGCTGCCTGAAGCCAGTGTGGCGTAACTATTTAAATCTACTTTGTTCACAGGTGAATTTTCAGTTCCACGGTAACATTGCTGTTTGTTTCTTCAGAACAAATCTGTTGTGACTTAAAGCTATTTTCATTTTGTCTTCAGCAAGCTCTCACTTTTACGTACAATAAGAGTAAAGGAGTGGTGATCTCTCTTGTTACTAGTGAAATAGTTGTTGTGCTCACTGCTCTTACAAACAATTGGCCATCTGCTCAGAGACCTAGAGCTCTTCAGTGGCAAGGTACTTTGGCAGTCAGAAGGGGCTTGCAGAATACCACAACACCTGCTCTACTTGGTTTAGTTAAGGACACAAAAAAACGGTGGTCGCACGTTGGCTTTCTGTAACCTCATAGGCCACATTTACACGTGAGAAGTCAGTTCTGTCTTATTCCCATTCCCTGCTGACTGGAAATTCAGTGGAAGCAGCAGGTATTCAACATTTCTGACCATGCATTTTAGGCACCCAAGTATGAGAATTCTGGCCTCAAATTTGAGGCTTATAGACTACCAGGATTCCAGGCAGCTAGGTCAGCTGCTTTTCAACAATCAAAGTACTATTTATTGGCTGCTGTGTTTTTGAGGTGAAAGAAACATTTTTAATGCCATGTGTCCTCATATACCTGTCTTTAAAATGTATTTACAGGGACTGCGAAACAGTGCTGTTGTTCATGTCTGAACAGTTTAAAATGAAATAAGGCCACCCTTTATTGGATATAATGAGACAAAGCCACGCCAATTCTGTGTCTGAGAAAATTTGTCTATGCTCCAAATTCTGTAAACATACTTGAAATAATTTTGGCTCTGAGCCTTAGTACCATTATGCTGCTTAATAGTGCCAAGTATGGGTGGTTTTACTCGTGGCAATGTTAGCAGTCTTACTGTCAGAAACATTGTGAATTGTCCCATTTTTTTAATTGTGGGGAGTTTAACATGGGATTGGTCACAGTATAATATTGCAGTTGAGTTAATTAACGTGATCAGTATATTAAGTAGCCTTTAAGATGTGCAATTCAGAGAGTTCACATTTCCTGTTGTAATTTACTCTTCTTTATACAGAACACTGACTAAAAATAAAGACTTCATTGTTCTCTCTGTGATCACAAGAACAGAAGTGCCCAGTTTTTAAAGTCAAGTTGATTAAATCCAAAATGAAATTCTGGAGTCAGAAGATCAAACGGCAAAGAGAGGTACTACACCTTCAGCAAAAGGGTAGCAATGAAACTTATATTGCTACATAATAGATTAACTTTCTAACCATAGATATTTAAGACAATGAAGAAGTAAAGAGTGAATTGTCCAATGCTGATAGTAATATAAAATAAACATGCAATTTCTTTAAAAAACAAAAAAACAAAAAAAAAAAAACTTCAAGTTCTTTCCTCCAAATATCACCAAAAGTGACCATCTTTTTGTTCTGTGTCTGTATAACAGAATGGGATCCTGGTCCATGACTAAGTTTCCTAGGTGATAATACAAGTAAGTTCCAGAGTTCAGATAGCTTTATGTTGTTCTCAAGAGAAAATAAGCTTCATCAGTAGCAGCACAAACATGATGGTGGTATTCTCTCATTGCAAACTTCTGTGAAACTTCACTGTGCAAGCAAATTCTTTGGGAATGAAATGACCAGTTTATTGCTGTATGCGTTTTTAATTGCTATGGGCTTGTGTACACTCTCGCTTATGCTGGCAAAACTTGTCACTCAGGGGTCTGAAAAAACGCTGCTAAACAACACATTTTGCTGGCATAAGCGCGAATGTAGACAAGCCCTTTGAATGTCTTCATCCTTAGCTGTGGTTTGGCCATGCCAACTGCAACAGTAAAATTAACACTGAAAGTGATCTTAGAGATCTTAAAATACTTGCTAATCATGACTCCCAGGATCAAGTAGTTTTTCTTGGGGGGTAGAGGGAGAAGAGATAGGGTTCCTCCCACTGATATCTCGGGTGTGGTGGGGATTAGAGGGAATGTTCTAATCAATGCTAATGGGTTTTGTGCTTAAATATCCTGCATGTCAATGGGAGTATACACCCCAAAATACAAGTGGTGTGCTAGATATACGTAGATATATTGGCATGAGTGGGGAAACTTGTTTTTTGCCTTTCCTTAATCTGTATACAGTATTGTGGATAATTTCTACACGATGTTTTATGACAATTACAGTGTGAAGTTTTTGACAAGGGTAAGTATCATCTGTCATCAAAGGATCACAATACACTTTACAGGTATCAATAGCTTTCACAATAGTCGTGATGAGTAGAATTAATACTCCTATTTTACCATGCAGAAACAGGCTAAGGGAATTGGCCACGGTGACGCAGTGAGTTTGGGATAGAACTTGTCTCCTGACTCCCAGAATTGCTTTATATTAAGTTATAGTAATAACAGATTGAAACTGAAGTCCTTGACACACACAATTGTAGTTCCTCTGCTTAAGGCTTGTGATTGTAAATGAGCCCGAGAGCACTGAGATTTTTGTATTGGAGTGGTGGTGATGGAGCCACTACAAATCTTTGTGAAAATTACCCTAGCAATAAAGCACATTGCTTTTATTTCCAAATTAAAAAGCAGACTGGAAGAATTGTTTAAAACTCCCTTCTCATTTGCATTGCAGAGCAGCCTAAAAAATACATAGTAAAGACTTTTAACCTTGTATGATTTGAATGGCTTTGAACTTTTTGCTGATGGCAATTATCTGTGAAGTAATAAAAACTAGGCTCATTTATATGAATTTTTTTTGTCCTCCCCGCTATCCCAGTGTGCCTTTTTGTAGTACAGTAATTTTGCGAAAAAGTTTCTGAAGCTTCTAATTTTGCGTAATCCATTCTCCTGCTCCCAGATTCCAGCTTTGAAACATTGCCTCTGCAAATGAAGCATCACATTACATACAACCCTACCTCTTAAAGGCCAGCAGACTCCAGACCTCCCAAATGCTAGTTCAAGCTGGAATGAGGTACAGAAGGGAGACAATGAGGACAAGGTTACTTATTTTTGTTTCAATGGCAACTGGCAGACGTTCAAAAATAGACTTTAGATCTGCTAGATAAGCTTTGTGGTATACTTGATTCAGTCACCATTCATTGATCAGATATTGAAACCTTAGGTCACATGTCTTAAAGTGATTGTAATCTTTTCTAGGTATAAAGGGGGACAAGAACCAATGACCAATTCTAAGTTTGAAGTTCAGTGACTTATTTTATTGCAGAATAGCAGAAATGTGTAGCACTGAAATAGTAATGTTTGAGAAGGGATTGGTTACTATTATACAATTTCAAGGTGGAAAACGCAATCATTTACGCCATCCACTGCAAAGGTAGGTTATAGACAGGATAAGATATTAAGCTGATGCTATGCCTGATGTTGGCCAAAAGGCCAAGGAGGAGCAATTAATTGTTGAGGTAGTTAATTTGGTCATGCTAAACCATGTCTACACAAGGAAATTACTGATTTAGTTAAATTGGGGCAACTCCCTTGTACAGGCACTTTTATTTCAGTTAGAGTACAGACCTTAGGCTTAATGCTGCAGCTTCCTATTAGTATTACACCATCTGGAACAAGATGTATAATAGCAATTAGTGTACATTTTTGTCAGTTTCCTTCCTCCCTCAGGCTTACAGTTGTTATAGACTTGTTTTATACCAAAGCACTTCTTTTAAATATCAGTTTTACCACCCAAATTCAAAGCTAAGTGTACTAAAACAGATAAATATGATGGAAATAGTAGATTTTCTTCAGAAATGTAGAACTGTATAAATGACAACTGGCTAGATTTACTTTGTGTGTATTGTAACTTATTTTGATTAACCTAAATTACATTCTTGTTCATTAAGTTGCCATGATTGGTTGTATGAAGGTAGCATATGCACATTTCTAATTGTATGAAAGAGAAAGGAATATGATGCAATATTCTTAACTGAGTCTTATTTTCAGCCCAGGAATAAAGAGGAACAAGATGACATAATTTTTTTAGAAGGGATTTATTTAAAAGCAAAATGTATTTGAAACCTCTCAGGAACCATTTCAGAGGTGCTCATAATTTGGCTATTTTAATTCTCAGACTGAAATCTGCTTTAAAATGTTTTGGAATAAATATTTGTACAAAATTTAACTCAGCCTTTTTTATAATCTGGAACATGGAAAATAAAATAGTGTCTTAAACCAGGTCCTATATATTGTGTGTGTGCATGCACAAACAACCTCCCCCCGCACCCCGTAAAACAAGTGTGTGTATGTGTGTGTGTATATATACATATATATGTGTGTATATATATATAGACAGACAATATCCTCTACTTGAATACAATAATTTACTTAAAAGAAATCTTGCAGGCACAGAAACCTGATCCTGCTGTTAATCTATCTTCATAGCAACCTGAAGAGTGCTCCACCTGAGAAGTGGCCGCAGGCTCAGTACCATGGACCTTAGTTTGAACTTCTCAACTTTTTTCCAATTAAAAAAAAAAAGTCAAATAACTTCATATTGAAAATTAGCTATTTCACATGCACAGTAACTACCTTCATAAAAGGTCTCCTGTATACAAACTATCAAAATATTAGACTGATTTAAGACCATAAGATAGTATTTTGTTATTGCTAATTATCTTTTACTGTTTTGACTCTTGATTACAGGAATGACATGACAGTATAAGAGAACAGATGTGATGGAAAGCAAGTGAATTAATTTTAATGTAACTTACCATTATGGACCATCTGTTGACAAAGAGGTAATAGTTGGAATAAAAAGGCTTTTGGAACCTGCAGACAAATAAAAGGTTTCCTTCCTGACCTGCAAGAGTTACATGTTTGTCCTTCGCTTCTGAGTACAGATGCTATGTTGGTATCAGTGGAAAAAGCTATGGACTAAATGCAGCAGGCTTTTGCAATAATGGTGTATTTCTGTTACTTGGGGAGGTAAAGGGAAATTTACCTCTGTATCATTGATTTGGGAGCATAGACACCTGTAGATTCACTAAGCATTGTTGCATCAGGAAGTTAGAAAATACTATTTCAACAGAGGCCATTTGAAATAGTATTGAAATAATTGCAATGCAACTAGCTAAAAGCTTAATTCACTTACTAAAGCACTTGTTTTACCTGCCTTGAAAGGAGAGATGCTGTCATTAATGCTGACTAAAGGTGGTCAAAGCCACACATTAAAGGTAAGACCAAAATCTGAACTACTTCAGATCTGTTTGTAATGTCTACATTTTTAAAAACAAATACCTCATAATAACTATTCAATCTGCGGCTGCAGCCCAGAACCTGTTACCAATGGTACAGTAGCTAACAAGTCAATACCCAATGGAAAAGAAGATTGTGAACAAAACAATTGTTTTCAAATTTCCAAGACTATATTAAGTGAATTAAAATCATAGAATGTATAGAAAATATTTTAAAATATGTATTTAGACTTTTAATAAAATCAAAGATCTTGCTCTTGCAAATTATTGTTGCCTGTTTCGTCATTCCTGGCAACTATTCCTTCTACCTTCCTATTTTCCTGTCCTTGTTTCACCCAAAAGGGCAGGCCCACTTTGCTTAGTGATTCATATAACCCTGCTGCAAAAATGTAGTAGGATGCCCTTTCTCCAGTTACCCATGTACAGATCTGTAATATAGTGGGAAAACAGCACCATTATAGTTAAGCGGTACGCTAGTCTCAACTTTAATGGAGGGGGGAGAGAGGAAAAAATCAGCGAAGTGCTCTAAAATTCCCATGCATAATTAGATTGCCTTGAATTGAACTGTGCCTCAGCAGGACTCAAGGTAGAGCCTGATCTGTCAAAATGAGGGGCTCTGAGGAGTACAGATCCCAGCACAGCTCTGTGCAGCAGCATTAGGGTAGGACCTGCATTGCTGACCACACTGGCCCCCAAACAGTGCAGGGGGGAGAGCTAGGGCTGAAGGGTTTCTAGGAGCCCAGCTCTCCGCCCTGATCCTCAGGCACACAGCTCCTGGCTGTTGCAGGAGAAGCTGGGCTGTTCACAGCTATCAGAGGCTCTTCTCTCCCTATCCCCACCCCCAAACCTGACACAGAGGGGCCAGAAGATGAGAAGTGAAGTGGAAAGCTATGAGGCAGACTGAAGGTTGCAGGGCTCTGAGTTCAGTACTCAGCCATGGCTTTAATAGATGATGAAGAAAGTCTTGTGTTTATCTATAAAAAATACAGGTAATTTATGGTCTGAGTTTGATGTACCTTTACTTATTGCACTGCCTGTGGTAGCAGCAGTTGACACTGAAGTTATAGATATTGCAGACGATGGACATTTATAATCCTCTGAAACAAAATGGCAAAAAAAGACACTCACTCATTGAGTCTTACTTAAGTACACTGCTTTTTTTTAAAAAATTGTAAATGAAAGATTCCTCCTACTGCAACTGTCTGTACCACAGCTTAATGCTTCTGAAGAGCATTTTTGGTAATGTTTCATTCTGACAGCCAGGCTTTGCATCTGTGCGCTGCACTGTTTACATTTGGCACGTGTTTCTTTTTTTACCTATAGGAATTTCTTGAAAACATTCCCATACATGGTCTTTTTTTATCACCTGCCAACCCTGAGGTTTTTTCCCTGCAGTTCCCAGGTGTTGAAATCAATACTAGAGGTTGCACTCTAAAGAACGTTGCCCCTTCTTCCCACTGTCCTGCTCCAGCATTGCTCCTTTCTAGTTGCACACTCTGCTGCTTCTCCCTTGTGCTTGTTACATAACTCCTCTGCCCCATCCCCATCTGTACCCCCAGAAAAACAAAAGAACTAAGACTTCTGCTGCGGAACCCACATGCCTTTTGCATGGCAGTATTTTATTTGTTTAGAGAGAGGGGAGGTAGTTGTGAAAATAATGGATTTCTGTTTATATCTCCGTCCATGTACACGTGCAAGGAGACAGAAGTGCCCACAGCCATCCAGAAGCAAGGGCTGGTAGTTATTGGGCAGATCAGTATTTTTCCATGAGCTGGAGTGTACGTTTCCACGGTGGATGGAGTCATAATTGGAGAACTGAGCCAATCAACACTCAGGTAGAGAAGTTATAAACTAGGAGTATGAGACCACTCAGAATGAGACCGCTCTATGGATGATCCTGTTGAGGGGATACATGATGGTGTCTCCTGGAGTCCGAGGCCAGGTCCCAATTCCTGTGATGACTTTGCCAGGGTCTTGTGGGTCCTCCACAGGATCAAGTCCTTAATACAGTACGTGACCTATTGTGCCATATTTATAAAGCTTGACATCAAAAGTTAGATCGGGGAAAATATCCTTGATATAGAAAAGCAGCCTTTAACTCAAAAGTTTTAGAGAGAGCTCCATTATGGCTTCAACAGATTTATTATTTACATGTTTTAAGAGATTACAAGTTTAGGCTTTAACATAATTGGTATTAAATTTAGATTTCATTTTAAACTGTTTATTAAAAAAAAAATTAAATAAAATCCAGCTGAAATAATCTTTTTGATTTCTTTTCCCCAGAAATTGATTTTTTTAAAATCCTCTAGCAGGGGTGGTTCTGCATTCTGTCCTTACGGCTGTGCCCAGTAGATATGTAGCCCCTTTGGTGATGCTCCCTTATTCGAATAAGGCACAGTCCTCAAAAGGGAGAAGAGACACGCCAAGGGTGAGGGAAGAGCTGTCGCACCAGGGATGTTTCTGGGACTGCAGGAGCAGGGATGAGATGGAATCTAGAACTCCTTCCCCTGAAACTCCCTGTGTCACATTCTGGGGTGGAATCCAGACCACCTGCCTTGCACCACAATGCATTGCTACTGTAATTCTCAACCTGGGCCATTACCAGCATGCAGGACACACCCTGAGTATCTGGGTATAGCTGCAGTCCTGGTCCAGCAGCTCCGACCTCCACAGCCTGTCAGCAACACTCCAGTCACGCTCTGGCTTCCACCAGCCTTGGTTACTACCTGCCGTGTGCCCCCACATCCCCAGTCCTAGATTCTCCAAAAACCTGTGTTCTGCAATGTTCAGCCCTCTCCTGGAGAGTTCAGATACTATGGTTTATTGCCCTTATAAAGAGTCAATATTCAACCGTTTGATAACTCCAGTTAAATTAACAGTTCTATTTACACACAGCACTGGATTAGTTTAGATTAAAAATAAAGCAAAGTTTATTAACAAAGGAAGATAGGATTTTTAGGTGAATTCCAGTATGAGACCGTTAGAAATCATTACCAGTAAATAAAAGTGAAACCACATATCTAAAAATCTGAAACTTAATCTAGCAAATTTTAGTTCATGGCTTTGTCTTAAGGTGGCCTTTCTCACCCTCTGTCTTCCAGCAACACGACTGGACCCTTTCCTTAGTTAGGGTCTCTTGTAGAGGCCCAAAGGTGCTGGTGCCTTTGTTTTCTTGGGTGAAAAAGAGAGAGTTTGGGCTTCTTTGCACCATTCTTTTACTGGCCAGTGAACCTTTGAAGTGCTTTCATCTGAGGGTCACTCTTCAAAGTAAAATTTATTCAATCAGTAAAAAAGGTGCCATAGAGTCTGGGGTGAAAGAGGCACCCTGCTTTCTTCCCCTACTTGTGTTTGAATCATAGATTAGGATTGGCAGGGACCTCAGGAGGTCATCTAGTCCAACTCCCTGCTCAAAGCAGGACCAACTCCCACTAAAATATCCCAGTTTGCTGACATCCAAATTGTTCTGTTTCCTGCCATCTCCTCCCCCTACGGTCTTTAGAACCAAGTTTACCTCTTATATTTAAACTGAGGTTAAATTCTCACTTCTTTACTTAAGGCAGGCTTGTTAAACATCTTTTGCCTAGGCAGAGCTGTCTGGTTTTGATGCTAATAGTATCATGCAGGGGGAATTCACAACTTTATATATAATGTTGCTACATTTCACCATGATAGTTTGACCAGCGAGATATTCATTTTCAAGTGATACCTGGCAAGGCATAGTTCCTACAGAGATTATCACAGTGGTGTTTAGGGGGTGAATACAAGGGTGCTCTGTCACACTCTCCCTCCCCTAAAGTGTCTAAGATGGATGCTCTGTCCCACTCAAACCTCAACACTCATTGCTGTGAGTAAGATGTATGCAGTATGTTTTTTCCCCCCCGAAAGCTACTTCTGCCCCATAAGAATACATTCCATGCGCCCCACCCCCACTTTGAGAATCTCTGCTCTACATTAATGAAACTTTTGGCAGTTATATATAAATATGCTCCACTGTATGCAGCTCTCAACTTCTTATCTGTATGAACGTCACCTACCTTAGGAACAGGTTCTCGTAAGATCCACGCAAGGCAGAGGTACGAAACATCTATACTGCCTCACAAAGTATGACAAAAAACACAAGTCTAACCATTTTAATGTTGTTTAGAATTTACACCTTTCCTTTAAATTACATGCAGTGGGTGAGCTGGCACTATCAAACTAAATATAATCATTTTGTGGTATTTGTGTATTTGACTAAAGTGCACAGAGCCTGGCTAGAATACAAAAAACACAGCCAAGCTTGACTTCTTACTCTGTGATAGAATTGCAGTCAATTTTTACTGAATCCAAAGTAAGTTTCCCTCCACAAGAAAACATTGGCATCAGAAGCGAAGTTGTTGGGAAGACAGAGAATGATTTGCATTCAAATTCATTGCTTTCTTCATTAGCATCCATAATAGGGGACAGTATGTTTGAAGGCAAATAGTTCACAGTTGTGTCTGTAAGTGGACTGGCAAGGTATCCAGAAACAGTTTGAATTTGCTCTGTTTCCTCCAGTACTACTTTTTTGTACAAGTAAGGCAGGTGACACTTAGAATTGTCTCCATCATCTGGTATGCTGGGGGACAAAGGTTTGTACTCAGAGTTCTTTTCAGTGGACTCCTGGTTCTCAAAGCTGCTTGCTGTTGTTTGCCAATCATGACTTTCACTGCTTTTAATGTTGCTGAAGATGGGTAAGTCCTTGAAAGCCACTGGTTCCTTTTTTATGAAGACTTCCTCTACTTCTATAGTTTCAGGCTCTTCAAAACTGCTCAAGTGGCTTAGAAAATGGTTGGAATGTAAGTTCAGCTCATCCTGATGGAGGAGGAAATATATCATTATTCAGGCAGTATCTTCTACCCTGTCAAAATGCAAATAGCATTCACACAGCATCCTTTCTAATATTATTCCTTCTAGAAGTAAGTTTCTTCATTGTCCTTGTATCAGGCGGATGTGCTCATCTTAACAGGCCATATGATTCAAAGTAGTTTCCTGCAATCATCCCACTGACCACAAATTCACACTTTTTTTTGTACTAAAAGAGTACTGACATGCATGGCCAAAATAATTTTTGAGGTGAGGACATAAGCTTAATATAATAATAATCTTAAAAGGTGACTTACCTCCACATATGAGTACTTTTTAGCCCATGTACAGTTAGCTGGGTCTGGAATGGCTTTTCTGTACCACTGAGGTACAAGGACAGAAAGGAGTGAGCATAATCTACAAACAAATTGATCATGTTGGCATTAAAATCACAATTGCTAATGCCTGCAAATATAATGGCTTCAAACTATAATGTATACAGCCTCACGTTTAAATATGATGTATTAAATTGGGACATCTCACGGTGCAGAGATACTAAATAATCAGTATTTAGGTCAGTACAGACTGCTTTAATGTGGACCAGTGGAAATTCCAGCCTGCCAATATTTAGAAGCCTGCAAATTACTTTGTTGGAACCTGGATCAAAGCAATTTAGTTTAAGATAAAGCTGCATAAAACTGTTGTGATGTTGACTGGTAGTTTCTCAAAATGCTTCCCTTTTCTAACATCTATGGCTGCTTCCTCAGCTGACGACACTTACCAACCTACCCTCAGATGGCTTGCAGACTCAGGATCTTGCTGTATCTGTTGTTGCTCCTAGATTCCCCAGATGGCAACAGTAGCAAGAAATCTCTTATTCAGCCTTCAACTGACCAAGACATGCATTTTTTCCTCTCTGATGTGGATCACAACCACCCACGTTGGTTTGCCACAAAGCTTGACTCTTGCAGAACCCTCTGCCTTGAGCTAACCTTGAAGAAGCTAGTTTGGAAGGAAGCTGCTTGCCTTGACAGGAGGGAAGATAAACGAGACTTCTACACTTGTACTCTGCCCCAACTGCCAGTGACTTTCTAAACCCACGAATGACTATATTTAGTCCTAATGGAAGATAAATCTCTGTCTAGGCTTTCCCTTAGCGGGCCTCTCAACCTAAAATATGTAAAGTGTACACCAATACTGGGTGATGTACACCTCTACAACTAAGCCAATAAATTGGCTCTTCCCAACCCTGTTCTTGTACCCTGCTGGTATGCACCCAAGAATCCTGAAAATATGTATTTCTTAGCCCCCGTGACTGTCCAGAGCACCTGATCAGGCTGAAATTTCACCTCCAGTGTAACAACTTCTACAGGCTCCAGACAGGGATTGGGGCCCACGGGCTGGGCACTGTGTGTGTGTACTCACCCACCCCCCAAAAAAAAAACCAAAAAAAAATTCCAGCTCCAGAAAAGCTTAGAATCTAGAATTCTGGCCAGTCTTAGTCGGGTTGTGCTGTTTTTGTATCCTATCTTCATTCTTCACATCTACAAACACTACTCTCTCTCCTGCAGCCAATAGGGCAAATGACTGTTTCTGAGACGCTGATTCTGCTTCATAATTTACCACTAAGGGAACAAAGCACAGCAAGCAGCCCCCACCTGTAATGGATCCCCTCTGTGATGCTGCTCCCTTAGAAGTATAGGAAATATAGGAATTGCCATATTACAGCAGACCAGGGGCCTGTCTAGCCCAGTATCCTGTTGCTGGCAGTGGCCAACACCAGATGCTTCAACAGAAACCCATGCAGTAAACAGTCATGGAATAATCTGTCTCCAGGAACCATTTTCCTAACTCTGATAGTTACAGGTTGGCTTATCCTCAGAAGCCTGAGAGTTATATCCCTGCCATAGCTCTTGTTCTCTTAAAAAAAATCCTCAGGCCTGGTCTACACTAGCACTTATGCTGGCAAAACGTTTGTCACTCGGGTGTGAAAAAAAACACCCCCCTGAGCGACATATGTTTTGCCAGCATAAGCACTTGTGTTGACAGCACTGTGTTGGTGGGAGACGTTCTCCCACCGACATAGCTACCGCCGCTCGTTTAGGTGGTTTTATTATGTTGGCGGGATAGCTCTTGCCCGTCAACATAATGCAGTTACACAAGTGCTCTTACAGCAGCACAGCTCTACTGATACAGATGTGCCGCTGTAAGTTTTAAGTGTAGACTAGCCCTCACTAATGTAACTCTGCATATTTCTGTTAACCACATAAACTGAAATTTGCTAAGCTGGAGGCCCAGATAGTGGCTTCTGATGTAGTTCCCAAACTTTATTGTGTCTGCTGTTAGCATTTTTTGCTGGTCATTGAGTCAACAAGCTTTACCTTTTACCATTTAAGTATATGTGTAAAAAAAAAAACAAAAAACCAAAAAAAACCCAACCCCGAAATCTGTCCCCTTAAATTTGGAAGGTAGTTGATATAGGGAAATCCTTGTGGCATTAAAAGTGTTTTGTGTTACAGCTGTTAATTAGAGAGCTGATCTGTTCTATGAAATATATTTTGTTCTGGTCTCTAGACATCTATTATTTCTTTTGTGTTGCTTTACAAAGACAAATCCCTGTTCTTAAGAGTTCTCCATCTAAGGGTCTGACTGTGTTCCCAGTGAAATTAACAGGAGTCTTATCATTTTAATGGGAAAAGAGTTAAGCCCTAAGTAAAACTTGAAAAAAAAAAATTGCATGTATATAGGTTGTGTGTGTGTGTGTGTGGGTGCGTGCACACAAGCGTTCTCGATTGGTGCGTTTCTGAACCTGCAACTGTTCACATGACACCTAACATGCTGTGTTTTCATTAACATCATTTATAACATTTGTTTGGCATCTTACACATTTCAGG
This sequence comes from Emydura macquarii macquarii, assembly GCF_026122565.2. Taxonomy (NCBI): domain Eukaryota; kingdom Metazoa; phylum Chordata; order Testudines; family Chelidae; genus Emydura; species Emydura macquarii. Next base: position 486,871 of record NW_027132618.1, on the reverse strand, counting down.
TAAAATATCAAACAAGTTTAGAACAAGTTGTAAGAATACATTATTATACATGCTAAAGAAAACTCTATTTTTGGAGTTCAGATATGAAAAAAAATAATTCACTTACGCTTTTTGAGCTGACTTCACCAAGCAAATGTAGGCTGAAATACTGATGAAGATACAAGCTGCCAAAACAATAATCCAGTCAGAAGCACCTGTAAATCCAGCAAACCCATGCTGATAAATAGCTTGCTCATAAACTAAAAAGAACTGAGTACATTTAAGAACTGGAATTTGGCACTGCTGAAACGCTAAGAAAGAGACTACTTTGTAACTGGGCTCTCCCTTTGGCAATTTCACCTAAGCTTGATTGTCTAATATGTGCAGTGCTCTAACCTTTGTCTTGGGACACTGCCCTTGACATCAATATATGCAGCAAATAAACCTAGAGTCAATAAGACGGACCTTGGTAGCGAGCACTAGGTTAGAGACAGAAAATCTCTAGAGAATCAGGCCTTTAAACAGTAAACGTTACCATGTTGTGTCTGTGAAACAATCACAACTCGAACTGGTCAGGAATTTTTCATCAAAGGTTTTTTGACAGAAAATGCAATTTTCTGCAAAATCAAAACTTTGTGGCGGGACATTTTGATTTTGCTGAAGTTTTTAATTTTTTGTTAGGGAAAGTGAAACAAAATATTTCGGTTTAGATCAACCCAACTCTGAATACTTCAGTTTGTCAAACTGAATCAAAAGATTTCATTTGGAGTCAATTCAATATGAATCTGTGTCTGCCTCAGCTGCCACAGTGTTTTATGGGACCTGTAGTCTGGGTGCTTCATACCACCATTCTCCTCTATAGGCCCAGCTCACTACCTGGGACAGCATCTCCCACATAACCACTGTACATTCTAGGACAGCTGACAAACCAAAATGAAACTTTTTTATATTTCTTAACATTTTTCTGAATTTTTGGTTCTGTGTAAAATTTTGTTCTTTTTGTTCTTGTTCAACCTGCGACAAAAACAAATTTCAAACTATGGGAATTTCCAATGGGTTGGAAATTCTGATTCTTTACCAGTCAAAAAGTTTAGAAAGGGCCCTCACCTTGTACTTGGTATTACAGGCACCATTGTGTGGAATACACACACAAAGGGGGAAACTTCTGAATATAGGAAACATCTGAAATATCTGAGAATTACAGGAATAATACTATTTTACCCCTCCTGGAGTCAATGGGAATTTTGCCATTCACTTCAATGTAAGCATAATCAAGCCCTACTTTATAACTAGCTTAAATACGTAAGTAGTAACTTGAGGCCAAGGGGACTGTTCATATGGAAGTATGTGCCAAAACTGCTATTCAACTTCAATGAGGTCAAACACTTCTTGCCTTACTCACGTGAACAGTCCCACTGGCTGCAAATTACTACTTGCATGTCGATACAGTAGAGTCCAATGTCTTGGGGGAATGTGAGCAGTTGGGGAAAAAAAACATGCAAATTTTACAACCAACTGCAAACATCCAATATTTTCTCCTTAAGAATTAACAGGAGTAGGTACAAACCAAATCTGTGAGAAAGGGCTGGGGTAGGGAATAAGCTAAGGTGTCTTTCTGTTGGCGCCTTACACAAAGGTCTTAAGATTTAAATATTCATTACTTTCTAGGTAAACCACTTCCTCATTCCCTTGAGGGCTTTCTCCAGCTACGGATGAAGCAGTCATCCACAAAACATAGATCACACCACTCTGCAGGTTTTTGATTAAAAATGAATTTCTGGAAGTCTCTTTCGGGATGGATGAAAGGAAGGAAAAAAGAGAAATAAAGAAGAATCCAATGTTTTTATTCCTCTTGTTTAATTCTAAAGAACTGAACCCTCAACACTCCATCTCATTTCTTTGTCCCTCCCCTTCCACTTCTTTGTTCTTCGAGTCTTGTCTTCACTGCTTTCTCCCATTCTTGGCTACTCATCTTTCACTTCATGCCCTGTGCGTTGAACAGGCTCCTCCTTCACCAACTGCCCTGATTTCTCCGCTAAATCTCTGTGCAGCTTCTTTCGTGATCGGTCCAGATCGGTCCCCTTTGCCCTTCTGAATCTGAACCATTGTCTTGTGTACCCTATTTGTCTGAATTATAGTGTATGCTGCTCAGGGCAGGGGTTGTGATTTCTGATTGCTAGGCACTATATACGCTTAAAGGGCTTTGTAAATAACCATGTCCTATTCATAAAGAATTTAACAGTACCATCTTCTGCCCTACTTAAACCAGTGTGATTCCTAAATTGTAAAGGAACATTAAGCATAGGTTAGTAGTGCTCATATTTGAGTGGCTACTTTTGCTTTCTATGGCCCATCACCACAATGAGCTCCAAAAAGGATGGATCCAAATTCCCATACTGAGGCCTATTTCATGTCAGTGCAGTTCCATGTGGTCACAAGGTTCTGCCTATGCAGCATTTGTAATAGGATGGGGTTTACAAATTCTATATGTGTACTTCCATTTTCTACCCCAATGGTTCATTACTGGTATATCTGGATGTAAAAAATCCATCAGTAGCTCCAAATTGATGAGAACCTCCTAAAACAGAAACTGGGGCTAGTTAATAGTTGCTCATTGAGCAGATTCCCTAATGACTGTCCTCTATCAAAGCTTTTATTATTTTATTAAATCTTATTAAAATGCCTTATGGTGACAAAACTGGTCCTCAGACTGTGAACTTCGATGTAAATCTATGCAGATGTTGGCATATTTTCTTCTAGATAATAGCTTTCTTGTGCTGCACCTGTTACAGTAGTACATGAACACCGCACAATCTTTTAACGTATTTATCCTTATAGCACCTGGTGAGGGATAGTAGTACTATACTTACAACACCTGCTGAGGTAGGGGAATATTACTAGCTTTTTTTTCCTGATAGGGAGATGAGCACAGAGAGGCTAAATGACTTACTCAAAGTCACACAGGAAGTCTGTGTCAGAGTAGGCAACTGAACCTAGATGTCTCAAGTCCTAAGCTAGTGCCCTAACCACTATCCTTCCTCTCTGTGTTAGCTATTTGTGTTAAATAAACTAAATTTACATAAGGAAGAAAAACAACTTGATAAAGAACAGCAGAGAAAATTAAAACCTACCTAAACTTGTTCTTATAAAATTGCTTTAAAGATGCATATGAGTGTTTTTTTTCTTTCCAATATTTAAAAAAGGCCTGAATGCATTTTGTAGAGAGGTAGTGAGGGGGAAGGGGATGGGGTGGATTTTGTTTGTTTTTTAAGTGTGGGAGTGGCTTATACTTTTTTTCCTCCTTTTTTCCTTTAAAACAATAAATCTTCCTTCTGTGTGTTGGCAGACTTCTTGGATGACCCAGAAATGCAGACTGGGAGCTTTCTCATTACATAATGAAAGAGCTGGCAGGTCAAATCCTTATCAAAGAAATTTTCTCCAATTCTTTAGTTAAAAGGGTGTTGTTAAAGAAAAAAAAACACCCATAGTTTTAAGCAGTGACTATAAACTGCTTTCTCTCTCAGGCTCCAATTCTGCAACCACTTACTTACATTCTTAACTTTACTACTGTGAACAGTCACATTGATTTCAGTGGAACTACTCACAAAAATAAAGTTTAACATGTGCGTAAGCAATATCAGGATCTCAGTTAGGTTATACTTCCTTGATATCTCTGGTGCCATAAACCTACTAGTTCTTTAGTCACCCAAAATTCGTAGGTAGATAAGACCTGAATTTCAATTAAAGAAAAAATAAAAAAACTTGCCTTGTAGGCTATCTTCATACGTACTTAATGAGCAGGAGATCTGCTCTAGCAGATCACCATGAGGGCATCACAGAGATACTACAGCCTGAGATTTGTGGCCTGCCCACAGTGATTAATTGAGCTAATTTTACCCACAGATGTTGTCAATAAGGAACTTGAGAGCAGAGAAAAAAGTGGGATTTAGGGTTTGTTTCGTTTGGTTAAAGTATAAAAGATGAGTCTATGGATGACAGGCTGCAATGAAGCAATATGTAGTTCAGTAATGGATACAGGGTCTGTAGCAGAAAATAACTGCCTTTCATTATTGCTGCTATATAAAGATGCTTAATGGGGGAGAAGACACTTGAGAGAGTGTTATAAAACAGTAAAGGACCTTGAGGTGAAGAGATGCAAGGAGGAGTAAGGGGAACAGATGGAGCATGTGTGGCTGCAACAAAGGTAAGACTCTTATTATAAACCTTGAGAACCTAGAAGGGATGTAGAAGAATCAGCACTATTTTTGGTTGTTGTAAGATCTATATTATCCTGCAGCATGATGATTACTAGGCATTGCCTGAAGATTGGGCATTTTTATCCTCTGGATATCACTGGTTAGTGATGAAAGATCACCGCAGACTCAAAAGATATTTGTAAGGTGACATTTTGAAAGGCATGTTTGTGTGTTAAGAACTCTGCCACTGCAGTGCCTGACTACAATTGAGAAAAGGAGTGTATGTGGGTTTGTCTTTTCTAGAAGGGGATGGATATAGGTGTTACAGTCTTCATGGGGATAATGAATGACTTGCACAGTAAGAAAGTGGTGTGTGTATGTACTGATTAAAAACTTCTTAGGTATTTGTATATCCTGCATGACTTCTGAATAAATCTGTTACCCTCAATTATAGATTGGATAAGGTATGTCTACACTGATGGCAGCAAAGTCGCTGCCATCAGATCGACATATCTGGATCGACTGAGCGGTCAGTGAAGACCCGCTCAGTCAATCCACAAGTCAGTGCAATAAAACCACCTAAGTGGCATAGGGCTGCGTCAACAAGAACGCAGTTCCCATTGGCGCAGTGCAGTGAAGACGCTGCACAGAAGGGAAGCACGGCAGTCGATGGGAGTTACGCAAGCTACTCTGCGTAGTTTGCGTTCACTCCTGTCGACTGTCGCCGAATTGTCCAGTAAGTGTAGACCAGGGCTAAAGAAGACTGCATCATTTACTGTTTAAGTAACTAAGTAGATAATTCAAGCGTAGCAGTGTGCACAGATATCTAACTTGCATTAGTTTATTCTGTTTTTTCCTACAAGTGACCAATTTATTTTAAATATCTGGAAAAACTCACTTTTCAGTCCCTTCTGCAGACATTTTTAGTACAGAGAGGCCCAAACCAAAACCTTGACACTTTACTAGAGAGGGCCCCCGAATTTTGGGGAAGTTCGGCTCTGGATCTAAGCCTTGTGGCTTTTGGTCTCATGTGTAATAAGCTTCTCTCTTACCTGGAACACAGTGTTCTTATTTTCAATGTCCTGTACAAGAACAGGATTTAGGTTTACCAGATACCTACCATAAACTTTAGGGTCTGCCTCTGAATGTTTTTTCTGCAAGCATGCATTGTAGCTAATGATACAACCCATTTGCTGGTGGCCTGGGATTTCTTTCCAAACACCATCTCCTTTTACAGCTGTAGAAACCTGGGGTCCAGCTGATGGTGCTGAAAAACAGAAGATTTTCTTTTTAAAGTCGAATGGTTAGCCTAGTCTAAACAAAATGTCTCAAACTGAATAGCCAGAGCTTGCCTTCCTGTTTAGAGTATCCTCTAGTTGAAGCCACTGGTCCGGCTCTGTTTCTATAAAGCGCAAATACGTTGATGTCATAGCACACATCACATTTTATGTTCTCTGAAATGAGAGAGAGATCTGATATGTAGTCAATTGAAATATTATTAGCCCAGTTACCTAACCAACTACACTGAAGACTAGGCTTCAATTTTATTACATAAATTCTTCAAATTGAGGAAGAGGCTCTTTACATTCTCCTGTCTGGCAGCTTTGCATCAACTCTGTGTAAGTGACTTTAATGTTTGTGAAAGATGTCAAACTAACAGTCCTGAAGTCCATTATATAGCCATCAAGTGGAAGAAAAGTCAAAAGTCTGAGGAAAATCTCTTCAGCCATTTTTGAATAGTGGGAAAGCAGAGGAGGAAACAAATGGTTATACAGTTCAGAGCTTCAAAATATATATGAGGTAGGGGTTTGCTATAGCAGTTATTTTGGAAGCAGTGCCAGTGATGGCCTCCTATCCCACACTCCTAATCATGGAATGTGAGCACCTCCCCACTAGATGGTCTCGGGGGGTTATGAGATGCTGCTAATAACTCGCTCTCCCCCTGGAGAGTACAAGATAGTGGTATGAACTTGCTGGTTTTCTGGCCTGCTTAGCAGGGTCCTTACTCTTGAAAGGCCTAATAAGCCAACAAGGTACAGTACCAGTACAGTATATTGGAAAGACTATTTATACCAGTAATGAGCAGAGATCTAATTCCTAGATGGTCCTTCAGCATACTTTGTACTGATTCTATGATACTGGATGAGATTAATAATTGACTAAGTTCCCTTGTTAATCTGTTTCAGTGTTTAGACTTTGTGGTCTTTTTTTATCTGGAAGGGACTACTGCTTATGGAATGTGAGACCTGACACAACAGTCCATTGATCGGTTACAAACACACTAGAAGTCACTGACCTAGTGCAACTGAGCTTATTACATAGCAGCCACTAAATATCTTTAAAGTGCTTTAAATACTGTAATTTCTTGGTTTGGGCCAGTAGAATTTAACAGTGAATCAGACGGTTCCTAACAGAGCTTTCAAATTTGGAAAGATAATCCACTGCTAAACTGTACAATTACCTGATATTATTGTGGACAAACTGGATGCTGGAAATCTGATCCAGTTCTGATGGGGTTCAAGGCTGCTACCTCTGTGTGTGTCTGCCCATTCCACTACATAGCCGTTGATGAAAGCTACGGATTCAATGGGAGGCTCCCAAGTGACAAAGATGCTGTCATTGCCCATTGGTGTAGCAGAGACTTTCTGCAGAGGAGGTAAATCTTAAAAAGGAGGAAAAAAACAAACTTGCCTGTATCACTCCCTTAAACAATAGTACCTACCACTTATTTGAATCTGCTACTCAGAGTCTGTTGTATTTTGATTTGGTAGATTGGATGTGTGTCCTCTCACTGCAGTTGCCGCCTTTCTTCATCTTAGTGCTATACACGATGTATAGAATCCTTCATCAGAGGAAAAAGCTCTTTGTGCTAGTCTGATTACAATTAAACTGCTGAAACGAGGGGGTTTGTTTGTTGGCTGTTTTTTTTTTTTTGTTGTTTTTTTTTTTTTGCTATCTTATATCATGGTACAGCAGCTGGAGCATTGCTAGCTTTACACCTTTATGCCCTCCCCAAAGCTCTGGGATGGTCTTCACAGGGCTTCTACCTATTAACCATTCTAACACCCTCCTTCTATCAAGAGTCTGGAACATATATGATCCACATAAGTGGAAAAGTTTGCTTTCAGACACAGGGTCATATTCTCTCATGCGTGGAAAAAGCTGTGGGAGGGAAGCTGGCAGGCCCCAGGGCAGAACAGTCCAATGGCTCCACCAAAAAGAGATGGCTGAGGTCTGAGTGGGCTTCCGCTGGAAGTTTTTATTTATTTATTATGTGCCATTCAGGTTCCCAGGCAGTTGAGGAGGTTGTATCTGCTATTCAACTTCCAGGTCCCTTGGACTCCCCAGGGAGATTACTGATGAACCTGGGAAGCTGACTAGCAATACCTCCTCCTCAGCCACCTGGGAACCTGCACGATGCATAATAAATAAACTCGGCTTCGGGAAGGGGCAGACAGTAAGTGGTGGGGGGCCTCAGGGGAAGAGGGTATATGGAGGAGAGGAGGATACATATCTATTCTCCCGTCCGCCCAGGCCCTTTTAAATTGCCAGGCCCATGGGCAATTGCCTCCTTTGTCCCTCCTGTTGGTGGGCCTGGAAGTCGGTTACAAAGGCAGGTTACTAAGTTTCTGTCTACCATTGAAGTAAGACCATGCCACAGATCTGTCCTTGTGATAACAAAAATGGTTGAGTTGTGTCCACAGCAGCTTTTTTCACAATACAGCCATGTATCAACTGTCTTTGTATCCATCTGTACTTAGGCTGCCTACGGTGGCTTATATCAATACATTCTGAGAATCTCAGAAGCTATGCCATGAAGTCTCAGTTGGGGACAGAGTGCCTGGAAATAGTCATGCAGAGCAGAATAAGCAATGCACCCTATGAATGTGCTACTGCACAAAGTTAGGACAGGCTCTATTAGCGGAATCCTATATATAGTTCAAAAATAAGCACTACTTCTGGGCTACAAGAAGGCAATTATATGCCAGTCGAGGCTGCAGGGAAGGATGAAACTAGGCTAGCTGAGTTCAGCTGCTGAATATTAACCATGATGATATGTGGACACAATGTGCTTAGAGCCAATCCTATTGCTCACTAATTACAAACTCTGTTACAAGTTATAGTGTAAACAGCAAGCTTCATAAAAATTAATTTTAACTGGTATAAAGAGGTAACAGGGCTTTGAATGACTTTCCAGCCTAGGCTGCTGTAGCACAAAAGCTGAATACTTCAGAACACAGAGTTCTGCTCTGTTCAAAAGCAAGTGCCAATATTATTTCTCGTGACTCAAGCAGTAAAAGTGTTTACCTAAAATACTCAGGTCAATAATAATGGATGTCGGAGGCGAGTTTCCTTTTGAGTTATGAGCATAGACCATTATGTTATAATCCATCTTGGGGATAACCCTAGTGTAATGGGTTTGTGTGGTAATAATGTTCATGTCTGCTGCTGTAGGACTCTTCTGGGTTAGTGCTTGAAAGGTCAATGTATAATGCAGGATCTTTCCTCTTGCTTCTAACTTGCTCATTACCTATGAAGAAATACACCTTATTACTTTTTCCCCCACTCATTTCCTGGCAAAGATCACAAATATTCAAAAACAGAAATTTGCCAAAATTAAGAGCACCTTGCACTACCATTGGCCTATTGAAATTAATTAACTGAAGTGCTTCAAGAGACTTTGGAAAGTTTTTTTCACATCTGCTCTTGGAGAAAGATGTTGTTAGCTGTCTGAAAACGATATATCTGACCAATGACCAATGACACCTCTACAATGACCTGTCCATAATGCAGGTACAGTATAAAGGTTCAACATAGTAACAATTAAACTCAACAGTAAAAGGTATGACACCTAAAAAAATTAGCATAAAAATACATGCCAGCGGAAGAGGGTGTAATTTCTGATGAGGAATCCTGCCTTGAAAAATACATGGAAATAACTGTGTGCATTCAAATCAGATATTCTGGAATAAAATTGGGGTGAGTTTTTGTTTTTATATACATAAGGGCTTTTCATATTCAAGATGTACCAGAACCTTTTACATAGTATCATTCTGTTTCTGACAATTTTCTAATTATGAAACAAATAGAACAGCTATTACAGGATCCACATTGGCTGTTAGAAAAGGTATTCTAAAAACTGGAGAAAGTTTACCAGAATCCTGCCGTTTCCACTCAGTATTTCACACTGCAATGAGTTCTTCCAGCAGAATGAGATATAGCAGAATGAGATATGTTGAATGGAAGAGTGATGGTGCAAGCTCCATCAACTGACGGAGAATGCTACACTGACATAGCATCCTCTCAAAGTAGCATCAGGCTTGCACAGGCAAAAAAATAATTGCATCAAAACCTGTAACTTTAACAGTACTTTTGTTATGAACTTGTTAGACTCTTAAAAAATTGATGCTATTTAGACGGCATAGGCACATCTTGGGGGTTTTAATTCATGTGCCAACGCTATAGTGGTCAAAGAGACGCTGGCTGTAGCATAGATACCAGATGTGACCTACCTGAAATTTACAATCTGACAACATTCTCTAGTTGACTCATTTTTATCATTGTTCATAAGTTCACTGCCATTTATACAACAAATACATGTTTTGTTTTAGTGTAGCAAAGAGATGTTGGCTGAAGTTCTATGGACTGTGTTATACAAAAGGTCAGGCCAGATGACCTAATGGTTCCTTCTGGCCTTAAAATCTATGCCAAGATGCATATTAAACGTATGGCAGAGTATGTTAATTATATAGTAATTGCAGAACAATCTTTCTGCTCATCATTGATTTCTACGGCTTTGCAAAACTTTTAGCCCACAGATGAACTATTAAGAAGCTATTACACCTTTATGGAAAAGTCTTTGGGAACTCCATAAGGCTGTACAGAATGCTATGTTTTATATCCCTGCTACAGGATTTTATAGATAGGTTATCATTCTGTTAAATTCCATAGAACTTTTCCTTAAGGGAAATAAATATTTTAAAAACTTTAATCCACCTTTCCCTCCCTGTAGAAGAGAGGGATGGAAATTTGTGGGTCCAGTAGTAAAACAATGGGCTTATGTTCTTATGTCCTATGTGGTGGCTTTTTGGAGGCTAATGCACTTTGTTTCCCAGAACTGTCTCCATAAGCTAACAAACCTGAGATTAGCAATGTTAGCTGACGCCATTCAAAAACCAGGAAAAACAATGCAATTATTTGCTAGCTAACTGTGTGTCCAAAAAAACCCACTATACTTCTGCTTCTGCTCAAACGAGGTAGCCACACACAATTAAAGTAACGCTTGAGGCTGGGGTTTTCAAAGGAGTTTAAGATAGTTAGAGGCACTAATTCTCATTCAATCAAATCAGTTCACTGGGACTTGGTCACCTAACTGCCTCTCCTTTTGAGAATCTTCACTACAAAGATGTGCCCATTAGCTGCTACCTTAGCTACATTTCAATGCTGAAAGGATCTTTCTTCTGAGAAAATGACTCTTAGATGCTAGCTATCCGGGGACAAAAGGAAGGGAAAGCAGAAATCCTGTCAGTGAGAAACATAAAGAAAAATAATCACTGGTCATGTAAGACCTGCAAAAAGATATTCTACCTGTGCTCTCTCTGCTGTGGAAAATAACTAATGAACACTCTCTTGGGACCTGTGACAGTTCTGGAAGCACTGATTAGAACAACAGAAGTTGTAATTCCTAGATCTAGCTGTCTGCCTAATACAACGAAAGAAAAAGGATTCTTGGGGCACCTCATATACAATCTCCCTCTCATAAATTTTTATAATATGAACAAGCTACGAATGGGCTATAGCTTGTCCATTAAGGACTTGATTTCAAGCCCATTGACTTCCATGTAGTTTACTATATAAGCCAATGAGCTTTGAATCAGGCCCTAAGTCAGAACCTCCCCTGACAACAGTGGAGAGAGCTGTCATTTTCTGGAGAAAAATACACCAATACATCTTTCCTCCTTTTCAGGAAGGGGTATCGTCTGCTATAACGCTTCCCTTGTGCATGTATTCCTTATTAGAATAAAGAACTGGAAAACAAACTCAGGAAATCAGAACGACTTCAAGAATAGCTGCTGTGGCTACCAATCATCATTCCTGTGGTCTGTCACTCTAGAGTAACTAATTCGAATGACAAGTTTGTTCAGTGCTTCTTCCACAGCTTGCTTCAGACCCTCAAGCTGCCTCTTTTAACTAATTCTGCCACTATTCCCTCCAATACCCATTTGAAGGTGAGGTAACATCTTTCTGAATCAGACAGCTATTCATCGTAATAGTGCTCTTTGCTAGAAAAGGACACTCCTCAACAACTGTCTGTTCTTTAGTAACAAATGTTCACTTCCTTCCTACCTCTACTTCAGAAACTGGGGGAAGCAAATAGCACCGTAGGCATCATTTGAAAATCAGGCTCAATAAGCTTAACTATAACCCTTCTATCAGAAATTAGTTAGTCAGCAGTGGTGCCTCATATTGGAAATCTAAATATATTGCTTTTAATTTGCAAAAGCATATTTGTTGTGATTAGAAGTAACAGTTGCTGTGTCAATAACTTCCAGATACAGAGGAATTATTTACTCCTTCATATAACACAAGAACCTAGGTTCATCCAATAAAATTAATAGTCAGCAGGTTTAAAACAAAAAGGACATACTACGACACACAACATACCCTGGCAATGAGTTCCATAGGTTGACTGTATGATGTGAAGGCCAAAACTATAACTAGGTTCATAAAGAACAAGATAAGTTAATGCAGGACAAGTTCATCAAAGGCTATTAACTAAGATGATCAGACTATGGTGTTGCATCCCTGGGTGTCCCTAGCCTCTGATTGCCAGAAGCTGGGCGTGAGTGACTCAATGATTGATTGCCTCTTCTGTTCATTCCCTCTGAAGCACCTGGCAGGGGTCATTGTCAGAAGACAGGATACTAGGCTAGACGGATCACTGGGCTGACCCACTATGGTTCTTGTGTTCTTAAATTTTGAAAAACCCTGTAAAACTTCCTGCATTTTAGAAGACACTCAGACTGTGATATGATAAATAACACTGCAAGAGAGATTTCAAAATGTCTTCTCCAGGAGGGGTGAGAGCTGAAATGTTGGGGAGGGGAATGAGAATATGGGTATTCTCTCCTATCTCCCTGGAAGAAAGGTGGAAATAGGGAGAGCATTGTTTTTAAAGGGAAGGGGTGGGGAACCGTATGTGGGACACTTTTACTTCCCTGATGAGGTGCTGCTACACCTACCCCATCCACTGGTAGGAAATGCTGGAACCCCAAAAACTCTTCAGCCAGAAACCAACTCCTCCCCACTCCCACTTCTCATTCCCCTGCCTGGTGAATCCTTGCTGCACTGTTCATAGAGAAGGAAACTCACAGGTAGCTGAGTTTCCTCTCCTCCTTGATCAGCTCATTTAGGAAAGGGAAGAGAAGCTGTGTGGTTGCTCCTGCCCCACCCCACCTCCAAGTCCTTTCTCTTCAGACACACAGCAAGACACAGTCCCTGCCTCAAATTTGACTATACACCTTTTAAATTCAATTAGATTAGTAAAACCTTACCTTCCAAAACAGAGTGATATTCTGTGTTTGGGAATCTATATCCTGCCTTATATACCAGACATCTAACAACCCAGTTGGCGCTGGTTGGGAGAGAGAAGAGGTAAAGTTAATGTCTGCAACCTTGATGCAAATCTGCAAAATATTGAAAGAATGAGGGAAAATTGAACTAAAATGAAATAGAAATGTTTGCTAAATGGCACAACCATGCAGCCTGGAATCCTTGAAGGGATCCTTTTGAATTTTTCATCTGTGTATAATGCTTAGAGATTACAGTGAGAGGCACTTCAGAAATAGTTCTAGATGAACAGCAATAGAAGAACCATGATAGGTAGGTTATGCTAGTGGTGTGATAGAAGTACAAAGATTCTAGAGCATCTATCCAAGCCATAAAAGTAAGATACATTCTTAAGGTTACATCTGGCCATTGTTTATAATATAGTGCTAACAAGATCAGCCTCTAGTAGTTACATAAAACTTGAGAGTCAAACCATTTCAGCGTAAACCAATACATTTCTTGTGGTTAAGCCACAGCACTCAAGCACCGGACGGTTTTTCAATGTCTGCAAACTTTTCTGTGGCTACTCAAGATAACATTCTGATAGATATAAATTGTAAAAGAAAAACCCTATGTGTGACTTTCTCTTTAGATCTTGTGCTCTTTCTACGCTCAATAGAAATATACTGTTTTTATTATTGTTACTAAAAATAATAAATGCTCAAAGCTGCAGTGAACCCAATGAAGACAAAAGTTCATGACAGACCTTTAAGATTTAGCAGAAATAAGATATCTGATAAGCTTTGGCTAAGGTTTTTTAATAAGCAGAATCACTCAAATTATGCATGTGGAGAAAAACCAAACTTTGGTGGACAATGTGCTCCGGTAATTCAGAATCAGAAAGAAGTAGTAAGATAGGAAGAAAACTAGTAAAACAAAGACACTACGACCTGGTTCTTCAAAAATGATTCCACTTGTTTATGCTTAAAGAAACTGAAAACTCAAACTCAAATAAGAACAAATTGTTACTAAAAATCCTAAAACATAAGGAACTCTTGGACAAATTTGATTAGTACTGCATACAAGGAGGAGATAAATCCTCAATATCAGCAATGCTAAGATCTATCGCCCCCAATCACACGTAAATCTCTCAGCCTTATTAATCTTAGCTGAAGGGGGAAAAAATAGCACTCAGAGAACTAAATCATAAGTATTACTAGGCAGTGAGACAGAGGGAGTTTTCAAAGAATCAAAATATGAAAACGTGGAATTGTATCTCTCTGAATTTATCAAACTCAAATATTCCTCCTTTAAGGCTAGCTTCACATACATCCTATACAACGTGCCTGAATGAATAAACTCTAGAATGGTGCTTAGATGTAACTTGTCTCATGGCAGGACCAGATCCTGTGGAGACCTGTAAATAAGTAGCTTTTTAAAAATATATATATATTCTCATTAAAAGCAGAGCTAATGTGCAGAATTTAATACTATTTTAGGTAGTAATATAGCCATTTTGTACCTGTGAGTGAAAAGTCATAACTCCTCATTGAAATGAGTGGGAATGAGGCTAGAGCATACCTGTTGACTAGTTTGAGATTCTTATTTCACATGTTTAGCTGGGAAAAAGACAAAACGCTCCTCTCCACCTCCAAACTGAAATCCTGCCATTTTAACTGAAATACCATAGCAACCCAATATGCATGCAAAGGGTTACAAGAAGGAAACTATCTGTGGGGGGAGGGGAGTTCACACTTCTCTCTTGCATCAATCAATGCTTCATACAGAAACTGATGCTGTCACTGATGGTAAATGGCACAAGTCACAGTAACATCCTGTAGTTTTATAGCAACTTACAAATACCTTTGATGTATGTGTAAGATGAAAGGAATTGATGCCAAACTAACAAAACTTTATTGAGACACACACTTCTGAGAAGTTTTCTTCTTCAAGAAAAACTGAAAATCCTATACTATGCAATTTCATAGTGTCCAGTTTGAAGTCAAGGAAGCAAATACATGACCCAATAAGGAGCATCACCTAGAACATCAAGAGAATTAGCATTATGTGTTCCTGGAAAATGCCACCTATTCCTACAATGTGGAATAGTGGAAACACTTCCTGTTCGCCTCAAACTTTATTGTGGGTTTGTCCGTCTGAACACATGACCAGATTCTGCTTTGCTACAACTGTGTGTAAATCTCAAGTGACTCCACTTCTGGATAGAGCTGTTGAGAAATGTTCTGACAGAACATTTTTCCATCAGAAAATGTCAATTTTGTTTAAATTAAAACGTTCAATAAGAACATTTCAATTTATTTGAAAATGACAACTGAAACCAGACAGGTTTCTAATAGAAGCCTGCCTCAGTTTCCTGCCACATGGCTGGCTCCTCAGGAGCCCTGCTGGCGGGCTGATTGGGAGCTGAGAACTTGAAAATCCTGGTGGTCTTCCAGGTTCCCAGCTCCTCACCATACTTAGGGGGCCTGACTCCCCACTTAGTGGGCTGCTTGAGCTTCAAGAGCCTTGGAAACATTTCAAAAAGATTAAAATGAAATAACGTTTGAGCGTTTAATAAACAGTTTTGGAAATTCCTGTTTTCCAGGAAACATTATAAATTTAATTTTTGTTCTATTTCCAAATGAATTAATTTTTTGACGTTTTGGAATTTCCCAATGAACAGGAATTCCAGTTTCAGACTAGCTCTACTTCTGAAGTTACATTGCTGTAACTGACAGTAGAATCGGCCCCACACTTTGCATTCATTAATATTAAACTGTTTTCAAACAATTTCTAAACACACTTTAGACAATGGATTAATGTGGCAAACTGCACATTTTATTACCTGCTTCTGGAGTCTGTATTTGAAATGTGCTCCAGTCACTCCATATTCCTCTGTTGGGGTGAAATTTGCAGCAAACCTGAAATTCATACTCTGTATGTGGCTTCAGATCATGTAGATTGTAACTTGTAGCATTTAAAGTTTCAACCTTTAATGGCATTAAATGGAAAGCATATGTTATGTTAAACCTAAGGGGAAATAAAGGTTGAATGAAGCAATGCTCTGAATTATAGGCAATTTATATTATGCCTGAAGCCTATACCAGCTATCTCTAATCAGCAAAAAAAAAATTAATAGAATGCTTAAAACCTATGGCAAATTAATATGCAACCCTGAATAACCCTGAAAAAAAATGCAACCCTGAATAACACTCTCAAAAAGAAAAGTGTAATACATATTTTAGTTTGCAGTTTTCCAACAAAATTCTATATTTAATAATCTGAAGATACCGAACTCTTCCATTGTTCACAGATTCTATTCTTAATACTTTACATGATTTCTACTTTTTTTTTTAAATCCTAATATGTTCATTTGGAGTCTGACTTGGCTCCCATGAAAGTAAAAGGAAAGACTTCTATTGACTTCAATAGGAGTTGGATGAGGCCCTTGTTTAGCTTAACAAACAGGCTAGTGTATGTTTATATCTTGTGACTCTGAAAGTGAAATCAGAAATATTTCTGGCTTTTGCTGCGGTGCAGCAAGTTATGTTTGAACACAGGGCTATGTCAGACTCCCAGGCCCTGAGTTTGAAAAGACACTAATGAATATTTGACTTCACTGGGGTATTCATATGCATAAAACTAAATGCATGCATATGTTTTTGCAGGATTAAGGCCTCACATACAGAAAATTTCATATCAAAGGTGGTGTTTCTGACATGAATTATTGCATATCTTAAATTTGGTGTGAACAAGAAGGGACGCAAATTTAAAGAAATAAAACCTGATAAATAATACTTCAAAACCAAACATCAATGTCCAGCAACTTCTTTTTTTCTTGGAAGAATAATTACCATATTCCAGGAGTGACTGTTAATCGGTCGATATCTTAGCTTAAAGCTTTGTGTCTGTTGTTGATCCTGCCACAAGACAGTACAATTTGTTGCAGAAAAGTTGTCAAATTTCACTAAAATATCTGTTGGAGAATGAGGTTTCACTAATAGCAAAGACACACATACACACACACACAAAAGGCAGTTAGACATGCAATTGATTACAAATTGAGTGTTGTATAAAATACAATGATGGAATATAATTTCAGGTAAATTACACTGGGTCCCTTACTTTATTTAGTTATTTTATATGCTGTTATTCTACAATCGGAGCAGCCATTCAAAGCTCTGGGTGCCTTCGGCAACCTTTTGACATTGATACGTTAAGGTATATATTGGTATACTCAACCTCTTATTACTATTTCCCTAGATCTGCTCATTTCAGAGACACTTACCTATGTCTATTAACATGAATGTGAAGGGTAGGGAAGAAGCATTCCCTAGTCTATTTGAGGCAGCAACCACAGCTGTATAATTGGATTCAAAATTCAGCTTTGTCAGATCCAATGAGCCATATTTAAGATTCACAGTTTCTTCTGCAAAACTTAAGCATTCTGTCTCATTTGTTATCCTAGAATAAAAAAGCAACCTGTGATTAAAATCTTCAAACACACATTCTGTGGGCCATTTCCTCAAACAGTGTATATTGGCATAGCTCCACTTATTTCAGCTGAGTAACACTTGATTACACCATCTGAGAATCTTGCCCTAAAGTTCTTTGAACAACAACAACAACATATCATTAATATGGAGTCATATTGTTCAACCGATGGGCAGTACTGCTTGAAAACAGATGACATGATCTGTACATGTAAATGCAGCCTTCTTCTATAGCTGCTCAAATAACTCCTATCACCAAAGCAATGGAAGGTATTAAAGTAAACAAAATTATACTAAAATAATAGCACAGGTCCTGTGGTGTGCTTTTAAAAAAAACAATTTCAAAACCCTACGCAATTCTGGATTCTTTCTAAGCTGCAAGTATTTGGATAAGTTCCTTTTGTAATGATGGGGATAACAACTCATTGTATTTCTTTAGAACAGTGGTTTCCAACTGTGGCCCGGAGGCCAAAAGTGGCCCACGGCTCCCCTCCTGCCGGCTGCAGAAGGGAGCTGCTGACTAAAGACACAGGTGAAGCACACTTCCCCAGGGCTAAAAGACTGGTGCAGGCTCCTTGCTGCAGTCAGGGGGACAGGAGATCCACGCTCCCCTCCCCCTGGCTGTAGCAGGGAGTATGGCAAAGCATTCCACATAAGTCCACAGGGCTGGGGTCCCTTCTGGAGCCAGAGGGAGAGGAAATCAGCGCTCCCCTCCCTTGGCTTCAGCAGAGAGCAAACACTCTGCATGGGTTCCTAGGTGCTAGGGTCCCTGCTGGAGCCAGAGGGAGGTGAGCACCGATCTTCCATCCCCCTGGCTGCAAAAGGGAGCCACTGCCTCGGGACCCAGGTGGAATGCACAGGGCTACAGGATATGTGCAGTTTCCCTGCTGCAGCCAGGGAGACGGGAGATCAGCGAGGAGACAGCCTCCTCGCTGAACTCCTTCCATCTGGCTGCAGTGGCCCTTCAGAGTTGAAAACATTATATCTGTGGCCCTCGTGCCAAAAAGGTTGGGAACCATTGCTTTAGAACAATGAGACACACACTTTCCTTATCTAGGATTTAATTGCATATCCTCTTATCAGATTAGAGACTTGATAGCAGGTTTCCATTATTTATACAAGCACCAGTGCTATTCTGGAAAAGAGCATGGCACAACAGGAGCCCTTGTTGGTGTCCAAAGCCTGGTTCGGCAGGAGCTGAGCTTGTCTAGTTGGCTGTAAAGGACAAAAAGAAAACACCCCAACTCCATAGCATGTTTGGTAGAGCCACTTGGGTGGGAGGGGAAGCTTCTATTAAGGAGTTTCCCACCTCTTGTGCATTTTGACTTCCTAAG
Organism: Emydura macquarii macquarii; assembly: GCF_026122565.2. Classification (NCBI taxonomy): domain Eukaryota; kingdom Metazoa; phylum Chordata; order Testudines; family Chelidae; genus Emydura; species Emydura macquarii. Next base: position 468,319 of record NW_027132618.1, on the reverse strand, counting down.
TGATCTAGTTCTCTTCCTTTCACCTATCAATGTGGGTAGCTTGTTTGGGCTGAGAACAAGCTCCCCAGGTTTCCATAGCAGGGTATAGGGAAACCTATATCCCTCCATTGGAGCCTACCATGGAAATTTGCCCAATCTGCTCTGGTGGAGGTAATGGGTCCTCATTAGGATCAGAGGAGGGAGTCCTCCTTGGTCCCTGATGTTTGAGCAGCAAGGTTAAGTAATACATTTCAGAGCAATGATGACTGTCCAGTTCCCTAGCAGAGTTCCATGTTAGAGATACTTTTACAAGAGACCTACAGCTTGTATTTCAGATCATGCTGTAATTGAGCAGAGAAGAACCTGCCCTGGGCTTATGTTAGGAGGACATTGCACAGTTTGTGAATGTATCCCTGGGAAGGCTTAAGCAGCTGTTTGAATACCAGTTCCAGTATTAAACATCCAGTTTCAAGGGGAAAGCAACTCTAGAAACAGGGTGTAGTCCCTGCACCTGCCTAGTTCAGAAGGTGCAGAGGTGCTGTGATGCAGCATCTGCAGGAAAAACGTGAGCTAGACTCACTTTCATGAACTTGAGTCATACACTGTCTCCACTGTGCTTCTCCCCAAATGGTTTAAACATAAGCCAACTGACTTTTTGTTGTGCTTTGAATAAAAAGAAGGGGTTGGCCTGCTAGAAATAGTAAGTTTTCAAGTTATTCTTCAACTGTAGGCTTAAAGGAACAATGTCTATCAGTTACTTACTGTACCACATATGTAGTTTCTATGTGAGTAAGTCTTCCTTTATCCCAAGTGCAAGTAGGGTTCCCATCTCTTCCGTACTGAATGCAGGATACATTTTCTGGCTGGTCTGGAGGATCTTAAAAGACACACGTGTCAGTATTTCAGTCCAGCACGGGTAGCAGAGGTATTAAGAAATCCACTTCAACATGGGTCTTGAATTTTGCTTTTTTTGTTTTGTAGACCAGGGTTTTAAAAACAAAGAGTTCAAGGTTCATGCTGTCTCTTTACTTAGCTCTTTCAGGAGAGACTGGCTTTTATTTACTTAAAAGAACAAACTAAAGTGTCAATTTCAGCAAGCTGTTTTGTGTGGGTTGATCACTGTGCAGAGCCCCAGTGAAGTCAGTGGGACTACACACTGACGTAGAGGCCTCAATGTGCACAGCCTGTACAGGACTAAGGTCCAAAAGCCTGCTTAGTGCCTACAGCAACTGACGACTGTTCTTGAAAATTTCCTCCCACATAAGATAAGAGATGCAACCCCCTTCAAGAGTATAAGCTCCCATAGGCTACTAGAAACTCTATGGGATTCCCTTTGCACAGTTTCTTATTCACAATAGACTTCATAGGGGAACTGATGGGAGTTTGTGCCCCCAACCACAAATCTTGGGGATGCACTGGAGGATAGCTTCAATGCAGAAGCCTTGTGCCTGCATTTTCTTCAAGGGAACACCACACACTCCAATGGAGCAATCTACCACTGCCCTGGAATCTTCCCTCCCCTTCACACTAAAAGGGGCATTCCACTGAGGAAGGTGGTAGACGCACAAACATTAATAAAGCTTTGTCATATTTTACAAAGGGGGGAGGGGCAATGTATATACAGTGGGCTGGTGATGCATGAGTCCAAGCCCTTCCCAAAGTCAAGCATGTGATACTACAGTGGTGGAAGCCCACACATGCAGGGGAGGAGATCAGTATATGGAGGATCCCTGAGGCACAGTCTGGCACAGTGTAAATAATTAACTCTGACTATAATGACCTATCCATCACCCTCTCTGAAAAAGTTATCCCACTACCACTTTGTGATGTGCTTCTCAGCAGCACATCACACCTGATATCCTGGGAAGGAAGTATTAGAATAAAAATAGGAAATGGCTTCTCCTTACTTCCAACATAGATGTCAATGCCACAGATGATTTTTCCACTCGATTTACATTTGCAACTAAATGTGTGTCTGCCATATGCAAGGACCATTTCAGAATTCTTGAAAATTATCTCCTTGCATTGTTCGCCCTGTTTTAGCCGGCATGAGAGGGTAATGTTTGATCCAGGAAGGACTACAGAATCTGTGTTAGCAATCATGTCTCCTCTTTTGCAATTTTCTACAATACAAAGGCAAAAAACAAACATTATATATACTCACATGATCCCTTCTTAGAGTACACAAAGCCTTTTGTTGTCTTTTTTTAATTTTGTTTGAAATTTCCAAAAATGTATCTATTTATTACAAAAACTGAAAAATAACTTCAGTTTTTGGATTAAATATCAGGCTTAATATTGGGGGATAGGAGAACAGGGGGGAAAAAGAAAGAAACAGATAACTGAGTTGCCACTTCTCCTTTCAGAGTGGGGAGCTGGGTTCAGGGTGTTCTGTCACTCTTGTTTTAAGGACTTGAGCACTGGGGATTGATGGGGGGTGCACACATGTGCACATGGTCCAAGGAGTCACCTGATAGCAGAACTTTATCTTCTCTTAACCAAAAAAAAAATATATATATATATGCATATTAGTGAAATAGCAACAATCATGCCCCTATTGAAGTGACTGGTGAAACACTCTCTGAATTCCATGATATTTTCCTCTTCATAGTTCCTATGTAGAAGCAAGGATAGGAAGGTAGAACACCCAGTTCAAAGGGAGATGTGCATATATGTTTGATGTTGCTGAGTGGCCCTTCAGGAGACCCCTTGAATCAACACAAATTTAGGAGAGAAAGGCAACTAAATATTTCATAACCAATTGAAATGGTCAGTGGAAGATGATGGATTATATGGATGGATTTATAAATAAATTTCTACTTATTTCTTAACCTAGTCAATTTAGCCTATTTGGAGATGGGTTGTATGTCAAATGGGCCTCTCACAACCAACAGCAAACCTCTCACTTTGATTTTAAATTAAAAAAAAACAAAAAAAACTAGCAGTTATTTCCTGTGTATAGCCTTGAATTCACACAATTAGAAGTGAAACTTTAGTTATACACAGTATAAACAAATGTGAGTTGCCGATGATTGCATGTATTTGGCTCTTATCTTGCAAACCGTTGGTTCTGAAAAGTGCATTAAAAAAACACCACACCTGATTCTCCACTGCCTTGCACCTTGTAGGGTTATTCTACACCAACTGTGCACAACTATAAATAATGCCAAATTAGAATAGTAGTGTCATACGTCCTCTGTAACCAGGTGTAAGAGTCAAGGCAGCAGAGAATCAGATCCACTATTCTTAACAGCACCATCTCATTAACTGAAAATGAAATTTATAAGAAAACAACCCAGGCAGGCATAAAAATTACAGTCGCATGACCCTCTGGAACTTAAAGGAAGGTATTTTCCAACAAAGCACACAGGCTGAAGGAGAAACAAATTAGACCGTTCAAGATTTTCTAAGCAAAGTTTCCGTTTAGAAATAAAACACTTACCTGTTACTGCTTGTATCAAAAGCCACATTGCCAAGTGCACAATCCACACGGAGAACATTTTGCTCTCTAAAGTGAAATGGATGCCTTTTCCCTGTTTTTTTTAAAAATAAAATTCAACATTTTAAAATACTCCTTGTGTTACATCATCTGTAATTTAGCAAATCCAAAGGTGCTTGTTGCAATATTTAATAAAAATTAATCCTTTCACATGCAGGGGCAAATTGTGGCTCTCTAGCCATTGCCCCCAGGATTAGGCTTACTGGAAGCACTGGGCATAGTGACTGCTCCTGGAGCCATTGTGCTTCTGGTAGACACGATATCCATGGGAATACAGGGACTAAATGTGCCTCCTTCTACTGCACTTTAAAAGGGTACAAAATATGCTTCTCTTTACCAGCCCAGCAGTCTGAAAGGGCTATGTGGAAGGTAGCACCATTGCAAGTGCCACGCATTGTGGTTTTTATGCTTAGGGACCACAAGGACAGACTGTGACTAGCCCCTATGCAAAGGGTAAGGTCCTTGTTCACATCTTACTCTCTTCTCCTTTCTTTCATTACCTTGTATATCTGCACAAGGTTAGTTACCCAGCACTTCTTAAGAGTGACATGCCCCAGCTCCCTGGAGTGCTGCAATTTTTTAGTCCTTGCACAACTAGACATGACAGGTAGGGGTACTCAACAACCCTTGTGTGCTTCAGAGAACTCTGCAGTTTTTCTCTATAGGAGTCAAGGGGACAAGGAGTTAGTGGACAGGTCAGGTGAATGGTGAGGAGAGAACAGTAAGTGATTCTGTGACTGCTTTCTGACCAGTAGGGGGAGTGGAGTGGGAGGGGCCCAGTGTCTGCTGCCACTGACCCTGGGATGTAGTAGTGCTGCTTATATGTCCTAGGAGGGCTCTGTCCCCTGCTGGTGCCCTCTTCAAAGACCCAAGATATTGCCCTAAAGTGAATGATGCTCATGTAAAGGACCAAAATGTAGTCCTGAATACACAGAGCAGGTGGCAGAGGCAAGGAAAGCTTCCCTGCTAATGTACTCCAAATTCCTCTAGGGATTAGAGCATAGTGCCACTATGGGAAGTGCTATTCCGGCACGAGGAAATGAGTTCACCTATGCCAAATTCAAAGGGTAAATTATAGATCAAAGGCTCTAGATTCCCCTAGGAATCACAGCCTTGATGTCGCCAAGAAAATCAAAGGTCAGGCCCTGCACAATCACAATTTTTTAAAGATAAATGTGGGGTGGTTCTTATTTGCATTCTGTTTTTTTCAGCCTTTAGGGTTCACATTTTTAAGCTTTTCTACACAATCATTAGGGCCATACATTTTTTTTAAAATGAAACCCAAGACTCTCTCAAAATCTCCTCATTCAAGGATCTGGAACTTTACAAAACACACCAAATAATGCAACACGTGTTTAAAAAAAAAAAAAAATTGGTAAATCGGCAACACTGCAATTGCTTGATCCATCCACTTCCCCAAAATACACATAACACTGCTGACTTCCAAACAGTTAGTTAAATTGTACCCTACAACAAACCAATCCCCAGGCAAAGATAGTGGAGACACACTTTTTTAAAAACACAAAGACAGATTTAAGTTTCAAGCTTCCAAAGGATACATTTTAAAAATTATTCATAATATCTATCCAACCGCAAACCTATCCTAGTTCTGGACATACTAAACACAACTTAAAACATAGATGATGTTGAAGTGTTTGAACTTAGGCCAGAAATATTCCCCGAAGGTGCCTTAAATATTTTAAGTTCAGGTTGGACTAAGACCATTTCCCCCCTATTTTAATGTCTGAAAGTGGCATTAGTAATTGATCTTTATCCTCTAAGGCACATGCACTTTGGAGGAGTGAAGGCATATCAGGCATGTTATAGCAGAGTGAATCTATTAAAACCTCTTATAGTTGGACCTATTGTAATGAAAATGCTTTTGTTGCAATGCTTCATGATTTAATGCTTTACTTCAAACACATATATCTGTCCTGTAAAACTCTGTAAATCCTGACCCTTTTCATGACATTTTGCAGAATATGTTTGCGACATTGTTATAGAAAATCTAGTCTTTGCTAATTTATTTCTACATTAAGCTGGAAAACAAAACTTCAGTTTTTTGGCGGGTGAGAGGGAAGAAATGTGAAATCTTCCTTTTTTGAGATGTATCTGAGGATGAAAGAAGAAGGGAAGTTGATATGTGGTAGTTTGTAATTTTTTGAAAATCTTATTTAATAAAGTCTGTATCTTTTAAAGCTGTAACTATAAGATTTCAGTTTGAAGAACTTACGTCTCACTGCACAATTCCTCAACCTTTACACAAACTTACTTGATTTCAGTGACTGCTATAAGTATCAGCTACCACACCGATGAGCAATCACAGCACAAATGTGCTTCAAGTAAATGGCATGTTTTCCAATAAACTGAAATTGTCTGGTAACTGTAAACATCCTTGACAGCTTGCTTTATGACAGCAAAACCATACCCATACCACTGCCTGAGTCATCTATTCATACATATCCTTCTATGGACAGTTGCTTATTGCTTAAGTTAGACAATGAAAGCACTGTAAAATGAATTGATCAAGTTACATATGCAAAATTCATACAGCATAAAATATAACAAAATATTGTCAAATGAGATCAGAGAAACTTCAAACTTTTAGGTGTGGGTTTTTTTTGTTTTTAACCAAACAACCTTTAAGATTCTACATCAGGAAGGGGAAATTTTGCCACCTGAACACAGACTGAATAAAAGATAACTCAGGTTCTTCTTAAGCATCTAAGGTAGGGAACCTATGTTTAAATAGCAAGAAGTCCTCCGTGCTTACAACTATGAAGTCTATCTACATGGTATGCAGAAGTGCTGATTGTGAATTCTGTGTGTATGGAAGCACTACAATTGTCTTAAAGTAACTGACTAATTTTTGTTTCTTAAATAGTTTGTAGTGTATCCAAGGCTTTGCAGTTCACCTTTAAGTCTGATAGTCTCATTCCTAGAGCAGAGAAATTCAGAATTCAGGCAGAAACTTCATTCTAAGCACGATACATTACCATTAATAGGAACATTGAGATGTCTTTTTAATGATAGAATTATTTCTGACAGTGGGATTGAGGACATTGTACACATGCATTCCAGCATATGTAGTATGATAATCACAACTATTTAGGAAGCATGAAAACATATGGGCACCAAGGAACTGTCTATACAAGTAAATCTAGTATCTGTTTTCAGCTATATAGTGTAACATCTCGTGGACAGCAAGAATAGGAGTGTTTACTACTGTATTATCAAACTTCATCGGTAGTCTGAAAAAAATTGCCTGCTCCCAATTTCTGGTAGTGCTTACACTAATGATAGGTAACACAACTGCACCTTTACTGTTGCTGAAGAAAATTGTATAGACCAGACTACTAGGCGTTACAGATAGTATTGCAGCATTTATGGAATGTCCTTGCTTTTGTGGGTTGACAGGCTTTAATGTTGAGCAAAGAAAGATGTGAATGTAGCTGTCAGAATAATTGAAACAATAGCATTTATATGGCAGCCTAACCATTCTTCTCTGGGGTAAACCTCTCAAACAATTAAAAAAAAAAAAAAACCCTATACATTACTTGAATTTTTTTTTTAAAGATGATGTATTAACATATTTTTGAAAGTGATGCTTTCATTCAAAATATTACACCACTGCAGGGTGTAGCATGACTCCAATAAGAAGAAACTGTTCCAATGGTAATATGGATCTTTATATTTAACAATAGCTATGCAGAAGCGCTTTGGGTGCAAGGATGGTCTGTGTTCTCTGTTTGTATAGTACCTGGCACAGACAGGACCCTACTGTGCTTGCGGTTCTTCAATGTAATGGTAATACAAATAAACAAGTAAAAAATATTTTTTAACCATTAATATGGTCAAGTTGGGCCTGATCTTCCTATTGAAGTCAAAGGCACAGCTGCTATTGACTTCAATGGGAGCAGGACTGGACCCATTAAGTACTAGAAATATTAGGGTTCTATGTGTAAATGGCTTGCAGAATTTAAACAATGAAGTGATCGATGAATTGCGAAAGCATCCAGTAGGCAGTGATCTAATATACATAGTAACAGAGGAAAGCTACTCAATCGCTTGCACTGAATAGCGCGTGGGGATGGTCTAGAGTTCAGTGTGAGTACAGTAGTTATCAATACTCCTGCGTAATGAGCTCAGACAGTCCCCACCTCGGTCCTGAGTCCCAGAAAAGCTTGTGAGAACTTCCTCGGGATGAATGTATTTGAGCATCTGGGCTGCTGCTGTTCAACGTTAACCATCACTTTCCACCCTCCCCAACCTCCTCTCTGCTGCCCTCCCCAGCTAGGGCCTTTTCCACCTCTAACTCCTACGGGCACCAGACCCTCCTCTCTCCTTTGCCCCTGACCCCACAGCAGACTTGCATGGCTGCACTGACGCGGCTCGCGGCCCCAGGGGAGAGCTCCTGGCCTGAGATACCCACCAAAGGCCGGCTCCATCGCCACGGCTGAGCCGGCATGACCCGTCCCGGTCCAGTACCGGCGCGGCTCCCGCGGGGGGGTCTCAGACGGCGCGGCCCGGCGCAGCTTCCCAGCTCCGCTAGGGAGGGACGGGATAAGAGGGAGTTTGGAAACTGGAGCCGGGGCCAGGTCGCACCCCGCCCGCGGCCCGCCCAGAGCCCGGCCCCTGGGGCCTGGTGCTGCCCCCACGCCCCGCAAGGAGACCCCTGAGGTGGGGGGACAGGATCCCGGGGTGGGCAGAGGCGGCCCCTGCCCTGCCTAGGTGAGGGGCTGGAAAGCCCGCCCGCCTTCGTTCCTCCCAGGCCGCGCCGCCCCCCCAACCCAGCCCGGGGGCCTCCACTCACCCCCCGGCATCGCCAGCCGGGCTCCTCGTTCGCGCCGCCCCGCCGAGCCCCTCCAGCTCGGCGCGCAAGGAGCCGGCCACACACGCCTGCGCCGCGCAGCACCGGCCGGGCTAGGACAGCGCTCCGGCTCCGACCGCGCGTCCCCGCCCTCCGCCCCGCCCCGGGCCGGCGCCGGCCTTCCTGGCTGCCAGCCGGCCCCGGAGGGCCGAGCTGTATGGCGTGCGGCGGCTCCGCGGGCGCGCAGCGCTCTAGCGCCGGGGGAGGGGCGGAGTGCCTGGCTGCGGCAGGGCGAGCCGGGCTTTCCCAGCTCCTCGGGGCCCGGGCGCCTCCGCTGCCTGCCCGGCTCCTCAGCAAACGGCGCCCCGAGGGCGCAGCCGGCGCTCCCGAAATCCCCACCGGGCGCCTCTCTGCCCGCGCAGGCAGCCGCCCCCGCCCCTGCACAACCCGGGCCCCGCCGGCGGGGAGCAGAGTTAAAACTGCTCGGCGCGTGGGGGGTGAGGCGCTGGGGACCGCGACGCGACCTGGCCCCTGCCCTGCTCCCCCCCGCGCTCCGCTCCCTCAGCCGCTCAGGACTTGTGTTTATTAATGCCACCCTTAACCGCCACCCCCGGCCGCAACCCGCCCCTGCAGCTATGTCCTGCCAGGCCAGCCCTCTGGCCCCCCGCCTGTCCTCCCCACGTGGGCTTTGGGTGATGCTTTGGGGGTTTCTTGGCTTTTTTGTTTTGTTTGCCCGTTTCAAATCCGTGCAGTAGCTTCACCAAATCTACAGGTTCTGCTCCAGCTTTTCCCACCGATTTCAATGGGAGTTGGATCATGCCCCTGTACTGACTAGATTATTGGCAGTCTAGTAATGCCTTGGTGCCCCAGCCATAGAGCAGGATCCCATAGTGGTAGGCAGGCGCAGAGCACGTACAGACAATCCCTGCCCTAAGAAGTTTACAGTCTAAAGCTTGAAATCCGTTGAAGCTGCTTAAATCCCTTTAAGGACACATTCTATGGTTAAATTTAAAAAATATTCCAAAGAAAACCCCACTTCTGGGGGACATCAATGAGGCTAGAGGTTGACAGCAAGATGGGAAAGAACAAGTTATGAGACAACAATTAGGGAAAATCCAACCTCCTCTCCTTAAAATAATTTTTGAAAACTGTGCATTCCCCAACTTCAAGCTGACCATGGCATGCCTTACAACTATTTAAATTGGCACTTCCAACACAGCACAAAATGTGCAGTGTAGGCCCGCTTTTCAAATATTCATTACTTTTAAAATCCCGTTTAAAAACACCAAAACAAAAAAGAGCTCTCCAGGAAATAGTGCACTGAGATGGGCAATCCTTTGCTTTCTTTTATTTATGTGCTAGGTGACCAAAGCATAGGATGGGTGACTACTGTTACATTCTAGAAATTTGGAGAGAGAAAAAAAACTGCTGAAAGGATTTTGCTCAAATATTCCTTTCCACCTAATTTTTTTCCTTTCTCTGAAAAGTGACACAAAGAGAGACTATTGTCTCTATATTCTCCCATAAGAGGAAAGCTTGGAGAATAGGTTTTATTCTATACTTTATCCCATGTGACTTTCTTTCCATGTGCTGGAAACCCTTTGCCTCATACTTTCTCCTCTTTTACAAACTACCTACATGTTCCAAAGAGCTTTTTAAGAGTTAATTTTCTATAATCACAGGCTCAGCAATATGATGGGACTGACTACAGAATATTAAGGAAAATATAGTCAATTTCTACCTATATTTAGCTTTTTTAAAATGTGCTTGTGTATTTGTTCTTGCTACTTCTCTTTTCAGGATGGGACAAGAGGGCACTGTTGATAATTATGTACCTTGACTAGCTTGAATTTCAGAATACAGGTATTCTCTGGACAGTCATCCAAATGAATGCTCAGAGAATGATGTGTGTGAAGTCTGCAGACTCCAAAGGATTCATCTGTGAACTTCAGCTTCTTCAGCACCTCCATTTACCAAAACCCAAAGTAGTGTTAGTAAAAACTGCTGACAATTCACAGCACTGGCTTGTGTGAACGGTGCAGTTTTGAACCACATACACTTTGAAAACACAAATTTCACCAGTTTCATTTTAGGTGTGAATTCTTTTCCCCACTTCTATGTGGTCTTCTACTGAACACTTAATTTCTCTTTTCTTTGCAGAGATCTGTAAGCATTATAGTTGGTCCAAGCATAGTCTTTCTACCATTTGTAAAACAAAGATGGTTTTATATTTAGGAATAGTAGCAGCTATTTGTACTGAAAGACCAGAGACTGGCTCCCTTGCTCATGTTGGGGCTCAGTTAATCAACAGGGTACTTTGTGAAGTCCTTTGCATTGTGGAAACTGGGTGCAGAATGCTACCAGATCAGAAAAGTAGGGTTTTGCACTCACTTTCCATTAGCTTAAATGATTATTCTGAGTAGCACATTACTACACAAGTAAGTACACGTTGAAGTAAGTAGCTAGCCTTGCTCACAGTGAGGATCAGAATCCAGTTTAGCGTTATGAAGTCTGACAAGAAAGAAAACAAAAAGTCAGGCTAGAAATTAAGTTGTAATCTCGTTAGCCTTGTTACAAATTAACATTTGCTCAAGTAATTAGATCCTTTATGTTTATTTGTGTATTGTGGTAGTGCTGTGGACTAGGATCCCATTGTGCTGTGACTGTACAAACACTACTGCCCTTGTCTGTAAAGCATTTTGCATATAGGATATAATAAAGCGTGACATATTGAGCTTCTCAGAAAGTCGAGGTACTAGGCAGTCATGAAAGATTAGAGCAAAACTTTACAGTATATTATATCAGTAAATGGTTGTGTGTTTATAAGCATTTCTGTGTTTATCACCATAGTCTGTGAGCATCATTTTGTTTCTCTACAAAGAATTATGCAATCCAGTTTTACAAAGATCAGCACAAAACAGTCTGGTGCAGAACTGAGAGATACTTGAGTAGGCAGTCCTTCCAATGGGATTAAAGGCTCAGTCCTGCAATTGCTGAGTATTCTGGCCCCAATCTAGTTCAGCATTTAAACACGTGGGATTACTCACGTGTTCAAAATTATGCCCATTTTTAAATGCTTTTCTGGACTGTGGACAGAGTGTTCTGCACCATGCAGAACTGAGCCCTGAAAGAGAAAGCATTTCTTGCTGTCTCCCACAAATCTGAGAAAAGGCACAATACAGCTACTCTATTCCCTTGCCATGCAAATCATTGTTCTGTGTATTACCACGTTGTCCAATTTAGAAATTTAGAAAAGTCCCGAGTGACCATGCTTCCATCACCACTCCTTGTAAACTATATCACACTGTGCTTGCAAGTTCGACCTCCGTCAACCTACATTTTCTTTTTAATTTTGTTTAATATCTCCACCTGTCCCAAACTATTTCCTTGTCTCACCATAAATAATTCCTCTGAATAATTCCATGAAACTTTCAAATATTTCTAGACTATTACCATGTTGTCACCACTTACCTAAGCTATTAGTACTTCTCTTTGAAGTCACTCCTTCCAATCGTTTTTCTCTGAATCTCCCTCTGTTTGTCAATATTGCTCTGGTAATGAGGCACCAGAACTGAAAGCTCTATTCTAGGGGTGTTCACACCCTGGACAATATAGAGAGACTTACTTCTCTATTGCATTACTGTGGTAAGGCACCTCCTCCACCTCAGCAGGCTCAGCGCTTCCTCCTCCAGCGGTGTGGGCTTGAAGTAAGTCATTCCCACTCCGGACAGTGTTTACTCTCCTACTAAGGTGTTTATTTTCCAGGCAAGCTCAAGGAGTGCCCCTCCGCCAAACAAAAAGAAACTAATTCCAACACAAAACAAAGGAAAATAACCTTTCCCTACCCTCACTCAGAGAGTGGGTGGCCTTGTTATTGGCTCTGGGGTGGCATTCCTTCCTGTAAACAGGTAGTCTGTTCTGTAGCTTCCCCTGTAGGGAGGAAAGCAGCCATCCACCCTGGAGCAGCCTTTCTTACTGCTGTCACTAGCCGTGCAGTAGCTTGTGTCTCCTCCCCTTTCTCACTGGAGGAGGAGTTTTAAAGATCTTAGGCAGTCCTTAATGGACTCAAGGGTCCCTAACTGGCCTTAAGTCATTCCTTTTCTTTATCATTCTAGGCCTTCCACAGCCCTCTTACAGTTGTCCAACCTGACTTTGTCACAATTACATAGCATCTCTGCTCAAGCAACCCAAAAATGCATTGTCCATGTTGCTACGTGCCATCATGTTGCATTCATGTTTAATCTAGAGTTCACTACTACTCCAAGGATACTCATGTCATTACTCCTCCCATTGGATACTCCTCCTTTCCAGTATTCTCCTCCCATTGGATATGTAGTTTAGATTATTTTTCTCCAGATAGAATGAATCTCTGCAAATTAACATATTAGCATACCTCTTTTTTTCTAGCTTTCATTTTGCTATTTTTGCCCAGACCTCTAACTTCTCTTGCCCCTTTTGTGGTGTTTTTCTGTTCTGTCTAGTGTTTGCAATCCCTAACATTTTAGAAGTTATGCAAATTTCATTAACATGCTGCTGTCTTCCTCTTTCAGATAGTTAATGAGGATGTTAAATAAGTCAGGAGCTCACAGTGATTCCTGCGCTACCCCAACAGACACCCATTCCCCAGTTCAATGCATTCCCATTTCCCATTACCCTTTGTTTACAGTCATCCAGTCAGTTTTCATCCATATGATGTTGTTCCTCTTGTCCCTCCAAATTCTGCTTCTGTCCTTAGTCTATCTATAAGCCTTTCCCAGGCTTTGGTTTGATGGCAGCCAGAATACCAACAACTTCCTAAGGCCAAGACCGTTGGTTGATGTCTTTGATCAAGAACACAAGTTGAGTGTAGGTCATTAAAACAGCTTGCAGCAGTAACACTCAGGCACTCAATAGCTCTGAAGTAGCTTAGATAAGACAAAGTTTATTTAATTTTGGAAATATAGAATAAATGCAAATTGCTCCCCTCCATATTGCTGTTTAAAGTTATTACAAGCCTCAAGGAGTAGCTGGAAGGGCTCTTTGTTACAGCTTAACTGAAGTGGAAATCTTGAATCCTCAAGTCATTTGTGTCCTCATTGGACGATATGGACTAGTCTCACTCAGCTGCCAGCCCTCATGCTTCTACAGTCACTTCCCTTTTCTTTTTTCTAGCAATCTGGCTAACCATGGTATCTATGAAGACAGGCTTCCAGAGCCCCATGCTAGTGAGTCAGTTGTCCAGGTCCTTTGTAAACCAGTTTTGAGGCGATTAAACTTTCTTCCTACTCCTTTCCACATACACAAGCAGCTTCCAAAACTCAAGCTACAACTCCTCACTTCATCCTCCCTTCTTTGCAAACATTCTCTTTATCTCTGAGTTGAATGATTGGGGCTACTATATTGCTTCACAATGCCATGCAAATTAACCCTCCTCTGGCTGTTAGCTCTCTGCCAGTGCGTCTGTTGTTTAAGTTGCACTGAACAAAATTGTTGGGATAGTTATCCAGCGCTGTGTTTAAAAAAACCCCACAAAATTATTTATCTGGATCAATAATTTACCCGTTCCCCTCAATTACTCTCCAATTCAACTCTGTACTAAAGGCAAGTTGAACTAACTTTCAGAGTATGATTTCTTGAGACGTACCAATAATCTACTAAAATCCAAATAGCAAACAGCTGCTGAATCCCCTGCAACGCTTAATATTGGAATTTAAAAGGAAAAAATAGTGTCGTCCCTCTTCTGCCCTGTGATAAAATTAGTTCTTTATTACCTAAGAAGTATGTAGATTGTACTGGAGTGGGGGGCAGCAGTCCAGAAAACCCCCATGCTAGATCATGCTAATTGTTCCTAGCTATTATGGTTCTCTTAACCTCTTCTGATTAATGTTTTTGCTTGGTTATTTTCTCAATATTTGTTCCATTATTTTGCTAGGTATAGACATTACAAGTGATGTTCTTATGGGAATACATTTGTGAAGCTAACAGTGAATGAAACACGTAAATGCATAAAACCACAGCCAAGACGTCTCACATCCTCTTCTAGGAACTACATATTTAGTTTCATTCTCTGCTGTTGCATTCAGTTCTCCTAGCCCTGTAAGCACTTAATCCTCAATAGTGCTAAAAAAATACTAGAGACCATATTGAATCATATTATGCTAATAAACATTCATACTCATGTGGGTTAGTGTTTCAGCATGCTACTTTACATTGCAAAATTTTAGTTTAGTCTTTTAATCTAATTTTAGTCCCCACTGCAACATACTTACCTGTTGAAAGTTCTATTCTGTAACTCACTGGTCACAGAGACTGAAATCTTTAGATACCTTTTTGTGGTGGAGATGTATGTCAAAAATTCATGCATGGTAAAACTAAGTAATACCAGATTATTAGAAGAATGATTCTATTCAGTTTAGTGTCTTATACTACTACTACTTGGCTCTTACATTGCACTTTTCAGCTGTAGAGCCTAAAATGTTTTACAAAGGAAGGTAATTATCATTATGCTAATTTTATAGATGGGGGAACTGAGGCAAAGCGATTGGCTGAAGGCCACACAGCAGGTTAGTGGCAGATTTGGAGGAATAGAACCCAAATCTCCTGACATCAGTCTAGTGCCCTATACACTAGTCCACGCTTGCACCTCCTCCTCTACATAGCATCCTCACTGTAATAGCTGAGTATGTTAGACATTTAAAGTGCAAATAATTCTGCAATAATTAAGCATGCTTAATTTAATGGAATAATATTTCATTTTTAAAATAAGAGACTAACACAGTAACTGAAGCAAAACAAGAGATTCCATAATCATCATTGTTTTATCTAGAACTCATCCCTCTGAGCCTAAACTTTGCATTTGTCTCAGGAGAATTCCTGATATGCCATGTAAAGGTATGATAGGGCTGAGTTAAAGATGATATCGAAGCCTTAAGCTTCAATGTTTTTGTTCTGGTGGGTTAAATCCCCAATCCATGCTCTTAGTGGATTCTTGTACAGTTTCATGTATCTTTTTTAATTTTCCTCTTTATCCACTCATAGGTCACTTCCATTGAAATTGCATTAGATCTGTGAGGAAACAATGAGAATGGGGCTTGCATAGTTCTTTATAGTGTAGAATATGATGCCATGTTATGCCATTATATTATATTTAAATTGCAAGTCATAATGGCATGCATTGGCATGATAGGTACATGCGCTACTAGGTCTGTCATTCAGGAGTTCCTCCACATGTTGGTAAGTATGAATTTTGAGTGGGCCTGTTTCCTCGCTTGCGTCTGCACTGACACCAACAGCAGAGGATGTGGGGCCACAGCTGTTGTGCATCATAAAAGGCAACATCAGCGTGAGAAGCTCTCCCACACCATATTCTGACGCCAGCCAGTTCCTCTGCACTATGCACAGAAAGAGGACGCCTGGCTGTCATGAGCTAGCAGGTAAAGATTTTGGTCAGTGGTAAGATGCATGCATCAATGCTCAGACATTTCTACACCCATTGTTTGAACTCTGCACTATCATGCAATGTCAGCCAAATCTTCCTGGCATGCCAGAGCTTAGCTATGTGTTCTAGAAAACGTTCTGATTGTAGGCTATAGCCATTACATATCTTCTGCTGTCTCTGGAGTGGCAGGAGGGAAGGTGGCAAAAGGCAGCAGTCCAAAAAAAAAAAAGAATCCTTTGTGGATTGGAAGTCATCATTTTCCTGATGTGTTAAATGGCTTTATAGCTACAAAACTATTTCTGAAGAGCAATGGGGACTGGAGGTTTAGCTGAAGGAATCCTTTCCCCATGCAGTCATACAGGTTTGAATTCTAACATGTGTTGGTTGTAGTTGAAAATCATTACACTCTAACAGCAGTGTGGTGGCCTATATGAAATTAGCAAATGTTCCTCCTCCATTATCTAATGTTCATAGATTAAAATTACCCTCACAATGGGCAATAATCAGAAGTTTTACTGGGAGTCTCAGCAGGGAAGTTCAAGACTGGAGGGGCAGGGAGAATGAACTATCCTCTTGCCCCTACAGGTCACTTCAGGTCAGGGTTGAGATTAATTGCTGGAGAAATGGACTTTGTTACTATCTGTTTTATCTGTTCTTTGGCTAAATATAGGATTTCATTTCCCTGGGCTCATAATCTAGGATCTCTCATGAGCAATATATTAACTTCATTGAAAAATTGTTTAAATCTTGATCAAACTATTTACAGGATCACTGACATCTGTGCTGGGTTTATTGTAGTTTCCATTAGGGAGTAAGAACCTGTACTATTTAGTCAGGAATCAGGTTTGGCAGGACACTTCAATTATAATTACATGAATTCTCAGTTCAGTCACAGTGTGCGTGGGCTGATGGAAATAGCTCTGTGCGTTCCCAACGTGAATGAGACTTGCCACAGGCAGTGGCATATTTGGTTTCATTCTAAGTGTGTGTGCGTGTTTACTGCCATTCTAACAACACAATATTTAGTCCTGCAACATCCTATTAATACATGGAAGGGACAGAAAACAATTAATTTTGCCCTGTACTATTATACAAGAATGAGTAGCGGATGCTGTGAAACTGAAATTCTCCAACAGCCAAAGTTATAAGTAACCCAGGCAACAGGCTGCTGCAAGATAAATATGAGGCAAAAAGGATCGATCTATCTATCTGTATAAATAATATCGTGACAGGGTCAGACTAGATGGCTAGATGGAGACTGCTGCTATTTTGAATTCCACTGCTAAAGGCCCTTCCCCCAGCCTAAGGGGAAGAGCCACTGGACCCGGGACTCAACTGATTTCAGGGGACAGCTAATGAGAAAACCGGAAAGGGCGTGAAGGTCAAAGGGTCAAAAGGAGGGAACCAGAAGGGGACACCGAGCAGAGAAACCTGGACAGCATCCACTACTCCCAGAAGGCGTCTAGGAAGCCAGCGGATGCTGCCCAGAGGAGCTCTGCCCGGATGTGTAAGCGGTTGGAGGAATGGAAATAGGCCCCACAGTCGCAGAGCACCCCCTCAGCCAACCTCCTCTCTCCTGGTGTTATATAGATGGCCACCTTGGCCAGTGCTAGGAGGAGGTTGACAAGGAGGTTCCTCGACTTTGTGGGGCCCTGGATGGGGTGTGCATAAAGGAACAGGTGCGGGGAGAAGTGCAGCCAGAACCTCAGCAGGAGGTTCTGGTGGAGCTGGAACAGGGGCTGCAGCCTGGCGCACTCAAGGTAGACGTGCGCCAGGGTCTCCCTCATGCCGCAGAAAAGGGCAGGTGTCGGGGCGAGGGGTGAACTGCACCAAGTATATGCCCATGCTCGCAGCTCCATGAAGGAGCTACCAACTGATGTCCCCAGTGAGCCATGGCATCAGGGTGGACTGGCCCACCAAGGTCCTTGCTCTCCATAGGTGGTATCAGGTCCCGCCATTTGGTGTCTGGGCGGGACATGATGGTGAGGAAATGAAGGGTGTGGAGCACGAGCATTTACATTTGATCCCTGGGCGTGGTTCAGAAATAGACTGGCTGCAAGTCTAGCAGCCAACTCGGTGCATGGGGAGAGGGAAGCCGGGGGGAGCACATGGGGCCAGGTCCAATGGAAAGCTCCAGAGGGCTAGGACTGAGGGAGCACCCTCCCGCAGGACCCACTTGAGGTAAACCCGAGCAGCGGGAGGCAAGGCTGCAGAGGCAGTACAGACCCTGCCCTCCTTCCTCCAGGGGGAGACTCAGGATCCCCACAGAGACCCAGTGCAGTCCTGGCTAAAAGAACTCCAGAATCGTCTTCTGGAGGTAGGCCAGGAACCTCGAGGGTGGGACCAGGATGTTGAGCAGGTGCCAGAGCATGGACAGGACTGGCTGGTTGAGCACCAGCGGTCTCCCCCAAAGGGAAAGGCACCGGAGCAGTCCTATCCACCTCCGCAGCCACTCAGACACCCTGTCCTCTAAATTGTGCCAGTTCTCTGCCGGGGAGGGATGGTGGAAAGGTAAACGCCCAGCTAGAGCAGTGGACCCACACTCCACCGGATGGCTTGAAGCGCGGGGGGGAGGGAGCTCATCTGCCCCCCATCCCCTACCATCAGGCCAGAGCTCTTGACCGAGTTGACCCGGGCAGAGGAGGCCACCAAGTAGATAGCCAGGCAGGTCTCCAACTGCGCCAGGTTGCCCGGGCCCTGGACCATGAGGAGTACATCGTCAGCATACGCTGACAGGACCAGCCTCAACTCTGGCTCACGGATCACCAACCCCGTCAACCTTCGGCGGAGGAGACAGAGGAAGTGCTCAATGGCCAAAGCATACAGCTGGCCTGACAGCAGACATTTGATGCACTCCTCACCCAAAGCTGACCAGTTCGGTCAGGGTCCAGTTGAGCCTGACCAGGCACTCTGCAGAGGCATACAGCACCTGGAGAAAGCCCACAAACCGGGGTCTGAAGCCAAATGCCTGCAGGATGCCCAGGAGATACCTATGGTCCATCTGGTCAAATGCCTTCTCCTGGTCTAGGACCAGGAGGACAAACGACAGACCATTCCTACACCCGAACTCCAAGAGCTCTTGGACCAAATAGAGGTTGTCAAAGATGGTACGGCTCAGGATGGTGTAGGTCTGGTTGGGATGGACCACATCCTTTAGCACGGACCCCAGCCTCAGTGAAATGGTCTTGGCTATGATTTATAGTCCGTGCTGTGGAGCAAGATGGGATGCCAGTTCCAAAGGTCACGCAGGTCCCCCTTCTTGGGCAGCAAGGCAATCACGTCCCGCCTGTACAAGAAAGGGAACACTCCACTGCCTTTGGACTCATTCCCCCACACCTTGTCATCTGCACACACATACCCCGATCGGCGCTGAGGCAGTTGCCACCTCAGCTTCCGGTGGGGCGGCTGCCATGGTAATGGAGGGGGACTCTGGCTCTATCTTCGAGGAGATCAAGTCCTTGGGTCTGACCCCGGTCACCCAGGGGGAGGACGATCCCCTGCCAGCAGGCCTCGATCTGGGCAACTACCTCCTCATGCCATCCCCTCCTCTTCTCTCGAAGCCTTGGGAGAGGTAAATTAGGAGGTGCGACAGCTGGGTCACTGGAAAGAAGAGCGGGTCTACCATGTCAACTTCCTGAAGCCTTGACAGGCCTGAGAGGCATGTGTAGTCACCCTAGAGATTTTGCCTCTGGAAAACAACCCACACAAGTAGGTGAAGATATCCCCCGACCAAACACCAAACCAAAAGGTCAAGGTGGACTAAATGGTCAATCGGAATCAAGATGTGTTCTCAACAAAGCCGGGCCAAACAACAGAGGCCTATCACCACATCATCATGAACCCCAAGGCCAGAGTAACAATAAGGCTTTACAGAGTCTCAGAGGCAAAAAGGTAGGAAATCAAAGCCAAGGTAAAGAAAATGTTAGAACTGGGAGTCATTGAAGAATCCCACAGCCAGTGGTCCAGTCCGATTGTGCTGGTGCCTAAACCCGACGGCACCCTGAGTTTTTGTAATGACTCTTGCTGACTGAACAAGATTTCCAAATTTGATGCGTATGCTATACCACGCATAGATGAGTTAGTTGATCAATTGGGCAAGGTCCAGTTCCTGACCACCTGGATTTGACAAAAGGGTATTGTAAGATTCCCCTAGCCAAAGAAGTAAAATAAAAGACTGCCTTTTCCACACCTGAGGGTCTATTCCAGTACACTGTCCTCCCCTTCAGACTAAATGGGGCCCCAGCCACCTTTCAGTGCCTTATGGACAAGTTGTTGCACCCCCATGCCAGCTATGCTGCCACAGACCTGGACGATGTGATTATTCATAACACAGACTGGGAAACCCATCTGGGAATGGTGGAAGCAGTACTGAATACCATGAGGCAGGAAAGCCTTACACCAAATCCAGCCAAGTGTGCCATAGGACTTTCGGAAGTGAAATACCTCAGGTACATTGTGGGAAGAGGCGTAGTGAAGCCCCAAGTGAATAAGCTGGAGGCCATCCAAAATTGGCCCCGACCAATCCGGAAGAAACAGGTCCAAGGAATACTTGGCATAGTGGGGTATTACAGGCGATTCATCCCCCACTTTGCCACCAGAGCAAGTCCCCTGATGGACTTGATAAAAGCTCAGGGCCCTGAAATGGTGAAATGGACTGACGAGGCCTTCATGGACCTATGGATAACCCTCTGCAGTAACCCCGTACTCGTGACCCCAGACTTTATGAAGGAATTTATACTACAGACGGATGCATCTGAGATAGGGTTGGGGACAGTCCTAATACAGATGGTGAGAGAAGATGAACACCCCATCCTCTATCTCAGCAGAAAGCTCTATGTGAGGGAACAGAAATATGCAGTGGTGAAGAAGTGCCTTGCTGTCAAGTGGGCCATGGAAACTCTCAGGTATTATCTGCTAGGCTGAAAACTTACTCTTGTGACTGACCATGCCCCCCTCCAGTGGATGCAGCAAAACAAAGAGAAGAATGCAAGGGTGGTTCCTGTCCCTCCAGCATTCCAATTTACCATCCAACACAGGGCTGAGAGGCACCATGGCAATGCAGATGGCACGGGTGCACTGTCTAGCGACTCAAGTTGCCCAGCCCCATGGTGTTGAGCAGGGAGGAGGGTATTTGACAGGGTCAGACTAGATGGCTGCTGGTGAGTGCTAGAAGGCCAATATATCAGCCCCAGGCTCAGCAAGTCCCTTTTCCCTGGTAGCTGAGCAGAGGTTACTCCAGGTTAATTAACACACCTGGAACCAATCAAGGCCCCTTCTAGGACTTGTTAAAAACCTCCCCTCCAGAGAAAGGGTGTGGCTGGAGTTGTGAGAGTGAGGTGTGCTACCAGAGGGTGTAAGAAGGCAAGACGCTGTCAAGAACCAGGAGGGTTTAGGAGAAGGAGCAGAACACTGGCAGAAGAGAACCCTGCAGGTACAAAGACTGGGGGAGGGAAAAACCCACCCGAAGAGGGCAAAGGACCTTTCCAGGCATGGAGGCCTAAGGGAAGAGACCCTGCCAGAAGGGGAAGATTGAACTGGACATTTGGTTTGAGCACTACCACGCCCAATGGGACAGTCAGGGGTCAAGAGCCTTCCCTGGCAAGTAGGCCAGGAAGGACCCCTGTCTGAGCAGGGTCTGGACATTAAGTCAAGGGGCACAGGGAAGTAACCCAGGGAAGCTAGCAGCTTTCCTGAAACCACAGTGCAAGGCTGCTACTTGTAGGGTCCCTGGGTTGTGGCCCAGAGTCAAGGGTGGGACCGCCCCTCCCCACCAGCCATTCACTGGAGGAGCAAGAGCCCCAGCGAAGAGGCAAGGGCCTGTGAGAACCAGAGACAGGACCAGGAGCCAGCTGGGAGCGGCCATCTTAGAGGGGCTATATTACCCTCCCCCACCACTAGAGGGTGGAAGAACACTAAAGGGTGAAGCCATTCCCTGACATACTGCTAGAAGGAAGTGCTGGACCCACCGAGGTAGAGGAAGAACTTTATCACATTATATATATGTGTGTGAGTGTGTGTGTAATATAAATATAAAATGAGAATTACACATTTCTGTGTCTCAGAATCTAAACTGGTTTTCAGGGTACCCCAAAATCTAATATATGTAATGCACATTTGAAATGTAATCCTGGTCATTCTATCACAAAAAGATCCAGCAGAATTTGAAAGGATTCAGAGAGAGGATGAAAAGAAGAGGCATGGAAAAACTTCCCCATGAGAAAAGACTAAAAAGATTAAGATTGTTTAATTTAGAGAAAAGATGAGTGAAAGGGGACATCACAGAGGAATGTAAAATAATGAATGATATAGAGAAGATGAATCAAGCCTTCCTATTTATCCTTTCTCATAATACAAGAATAAGGAGATACAATGAAACTGAAAAGCAACCAGTTTAAAACTGCTAAATGAAAATATGGTTTTAGACAATTCATAATAATCTGTAGAACTCATTGCCAAATTTATAAGTAACATGGAATCCATTACCACAAGATATCAGAGTATAGCAGAATTCAAAAAGGATTAAACATATAGATGGGAAATGAGAACAGCCATAGTCATACTAGATAGCATAAAATATTTTTTTAGAAGGGATATAAATTCTCATCCTTCAGGGTCTGAGCCATCTACTAACTGATGTGGGGGTTAAAAAGAAATTTCACCATGAGTTGGTTATTCCACACTGTATCAGGCCCTTGGTACTTTCACTTATTCAATAATTGTCCATTATGGAGATCCTTGCATGTTCCCCTGAAGCAGTGATCTGGAACTGCATACACAAAGCTAACCTAAACTAAACTCTATATTCCCCAAATAAGAAGTGGGTAAACTCTCAGATTACACATGAGGCATCTGGTATGGTTACTGTCAGTCAACATACTGGATTAGATGGGTAGGTGCTGTGCCTAATCAAAAGAAGGCACACTCCCTGGGCCAAAGAGCTCAGAAAGGGCAAAACAAAGAGAGAAGGAAAAAGATGACATACACACTGAGTATATTTCTCAGATCTGAAGAAGAGCACTATGTAAGCTAGAAAGCTTCTCTCTTTCATCGACAGAAATTGGTCAAATAAAAGATATTATTCTACCCACCTTGTCTTTCTACATACAATATAGTAAGATGGAGTTGTGCTTAAGATATTGAAGACACAATGTGACCTGTGGTTGGGGAGTTGCAATGTGAATGAATGACGTTTGTGACATGTTGTATTTGAAATTTTTGTTTTCTTCATATACCTGTCAAAACATAGACCATCTCTGGAGACGGAGCAATTTCCTAGAGTGAGCCACAGAACAAAACTGCGCCCAGTGCCTTTTTGTAACCAGCACCGTATTTATGAGCTGCACCCATTCAACTAGGATGAAAGAAACTCTAGGTTAAGTGTAGGGGCCCTGTTTTGCATGATTGGGGGTGAAATCCTGATCTCACTGAAATCAATGGGAGTTTCATCATTGACTTCAGTGGGGCCAGGATTTCATCTCAGGTATTTGGAGTACACAAGGAATGCAGGACCAGGCCCTTCTGCTTTGTCAAAGACAATGATGAAACATTTCCATGTTGTGAAGACTCCTGTGCATTTTTTGCTCAGGTAGTGTCTTCAACTGAAATGTCAAGATGTGGACAAGAAAAGGTGGAAGTTAATAAACCATCTCACATTTTGGGTGCTGGTGGTGTGGCTGCTCTCTTACAATTTCCTTCCTGTACAAGTAACGATCACTACTTTTAGACCAACTTGCCTGCTAGAAAAACATTTATGCTTGGAAACAGTTTGCAGCTTCTGAACACCCCCCACCACCACAACCACTATGTTAAAAAACTTACCTGGTAATAGACTACTCTGTAAATTAAGTAAGAAGATAACACATTTCATGGATCTGAATAGCACTTCACATTAATAAGAAGCAGCCACAAATAGTCTATAATTATCTCAGCTCAAAGATAGCCAAGAACAAGCAACTAGAAGGATCAATTTTTCAGTGATCAGTTATTTACAAAGCCTAGAACAATTTGAGAAAATCCTGTACAGCTCTAATACAATTGGGGTCCTTGTCATGACTGGGGTGTTAGATGCCACCACAACAAAAAAAAAAAGTAGTAGTAGTAATTAATATTAAAGTGTCATGTTCCTAGATAAATTATAATATCCATACACCAAGCGATCTGAGCTTTAACATTATTTATTTAATATTATCAGTATCTGTTTCCTTTTAATTTTTATTTACATTTCAGCTTGGTAAAATGTATTTGGAGGTAACACTTCCTTTTAACATGATTATTATTAGCTTAATCATTACACAGCAAAAGAGGTATAGTCCTACAATTTGTGTCTCCAATTAAGCTATTTATGTACAGTATCCTCTGTGATTCCAAGCAGAGCAGGGACACTTGTGTATTGCTCACAAGCTTTTGTCATATAGTAAAAAGAATGTGCCCAAGATTACTATTTAAATAGAACTAGCCTAACAGGCCTGTATTTCCTATTAATAAAATAAGGATGTCCAAAATACAATTAAAAGGAACAAATGCAGCTCATGGTGACCCCACCTTCTCCCTTTTATGCAGACTGAGGACAATGTTTGGTCTTATGAAGAATTTTATTGCTAATCAATTCAAGCAACCAACAAATTGTATGAATCTAATCACAAAAATTGATGTACAACCAAAGATTTTGGCTGGGACTATTTATTTTTAATAAAAAACAAAGGCCATATGCAAATAAGATTGGGCCCTGGGCTCCTGACAAGCTGCTAATGTGACTGAATGTCTTTTCAGGCATCAGGTGGAAGTCATCTAAGTATCTTAGAACCCAAGCCTGCTCCATTGAAGTCAATGTGTGTCTTGCCATGCTCTTCAAAGGGACCAGGGTTGAGCATGTATTTGCGTACAATGTAAACTATATACTAAAATAGCATCAGAGCTGCAAATATCTTTGAACTTGATAAAGCCTAAACCTCACACACCTAGATTTT
Organism: Emydura macquarii macquarii; assembly: GCF_026122565.2. Taxonomy (NCBI): domain Eukaryota; kingdom Metazoa; phylum Chordata; order Testudines; family Chelidae; genus Emydura; species Emydura macquarii. The sequence continues at coordinate 443,648 of NW_027132618.1, read as the reverse complement.
GTAATGGCAGAAAGTCAAAGCCTACAGCCCCTATTCAGACCATAGTTATAATAAGCTGCCATTGAAGGCAATGGACCTTATTCTCATCACATTGGATTTATACAGGTGTAACTCCACTAATTTTTCCAGTAGGCTTAATTCTGCTTTCATTTCTACTGGGATAAATTGGGATAACTCCACTGAAGTCAATGGAGTTGCACTGGTGTAAATGAGAGAAGCCAGCTCAATAAGTCTTTTAGCCTTATTGCTTTATGGTAATGCTGATGCAATTTGTTACAGTACTTACAAAGCAAATGCAGTAACTGTACTAGAAAATTTGTTTTACATAGAATCACTTGGTTCAGATTCCGATACTATTACTCAAGATGAATCACACATTGAAGACAATCGGATTACTCATGGGTAAGGTACTACTCAACACAAGTAAGGATATCAGAATCTGGGTCTTGAGGAAAAAACTTACTCATATCATGTCTTCTCTAAAAAGATAAGCTGACATGAGTTATGTTGGCATAAACCTGCCGTGGTTGGTATATTGCTCATGCATGTGTATGGTTGGGTCCTTGTGTCAGCGCTGCATTTATTCATTATGAGTCATTGTGTCAATTCACAGTGAGGTGCAGGGATAGATATATCATGGTGCAAGTGGTGGCCGTCCGTGCCTAGGGTAGCCATCTGAAATAGCAAGGTCAGGGCAGGCTGCAAAAGGAGACCAGATTCTCCCAGCACTGGTGGGTGACACTGAAGTCAGACTTTCCAACCAGCCACAAACTGCTTCTGATTCCCCACACCAGTTATCAAGAAGCCAATATACAAATATACACAGCCCCCTTTACTGCATTTTAGTCTCCGGCTCCCAATCAGCCACTAGGTCCAGTAAAGAGACCAGGTATTTAAAACTCTATGCTCTTTACCCAAAAGGTTTCTCCTGACCCCAAAGGGTCAGCCACAGTACCAGATCAATATAAGTTTAGATCTTACCCAAAATACCACACTGCCAGCCAATCCTTTAGTAACTAAAGATTTATTATAAAAAGAAAGAAACAAACTGTAAGAGAAATGTTAAAGGATTAAAGCAATCAGATACATACAAATGATTTGAAAGTCCATATATATCAGGTTTCTAGGAGAATTGTGGAATTAGCAGGCTTGTATAGTTCCTCTGGTATACATCCAGTACCTGGATGGGTCTCAGTCCTTTGTTTCACAGCTTCAGTCGTAGATGAGTTGATCCAGAGGTAGATAGGTGGCTGAAGGACAGACTAAAACTGGTGACTGAAGACAAAATGGATCCCGGGCCTCTGCCTTTTATGTCCTCTGGCCCTTGCCATGCTGCTTGTGGAATTTCACAGGAACCAAAATGGAGTCCACAATCACATGAGCAAGTCCTGGTGACTCATCAGGTATATCTTTGGTGTCTCCCCCTGGGCCCGTTGCACCTGTGAATCTCTTAATGGGCCATTAAGCAGACTATCCCTGCAGCCATCCTGCCTGGGGCGTTACCCAGACACAGCACAATTTGAAATACAAATACAAACCATATCCATAACTTCCATTACACATATAACACATGAACATAAATATTATCATCTTATTTAGCACATTATGGCCTTTCTAATAGTACCTGACATGGCATATCTCATATGATCCACACCCCATAATTTTTGCACCTTTTTTAATATCCCACAAATCTGTGTGGGACTATTCAGTGTCTGCCATCTCTGAAAGAAGCATGAAGCATGCACAGCGCTATACTATTCTCATGGATGTTTCAAATACAGGACATACGATTCTCCGGTATTATCAGAACTGTAGGAAGAAACAAAACAATGGGACATGACCATTTCTTTGAGGGCTGATTGTTGAACAACATAGCAAAAAATAATTCAAGGCTGTTGGTGGCATTCACAGTAAAGCTTCAGATGGAGGAGCACTGCTTCTGGGCTGATAAACAAGCACTGAGTAGTGGGGTCGCGTCATGACAAGCTGTTGCTGCAGAATTTTCAAATGCAAAAAGCCACATTCCTGAGTCTGTGTGCAGAGCTTGCCCCAGTCCTCTAGCTCATTGACATCAGAATGATAGCTGCATCGATAATTCAGATGTGAACGGTGATCACACTCTGAAAGCTTGCAACACTGGATTGCTACCGGTCAGTGGGAAATCATTTTGGGAGTTGGAAAATCCATAGGTAGGGCAGTTGTCGTGCAATTTTGTTGGGCCATTAATTGTGTCTTGCTACACAGGACCGGGGCTCTTGGCAATGTGCATGTATGTCATAGTGGATGGATTTGCAGCAAGGGGTTCCCAAACTCTGGTGGGGTGACAGATAGTATGCACATTCCTAATTTGATGCTAGCCAACTTTGCTACAGAGTACATCAACAGAAGGGGCTATTGTTCTATGTTTACGTAAGCCTTGGTGGATCACCAGGGATGCTTATCAATATCAATATGCACTGGTCTGGAAAGGTACATGATTCTTGCATCGTTAAGAACACAGGACTGTTTGGAAAGCTGCAACAAAGGAATTTATTTCTTGACCAGTGGATTACGATTGGCAATGTTGAAATGCCAATAGTGATTCTCGGGGACCCAGTTTACCCTTTTGCTTCCCTGATACATAAAGCTGTATATCAGCCACCTCAGCAAAACCAAGGAAAGATTCAACTACTGGCTCAGCAGGTGCAGAGTGTCTGTTGAATGTGCTTTAGATTTGTTCTCAGTGCGAAAAATATCTCAATGGCTATAGCTGCCTCTTGTTTCCTTTGTAATCTTGGCGAGGCAAAGGGGGAAATGTTGCTGCTGGGGTGGTAGGGGAGCGGCTGTCCACTGAGTTTTACAAGCCAAACACAAGGGCTATTAGAAGAGCTCAATGTAGAGCTATACAGCTCAGAGAGGCCTTGAACAAGCACTTTAACAGTCAACCACAGTAATGTGGTGTGGTGGACTGTGCTCTGCCTAATCCTGAAATTTTAGGGCCTGTTAGGAATTGTATAGTGCTTGGTGTACATAAATACATATAATACTGTATCTTTTAATGAACATATGAATGATTCTGGTTTACTGTGCAGTTATAATTGTTACACTGTCTTTCAGTGAACATATGAATTACGCGGTGCTTGCTGCACAGTTACACGTACAAGTAGGTGTCCTCTTGAACCGCTGAATTCTGTGGTGCTGTACACTTACAGGTACTCGGTGCTTTGACTACTGCAATCCTTCCTACTGTATGTGTGGAGAACTAATACAGATTAATTTATTTTCAAAAAACAGAATTTTATTGACTAACAAAAGTGGAGGGGAACAATGTGCGAATAAAAAAGGACAATACAATAGAAGCTTCCAACATAATTGAACAGAGCAGAACTTTACATTTAGAATGGCAGCAAACAGTTCTTTCCATTGCTGAGCAGAAGTGCCGTCCATTTTGGCCACACGTATGCCAGCATGAAGTGGTAGGGATGCAACCCATGGTGCCAAGGGGATGTAGGGAGCTGCTCCCATGGAGTTCTCCCAGACTACAAGAGTGGCAATTCCATGACTGTTGGAGCTGTAAGTCAACTAGAGTCTGCAGCATTTGTGTCTGCTGCCAGAAAAGCCCCATTATGTCTTGGTACATCTCACTCTCCTTTTTTTGACGGGATTCTTGAATCTTTCACAATTTTCTCCTGTCCTCCCCATCCCTCTCCATACCATCTGCCATGTTGGCCTGCCAGACGCTTTGTTCACAGCCTGATGCAGCACAGGCTTGCAGGATCTCACTGAACATATCATCCCTTGCGCTCTTTTTTTTCCTCCTCCACATAAGGGCCAGGTGTTCCACGGGCATGGCGGGGGCACCTGTCAAGGCTGCAAGGCAGCAGCGACAGTTAAAACAGACAGATTGGATTGGAAATCCCACTGGATTTACGGTCACAATGGAAAGAGGAAAGCTAAGTTTCAAAACTCCCCTCCCTCACTGCCATAATTTTTTTGACAAGACATGTGTACTGACACTTCAGCTGTAGAGCGCCTCTGCACGGCAATGCTCTCCATCCCCAGCTGTGGTGTGTGTAACCCTCAAGGGACCAAGGGTTGAGAGGAAAGGAACAACAGACCTTTAACATTTTCAGTTGCATGAAACAACTTATTTCCATGACTACAAGTAGAGGGCTATGAACATTGGTACTATTTTCCACAGGCAGCAGTGATTTTAGCTGATATCTCACTCTTGAGGGTCACAAAGGCACCAAACACAACAGCTGCAGGTGTCATGAAGCCACCCGGGCCCTATGCCACTAGCCTGTTTACTATGATGGTGTCAGCTGAACTCATCGCAGCGTGGCATGGGAAAGTGTCCTCCCCTCGAGGAAGAAATAAGGCCGCCATCTCTAGAAACCTTCAGGAGTGGACTGCAGAGTATTTCCATGAATGTTTAATTGAGATCTCTCAGGAGGATACAAGGGACATCCCTATGTATATCAACAAACTGCTCCGCATGTCCCCTTCTCCCTTGCCTAATCCTACAGGTGTATGAAAACAACTCTACCTCAGCTTGTTGTACTGCAACCTTTTCTCCTACAGGTCAAACAATGAAAAGTCGATACATGTCTTTGGGAACCTGGGATGGCCCAGGCACCATCTTTACATTTTAAACATTACAATGGGAAAATACATGCTCACACTTGCCTGAGTTTCCTTTCCCTGCATCGGTCTCTTCCATGATTGGCTGGTGGTACTGGCAAGACTGTGGTGGAGTCTCAAACAGGTCTGGGTCATCACATAATTCACATCTTCCCGCTCTTCCTCCTCTTCTTCATCACTCTTCATGGCCAGGGTCTGTGACTTGGGCTCCTTGGAGGTAGCTGCGGTGGTCTGAGGGGTGCTGGTGGAGACTCTGCCAAGCATGGCATGCAGCTCATTGTAAAAGTGGCGGGTCTGTGACTTGGCATCAGACCAGCCGTTGGTCTCCCTGGCCTTGTGGTATGCCCCCCACAGTTCCTTCACTCTCCCAAGGCATCTTTTTGTAGATGTCCACATTTCTATGATGGTGCGGTAGCTGTGCCTGAATAGCTCTTTCTCCCCACAGGCCCAGGAGATCCAATATCTCCTGTCTACTCCAGGCAGGAGCATTTCTGGAGCATGTAACTGGCATGGCTGGTTGGGCACTTGTGCATTGCAAGGGAGAGCTGTTAGGGTGTTCACCAAGCTGGGCAATCAGGGAAAGGCATTTTAAAAATGTGCCGAGTTTTTCAAAGCTGGGGGAAGGGGGTGTGTGGCTTCTGGTCTCCGTGACTCCTGGACAGTGGAGTTCACAATTGTGACCAGAGCAGTCAGCATCAGGCATTGTGGGACAGTTGCTAGAGGATGGTAGGGTTGACATAAGTCATGCAGTGTCTACAGTTGCACTGCATCGACCGTGGCACATCAACCACCACTCAATGCTGTCCAGGAAAGTGGTGTTACTGCATCACGGTAATGGGGCGTACTGGGAGACAAATCTGAGTGTAGACTACCGAACTTTGTAGTGTAGACCAGGCCCCAGGATAGTGTTTTAAAACAACCTCATAGGTGGAGCTAGACATATCACATTTGATGAGTAACGTGCTGTTTGTAGCAGGGTGGTTTAGGATATGAGTAACTGGATAGCAAGAAGTCTTAATATAACGATAAGCCAGTAGTGTATTAAAGTATTGGGTGATGTTTGGAGCTCCATACCTGGCACTTAGCAAGACATTTATTTTAATTATAAGTATTAAAATATTGTTCTGATTTTATTATTTGTATTGCAGTAGCACCTAGGCGCCCTAGTGGTGAATCAGGACCCCATTGTGCTCGGTGCTGTACAAACACTGAACAAAATGAAAGTCCCTGTGCCAAAGAGCTGACCGTCCAAGTAATGACTAAGAAAGCAAACATTTCAAAGTAAATTTCTGAATGGGCTGCTGAAAGTTTGATATAAAATGTTGACACTTTCTATTAATTACAAAAGTATTTGAAATTCTGTGGCATTCCTCCTTAAAGAATTTATTTAAATTCCCTTTGCTCTCATATTTAAGACTTTAAAACATGTCAAGCTGTTTGCTTTTTTAAAAAAAGTTGTTTTGATTCACCATGTGAAATAAAAATATTAAGCACAATGCTACAGCCCTTTCTCATTTAAAGTAAGTTTCAGAATGTCTAGGGAACACTGTCTGATACCTCAAAAGGTACAGATCAAATTTTCCATGATAGGAGTGCAGGCCACCTCATAGGCACACATCAGAAAAGAGAGGTCTGGCTCTTCATTTTCTTGATTTCAACAAAATTGTATTCCCTGCAACATACCTAAGTGCACATTCTGAGTGAGCTGACCTGGAACGTGGCAATGAGAACTCTAATGCTGGACTAAAAAAATAATTGATGAGGAAGTGAGAAGTCGGTGGGTGCGTGTATGGGGTGGTGGTAAATCAATAACACTGTTCCTATTAACTTAGTTTGAAAAAATTGTCTTGTGGCAAGTCTAGAAAGATGTTTGAAGTCAAATGGGTAGGGCAAGGGGGCGCTGAAGATTAATTCTTATATTCTTATTACAGGATGGAAGTGAAAATTAAATATGGATTTTCCTTTTATATGGAAAGGATTTTGTGTTTTCAGCCTCCAGATCTGTATTATACAATATATAAATCATCTTAAATGTAGTGCCTTTACATCCCTAATGATCCTAAGGTATTTTATAAACTTCAACTAGTACACATAGGGATAATCTTATCCTTCACTAAAATGCAAGCAGCTTGAGAGTGCAAATACCGATTGCAACTATTTAACAAGAGAATGACTTAGGATAAGAGAAGAATTCTTACATCCATTTAGAACTACAAGGAATGCTGAAGTGGGCAGGATGTAATACCTTAAATTTGAATTTATGTAGGACACCTGATTTATACACTTACTCTTCTGAAAAGCCCAGAGAGTTTAAGGACTGACAAATGATTAGTGATCTAATGACCCAAAGTCTTTTATATCTCATCCAAACGTCTTTTGTTTCAATTTTAGAAAATGAAGTTCTGATGCTTGAAAATTCAGAAAGACAGATGTCATGGCTGCAAAACAGTATTTCTTTATCACAGTTATTTCTAGTTAAATAGTTTTCCAACTGTTTGTGGAAAATAGGACTTTATACCTATGGATTCTTCAGTCACAGCTTCTAAACAAGGGATCAACTCATCTGGAACGAACTTCTGCTCTTGAACATTTTCAGTGGATGGGGGACTTTTCCACTGGTTTTCCAAAAGTGCATTAGGTTCCTCATCTATTGTACTGAAAGTGTTGCTCTGTCCACTTCTACTGCTGTTTAAAATGAGGTTAATCTTCTCAAGTAAAAACGCATTGCTCCCAGTTCCTTCAGCATTCCACAAAAAAGTAAGAGGACTTGTATAATCTTTTAAGAAAACATTCGTGTCTTGGTTAGAGAGATACGTGTTTGGATCCAGTGTTTCGGACTGTGTTTTGTAAGTATTGCTGAACATGTTTCCCAATGGGCTTCTGCTGGAAACCTGGGGTTGATAGCCATTGTTCTGCTCAGTGCTGACGGTGCTGACAAGCAGCGAGTTTTGTAACATATCCACAGGCTCAGTAGACACTTTTCTGTTTCCTTTTTTGGTGTCTGTGGTCTTGTACTCCTCCTGCAGTGACGTTTCCTGCACTTCTGTAACTACTGGATCTTCATTATCCAAGAACAACTGGGTGGAATTGCTGTTCATTAACTCACTTTTTTCCTGGGGGAAAAAAATGAACAAATAGACAATATTTTGTAAATGGTAGAAATGTCACTGCTGTTTCTTAAGAAAGAGGCAGGAGGGCAGATTCAAAATCCTACTCCTTTCACCTATCCATACTATTCTCCCTTTCTGTCTCCTTTATTACCATATGTTATCATCATTTAACCACCTTCTGCAAAGTGAACTAGAGGGAAGAAGGAAGGGTGATGTAAAGGGAGCAGGTGAGTGTGCCTAACACTTGTCCACACACTTCAGGGCCTGTCTTGATTGTAGTGCTATTATTTAACGTTTAGGTTGCGTTCCATAGCCATCCCAGAACTGTGTTTGCTGTGGAATTATAGTGAGTTGTGACCCCATAACCACAGCATAACCTGTTCTAGCTAGATAATAGATTCCAAGGCCAGAAGGGATCGTTGTCAAAATCTAATCTGACCTCCCGTATAACACAGGCCAAAGGACTTCCTTGAATTAATTCCTGTTTGAACCAGACCATATCTATCAGACAGAGATTTTTCTCACTTTGGCTGTATTAATTTGTCATGACTTTTGCATATGGAGTGAAATTTGGTCTGTATAGAAAAATGAAAACAATTGGGATGTTGTTTTGAGTAGTTACCTGGAATGACTTTACCACATTACTGTTTTCCACATTAGGAAAATCTTCAATTAGCCATTTTGGTGTCCATGACACAAGTACTGTGCTAACTCTTTAAAAAAAAAAAAAAAAAGTTAGTGTATCATGTTATTCACTTAGCAGGATGAAATTCACCCCATGGACAGAATGTCAATATGAGACCTATGCACCACTTATGTCTCAATTCAGTGGCATATAGGCCGTGTGTTGGCCCTCTGCACAGTGGAGACATTCACCCTAAGAGTATTAAATGCTCATTTACTTACAGTAATGTGATATAAATAATGGTGTGCTGCAAATTCTCAAAACTTCTTTGAAAATTGAGCTCCATTTTCATTGTAAATATAGAGTTGAAACCTCCTGGCAAATTTCCCTTGATTTCAATTTAAGTGACCCATTGAGCACCCATTCTCAGTCAGAGTTCCCATAAAGTCTGAGAAAGGTAAAGGCTGAATAGGGCTCTTTGGAAACAGGGAAGTAACTTGGAAGATGCACACAAGTGAGTCAGGGCTTAAGCTGAAAGCCCTCCATATGTAGAATTCCCAGGGAAACCATGGAGAGCGCCCTTTACAGATTACTTGTGGGACTGGGCCCAGAGTACATGGGAAACGTGGGATTCAAGCTATCACTGTGAATCAGTTTGACGATAACAGACAGACTGAGCCTAAGGGACGGGCTAGATTGAGTCAGGCTTCATCCCTGGGAAAGGGACAGGGTCTAGAAATTGCATAAGGCTTATTCTGGTCTCATGCTTGGTGGATGCTACTGAAGCTGTGTAGCCTCCAAGGTTATGGTGCTTCCATGAATCAGCAACCATGGAAGCCATTTTAGGCTGGCCCAACCAAGCCCTTGTGCAAAATGCATAGGTTGAAGTTACAGTGTTGCCGGCTGACAAACTGGAAAAAAACGATGTATGTTAAGAGGAAAAGGATGCATATGTTTCCTGATCTGATGAGCTTAATTTAGGCAAATGGTGTGTGGAGTTCAAGTGTGGAGTTGAAACTTGACTTGCTGCATCGCTACGTCAATGGGAGAGAGCTCTCCCACCGGCATAATTAAACCATCTCCCGCTGACATAGTGTTGTCCACACTGGCACATCTGCCAATGACACTTAGGTCAGTCAGGGGCGTGTTTTTTGTCACACCCCTGACTGACAAAAGGGCTAGTGTTGACAGCCTTACAATGGAAGATGCTCTGTGACCTGCACAAATGAAAACTAGTTAAAAAAACTTTAATTGAGCCAAGCTTCCATTGATTCCACTGTGTGGGACAGTGTTCTTGAGAGAGTAGGGAATCTCTGATTTCAATTACAGTAGAGTCTGTAGCGTTACAAACTGGCCGGTCACCCTGCCCACACCTTCCTTTGGAACCGGAAACACACAATCAGGTGGCACCAGCAGAAACAAACCCCACAAAAAAGCAAATACAGTACAGTACAGTACATTTAACTACTAAAATTAAAAAGGGAAAGTTTAAAAAAAGATTTGACAAGGTAAGGAAACTGTTTCTGTGCTTGTTTCATTTAAATGAAGATGATTAAAAACAGTATTTTTCTTCTGAATAGTAAAGTTTCGAAGTTGTATTGTCAATGTTCAGTTGTAAACTTGTGAAAGAACCACCATAACGTTTTGTTCAGAGTTACGAACAACCTTCATGCCTGAGGTGTTTGTAACTCTGACGTTCTATTGTATTTGATCTTTTAAAAATGTATTATTAAAGCAGGAATGGAAACTACTGCTTAAATAGCCAAATTCTATCAAAATCCCACATTAGGAGATTTAGAATCAGGAAGAGATGAGGGGAGAGGGGCAGCAGAAATGATAATCAGAACACTTAAAATATTTTACAAAGACTTCCTGACATCCAATTCACCAGCGATACAGCATCAAATGTATTCTATCCCCTGCTCCTTCCCTCTGAACCATGGACTTCACGGAACAATGGGCATGTTATTTGTGACTTATACATTTGAATATCAACATCTGAATCTTGTGCTTCACTACGTAAGATTTTGATATCTAGGAATCCATCCATTGCTGAATCAGCTACACATGTGTAGGAAACTTAAATTAAATTCTGTGGTTCTTGGGCAAGCAGACTCCTGTAGCATAGTGCTGTCCTTTGGACCATGCAGGTATCTAACACAAAGTATGCTGGAGAGAAACATGTAGACAGATGGTGTTTAGGGATTCCCTGAACCAGACACTAAGGGTATGTCTATACTGACGGTGGCAAAGTCGCCACCGTCAGATCGACCGAACTGGATCGACTGAGCAGTCAGTGAAGACCCGCTCAGTCGATACAGAAGTCGACACAGTAAAACCACCCCCTCAAGTGGCGCACTGCAGTGAAGACACCGCGCAAAAAGGAAGCACAGCAGTTGACGGGAGTTACGCAAGCTACTCTGTGTAGCTTGCGTAATTCCCATCGACTGCTACCGAATCGCCCGGTAAGTGTAGACCAGGGCACAATCAGGTTTAATCTAGTCTGTTCTTGATATACCTGTTAAATAAAAGCATTTACAGTAGAAGCTCAGAGCTATGAACTCCTCGGGAATGGCAGTTGTTCGTAACTCTGAAATGTTTGTAACTCTGAACAAAACGTTATGGCTGTTCTTTTAGAAGCTTACAACTGAACATTGACCTAATACAGCTTTGAAACTTTACTACATGGAAGAAAAATACTGCTTTTAACCATCTTCATCTAAATGAAAGAAGCACAGAAAGTTTCCTTACCCTTTTTCAGTGGTTTACATTTAACACAGTACTGTACTGTAGTTACTTCTTTTTTTTTTTTTGCTCTCTGCTGCTGCCTGCATACTTCCGGTTCCAAAGGAAGTGTGTGATTGACTGGTCAGTTCGTAACTCTGAGGTTCAACTGTATATGCCAATATGAGACTAAATGGAATTTGGGTTTGAATCAATCTTTTTTTCTCTTATGTCTATATTATGAAATAACCTTTGTTCTCTAAATATGGGCTTTACAGAGGAATGGTCATGTTATTTGGTGTTGTGATTGTCTGCCTTACTGTTTAAAAAAAAATAGGACATCTTTTGGTAACATATGATTATGAATGGGAAAAGTTAACCTTGGTAACAGGAGTCTGTACAAAACTGGATCAATTTCTATAATTAATTCTAGGGTTTTCTGAGAAAGAAGGATATTCTGGAGACTAAGGGGAAAAAACAGAAAAGAAAGCAGTACCTTTTTCTAAATGATTTTTTAAATATCAAAGTTAAGGAAACAATTGATAGTAGGATTGCACCAGTGCCTATTCCCAAAAAAACTCCACCGTCATTATCTGAAAAGGGAGGGGGAAAAAGAGAATTAAACACATATCTTAGGGAAGAATTTTTTTCTAGGCCCCAAATCTGCAAACACATATGTGGGTGGCTCTGTGTGAGTATGCTGAACTCAATGGGATTATTAACGTTAGTGTTTGCAGGATTGAGGCCTTAATTTGTAAACTAAAGAAGACAACATTTTTCCAGAGCTGAAGCTTGCAAAGGCTGAAGAAATCTTTCTTCCTTTAAGAAATGTTCTTGGCCCAGGTCCTTAGCTGACATATATCTGCACAGCTCCACTAAAGTCAATGGAGCTTCGGTGACTAATCAGTTGAAAATTTGGGGTGAAATACACAAAATACAATATTTAGTGCTTGATGTGGCCCATTGTTTAAAAATTGCAAAGCAAGGTAGATGAACGTGCACTGCTGTCCTAATTGTATTTTCCCTGTGCACCCCAGGCTCTCACTGTCTTCAGTGAGCGCCGGGTCAGGTGCTAGAGGAGCAGCACACTTTTTACACCGTATACTTCTGTACATTTGCTGCTGTGATCTGCCTGTGAGAATCTAGCTGTGGAAGGGAGTTTCCAGGCAAGTACTTCTGAGAAATATGGCCATTGTGTTTAACCATTACCTGCCCATAGAAACAAATGTTTACACTCCTTTTTAAATTGATCTTTTGTTTGGTTCTGGCTGCCTGATTCTGAACAAGCATCACAGGAGTAGCTTTATTGGTTACAACAAACCAGAAAAGTAACTGAGGTTAGCGTTACATGAGAAATTAACAAGTCTTTGGTTCAAATAGCCGAGTCAAAATAGCTCAGCCAACATATCTATCAGAATGATCAGGAAATGCTATCTTTTGTCTCAGTTTCTCATACCCTAGCTGTTGTCACATACATTTAATTTTAGGGTCTTAACAAACAAAAAGTCCTAAAGCATAATTGTTGCAATAGCACAGTATATATGACCTACTAGTATTATGCCCTAGACTAACCAATATGTGGTGTTTGCTTTATAGGATTGCAGCATTCTTTTACTGGTGAAAGGGTATGGTTTTGGCTGGCCATGTCTCCAGTGACAAATCAAAGTGTTACTAAATTTTCACTTCTCTGTTATCACATCACTAAACTGCCGTCCCTCTCACAGTCTCTGATATGCTATCGGTAGCACATAGTACAGCTAAAAACCACCCACTTCTGGTCAAGTAGAAACTCTCGCTTACCAAGTCTGAAATACTATCTTCTTACCATAGGAAATCTCCCCTGTAGCTGTGGAGACGATTACAGGATCCGTATAAATGCTTGCGTTTGGGAGCTGTTTCACTAAAATAAGTTAATGAGAGAGAGAGAGAGAGAAAACAGTGTTTGTGGTGGTAACCTTACAGAATGTGCCTCCTTTAAAAATTGGGACCTACGTGCCTAAGTCTCTTGAAATGACACTTATGCTCCCAAGACACGTAGGTGCTTTTTGAAAATTTTACCCCACTTCTCTACTGAGGAAAAAGAATAGAGCTGTTTCACTCAAGCCTCAAGGCAGCTATTTGCCTTGGTGCCCAAGCAATTCACTATTGATTTGATAGACCTGTCTGGAATTTAGACACAGTTACAGAATGCCAATAGTTATCCATCTCAACTTCCCCACTCCTAACGGCAGGGATTCTTGAGATTTCGTTTACCAATGCTGATTGCCAGTAGCTCAGCTGCCAAACATCTTTGAGTGCTTTTAACAGAGCCTGTTTGGATAGTTTTTAAATGGTAACAGAGATAAACTCCTATGCCAATTTGCACTCTCCTGTGATGGGATCCCATCAGAGATATTTAATTAGCTGTTCCTCAAAAAGCATGGATTTTGATGGCCAAGACCACAGACCTTTATGGCAAACTGGAATATACAACTTGCCTTTATTTAACCCCCCCCCCCCACCTATTTAGAGTCAGAGAGACCCATATTCTTATTTTTTTTAGGACTCCATAATTTGGATTCTGTTATCTCAGGGGATGGAGAATTCTCCAACCCACTCATCATTTCTCCCTGCAGTCCAAGTGTCTGCAAAGAAGAATGCTGCAGCCATGCCTGAATTTCTTTTGAATCTCTTTTGCTATCATTCATTTTGACTGGCTAGAGGCAGAGGGATGGCCAGTGACTGTGAGTAGCTTCCATGAAGAGAAGCACGTTTTTACTGACCAAAGTCACTAGCATGTTTTTTTTATTTTGTTTTATTGTTGCAATTCCCTTGGTATCTCCATTTTCCTCACCCAATAGGAGGTGTCTTTGAGAATACAGAAAATCTCTTTCTTTCATTTTCAAAGTCACATTCCATGCTTCTCACTTCGTTTTCAAAGTTACATTCAAACTCCGTGCCCCTAGACCTGGCAGTTCAGGCAGGCAAGTCCAGTGCTGCTACTTTATTTTGAAAGATTGTTTAAAACTAACAAAAGAGTTTACATATACAATGTATCCCTTATTTTTTTTAAAAAGATACAGTAAAGGTCCAAAGCTTTACATCTTAGAATATCTTACAACAGGACAATATCATAGCACTATGTCTTATAATAAAACACTGTAAGAAGCAGAGTTGAATGACACTGAGCTTTGAGCCATTGCTACAGTGTAATGCAGTATTTTTTATAAAGGAAAAAATATATTGTTAGTTTACACCTGAACATGTAATGTGCTTAGCCTTGATTTCGAGAACAGCCAATCCTGCTTATGATAAACATCATTACAAGATATATTGAATTGCAAACATATGTTTGAAATACCATTTTAATACTGATTGAATACAAATGAGTCATCCCTGTGGACAATTACAGGCCATGCATTGTATAATTCACTCTGTTCTTTGGTTGCTCTGTAGTTCCAGGCACTGCTACAATACAGGTAGTTATAACAATAATAATGGTCGTATCTAGAGCAAAATCACTTTTGCTATGTCATTGAGCACCACCTAACCATAATTATTTTATCTTTAGATTTGTGCTTTGAGTTAAGAACATGATCGTCACCTGATGTAATTCGTTGGCCTATGTGAAAAGCCATTATATGAAGTTAAATGTTGTCTGGATGACTTGCTCTTGAATTGTCAAATGATTTTCACAGTATATCAGTTGTAAAAGTTGGAGAATTATGGGGGGAAGAGTTGTGGGTGTGAAACAAGATCTATATATTAAAATATATTTGGCTGATATCAGTAGGTTGAGACAGAATTACTATCTTCTACATGGAATGCTGCCATCGTGTGGCTCTCTTGGAACTTGCAAATTATAAAAAATATATTTGCATCATGGATGTTAATTAGAGCTAGTTGAATCTTTTATTGCAAATAGGCCAACGTGCTCAGATAAGCTTTATTCTGTTCACGACCCAGTCCTGATTTCTAAGAATGTATTTGGTTTTTGCAAGCGTTCATTGAAGAGTTTAAGCAAACTGATTTCCGCGAAGTATTTCTTTCAACTATGTCTTTAACTATTTGTGATTCATGGTATGTGTGATTGGATGACAAGAATAGCAGATAATGTGCTCTGGAATGAATTTTCATAGATTGATACATTTTAAGGCCAGAAGGGACCATTATGATCATCAGTCTGACCTCCGGCATATCAAAAGCTGTAGACTTTCACCAAGTAATTTCTGAATCAAGCCCATTAACTTGTTTCATATGAATTCGGGCTAAAATGTGTGAAACGTTTGGGATTCACAAACATTTGCATGAATAAACCAGTAATTGTCCAAATATTCTCAAACTACAAATAATGGGAACCCACACAACACAAACTCTTACAGCAGGTGAGGCGAAATGAAGACTATTCTCTTCTATTTTATTCTAGTATGGTGGTAAGAGAACCTGTATAGAATAGAATACTTGTGACGGGGTATTCAAACCCCACACTGATAAGGAAGGGGTTAAGCTATTGCTTTGGGCCCAGGAGGCTCCACCCTGCCACACCTGCAGTAAAGCATGCATGGCTTGAAGGAGGAGCTTGAAAAGGAAACAAGAGGCCAGCTCAGAAGGAGAGTACACAGTGGAGATGAACTGATCTACTCTGAGCTCCTGGGAAGGAGCACTGCAAGAGGTCCTGCCGCCTGAGGCTCTGGTTGTAGAAACATGGCTAAACCCATCGGGGAGAGCCTTGCGACAGTGAGAAGGACTGAGACTTTACCTTTGCTTTCAGCTATTTGATGTTTATTGCTTTACCCATTGGGAAAGAGAGGACTGGAAAGGAAGCAATCTAGGAGGCAGCAATATGGCACTTTCAGATACAGGACTTCGTTGCTTACTTTTGGGTCCTGGATCTGAACCCAGAGGAGAGGGCATGCCTGGATTCCCCTCCCATCCCCAAGGGTAGGGCAGAAAAGTGTGACCTAGCCACAGGGCCAGGGCATGAGTGGGGCAGACCCCACAGGCCTGGCTGCTATTTTCAGGGGAAGTGCCAGAGGTGATCCTGCTATGCCTGAGCCTGACCACAAGGGAGCACCTCTGCTGAGCACCCACCTGTACAATACTCCTCATCTCTTCATAAAAAAGCTGACGGAGCACCGTTTCCGCTATTCAACTAGTTCTAGTGCCAGTAGGTAAAATTTCCTTTTAAAAATGTCTTGTTTAATCTAGACTGTGATGAAAAAGGAAGACTGCCAAACTCAGAGGCTATAGCTGATTTATTCTTCTTCTCTGGACCATACTCTCCAATTGTTGTATGAGATGAAATATCACAGTGTCACGTGTCACAATATCACGGCTGTGTCAACTACAAAACTATTTCATGTAATCGTCTTGGCACCAGTTTCAATGCACTCTTCGATCTGACCTGACCTTCATGCTGACATTACGGTTTTATAATCAAGGTAAGAACATGACTAATCCACAAAAGAAGAAAAAGTATTCACTTGTTTTTGCCCTAGTGTGAGTCACATCTATATTACCTATTTTCTCAGTGGACTTGAAATAGCTTTTGCATTTTGAATATTTACAAGCTTCCTAAGTCAACTGTTAACAAAGTACAAATCCATTTAGCTAAGTGCTTTAGAGTAATTTAAAAAAATCTCTTGGTTAACTGGGGTTTTGGGTGACTGAGATAAATGATATATTTGTATAATGTATCTAATTTACCCCAGTCATATATGTATATATGCCCAGGGCTTTGTCACCTCAAAGTTGGATCACTCTACTAGGGGACACAGACTTAAATATTCAATAGCTGGAGCAAGTGCAGAATTCAGCAGCCCCGTTATTAAGTGGTATTTCTCATTGCTAGCACATATTTGATTTAACCTATGTGGCTTAAAATCACAATATAAATATAGATATGTTCTAGCTCAACCAGAAGATATGGGCTTGATGCAGGAATTATCAGGTGATACTCTATGGCGTGTGTAATGCAGGAGGTCAGACTAGATACTTAATGGTCCTTTCTGGCCTTAAATCCTATGAATATATTAATTCGTCTGTACCAATAACACACTATACTCAGATCCTGTGGTATTTTCTGTGGTGCAGCAAACATCACCCTAAGCTATGTCTTGTTGAGAATTCAAGATTTAGTGTCTTACTTATACTGATCCTTCCCCTCTAAGGAGTAGATAGAAACTAACCAGGCTATGGATAAATCCTTGTATTCCATTGGAACCCTTTCTGTTGATATAAATAGTATCTAGATCACCACACTGGAGACAATCAATTTGTCTTTGAGGAAGGTCAATGCTGAAGAGACAGTGATAAAATAATTTTGAATATTTACTGGAGGTCGGGCTTGCTTGGTGTAAAACATCGGCAAGACTTCCCCTGAGAAAAATCCTGGCCAGAAACATAGCCAGTTTGTCTTGCGGGCAATGTATGCAGAGCTTCATGTAACACGTCTGAAAGTATTTTCAGAGAAGTGATTTTAAAAATGATGTTATGGCTTTATTAAAAAATAAAATCAATGTTATCCTTGTCTCCAGTTAGGGTACAGTAGCTTTTCTTTCCTGAAGAAAACAGCCAGTGGAATTCTGGTAGCTTCCAAAAGTGTCTCTTCATTGATCCAAAAAATAGATCCAGTTTGCGCTTTGTGGACATTACAGATTGCACGAATCCAGGCCAGGAGAAAACAGGACCCCTTCCCTTTGAGTTAGGTCTGCAAGTATGTGGAGGAGCTGTGTGGGAGGGGAATAGTTGTGTTCCCTCTGGGGTTTACCATATTGTTCTGAAGATCTCTGACTGGCTGGTGGTCTTGTCAAGATGTTGAACAAAACATCTCAATTAGTTTTGTGCATCTGGTTCCCAAGCAGAACAGAGGCTGAACCAATGCTACAGGTCACTCATCCAACAAGGGAAGCAGGGGCATTCAGAATATTGGAGGTTATGTAAAGTTTCATGGAAGTTATGAAAAGTTTCTCTTATTTTCCTATATTTTTCCTGTATTTAGACCACATAGGGCCTGGCCAGCGACCGACACAGCTGCTTCTCCAGGGGAGGTTAGGAAGGGTTACCGCTTTCCCATTTTCTCCCTGTAAAAATGGTCTTTAAATTCCCCCATTGCATGGGCTTTAATTGTCAAATGTGCCCCAAAAGAAGCAATTTCTGTCCTCTTTTGTTACAAAAAGTAAAAATTCTCCCCAGGACCAAATCTGTAGATTCTTATGAAAATTCACAAGCATACCCAGTGTTTGCACCATTTTGCAAAGTGAAAATTGGTTTCCTTGTGCATCAGCTTTAATTATATTGTGTCCCATGAGCTGCAAAACTACATTATACCCACAGAAAGGCAAAGTACAACTGTATTGGCAATGTCCCTGCTAGTGGTGTTCTGGCATCCAAAGGAAAAAAACCTTCTTTTCAATTCCTTCTAAAGTTCTGCTTTTCTCTATATTTCAAGGAAGGCAAGAGAAAATTGAAGGGTTTTAACCATAGTTTATAAAATCAAGTAATTCTACAAAATTGTCAAATCATGGCAAGATCGGGGAGAAGAATGTTTTCCATAAAACTGAACCCTGAAATGTTTTTTCCATCCCAGCCTGCAGTGACTTTACCATAAGAGTACACTTACCTAAATCAGCCAGACTGAGTTGGCCAGAACATGGCTTGCTTATTCCACCTTGATACACGGCATATACTGAAATGTTAATGTGAATTCCTGATTTGATGTCTCCTGAAAAGAATGTTAGTGTTTTATTTAAAATGTCTATGCAAGTTAAAGTTAAAACGGCAGAAAGTTCTAGTGTGATATTTAAAGAAAAGTGAAAAGCGGTATGGTCTGGCTATATGGGAACAGGAGGGAGCTAGAAATGCTTGAATTCTATTCCCATCACTCACACTGACTGTGGCTTGGGGCAAGTTGCTTAACTAGAGCTGGTCAGAACTTTTTATTTTGTAGGTGTGGAAAATTTCAGGTTTATTTGTAGGGAAAATTCAACTACTCAATGATACACCCTGGGCTCTCCTTTTAGAGAGGGGAAGCAATGCATCATGGGAGTCCGTGGCACCATGCATCATGGGAAGATGTAGGCTGGCTGGGAAGCCTGGCCCATAAAGGACGATGGGGACATGAGGCACTGCAGCAGCATGGCCAAAGCTAAATATTTTGGGGTTTTGGCTGAAACATTAACATTTTCAGGTTTTTAATTATTTATGTATTTATATATTACTGACAAAAATAACATTTTCTTGGAAACCAGGGACTTTTCAGAAAACATTCTGTTTAGTTGAAAACCCAATTTTCCATCAAAAAACTGTCTAAACAGAAATTTTCTGAGTATCCCTGAACTTAACCTCTCTCTGTTTCCCCATCTTCAAAGGAAAAGCACTCATTAACATTGCAGTGAAGATTAATTAGTTAACCTCTGTAAAGTGCTTTGAAGATGAAAAGCCCTATGGATACCTTGACACCAGCGTGACTGGTGGTTTTAAAAAATGCCTAGAAAAAAGATGTATTATTAAAAACTTCAGAAGAAAATTTGCAGTTTAATACAGACTGCATATAACTAACTTACGTATGACAGATCTGGTCTTATACATAAAATTGGAGAAGACCGAGTTGTGAGAGAATTTGGATGTCAAACTTTTTACCAGTAATAATAACTAGAGTCCCAAAACTCCTGAACCTGCATTGCTGAAGATTTAGCACAATTAGTGCATATGTGCTGTAGCAAATTTTATAATCTCCATGGTGATGTATGGATTGTCAGATGGAAGAATTAATTGTGTGTCAATTACAGTGAGGCTCTGTTTTCTGCACTGTACGTGCCCTGAAAAGACTCTATTCATTAATACTTATGGAAGGGATTTGAGTTTCATATTCATTTACACATTAATTGTGGTGTAACATGACATCTAATGAGAAGGTGATTACAAAAATGTGTTCATTTTCTTTTTATTATACAATCTTCTTTATTGTGATGAATGCAGCTACCAGTTTTCACTTGAATTTGGTTTCTCACATTTTCCTCATAATGTATCAGTATAGTATCTTTTTTCCAACTAATATGGTTCACTGGCATCTCATACTAAGCTAAATTGCTACACTGCTCATCAAACAGATCTCACTATGTGCAATTCACCAAGACCATACCAACTGATTTTAGCGGAGAACAAATGCCAGTGGTCACATGGAAACGTGGAGACCAGGAACACTTTTCTGAAGAGATCTACATTCAACATAATGGAGAGAGAAGGTGGGTGAGGTGATATCTTTTATTGGGCCAACAGAAGTTGGTGAAAGAGACAAGCTTTTGAGCTACACAGAGCTCTTCTGAAACTTGTCTCTTTCACCAACAGAAGTAGGTCCAATAACAGATATTACTTCACCCACCTTGTGTCGCTAATATCCTGGGATCAAGATGGCTACAACAATACTGCAGTCACCATAATAGGGTACACTTCACAATCCTTACTTTGTTGAACTCTCCATCTTAGTGGGAATTCTGTCTGAATAAAGCCTGCAGGTTTTGTCCTCTAGAATTTGAGGAAGATTCAGCACTAATAACCACAGAAAACAATTGCTGCCTAGTATTACTGCCTCCTCTTCTATCCTTTCATTCTTTATAGATACATTTCCATCTGCACCACTCTTTCCTTTCCGTGTATGATCTCACTACTTCCTATAATCTAGCCAATTTCATGTCTTACTGCTCTTTTGTCTTCTCCCTCTTTGTGACTTGGTCCCTTCTTTTGTAGTGTATCCTACATTTAGAACAGCCTCCCAATTAATTTTAACAATGTTCCCTGCCCCAGCCTCTTTCAGATCATGTAACTTTTCCCTCCTACCTATCTGCTACAACCAACCACATGCTTTCCTTTGCCCTATTTGTACTGTTAAAAGTACCAGAGCGCTGGGGCTCAATTTAAATTCACTCACTCTTTTTCTTTTGTTGTATTTTGATCTGCAAAGCCATGTGTACATCAACAGCACTATACACAAAGTAGATAGCAAAAAGACAGTTACCATATCTTACCCTGTATATATGTAAATGTATCCTTGCTGGGGACTTTCTTCCATAAAAAGTCATGTTGCTGATTACGGTGAGCTGCAGAAATCCATTCAACTATGAACCACAGAACTGATCTTCCAATGTATTTAGGCAGTTCCCATTTGACAGAGATTCCTCTCTGGTCATCCTGTCTAATCTGCATGTTGATGGGGGAAAGGAAATCTGCAAACAGAGATAGGAGTGATATGACTAAGTGCACCTGATCCTTTCAGTCATAGGAAGACTTTAAATGGGCCATTCTGCACAGAGAAACTACCTATGCTCGGAAATAGTTTAAGAACTGATCTTGAAATGAGAGCGAGAGAGAGATTTTACAGACATGGACCATTTTATATATTAAAGTCACCCTGTTAAGTTTATCACACCTTTTCTGTGTGAAAATCTGTATCTGTTAGTTTTACAAGAAACACCTATGATTCTTCTAACTGAGAGAGACTTGGGAACAATCTGATTTTTCCACTTTATTTATCTAATGAACTTTCTATTTAGTCATTTTCACTATAATCCCTTTCACTTGCCATTTTTGTGGGACTTTCCCCCATTGCTGAGTGCAAGAAACATTTTAGAAAACAGGAAAATGTGGTTGTAGAAAACCACAGTCATTGGGTTGGGAAATCTGAGGCAGATGTAGACCCTGAAACTACTTCTAATTCCCTGTTGTTGTTGTTGTTGTTGTATCTGGTTTGTTTGTTTTTTTTTTACTAGATGTAAAGATGAAACTGTCCCTTTATTGGAAATGAAAGGGGTTACTTTCACTAAGGCCCTGTATACCTAGCGAAAATGCCCACGTTCTGAAACTGTTTTCAAGACCTGATTAAGCAGCATAGTTGTGTCAGCTGGTACCAGCCAATGCAGACAGCCCAAAACTTATTTTTAAACCTATTGTTGAAAATTGTCAGGGAGGACCATTTGAAATATGTGGCTGCTTATTTGTCTCCAAGGCACAGTCTGGTGTCTTCTGGAGAGCGCTAAGTTCATTTAGAAAAAGGGGAGGGGGGGCAGAATTTCAAGAGGGTTTTCTCCACTATAAAGTAATATACAGAAGATTGTTTTTTCCAGTGCTGACAAAACCGGATTTCAGTTAAAGTTAATGATGTTTGCATAATCTTACCATGAAAATTACTGTGCTCTTGGGTCACTGTTATACTGGCTGGCATGGAACTCCCCTTTGAATTATATGCAGTCACATGGATGGTATGCATTGCTGGGGAAACCAGGACTTTGCATTTGGTTTCTGATGTATTGCATAAGTTAACCATTTCTCCCTGGTTTTCATGGAACACAGTGTATCCCAGAATTCTTCCTTTGGCATCTTTTGGAGCGAGAGGCTGAAAACAATTGAAAATAAATGGCTTTATGTAACAGGGTGTTATTCACTGCCACTGAGGATTACGTTCTTCAATTCACACCATCCCCATGCACAGTGCTCCTCATGACATTGTGACTGAGCCAAGGGGAGTGTGAATTGATGGAGAATCTGAAGGGACTAGAGTGGGGCTCATCAGCTTAGCAAGCAGAATACCCCAGAACAATTTCTGTAAAGGAATAGGCACAAACAAATTTTGTCTTAACTTTTTGCAGGCATGTTATCTTCTTTGTGCTCTTTCTTCCCTTGAACGGATGGGTGGGTTACAGCTTATACAAGGAAAACAGCACTTTTCATTTTTCTTTGAGCTCCCACATAACCAAGATGTGGCGCGCTACCAGCTGAGCCCTAATTCTGCTGGGCACTAGAGTCACAAAAATAAAATCTCTTCCCTCCCCTCCTCTGTGGGCCCAGAATTGTGTAGGGGAGACACCCCACCACTCCACTAAGGGGGTACCAGGATCCAGGGGGTGTCTCTCCTCCCCAGACCACCATGTGGGCTTGGGAGAAAACTGCAAAGAGCAGCCAGCCAGAGAGGCAAAGGCAGCCAAAGCAGGGACCCTTGTCCTTTTGGAGAACTGTCTACAGTTTTGACTGGACTTACTTTGCCCTGCGCTGATTGGCTGCTTGCTCCAACCATCCCCCTCTCCCTTCCTCCCAGGGCGTGCCTACACCGCAATTAGACACCCGTGGCTGGCCCATGTCAGTCAGAGATGCTGGAACTAGCGGTGCTGGGGTTGCTGCCCCGCCCCCTGGCTTGTAGCGGTTTCCATTCTATACAAGGTTGATGGTTTGGTTCGAAGGCTCTCAGCACCCCCACTGTACAAACTGGTCCAGCAGTTGTTAAAACCCCTGATGCCAGCTGACGTGGGCTCATGGGGCTTGGGCTGCGGAATCGGGCTGCGGCCCGGGCCCTAGGACCCTGCACGTCTACGTTGCAACGAAACAGCCCCGCAGCCTGAGCCAGTTGGCTGTGTAGACATACCCATGGTCTCTTCATCCCAGAATCACTCCTCTTACCTTCTCCCATCTCCCTTCCCCATCTGTGTCCCCTCTCCCGTCTACTTAACTGATATCCCCCTGCCAGGAAAGTAGTGGTATTAACATGCTGTTTGTTGCCTTCTTCACAGTATTCACCCTGACGATGTATTCTACCCCTTCCCCCGCTCTGTGTCTGTTTTGTCTATTTAGACTTGTAAACTCTTCAGGACAGGGATCATCCTTTTGTTCAGTGTTTGTACAGCACCAAGCGCAACAGTGTCCTGGCCTATGACTGGGGCTCCTAGATGCTACAGGAATACAAATAATTAATAATAAATAGTTTTTTTAGAATCCCAGGTGGCTTGAAAAAGAAAATGGCACTACCTTTATCAAGACCGTCACTTCTCGGCTACCATTCGTGTAAGCTGGACCCATAAACCTCCACACATCGGGGATTGTAGAAGGTGCTGCATTCAAAAGAAGTACAGTAACTGAATAGGAGAGTTCTGGTATTAATATTTAAATTAACAAGGTAATGGACATGGTTTGGTATGAAACATAGTTCATATTAAAACCAAATGAAATGGTGTAAGCATCTATTTTCAAACCACCCCTTTGGGGGGATTCTGAGACACTGGCTCTGGCAGATAAGTTTTTAATAATAAATAAGAACTGAGTTGCTTTTCATTTAGCTCCTTTAAGACAGCAGGGAGTTTACTGATTATGCCTGGCCTCAGAGACCTGCTGGTACATAGCTCTGCCTACACCAGAGGAAACAACCCAGATCAGTAATGTTGTTATTGCTAATGGTTAGCATTATGAATACTCTGTTATTAGTTTCTTAATCTCTTCATAAGATAAGCCTTTGAGGAAGAATCCCCTCTCTCTTCTTTTGTCACTGGCTGGCAGTTACAGTCAGCCAAGTCAGGCTTGCCTAGGTTCAATCAGGACCAGGCGGTGGGTTTGGGCTTTCCCAGCTGAAGGCCCTCTGCCATTGAGTACTTCTCCCCACAGAAAACTCACCACAGCATGTCTCTGAGTGCCTTTAGGACACCATGCAAGTGTAACTGTGACCCACTGGAGTCCACTCCCTCGTTTGTGTGGCTTTTTGTACTGTCTACCCCGCGCCCCTACTGCCACTTATTTGTTCTGTATGAGTTGGAAATTGTCCTCTTCCATTGGTAGGTAGTTGCTTTGAGAATCCTAGGTTTTCCTCTGGACTATATTAGTGCCTATACAAACATCAGTGCATCTGATGTGATTGACTTTTCAATGGAAGTCTTGTGGTTTGGTTTTATTGTTTGGCACTTATAGATTCTTTGTGATGGGCCCCCAACCAATGGATCATTCATAGAGTTGAAGGTCAAAAGGAACCATTAGATCAGACTGACCTCCTGGGTATCAAAGGCCATATTTCACCCATTTACCATTACACTGAGATAACTTGCCCAATTTCTTGTGTCTGACTAAAGCCTAACTTATGTTTGACTAAAGCATATCTTTCAGAAAGACATACAGTCTTGATCTGAAGACACCAAAAGATGGAGAATTCCCTTGGTAGTTTGTTCTAGTGATTAATCACCATCATAGTTAAAAATTTGTCCCTAATTTCTAATTTGAATTTGTCTGGCTTCAGCTTCTGGCTGTTGGTTCTTGTTCTGCCTTTCTCCACTAAATTAAAGAGCCCTTTAGTATTGGGTATTTTGCCTCATTAAAGCATGTTGCCATCACAAAGTGCTTGTAGAGTGTAATGAAGTCACCTCTCACCCTTTTTGGTTAGCTAAACAGTTTGAGATTCTCCATCCCTTGCATCCTTTCTGTGTCTCTTTTCTGTATCCTCTCTGATTTTTCAACATACTTGTTAAAATGTGGACACCAGAACTGTACACAGTAGTCCAGTACTGGTCTCACCAATGCCATATACAGAGATAAAATTGCCTCCATACTCTTTTTATCCAGGATTCACATTAGCCCTTATTGCCATGTCATCACACAGGGAGCTCATGTTTAGTTGCTTGTCCCCTAAATCCTTCTCAGAGTCACTGCTTTCCAAGATACAGTCCCCCATTCGGTAGGCGAGGTCTACATTCCTTGTGCCTAGATGTGTAACTTTGCATTTGGCTTCATTAAAATGCATTTTATTTGAATGGGCCTGTGATGGGGTGTCTACCCCCCACAGGACTTAAAGGCGTTTTGATGGCCAGGCAGGTCAATTAACTCCACAGGCTACACCTGGGGGAGGAGGCAGGGAGAAGGGGATTGACTGGGAATAGTCTGAGCTGGGCAGGAATAGGCAGAACGTCCATAAAGCCAGGGAGCAGACAGCAGAAGAGGGCTGCAGGGGAGAAGTCTCCAGTTGCTTCCTGGGAGAAGGGAGCTGGAGGCAAAAGGCAAGTAGTCTAGTTACTCTGGGGGATGAGGAGTGTGGCTCGACAAGCCCAGAGAAGTGGGAAAGCCAGAGAGGTAGGTAAAGCTCAAGGGAAAGAACAGCAAAATATGGGGTAGGTCAAATCTTGGGCCCCTGAGCCGGGACCTGGCATACAGGGTGGGCCTGGGTCCCCCTACCAGCTACTGACAAAGTGGCACCGGGGAGGCAGTGAGCAGGAATACTGCCTAAGACCATTTGCCAAGAGAAACTTTGATACCTCAGAAGGGGGAAAGATGTATGGTGACCCAGCTGGAGGGCTGAGTCACAAAGAGGAAGAGTGAGAGGGACAGCAGGGCAAGACAAGTTGGGTGAAGACACCACCAGAGGAGGGTGCAACACCTGGCAAAGCTAATCCCCAGGATGGCAAGGAGAAGGCTCCAGTAGCTATGAGTGGACCCCATCACCGGGCCCAGTTTACCAAGAAATCCAGATTGCTCTGTATTACTGCCCTGTCTTCCTTGTCATTGACTGTCTGTTCCACCAATCTTTCTGTCATCCACTCATTTTCTCAGCAGTGATTTTATATTTACTTCCTGATCATTGTGAAAATGTAGAATAGCATCATGCCTAGTACCTGCAGAAACACCCCCAGTCAATGATAATTCCTGTTGATAACCACTTTTTGAGATCTGTCAGTTCATCAGCTCTTAATTCACTTAATATGTGCTCTGTTTATATCATATAGTGCTAACTTTTAATCAGACTGTCGTGCAGTACTAAGTCAGATGCCTTACAAGATTCTAAATATATTACATCTATGCAGTTATCTTTATCAACCAAACTTATAATCTCGTCAAAGAATGAAATCAGATTTGTTTGATAAATCCTATTTTACATAAAACCATGTTGACTGGAATTATTTATATTCCTAGCCTTTAGTTTTATTAATTGAATTCTGTATCAGTTTTTCCTTTATTTGTCCTGGGATTGATATCAGGCTAACCAGCTCATCCTGCTTGCCCTTTTTGAATATTGGCACATTAACACTCTTTCAGTCTTCTAGAATTTCCCCAGTACTCCAAGATTTATTAAAAATGAACATTAGTGGGCTAGAGCTCTCCTCAACCTGCTCTTTTAGGATTCTTGGCACAAGTTACCCAGGCCTGCTGATTTAAAAATGTTCATTCCTAGTAGATGTTGTCTAACATCCTCCTCGGTTAACAATGTACTGGATGGTACTTCATCATCCTAATGTGATTTAGGAACATCCTCCTCCTTCTTCCCAAATACAGAATAGAAATATTTTAACGACTTCTGCCTTTTCTGCTTCATTATTAATAATTTTACCACCTCCATCTAGTAATGGGCCTGCGATGATTCCTTTCTGTTCCTAATATACTTTAAAAAAATCTTCCTTATTGTTCTTAGCCCTGCCAGTCATGAATTTTTCCCTGATGTCTTAGGCTTCCCTTATCTATTTTCTGCACTTCTTAACCTCTAATTCATATCAATTGCTATCTGTTTTATTCTTTTTTCCTTTTATTATATGTTGCTTTTTTATTTCTATTTTTCATTTCACTTTGCCACTGAACCAGGTGGGTTTTTATCCAAAGGTGTCTTCTTTGTTGACTGTGAAATCGTGGCTTCTTGATCCTATATTACAGGGTAATCTGTCCCCTTTTACAGGTAGTAGGGCTGAGTGCCATGAAATGCCATTCTGGGAGCTCTGGATCAGATGTTGGGGAAAGAGGAAGTGATCCCAAGGTAATAGTTAAGGTTGGAGGAAATCTAGGTACCTGTCTCTTTAAGGGCCGAGGGCTAAGAGCCTGGTGCTGTGTGTTGGTGCAAGGGTCCCCACCCCAAACCCTCTCAGCCAGTCAAGACGAGGGCTGGAAAAACAGGGCAGTATATAAGATGCCTCCTCACTCATAACAAGAAGAGGTATAGAGAGGAGCCAGGATCCTGCAGGAGGCCCTGGGGGGAGGGGAAGACTGCTTGTCTATTGACTGGTGCTGTAACCTGGCCTCCAAGCCGTGGAGAAAGACTGCACTTCAGTGGCAATGCCTTGGCGGAAGCATGGGTACTAATGAAGGTTTTGTTTTGAGTTGTTTCCTGAAAGCCTGTATTGCCAGCCTGGGTTGAACTAGTGAAGGGCAATTTAAAGGGACCGGGAGAAGCACAGCACAAATCCTAGAAAGAGGGCTGTGGAATCCTTTGCAAGAGGAAAGGGTTTGGGTCTACAGAGTCACTGGAAACTATGTAAAGACTCAATACATTAGAATTTGGAGGGCTTTAAGTATTTTGGACTGTGGAAAGGGAGGGAACTGATGGGGGAAGGAGCCTGCCAGGCTACCTCAGGCCATGAAAGGCGTGCTGTAGAGATAGTGACCCAGCCACACCCTCAAACACTTGTTAAAGAATTCCCAATCTCTATTCACATTTTTCTTCCTGATCAATTTTGTTAATCATTTCCCCTCAGCTTTGGGAAATTAGTGCCTTTGAAGCACCAAGGATATATATTGCTGGTTGGGACTGGCCTCTATTTGCCTATATTGAATGTAATTAGGTCATGATTACTGGTCCCTAGGTAATCACCAGTTTCCAGTCCAGTAATTAATTCAACTTTATCCACCATAACAAGGTCCAAAATATTTACCTCATTGATTCTAAGGCCAGAAGGGACCTTTGTGATCATCTAGTCTGACTTCTGGTATAACACAGCCCATAGGACTTTTTCTTTCCACACATTACAGAAAGGTGTTCAAGGAGCAATTCCTCTTATTCTCGGGTCTGATTTGGTACTCTGTCATAGATCCCCTTCCTGGAGTTTGTTTGTTAGTTAACATTAGAGCTGATTGGGAATTTTCTGTCTGGATAATTTTCCAACAGGGAATTACTCTGATTTTGTGCTTTCCTCCTCCCCTCCCCCCACCGCCCCCCCCCAAAAAAAAATCTGTGGGAAAACTTCAATTTTGCTAAAAATGTTCAAATTTTCCATCTGGAAAATCAGAATGATGGTACACCAGCTGCCTGCTGGGAAGGGAGACAGTACACATTTTAAAAGTCTTCCAGGTGGGCAGTGGACAAAGCAAAAAATTCCATTTTGTTTTTCCCAAAATGGAAGGATTTGGAACTTCTATCCCATGAAAAACTTCAAAGATCTTACTCTTTTTGTCCCAAACTGGGATGAAATTTATTCTAAAACCTCGAAATTTTCTGCAGGTCAGAAATTCTGTTTTCTGGCCAGTTTTGGCTAGCACATTATTTCATGTGCATTCAAGTTCCTGTGGTTCTGAGTATTGATCACTCTAGTACAGACAATGTGTCCTTAACAGAGTGTGCACCCTGAACAGGTTATAAGCATTGTTGCTTTTTGGGGTTTTTTGTCCTTGTTGTTCTTTGTAACTTTCCAGTTATGTAAATTGTCCCATCAGGTTTCCGTAATGCCAATTTTATCAACTTTATTTTCATCCATGGGAATTCCCAGTTCCTCTTGCTTGCTCCCAGTTCCAGGGCCCTCGTGTGGTACATAAGCAACTGAAAAATGCCTCCAATGATATAGGTGTAGGGGAAAGGTATTTTTCAGCATTTACATACATTCTCCTGCCTTTGTGGGAGGCTCTGTATTAATGTCTTTCAACTTCCCTTCACATAGGGACCATTCTCCATAGGAAATGGCTTTTTCACAACCACCAGCATCCATCACCTCAGTGTGTGGGGATCAAATCAGGGCTGTTCAGGGAAGAGTGAGATATCTGCTCCTATAACAGCCTGTGATAAATCACCTCCAGATGGAAGGAGGAATCAGCTGGCAAGCTTTCTGGCTACTGACAATGTTATACTCAGAATTATCCAGCAGAGGTCACCAGCAAAACACCACAGTGAGACCACTTCTTGCCAACTCAATTCTCCCATCAATTTGTGGGACATTTGCTTATGCAGGTAATTAATGCCAGTCTTTTTTTTTATCCATAGGTGAACAAAGCCCTGAGTGTGTAATGTCCATGATTCAGTCAGGCTGGGAACAAAATCTAATTTGGCTGGCCTTTAATTACCACAGTGGCCGTACAACAGTGCATCTGCCCAACAGAAAACCTCAGTAATTAAGGCCAGTAATTAAGGCTGCTCACAGGTGGGAAGTGATTGGAGTGTAAGTGTTTGCAGGATGGGTGGGGGGTTTAACTTGTACTTTGGTTCAGAATCAAGTGGCACTCTGCATGACAGCAGGGTGCATAGAATGACTGAATAATCCACCTGTACATAAGAATCTGATCAACTTAATTATGGGTTAACATAGAGATGTGATAGATATACCCAGAAATAGCCCCTTACTGTCAAAGATGAGGCACACTGCAAATAGACAAGCAGCATAGTGCCATTATTAAGTGTGTGAGTTCTACCACAGTTTATATAGCCTCCCTTGATGGAAGTATAGCGAGTAATGAGATGCTAATTAGGGGCCTGATACAAAGCCTAATGAAGTCAATGGAAAGGTTCCCTTTGACTCCATGGGCATTGGCTCAAGCTATGGATGGCGCTGCTGTATCATTCCTGCATGTGCCACTGCCGGGAGGCAGCGATTTAAGGAAAGGCGTTGCAGTGCATTGGCCAGGCTGCGTACCAGTACATTATGAGCAGAATGGGCACAACAACTATTTTACTAGCTCAGTTTGAAAATGAAACTCTGTTCACAACATGGATTGAAAAACTAGGCAGTCACTAGCACTGCTACTCTGTGCTCGTATCCATGCCTTTCATGTGAAGATCTTTATATAGTCTGTACGTTAAGACTCATAATGAACCTATGAGGTAGATGAGTATTGGACCAACTAGAAGGTGTATAAACCGAGGCACAGAGAGGTTAAAATAAGTCAAAGCCAGGAACACAATCATGAAGTCCTGACTCCAGGTCTCCTGCTTTTAGCCATTAGATATGCTGTCTCCCTGGACTGATGTTTGCAGTGCTGTTGTAGCTATATTGGTCACAGGATGTTAGAGAGACAAAGTGGATGAGGTAATGTCTGTTGGTGACAGAGGCAAGCTTTTGAGCTGCAGGTGACCTGAAGAGCTCTGTGCAGTTCAAAAGCTTGCCTCTTTCATCAACAGAAGTGGGTTCAGTACAAGATATTACCTCATCCACCTTGTCTGTCCATTGCCTTTATTCCCCAATAGCCTGCCAGCCCTGAGGAATAGGAAGTGTTTGCAGCAAGAGAGATTGTCCCACAAGGCATGGTTTAAGTGACTATTTTTGACATTTAGCCTTAGTAGAAAATCAAATGCTGCATTCCTATTATACGCTGTGAGTGATGAACCCTGGTCTCTTGGTTGGATTAAGGTGGAAGAAGATGTAAGGAGCATTCTTGATCACCACCATAGTGCACAGACAGGATTTTCCTCAGCAACTGAGCGCCAGGAGGTTGGCCCAGCTGTTTCCCGTTCCTTGCACCTTGGCCCAAAGGGACTCTGGTGGGCTGGCAGGAGTTAGGCATGTGTAGACTTCCAGCTGGCATGCACTGAGCAGGGAATCTGCTGCTCCAGTAAAGCACACCTGACAGTGCACTGATCCCACCTGTTCCAATAGCAGGATGGCGGGAAGCCTGAACCTTTCCACTCTCTTGAACAACTGCCCCAAAGATGGGAGTGATCTCACCCAAAGTTTACAAAATGAGAAAAAGTGATGCATCACAACAGGAGATGGAGAAATCCCCTTGGAAGCCTAGGTATGAACTCACCTGCTTCTGGGGTGATGTAAATAAAAGGTGTACTCCATCCACTCCAGTAGCTTTTGGCAGGAATTAATCGGCACCTCACTTGAAATTCGTACTCTGTGTTTGGCTCCAAGCTGTACTCTGTGTGTGGCTCACTTGTTACGTTTACATCCCATTCTTTAATCTACAATTGACAAACAATATAACTTTCCAAGCTGTAATAACTAGCCTCATGAAATTAGACATCCTTTCAACAATGTGTACTGCAACTTATTCATCATGCTATAACAATCCCTGCCCACATGGCCTAGCCCTGAGGGAGTAGGCACCAGCCTTCCCAGAGCTCCGAGGCATGCAGGATGAGTGTGGGCTCCATACCTTAGCCTAGGCCCATGTGCTCCCCAGTGTGCTTGGCCAGCTCTCATGCCAATGTGGAGGGGGGCATGGGCGTGGGCATGGCCGTGCACCCTCCTTACCTGTTCTGGCAGAGTTTGCACCTCTGGGGGTGTTAGGAGGGAACAGTGTTCCCCTAATTGGAGGGGTTGTGATTGTGTCCTGTCCCTCTGACAGGGTGTAAGGGGAGGAGGAGGTTCTCCACACCCACCCTTGCCCTTTTGCACAATCAAATTGGGGCGGGGCACATTTGAACCCTAAGCAGTTGATGTTGCATAGACCTACAAAAGCAGTCTCATCTCTTAAGGCTTTTCTATGTGGGACATTATACCACTATACTATAATTTAATCCACAATAGTTGTACTGGCATAACTTCTCTAGCAGCCACTCTTAGCTTTTTCTAGCTCCGTTTGTCACTGTGGAAGTGATTTAAACTAAGCTCTTACACTGGAATAGCGCTGGGAAATATCTTCACTATACTAAGCAAAGGTAAATTTTGAGTTACAAAGCAATAGAATTCTGCACATGACAGTGAGTGGGTTTTGCTGAATATCTTCATTGGAGCCTATCCCTTCTTAATCACCTGTTTGAATTCGGCCTAAGTCACTAACACCCTAATGTTATTGTTAATCTTATGCCTGTTTGAAAGCCTATTTGAAGTGAGTAGGCGGTCTCAGCTCAGGTCTGAGTGGACAAGTCCATAGCACAAAACCAACATCCCAATGGTCACTAATTGACTTCTGTTAGGAGATTTTGTGGAAAAGCCTAAAGCCACCCTCAGAGGTGGTCTCTCCAGGTTAGGTTTGATGCACATAGGTAGGATAGTGCAAAGAAGTTTGCACCAACGTGCCTGTGCTGTACCTCTCTGTGAATAAACAGAAGACTTTCATCTCCAATTAATTTAAAAATGTTTTAAAAACAACCCCCCCAAATATTGTTGTCATTATAGTGCTGTTATTTCCATAGGTAAGATATGCAACCGCTCACAAATCCTTGTTTCCCTGACGTTCTCCTCTCCTTACTCCAATGCAGCAAATGACTGCATTAAAAACTCCGGAGAATTGGTATCAATAACTTAGCCCCAATGATCATTCTTGCAGGACCTAATCCTGCTCTAACTGAAGGTAGTGGGATTTTTGCCATTGACATCAGTGGGAGCAGCAGCAGGCCCATGTTATGTAGTTGAGAAAGGGTTGCCTCACATGCCACGTCTGGTCTGTTAGCACTTTGTATCTCTCTTCACAACAAACATTAGTCATTGATGTTTGTTTTTTCCAGTGGATTATGGTTCTCAGTGCAGAAGTGTCTGTTGTTTCAACATTGGTGATAATCGGTGTAGCAGGTATCACTAGAAGAGAGACAAGAGTGGTGAATCTATTCTGAGCCCATGAAGGAAAATGGTGCTGATATGTCACTGTTAGGCTCTGTTATAATGATTTTTTTCATATACTTTACTAGAGGACAGCTGTTCTCTCCTGAATAAAATATAGCTTGATTTTCAGTTTAACCTATTAAAAAGCACTGTCAAATAACAATCGCTATACAATCTCATTGTCCATTAAAGATAACTTCCTATTAATCAGTTTTATATTTTCATTAACGTACACAGTCAATTTAACATTGGCAATAATAGACAGGAAGTATGATAGTTGTTGTAATTGAAATGTACTGCCAATCACGGGATTTGTGTACCTGAATGTCAAAGTACTTTACTCAAATCCAACTAAGAAGAGAGAATAGTGACCAGTGAAAGAATATTGATGGAAAATACTGTGGACCACCTTCAGAAGAACAAAAAAGAGAGGGCTATAATACAGCATATTGAAATGTACATCAGCAGCTATTTCCCTAATGTGAAACAGTACTCAGTGGGTAGCAGGGTGTAATTTATCACCAGTGTTCTCAGAAAACTTCAGTACTACACATCTATCTAGACATAGATTTTTATCATGTTGGTTAGGGTAATTTTTAGCTCCTGCATATTACAATCTGCTTGCAAAGCCATTACTGAATTATCATTTATTACCTAAATCCTCAAGGTTAACTTGCAGATGATCCGAATGTGCTGTGCCTAGGTCATTTTTGGCTTGGACCCAAATATTATACAGTTTGCCTCCTTGTAATTCGCTCAATGGAATGTTGAGAGTTGCATTCGAAGGAAATGCTTTCTCCTCATCTGTCTGTAAACTAAGAAGCAAAAAAGCACCAGGAGTGAATTCCTGGCCCCACAAAAGTCAATGGGAATTTTGACATCGACTTCAATGAAGCCAAGATTTCACCCCAAGTTATATATCATTCAGCTGTAGCTATCAAACCAGAGTCTATTCTTATCACTAAACTTAGTTTCAAAATGTCAATGTTGCCTCCATGTCTTTAGGATTACGGCTGTACTATAGTAACAAATAGTACTGTGATACCTACTGCCCAAAGATGCTAATGTACTAAGTGAAAATGCTACCACAAGCCTGGACAGCAGTAATTAGAAATAGTTCAAGGGTATAGTGCAATAGCTCCCAATGTTGGAATTTTTACTCTAAAATTGGCTGCAGAATTGTTTTCTATGGTTTACGACACTTTCTATAGAATCTAAGCTTTCACTCATAAAAAGGGGGGGAGGGGCACAATTTTATTCTTTCTAGGTGCAAAGATAAACTTCTGAACATAAATTGCTGCAATAACTAGGTTTCCTGAATATGTGGCTCTGGGGAATATGCAATTTATTAATTTTTCAATAAGGACATATCAACTTTGGCATTTTAATGTATATGGTCTTAAAATCTGAATTTGTCAGACTTCACATCACAGAATGTTAAGCACTTTCTTTGTCACAATTTAGCACAACCAGCTTAAAATAGTCAACACATTATTATACGTTTACAGCATTTGGAGTCTGAAGCAGCACAAAGGATTCTAGGATTCAGGGTACCAGGAGAGAAATACACCTTGGATTTTTAAGGTTGTGGATGTGTAGTGAGGAGGTGTGGCCTCCCCCTGAGACGGACAGGGAGATGTCCACACATGCCCCAGTGAGTGGAGCCAGGGCATCCATGCCTGCCCTGCTGGAAGCAGAGGGGAAGGGGAAATGGGGCAGGAAGGGGGGGGGAGAAATATAAAGGGCACCTGGGTCACTGAGGAGCTGCCACTAGCTCAGGGAGACTGATGGGGTACCACCACTGAAGAAGTCTTAGACTCTGTTTGGTGCTCAGGATAGTTTGGTAAACAAGTTTTCAAATTCCTGCTGACAAGGGGAGATGGCCCTAGACAAATTCCTGCTGTATTTTTTTTTCATGAACTGTTAGCCATATATAAATACCTGCTAACCAGTGGATATGTTCTCGCTGTGTATTGAAGAATCCTTTAGCTTAGAGATGGGTGAAATATTCGCAACAATGCATTTTTGCTTTGTATTGTAAATTTCAAATTGGTTCCAGACTTTTGCAAAAATTTCTAGCAAAATTGGCTCAATTTTTTGAAGCAAACTCTGAAAGTGTGAAATTTTCACATGCTCATATGCAGGCAAATTACAAATTTTGGGGAAGTTTTTCATTCAGCTTCCTACCTCCCATCCTTCTCCACTCCTCCTATCCCTTATACGTCTGACTCCCCAACAAAGGGGCCATGCAGATCTTCTGGGGCAGATGCCAGTAAGGAAAGAGACAACTATGAAACCAGTTTAAACCAATATAATTTAAAAACAACAGTCCCTGAGAATGGGGATGGTAGGGCCACCACATTATAACAGTTTTGTCAATCTTCTCTCCTGCAGTGAATGCAGTCCCACACTCTCTTGCACTGTGGCAGTATCCTACATCCCTGAATGATACACAATTGGTCATCCAGCCCTAATGGGATGACTAGTGGGGTAGTGATTCTACCTGTTTCCTTAGCGATATATACCATTGCCAAACTGATCTTGATGTAGTAAGGGTTTTTCCTACTACTTTGTTGCATCTAAACTCCATTATTTCTCATTTTGCCTTCTATGTCCAGAATTCTAAATAAAAAGAGAGTGATTTCTCATTCACTGGATACTTTTTTGTGAATCATTGTTCTGACAGTTTGTTTTTTCTGAATAAAATAAAATCTGATGTGTTCAGGTTTTGTGGATCTACCCAGAAAAGTCCAGATTGACAGGTGAAAGCCTTCAAGGAGGAAGAATTCTGCAGTAAATATTACAGTATTTTTGCATTTATTTCAATTATTGCCTTACTATCTCAAGACATCGTGGTAGATAACAGCATCTCAGGACCTCTTCTAGAATTTTCTGGTTAAACATACTATCTCTGGTCATTGGGTCCTTACTGATAGAAATAAAAACATATACATGCCATACATTTGAGGGTGGGAGGTTTACTCTGTTTCCTTCCCTCCCCACCCCCACCTTTTGTTTCTAAGATGCCTATTCTCACTTTCCAATCCACTATTGTTGCTTTTATTAATCTGTGGACAGTCAGTTTTCTCTCAGTGTATGCTATTGTGTGAGGATGGGACTTCAGAGGTCTGGGTTCAATTCCTGGATCTGCCACAAATGTCTTGTGTGACCTAAGGCAAGTTACCTAACCTCTCTGTGCCTCATCTGTAAAATGGGGTTATTGCTTTTCCTCTTCATCCTTTGTCTGGTTTGTCTGTTTAGATTGCAAGGTCTTTGGGGCAGGAAACCATCTCTTGCTATGGGTATGTCTACACTACAGTTGTAAGTGTGCTTACAGTTTGGGTGGCATACCTATACTAGATTTAATCTAGCCAGCACAGCTAAAAATAGCAGTGAAGACACAGTGGCATGGACTCCAGTGCTGGCTGTACAAGCCTGCCTG
The DNA here is from genome assembly GCF_026122565.2 of Emydura macquarii macquarii. NCBI lineage: Eukaryota > Metazoa > Chordata > Testudines > Chelidae > Emydura > Emydura macquarii. The sequence goes on along the minus strand of NW_027132618.1, from coordinate 406,895 downwards.
GAACTCTGGGTATGTACGTGTGTTGCTAGCCTGCAATGCTGACTGTGCCACCTTGTCTTGACTGCTTTTATCACCTGTGCTAGCTAGATTAAAGATACGGTGCAGCTCTGCACACCAGAGCTGCAATTACTTCGCCGATTGCAGCGTAGATATACTCTATGTTTGTATAGTCCCTAGCACAATGGGGCTCTGATCTTGTTTGGGAAGGCTAAGTGTTACAGATAATTAATACTGTCTAGGTTCCTCCCAACAGAGCATGTGGCCTTGTTCTACCACTGCATGACTCCAGTTTTACAGAGGTATAAGTCCATGGAATTTCTACGCTCATAAGACAGGGGCATACAACTAAAGTAACACAGTGAAGCCCATTGAGTAGAAAGCTGGCTTTTATTTTACATTCTTGAGTTGGGTTTGGCTCAAAAAACATCCTCCACTGTTAGCTAAATAGCACTGGTTAGACAACTTATTACACTGAGTGGAAACCTAGATCTTAAAAGATTTAAATCCTAAACTCCAGCAACCGGCATTAAGTGAGAGAGTTAGAGCACTATCCAGATCTACTTGGTATTTCACGTGAAGAGACATGTACCGCTGTGTTTTAGAAAGTGTAACTAGGACACTCTGTACTTCCAGTCATAAAAACTAGAGCATTTGTATAATCGTGCTTGGTTTGTGGCTATTGTTACTCTTACCACATACATTTAAACCACATAGTCATACTGGTACTTCAGATTACAGAGCTCCCCAGTCTTAACCGTTGCCCCCAACTAACCTAGTTTGTTCTTGTTTTCTTTCCATACCATTCACACCTTTACCACAAAGCACACTTGCGAGTGAGCGAATCAGTGACAGCCTCTTGCTCTTTATTCATTTCAAGTGTTCAGAACCACAGTCTAAGCCGTGAATTCTACTTCAATTGTTCTTGGTTTTCAACTAAACACATCAAGAAGCTGTCCTGGCAGCACTTACCTCTTCAGATAGAGAATGTAATTAGTACTTATGTAGGTGTATTTCCCTGGGTCCCAAGCGCAAGTGAGGTGGCTTGAATGTTCATAAATGACACACGTTAAATTGGTTGGACTGTCCGGTGGATCTACAAAGATAGATTACATGTAAATATGTCAGTTCCATAGTTAATGGGCAACACATCCAATGACTGGACATTTAGACATTTGAAGCTCTAATGTCCTATTGAACAGTGACGTCTAGATCTTTGAACATAAGTTATGAAGATGAGCTGCACTATACCCATAATAGTTTGATTAGATGATTGTGTAATTCTGTGACTTTCCAAAGTGGGTTTTGGCTGAGATTTTAAAGTTACCCACCAGTATTAATTTAATTTAGTTCTCCACTGGGCTGGGACATTGGAATAGAATGGAGCTTGCCGGGTGCAGGCAGGGCATTCCTGGCACCACTGCAATTCACTCTGCCAGAAACATACTTAAAAAGTGAACCTGGCCACATGAGAAAAGCTTACTAGATCCCTCCCTTTGCCCAAGCTAATGACGAACTGTCAAACTGAACTAGAAGTCCAGGGGCCTTAGTTGACAGTCCAGATTTCTTTCTCTCTGTCTTAAAGCTACAGGCACCAGGGAAATGTAGTGTGTTTGCTCCTCTAATTTAGAATGTTAATTAGCCAATTTAAGCTATGTATGTGTGTGTGTGGCCAGATACCACATGGCTAGACAACTTGGCCTTTATTTGTTACGAAGACTGATCATTTCTGTGAGGGAGATAAGTATTATTTTACAGATGGGTATCGTGAGGAAGGTGGACTAATAAGACCCCAAACCTTTTATTGTTAAATAAAGAAATAAAATTAAAAATGGAGATTTCACTTTTCAACTGGAAAAAATACCAACACTGCTTTTTGTGGGTTTTGGGAGGTTGTTTTTTTTTTTTTTTTTTTTTTTTTGTGTGGCATCTAAAAATATTTAAAATAGCGTGCAGCCACCAAAAAAACTAACACTGACTAGGAAGGAATAACAGTTTATACCATCTTAATTGGGATGGACTAGAATTAGTGAAAAACCATCATACATACAGCAAATTACTTACATCCTGCAGAAAATTGTGTTCCACATACTATTATATTTTCAGCTTTGCTGGGACACTTGGCATAACACAGGACAGTGGAATATGGCTTTCTGAAATCATGAAGCTGAAATTGAACTGTAGTTTTGTTTATTGTTGTTAATAATTTGTCTTCTATGTGAGTAGTATAATTTAGAATCATGTATAACTTTGCCATTTGACAGTTTACTGTAGAGTGGCAATTTATAGAAATGTTCAAACCCATCTGAATGACTGGAGCTGGTTCTATCCACACATATCCAGAGCAGTGAAGGTTTATGACACCTGTGAAAGGATAAGTTGATTAAAATAAAGCTCTGATTGCTTATTTAAGTTGAAAAAACTAATGTTTCAGTCATGCAGCATATTTGGCTGCACTATTTTTTGACTAGTCAAATGATTCCAGTGGATGCTGCTTAAAACCAGACCTTAATGAATGACGTAAGACCTAAGTCCAACAATTGTTCCTGATTTCTGCAGTGCTCTAGAGTAGCATCTTGGGATTTCTATAGCCACTTCAGGTATAGTTTAAACAATGGAGGCTTCTATTGATTAAGTTATGAACCCCCCTTGTAAAGTGCTTTGAGATCTACTGATGAAAAGGATTATTTAAGAGCTAGATGTTGTTTGCTTTAAAATGAATAATGCAATCACTATAACATCCCTTGTATTATTTATTTTGATATTAAGTGTAATCTGTTTTACCCTGCACCTGCATTTTCAGTTTGCCACAGATTTGAGACTGAGTGACAAGCACATTTCTATCGAAAGGATCAGCAGTGAAATAGTTTATGCTGTAAATATACAATCTCATGACAATTTGTCATTAGTGCCTGACTAGGATTAATGGCTGTTATTTCAAGTTGTCTGTAGACTCATGAATACAACACTGCATCAGTTTACTCGCCGTTCATGTTTAATAGAATGTGCAATAAAGTGCCATCACATTATCAGAGCAGAAATGAAGTAAGCGGAGGTCTGAAATCCTGTCCCCACTGAAGTCCATGGGTGTTTTGCCATTGAAGTCCACTGAGCCAGGATTTTACTCGTGTGCATACACACATATATAGCTATTGATAACTAGTGAGAACTTTAGTTTAGGTTAGATCATAATGTCATGCTACGGGGAAGATTTCTATAGAAAATCTGTGGTCATGGAATCATGGCGTATAGAAACCCTGCCTTCCAGACCCTCAAAAACAAAGATACTGAATGTGAGTAAGGGTAGTACTTCACTCTGAGATCACTGCTTTTGAAAGTAATGGGACTTCTTGGGAAGCAAAGTGCTAGGACATTAGTAAAGATGTCAGAATATGGCCCAATGGCTAGTATTTATCAATGACAATAAACTTAACTGATAGCACCAATTAGTATGGGATCATCATCAGCTTTGCCACCAGGTCTCCATGTGAGGCAGCATGTAGCTGACCCAGAAATAGACTGGGAAGCAGATTTTGACTGAGTCAGTCTTTCTCCCAGTTTCACCCTACCCTGGCAAAGGGGGTGAAGAAAAGTACTGAATATGTGGCCTATCATACATCCTGTGGTACGCTGATTAGTTCATTGTGGGCATAGAATCATAGAAGATTAGAGTTTGAAGGGATCTCAGGAGGTCATCTAGTCCAACCCCCTGCTCAAAGCAGGAATAACCTCAGCTATATCATCCCAGCCAGAGCTTTGTCAAGCCTCAGCTTAATAACCCCTAAAGATGGAGATTCCACCACCTCCCTAGGTAACCCATTCCAGTGCTTCACCACCCTCCTAGTGAAAAACTTTTTCCTGATATCCAACCTAGACCTCCCACATTGCAACTTGAGATCATTGTTCCTTGTTCTGTCATCTGCCACCACTGAGAACAGCCTAGTTCCATCCTCCCTGGAACCTTTCAGGTAGTTAAAGGTTGCTAACAAATCCCCCCTCATTCTTCTCTTTTGCAGACTAAACAAGCCTAGTTCCCTCAGCCTCTCCTCATAAGTCTTGTGCTTCATCCCCCTATAATTTTTGTTGCACTCTGCTGGACTCTTTCCAACTTGTCCACATCCTTTTTGTACTGGGGGGCCCAAAACTGGACAGAATACTCCAAATGCAGCCTCACCAATGCCGAATAGAGGGGAATAATCACTTTCCTCGATCTGCTGACAATGCTCCTACTAATGCAGCCCAATACGCTATTAGCTTTCTTGGCAACCAGGGCATGCTGCTGACTCATATCCAGCTTCTTATCCACTGTAATCCCCAGGTTCTTTTCTGCAGAACTGCTGCCTAGCTTGTCGGTCCCCAGTCTGTAGCTGTGCATGGGATTCTTCCTTCCTAAGTGGAGGACTCTGCACTTTTCTTTGTTGAACCTCATTAGATTTCTTTTGGCCCAATCCTCCAGTTCGTTTAGGTCCTTCTGTATCCTATCCCTACCTTCCAGGGTATCTACCACTCCCCCTAGCTTAGTGCCATCTGCAGACTTGCTGAGGGTGCAATCTACCCCATCCTCCAGATCATTAATGGCATGAAGCCAAGGTTCCATCTGTGTGGGAGGGGGGAAACGCAGTAGTTCCATGCATGATGTTCTGCCTTCTGCACTGCTCCCCCTGATACAGTACAGGGGATTAATGTGTGTCTAATCCTTCACCTCCCACATTCCCTTGTGTGGGCACACAGAACCTGGCCCTATGAAATGGCAGCAGTACACTGCCGGTGATAACTCTGATAGGAATCACCTAGCTTCACAAATTTCAAGTTTTGCTTTAATGATGACTATGGGGCGATAATCTTTTATAAACTGATCGGAGTTAAACAAATGTAAGCAGATTAAGGCAGCTCCACAACAAGGTAAAACTAGAAGCACAAGAGGCCCCTATGATCAGATTATAGCTCTGCGCCAGAGATGACAAATTTAGTTTCTGAGTGATATCAGACATAATCTGTTCTTCCTGGAAAGGTGTGGCTGCTGTGAAATCTCTAACTGCTAAGACCTGCAATAAAAGGAGGCATATCAGTATGTCTGCAGGCGTTAAATAGCTAAGAGAGGGCCCCAAAATAATGTATATAGTCATATTATTTCAACTACATTCACTTTATACGTGGCTGTTTATCAGCTCTGTGCTCCATTATTTTAGCTGAAGTGTATTGATCTCTCTAAGACCCAAAACTGTACTAACAATTGTTCCTGAATTCGGTGCTGAGAAATGGGTGAGATAGAAGACAGACTATACCTCTGTAAATCCAGCTGAAGAGGATATGGAGTGCCACTGCCACTTTAAATCTAATTGTGGCCTGATTCATGGCTGACGTCAGTGGAAAAGCATTGCCTCTGAAAAAAATGAAATGTAATTAGACCTTTCTCATAATAAACAATGCAATGATGAGACCCATTTCTAGGAACAAAACTAATAAAATGAGAGGCCAGTATCAGAGCCTCAAGCACACATGTCATGATTCCTGGATCTGTACATGCTGCTCTGGCTTTGGTTCTACCTCACTTCCAGAACTACAGAAGGGCCTTTTTTCCAGATCATCGGCAGTAAAAACTGAAAATTTTGGCCACACTATGATGAATCCTTAGAAGCTGCTAAATACTGTGGACCAAACTCATGCCTGGTGCAATGCCATTGAAATCAATAAAGTTATACCAGATGTGAATTTGGCTAGGTGGTATTTGGAGCTGGGCTGAGGAAGCAATATTCAGAGATCTGAGTTAGCGTTAGGCCATGGTTGGGATTTGGGTTCCAGGATGAATCAGGATTAGGGTTTGCTAGAGAGGAAAATATACAAGCTATAATGTGGGATCTTAAGTGTTTAATGTACCTAAAGTAGAAATGGCCTATTTTTATCTGGCTCCTCTATCAGTTAGAGAAAAGGAAAATGACTTGCTGTAAGGTGGAGCACTTATGTTTCACATGGTTAATTTGCCTATAGGTTATGACTTTGTCATTTTTTTCTTTCTTTTTTCTTCTGTTTTATTTTTCAGATAGACTTTATCTTCTATTGCGAATTCACTTGCATTCATTAGAATATCTTCTATTGCGAATTCACTTGAGTACTCTTTTAGTTAGTACTTTCCTGTGACTCTTCCTGGCACGTTCTGATGTTGAAGGGGATTTTTACCACCAGTAATCTTCAGACACCCACACTCTCTTTGGTAGGGAGACTTGGTGATTTTTAGCCCTCCTACTCCTGACCTACTGTGCAGGTGCCATCAGACGCTAAAAGTTTTAGAGTAAGCCTCTGAAGTGCCTAGTAACTTTGGGTGTCTCTTGTAGCCCAACTTGAAACACCTTAAAGTGGCCAAAGGGTGGGTACTCAGCACTTTCTCCAAATCAGACCCCTTCAAAGTAATCTCAAAGCTGAGCACCCAAATTCACTCTTGAAAATTTTTGCCTTAAGCCTCACTGTAACCTGATTGCTCTAGATGCCTCTCTACCAGCATTTGCAGGGACTTGTAATGTTTGAGCCTTGTAACGATCTAGAAGGTTGATATCCAGTCAACACTCCTCCATGGAGGGAGCATTAGACTGGGCCTGGAAATATATCAATGTTCCGAAGAGGAAGGCAATTCACTGTACCTGCATTCTTCTCCTGAATTCATGACCTGCAGAGATTTTGGATAAACTTATTTTCTTGGTAAAATCATCCAGAGACATCACCTCCTTATAGGATGCTGCTACTTACCATTTTAAGAGCTTGAAACTGAACTTGCTTAGGGGAAAAAAAGGAATAGGTGCAAAAATGTCCTGCTTCCCTCTCTGCCCAAAGGGCAGCAGAGCTTACATGGCGGAAATGGGAGGAAACCCGGCTCTGATTCGGTAAGCTCAGCACCATCAAGGTGATGTGGAATTTCAGAATGGCCAGAGCCTGGCTCCATCCTCATTAAACCATCTCTGTCCACAGCTACTCCACTCCATACAAGCCCGAGATAATTCCCATCCCCTCTCTTTGGAGTCTTATAGGAAGTCTGAGCAGCGGCCTGCAAACCCTCTCCCCACATTCATTCCATGTCTTAAAGGACAAGGTGTGTCTAAAGGACATGCTGAGTAGATGCTGCTTTATCCCCTCTTTTCAGGGGGTTGTCTGATAAGACAGCTGTCCCCCAATCCTAGGAAGGTTTTCTAAGGACAGGGGGTGGTGGGAAGCCTCTCTTCCCTTTATCAGGCAGCAGTAGGGTAGGAAATGTTTGCTTTCATGGCTGTAGAGTGACTCAGTGGTCAGCAGCAGTAGGAGTAGTTTGCTTCCTTTCCCCCTTTGGTTGATGGAAATGGGTGTCTTCACTCCCTGGAAGACTTTTTGTAGGATGGTAAGAAACAAAGCTACCAGGATACCCTCCTCCCACTCCTCTGCTCCAAGCACGGAAGACAGGGCTAACTGCTGTTACTTTGAAGGCTTCCAGCAGGGAGTCCCCAAAGACAAGAAGGAAGGAGGAATGAAGCCCCTCCCTGGATGATTACAGATGTATAGGGAATCCAGCAGCCTGTTAATGGGTGGTACTTGTGTCCTGGGAATGAGTTGGAGGCTGAGAGTGGACATACCCTGAAAGCTTAGCCCAGATTCGAACCTTTTTGCAACGCTGGGTTGAATTTAGGTGTTTGTTGCAATCTTGTAATCCTTTTACACAGGCCTAGTTTTCATACGTGTGTTTTCATGAAGCACCTTCAACCTTAAACCCTCATATGAATAAGAGCTAACATTCATGCATTTATTTGACAGCCGTGTGCATTGTTATCTGTCTAAATCATCACAGGCTTGCAGATCATTTCTTGTCTAGAGACACACTACAGTATCTCTTCTGTAGTTTTGGTGTGGAATCATTTAACTGCACTGAGAGGAACCAGTCCATAATTATGTAACACTATGGACTACCATTTAAAAACTAACTAGTTTTTAAAAAACCCATTAAACGCTAAGCCAAATTACAATGATTCTAAAATAACTTAGGGGTAAAAGATAGGATTAAAAAGTCAAAAAGGCCAATGGATGGAGCATGGTTCTGAGAACGCATCGCTTATGGCAGTTGGAAAAGGACCTAAGGAGATTTAGCCCTGTATCAAACGTTTGGATGCATAAAATGGAATACAAATGGCTCCAAATGTCACAGCATTCCAGCTAGTAGCAAGCTCATAGAATCAAGATGCATCTTCCCCCAAGAGCAGATCTACAGAGGAAATATACTTGGAAAGCTCCAGTTACAGATGAATAATTCTTCCTTATTATAAGCAATGCTAGAGACTTCAATGGGACTATTCACATGCATAAGGTTAAGCATACCAGTAAGTCTTTGCAGGATGGAAACCATAATTATTTTCATAGGTCTCTTTCATCTCTAATGCTATTAGATTAGTTTTACCTTCCTCTAACCTGTGGATGATTATTCCCTATGGCATTTTTCTCTAGTGCTTCATTCAGTCTAGTTTTAAAAGTCCCAAGCGATGGATTTTCTACTTCTCCTCTTGGGAGACTAACTTTTATATTCAGATATCACTCTCAGGAAGTCTTGTCTAATAGTCAGTCTAAATTTCCCATGCTGAACATGATCCCATTACACCTAGTTTCAGTCCCTCCATACTACCCCAACCATTTTATCTTTTATGAATCCACAGCCCTCCAGAGAACACCAGAAATCCACATGATATTTCTCAATGCTGGACTTTTACATTTAAAGACCTAAGTTAGATGAAATATGGGTAAAATCAGGGAATTCTCTATTGATGATGCCTCTAAAGCAGCCAGACTATGAACTACCTAAAGCTGGTGAAACTTGGCCCAGCCATGCTGATTTTTGATGAGTACACAAGGACTGATGTGCAGGGCTGAAACCTCTTCCTGGGACAGCACAGCCATTTTGGATCTGCACATACAACTTTGAGGAGCATGAACATATGCTGCTGCAGCTGGCTCTGGGAGGAGAGTCCATTTTTTGAGGCTATGCATTTGTGGACCCCAGTTCAAAACTGAGCTCTAGGAGATAAGTATAGGATTGTCACTAACTGAAGGTCAATGATGGCTCTACCCTTCTGTTTAAACTGGTACTTAAGTCTACAGAAAAATGATCAAAAGTAGATACTTCCAAATTTTTTTAAATAATCCCAATGATCTGAAAAATATTGTCTATAAAATTTCCATTGGAAATAGTAATTCTTCAGGTGCTGTACATAGTGATCTGGAATACATTTCAAAAGGCTTTACACTAATATTATATATCTAGAATGTCTAATATATACCAACTATCCTATATTTCTTCTTGCATTGCCTTTACCACAGTGTACTGAGACTTTCCTATGTACTAGAGATGGCAAAAATGCTTTATAATCCTCTTCATCAAATTTCATACTCTCTCTCTTTATCTGATCTGGTAAAAGAACTTTAACACTCTACCAACATCCTGCTAAGCTCCTGCAAGTTAAAACAAGCAAATAAAAACCCCCACATGCTTTGAAAAAGTTCTTTAAGAAGAACTTGCTGGCCTCCAGCTGTAACACTGAGATCAGAATTTCAAACACAACCTGATTTGGTAGTTACTAAAGTTCATGGTTTTACTCTAATTCATAGGGACCACTTGCAAACTTCGGAACCAAACGCAGCAGGCTTGCAAGTTGAACATCCACATAATTTAGAAGTAGCTGGAGCGGGAGATTTGATCCCTTCTCTACTAAGAACTCTGACTACTAAAAACCTCTTAGGCCCAGATTTTTAAAGGTACGTACTGTGGTGGCACTTAGCATTGCAACACTTAACTGACACAGGGCTTGTCTTCACTTACCTCGGAGATTCAGCGGCAGTCGACTGGAGTTACGCAAGCTATGCAAAAAACGTGTGTAACTCCCATCGACTTCTCTGCTTCTGTTCTGCTCACTGTCTTCACTGCACTGTGCCACTTGGGAAGGTGGTCTTAATACGTTGATTTCTGGATCGACTGAGTGGGTCTTCACTGATCGCTCAGTCGATCCAGAGAAGTCGATCTGATGGCAGCGAATTTGCCGCCGTCGATGAAGACATAGCCTTAGATACCTAAGTCTCATTTTCAAAAGGGATTTAGGCACTTAAGACCCTAAATCCCATTGAATGTCAATTGGATTTTGGCTCTTAAGTGTCTAAATTCCTTTTGCAAATGATACTTAGGCTCCTCAATCAGTTGCAATGCTGAGCGCTCTGATGTCTAAATACCTTTAAAAATCTAACCTTATACCAACACTGCATTATAACTTACAGCAAATAAGCATGGACAAAGTAGTTGTACCTTCTCTACAACACACACTGTGCAGTATAGTTCCAAAAAATGTGAACAAGAAAGCAGTAAAATATGTAAGCCTGCTGCTAACAGTTTCAGATATAAGCCAAAAATCTTATCAAAGGTTTGAGGAATTTGGTTATTTTTTACCTTGCCATCAATCAGGACATTGTTCCACTTCTGTAGTCAGCTCCTTGATTGCTCTACTCACTGCTACCTAACAGAATTTTTAAGAGGCTGGGACTAATTTAGAGTTCACTGCTATAAAAAGTAGAAACTGTCGTCAAAACCCTGACCTACATTACTGATCAGTGATCACTCAACAAAAGCTTATAGTTTCCAGTTTGACATGTATCTCTGACTCTGAGTCATTCTGTGGGAAAACCCAGCACACCTTAAAGAAACAGCCTCATTTTTTTCTCCTATGTTTTTTGGAATAGTTTATTTTGAAATTATTATTAATCGATTTTAAAAAACTCACCAACAACCTTTCTCAATTTCTTAATGTTTGTCAGTTAGCTATAAAAGAAATTTAACTGACATATTTCATACTTACTATTTGATAGCAGTGAGTTAGGTTTAATTCAGTTGTTTGTATAATCAGAAGGACATTTTTCTTAACATCTGTCTATTACACAAAAATCTCCCCTCCCCCTGAAATACTCCAGCTTTCAGCAGCATCACATTTCATCACTTTCTATCTTTGCTCCTCTTTTCGAGCCATTTATGTATGAAATGAACAGAAATGTTCTTAACACTTGCCTTACAGCATTCCTCCAGCCCCAATTGCTGCCATTCTCACTTCTCTCCTAAATTGCATGTATTACAGAATTTTCTCCCCTTATTGTATGTTTCAAGAAGCAGATTCAGGAGATGTCTAATATTATATCCCAATGTTGTGGCTGAGAGTAGGTTCTGACTGCAATTTTAAAATATATGCACCTAATGTTGTGCACCCACACCTGCTTTCAGGTGTTTGTGTGGACAGTTGGATACATCAATGCCATTTTTACTATTAAAATATGAGATTCTGCCCATCCTATTTGAAACGTGGGTTCATGGTATTTATGGTCTGTAAGTTCTGACCCTGTCATTAGATCAGTATAGAACAGTGAACTCATCAGTTTTGTGACAAGCACCTTCATGCCACTACTACAGGGAGAAGTACACTTCACCTCAGGAAGCCTGATTATTTAATTGGGCTCTAGTCTGGTGAAGGGCAGTGGATGAGAGAAGTGGTGTCAGGTGGAAGGGTGCAGCAAAGCCCACCCACAACTCCTACTCCAGTCTATGGACTGCAATCCATTCACACAACTGAGGCATGGATCACTGGATTCATTAGAAGGCTCAGAATCCAAGGAATGCTCCACAAAGAAGAATGGTATGAAGAAGACACCCTTTTTAAATGAAGAGTGCAGTAGGGGATTTCCCTGACATGTGAGACTTTCTCCACAGTCACCCACATGGAGGAAAGTGTTTCTGCTGAGGGGTGTTTTACACCAGTGGTGTTCTCTAGAAGAAATTGAGTCATCCCTTAGGAGATCTCCCTTGCCCTCTTTAGCCCTAGTAAGTGCTTTCCAGTAGATGCCCTATCTCTTAAAATGGGGAAAAGGAGAAATCATGAAGTCTCTCAAGTGATGGTAGGGATTGTAGCCTGATACATTGCTTGTTGTATGTGGCATTAAGGCAAAAAGAGCACATGAGAGGTGATGTGAGTGTTTAGAGGGTCCCTTTAACATAGTGTTTCGCTGCTGATTTTCTTCAAAACTTTAGCTAGTCTGGATAAATACAGTCCTACTCCAGAAGAACCTTTATGGCTTATAGGAGGCATTGACCTGAGTTCCCCAAAAACTCTGTTGTGGGGGTGCTCCTTTTAGGAGACAGATTGCTGCCTAGGACCCCACTAAAACACAAGTGAGGGCTGAGAAGGCCAGCTGGCCCCAGCAGGATAAAGTTGGGGAAAGTGTTGCGTAGATATTTCTAGAAAGGGTGCCGTGGGAAAGTAATTTTTATTAAGGACCTCTCTTTCCCTCAGGCCCTCCACCCTATCCCGAGTCTAATCACCAGGGAGGAATTAAGATAAACAATCCCCATCACATAGCAAGTAAAGGTATAGAACAAATGTAAGTTTATTAACTGAAATGTATAAACAACAGAACAAAATAGCTCTTGGGTTAACCCAAATGGCTTGAAGCCCAGGGCCCTTCCCAGTAACACAAACCCAGGGTACATGAACAATAACACAAATCAATATGTTACCATCTCTCTTCAGGAAAAGGATCAGGTAACAGGACAGGAATGGAACAGATCAGGAACACAGATTAACAGAGCTCAGGAGCAGGAATAGGATGACAAGTGAGGAGTACAGGAACGGGTAGATTGGTCGTCGTCTTTCTTGGTCCGGGGATCTTCTCACAGATACGGCCCCACACAGCTGCCACTCAGAAGGACAGCCCCCATGCAACTCTGTCCAAAGTCTTAAATATGCCTCAATTGTCAAATGGGAAAATTTCCTTTTCCTGCCTGGGTGCACACGGCACTTCAGTCTCTGCACCCGACTGCAAGTTCAGTCTCTGTGCACACGTTCCCGAAGTTTTGCACATGACACAACTTTTTATTGCACACGGTACATAACTTTCTTTCATAAATGTAACTTTCCTCATAATCACAATTCACATCAAGATGGATCCCATAGAATAAAAATGCACTTTAACATCTTCTAAAACAACATCTACATCACAGCCCTTAATTGAATACACTATGCATACAACAAAGACTTTTATCTGGATCATTTTTGATTACATAAAATTCATTGACAACAGGCTGGTCACATACTCTTCACACACATATACAGTGAGTGTTTGTTTGTAATAACCAGGGCTGATTCATTGTTATCACTTGCCTTCAAATTATAATGGCATTTTCCTTGCTCTGTCTCCACACATAGTTTCTCATAATTAACTCTGAATCACATAGGTACCCTAGATCTTCCTTAAAGATACATACATTCAAATTTACACTAGTATCTCTACCTAGCATTTTTGCTGCTAAATCCTGTTTTACCTTGGGTCTTTTTGTTAGAATGCCTTTTAACCAAACTCTCCATCCTTCCTTAGTAGGTACTGTATATGATATACATTTACTCTCAATTTTACCTATGTCTCTCTGCAACGAGATGTTGACCTTTTTAATAACATATATGGGATTTATTATTACTAGTAACCTAATGTCTTCCTTGACCACAATTAGCCCTCTATAACTGACAAATGGTTCTGGCACCACTGTAACAAACACTTTCTGTTGTGATCCAAATAGTCTCCTGTGTGTTGGAGACTAATGTTGATGGAAACACATTTGGTACATTCTGCCTTTAGCCTTGTGTCATTATAACAAAACATGTTTCTGGATCCATTCTTATACAATGCAGTTGTATTACACCAATTGAAAATTAGATGATACACCTCTAATAGGGTGTACAATTTTATAGGCACTATTTCCTATAAAATTGCATAAACATTTACAGTAACCTTAAATAATCCATGTTTCATTCAAGGGGGAATATTAGATGTGACAAACACAAGCTCATGTACTAATAGCCAGTACTACCTTAGAGCAGTTCATTACATGTTGACTGCTAAATTCCCATTTGCAAGTTACTCTGTGCTTCCTTAACAAAGGAAAAACATCATCTGGGTCTCTGGGAAGTAATCTGGCCACTTCTGATATCTGCAAGGGCTCTTATAGAATTATTTGACCCAACCTGCTTCCATTCAATGTAGCAATATTCAGTCTTTGTGCACACGTTCCCTAAGTTTTGCACGACACGTAGCTTTATTGCACATGGTACATAACTTTCATTCATAAATGTACTCTTTCCTTATAATCACAATTCACATCAAGAAGGATCCCATAGAGTAAAAATGGCAAATTACAGTTCAGGCCCACAAAAGGGGTGTTGATAATAAAAGCTGACGGGAGGTATGTAGGCCCATAAGGCGGGGGTTTTACTGGAGTTTTGGGTTCCACGTCAACCTGGGTCTCCCGCCAGCAGTTGGTTGCTGCCAATGTCTGAGAAACATGTGCCACCTGAACTGATTTCTGGGAGAGAGGACCTAGATTTGACATGAGCCTGAGGTTTGGGGTGAGATGTCTGAGGATTGCATTAGCATAATAGTGTCTTAGTCAGTGACAGGCTTTTCTCTATTATAAAATACTTCTGAAGAGGTGGCTGCTTTTCTCATGACTAGTTTAAGAGTTAAACTCAGTAGCAGTGTTAACCTCATTAGAGCCCTGTAACCACAGGAAGCATGTACCACATTCTGCTAGGGTGGTATCATTGTATATTTGCAACACTTTAAACAGAAATAAAACTGACAGAGAATAGTTTCCTCTCAGGCCAGGCACGGAACTTTCTTTTCTGCCTTATGTAGCACCATGCACACCAGCCCCTCTTACTGCCTTTACACTGACCAACGCTTTTCAGGAAAGAGAGGGTTAGGAAGTGAAAATGTCAGCCTTAGGGACACTTCCTTATCTAATGTAACTCTCCATTGACTTCAGCGGAGCCATGCCACTTTACACCAACGGGGGATCTGGCCGCTAATCTTTTAAAAGGAAATATTTTAGTTTAATGTTCCTGAATTATATTTTAGGGGACCCCAGACTGTCTCCTGATCTTCCTTTGTTTGCTGGCCAAAGAACCCCCCTGGCCACCTGGTCTTCTACATCATCACGAGGGCACAGAGCCACTTTCTCACCAACGGCCCTCTCTTTGAAGACAATTAAATCAGCAGAATTACATTTTAACACATGGCATAATCCATTCATTCCGATTCGTGTTGCCTATGTCAGGGATCAGGGCCTGGAGCAGAGTCCATCTCCTGGCAACCCTACAAGCACAGCTGGCCTGCAGCAGGCTACCTGATTGACTGCACCACCTGATTGGTCAGGAAGGGCAGCTGGCTGGCTTTTAAACGCAGCAGCAGCAGTAGCTGTCTGGCTGTTCAATGTGTACCATGCCTGTCCCTGCTCCTTCCAGTTCCCCATTGACTCCTGTCTCTTCAGTACTGATCCTTGGCTCTGCATCTGTGTGACCTATGACTCTGGTTACCCTCTGGCTTTGGCATTTGGCTTCTGTCTCTCCAGCACCGGCATTTGGCTTGTTCCTGAAGTCTGCCCACCCTGGACTCAGCTCTAACTGGTAGTCTGAAACTTTAACCACTAGACAAGCCTGCCCATGGCCTGGTCTCTCTCAGGCTAGTGCCTTACTGCGCAAGTAGTCCCACTGAAATCAATTAGACGATTGGCAGAGTAAGGTACAATCAGCATGAGTAAGGGAGGCAAAAGAAGTCCTACAATAAACAATAATTATAATATTCTTCCAGAATCAGTTGTAAAAAAGTGATTTATCACATAGAACAGAACCCTGCATTTAGAAACTTCCATACAACTCCCATTTCATTTCACAGATGCAGTAGTTGCATGCTGATAACTCAGAGTAGAATTCGTCCCAGAGTTATGAGTCTATCTAAACGTCATACAGTAGTGCAAGCTTCTGTCATAACTGTACTAGCAAGCATGTGGTTTGCATATCTGCTTATGCAGAGAACAAATTGTTTTTGAGAGAGCTTAAGGATACATTTGAAAACAGATCATTTTGTATAGGTTACTCCTGTTTTACGAGTCCAGTGGTGGGACCTGGAGAATGCCATCTGTCTACCAACCTTTTCCTCTTTCATTTTAATGTAATACAGGAACAGCCCAAGCTGCAAAATTCAGAGCCATATAAACCCACTAAATCTGGATGCTTGGATCCAGTATTTTAGTTCTGATCCTTCTTCAGTAGTCAATATATTTTTCATGTTGATAGCTCCTACTTCAAACATGTTTCACTTTTCTTTCCTTCCTTATTCCATTTCCTGGCTCGGTGGCAGCAGCTGTTCTACATGTCTCACTGGCTAGAAATGCACACAGAATTTTACTGTATCTCACTAGGAATCCAGGTTTTGATCTTGTCTCATTGAGTTTAGCTATTGGCTTCACTGGGGCTGGATGAGGTCCCTATATCAGCCAAATAATTTTATTTAAAAAATTATTTAAAAATATCTAGTTTAGAGAAAAAAGGAATGGAAGGCCAGCTCTTCCTAATTGCTTTTCCTACTTAGGGTTGTGGCTTCCACTATTTAGTCACATGGGTTCTTTTATATACTTTAGGGGACACTATAATCAGGACTAAGCAAAATAATCAGTCATTAACCATTAACAATAATAATTTTATTATTAAAGAAAGAAAACATTAAATAAACCACACAACTGATAAAACTGGTGGCTTCCATTACAATCTCTTCTATATGTCTCTCAGCAGAGAGCTTTAAACAGACACTACACGCTTCAGAGTAAACCACCTCAGGGGGTGGATGGGGTTCTTTTCTGTTGGAAAGTTAAGATCAAAGTATATTGTTTCCCAGCGTTATTGATTCCATTCTTTATTATATCCTTAGGTAACTAAGAATGTTTATAGATGGACAAAAAATATTTTTGTTGTAGGGAAGGTGGACCTGCTGCTGGTGGTTAATAACTAACCAGCCAATTTATAGTAAGTAAGCAATCTTAACTATGCCCTATGAAACTGAAGAAAATATTTAGATCAGTTACTTACAAGAAGCCATTTAAGGAGCTGTCTTCAAACTGGCCAATTATAAATATTAAGAGTCTTAAATCCTATTATTTCTGTTTATCAATGTTTAGCCCCTATCTCCTCTCCAGGAGTATGTGGTCTAACCATTTGGTGATTAACAGGAGTTTTCCCTCACTAATCCATGTTGAAGTTTTGTGGCTATTATCCTTGGGTTGGTTTCCTCTCGAGTCCTCTCTGTTTTCTTGTCCATCAGAGGCAACTTGCTTGTAGAGATGGACAGAATAAGTTGATGAGTACTTGCTGTTATAAGCAGAATAGCAGAGAGGGTGTGTGAGGGGGTGAGATGCTTGCAGAGCAAGCTCCAGCTTATGCCAAGGCCACTGAGTCTCGCTAAACACTGAAAAATGCATAGCTCGAAACCTGTCTGCCGCACTTGTGTGTTAGTATTGTTGAAATAGATATTAGAGTTATAACAATGGGTTTAGACATTATGAAATGATTATAGGATGCTGCATGCATTAATTCTATTTATAATATCTGTATCCCATGTTGTTATAAGGTCATATTTGCTCTGTAACTATAAAAACGTTTGCTAAGACTGTAAACCAGCACAGTCAGGGGAGAAGCATTACCAAGTGAAATACTAGTTTACCAGAAGAGGTGTTCTCTGCTCCCCAACAAAAGAAGGCCTATAGACACCAAGATCAAGTGCAAATGTGTTCTGTCACTTAGAAAATGAAGACCTGTGGATGAATCCAGATATCTGTGATTATACATATTATTCTGCTCCTCATGGATCTTATTCCAGGATTTATATAATTTTTGTTTCTTGGCCCTTGGCTAATTTAGTTAAAGAATGCTAATCTGGGAGTTATAATTTAGTCTGATAATGCCCCTGTATATACTGGATTAAGTTTGGGACTCAGTGGAAAAGCAAATGGCCTGGCAATTGAATAGAGCTTTGTTGTATAACCCCATTAGAATTCCAGAGCTGGAAGAAAATTTTCAGAAACAGATAGAAGAAAATCATAAGGAAGGGATCAATAAGTATTCTCTGGGATGCTAGAAAGGTAGTTATGAGGAGGATTCTTATAAATCATCATACCTCAATGAGATGAGAACTCTTGAAGAAGAGAGTTTAAGGAACTTTCTGTTTTAGAAGGTAGACACAAACACTTAGATCCTATTGATATCAGAATATAATTGAGATGAGGGAAGATTAACCTGTTACAAACAGGTAAGGATGACAAACACTTAAATATATTAAACATATTATGAAAAGGGCAATGCAGCTGTTAGGCTTTTAGCCAGAAAGTTAAAGAACAGGATACGTCAGCCATCCTTCTGATTAAAAATAAAGAGGAAGATTTAGTAACTAGCATCAAACAGATCTCTGAAATATTTGCTAACTTTTTCCATACTTTGTACACTTCAGAACATCCCAATCCTGAACTTATAAATAGATGTTTGAGAAGGGTGAAACTACCTCAGCTTTCAGAGAATGATGTGGCATCTGTTCATAGTCTAATTGCTGCACAGGAAGTTGAGTTTGTCATTAAGAATTTAAAATCCCAATAAATCTCCAGGTTCTAATAGATTTTCTGGGGAGTATTCGAAAGCTGTAAAACAAGAGGTGTTCCCTATTTTAGCTGAATTGTTTACTAGTATATTGCCGGGAAACAAGATTCCAGCACAGCGAACTACTCAGACTAGTTATGAATAATTCACAATCAAGCTGGAAGGACATATGGAGTTGAGTCCTGCAGTGATCTATCTTGGGTGTGGTTCCATTCAATATCCTCATAAATGATTGGATAATGACATAGAGAACACTTACAAAGTTTCCAGATGATATCAAGGAGAGGGGCTTTTTAAGTGCTTTGGAGCACAGGATTAGAATTCAAAATGATCTTGATAAACTGGAGAAATGGTCTGAAATAAATAGGGTGAAATTCCATAAGGACAAATGCAGAGTACTCCACTTAAAAAGGAACAATCAGTTGCACAAATACAAAATGGGAAACGACTGCCGAGGAAGTAGTACTGCAGAAAAGGATCTGGGGTTTATAGTGGATCACAGACTGAGTCAACAATGTAATACTGTTTCAAAAAAAGCGAACATCATTCTGAGTAGTATTAGCAGGAGTGTTGTAAACAAGACACAAGAAGTAATTCTTCTGCTCTACCTCTACTCAGCACTGATACGGCCTTGCTCTGTGTCCAGTTCTGGGCTCCATGCTTCAGGAAGGATGTAGACAAGTTGGAGAAAGTCCAGAGGAGAGCAGCAAAAATGATTACAGATCTAGAAAACCTAACCTTCAAGGAAAGATTGAAAAAACTGGATTTGTTTTGTCTGGAAAGGGAAGACTGAAGGGAGGACATGATAGTTAGGGTTGCCAACATTGTATTTAAAAAATACCAGACTGGGGTCATATGAGGTCTATCTTGATTTGAACCTCTGCGGGTAAGTCCCTTCCCTCCACCTCAATGCTTCCTAGAGTGTCTGTCTCTCCAGCTCTGGATGCTGCAGAGAACTCAGGACCATAGGTACTGAGCCAGCAGCTGCTGCAGCGCCTGTTCAGGTCCTGCCCGGGTGCCAGGATCTGAGTTGGAGGCTGCGGTGGCTGGTCTTTGCCTGCTGCAGTGTTTGAAGGGGAGTAGAAAGATGCACCTGTGAATATTGGCCCCCTGCTGTTGAAATATGGGATAAAAGGCTGCTAGTACTGATTTAGTACGGGACAGGAAATTTTCTATTTAAATAAGGGACGTCCCTTGTAATATGGGACAGTTGGCAACCCTAGTTTCAAATATGTAAAAGGTTGTTATAAAGAGGAAAGTGATAAATTGTTCACCTTATCCACAGAGGGCAGGACAAGAAGTAATGGAACAGATTTTGTTAAGGTTTGGTTTGGAAGTCCGTTTTCTACAGGCATATTGGCCCTATATGCTTATTCTCAAGCATCTGCTTTGGTTAATGGTCAATCTCCTCCTTTTTAATTTGTGTAGGGGACAGGTTTGCCTCTTCCCCCCCCCCCATTTGCTTTGGCAATGGGGTAATTTGAAATAAATGTGAGAAACAGCACCTTAATAAAGGGCATTAAAATGTCTTCTGAACTAGAACACAAAATAGCTTTGTATGCTAATAATGGCTTGTTATATTTGCAGGATCCAGAAACCTTGTTAGGAATTATAGAACAATTGAGTCTGGAATTTGGGCAGGCATCAGGCTTCAGAATAAATTATGATACATCTGAAATTTTAGGAATTGATGTTCTAAAGGGTCAAAATAAACGGTCAGCTTCATCAATTTAAATGGGTAAAGAAATCTATAAAATATTTAGAAATAAATATTGTGGAGAAACATAAACATCCTTTTAAAGGAAAATTATCATCTACTGTGGAATAGAATAAGGAGACGTGGAGAAATGGCCAAGAAATTTCATATTTGTTCTAGGTAGTGTAACTTCAGTAAAGATGAATAACCTTCCAAAGTTGTTTTTATTTCAGTGTATCCCTGTTGGTATCCCTGACATGACATGAAAAATATGCAGGACCTGCTATTAGAATTCATATGAAAGATAAAAGACAAAGGATGAGTTCTAAAGTTCTGGATAAACCTACAAAATGGATGGATTATCTTTCCCTAATTTGGTTTATTATTTTATTATGCCTCCCAATTAAAGATGTGATTTATTGGGTTAAGACTAGACCATCCAAACACCAGGTAAAAGTCAAAGAAGCCTGGAGCCCCAATATAGCTATGCATAGTAATTGCTAGGATAAAAATTCAGGTCACCAAAAATAAAATAACACCCATTCATCCAGACCATCTTCACAGCTTTGGACAAACTTTTAAATCCTGTCACCAAGGCCATCTCCCTTAGCTACTTTCATTAATAATCAGGAATTTATCCCTGAAAATATCTAAGTGACTATTCACTGAGCATAAGAGCTGAAATTACTCAATTTGGACAGCCCTTCCTGGGTCTTGATTTCAAATCATAGCAAGAGATGCATTATAAGGTAAAACAAAGATCTCATACTTTCCACATTTAAAAATCTCATGACATTGAATCAGTAAAAAATAGAGAGAATGACACTTCAAACTACATAAAGCTACCCTGACTTTAGATTTTGTTACAGCCTTGAACAAATTCATTGATGACTTTGCAACAGTTTGTGAATCACTTGGTGTCATGTGACAATGAGTAATTCTTCTGGCAAACAAGGAACTTTACTAGAATAAGGTTCTAAAGCTGCTCTGTCTCTCTACTTCAACAGTTTCTACCCAGAACCTCCTCCAACCACTTCAGCCTGACTTCCCACTATATATTTAAAGAGATGACACACATCCTCACAGCTGGGTTGATGTTTTGTATTGAAATGGTGCAAAGTTCATGTTTGTTTGTTACTTGAAACCTTGTGAAGGATAAGGGTTTGTGCTTGGAAATTTGTGCTTTTGTTTGAACTTGAAATTTGGGGCAGGGGCAGGACAGGAGTAACCCAAAATGGACTGCAAACCAATTAAAATGTTTGCACAGACCCCTGCAGCATAAACTGCCAACGCTGGCAAAGATATTAAAGCTCAACATTCTAATGAAACTAATCCACTGCCTCCAAAATAGCCCTGACCTTTAAGACTATTCTCCCAGGGATGTGAGGATGGCATGACCTACAAAGTCTCAAAGGAACAAAATGTGGTCTTCAGCAAGGCTATTAACATCTCTGAGCCTTAGTTTCCCAATCTGTAAAATGGGGAAAGAGTGTTTACCTGCTCTGTAAGGATGTTGTGAGGCCTATTTAAATAAATGTGAAGATGGGAAAGGAATTCCTGGACCGCAGCCTCTGGTTCACTGGAGCTTCCACGTGGTTTTATTGGTGAAGACCATGGGCAGCACGTGACTCCTGCCTTTAGGGATGCTGGGTGGGGAAGCACCAGTGCTCAGACCGTGACCCTACTCCTGCTCCACCCCCTCCCCCAAGGCTCTGCCCACACTCCACCCCCACTCCGCCTCAGGTCCCACTCCCACTCGGCCCTCTCTCCCAAGATCCCCCTGCCCGCCGTGATGACTGTCCACGGAGTTTGTGGCCTCTGTTTGCTAAGAGTGAGCATGGCAAAGGGGGTCATGAAACTTGCAGTGGTTGAAGTTCACCTCTATTTTCTACAGAATGTACATAAAGTGTTCAGCAATACTGTGCTCTGCCTGGAGAACGCTAGTGTGACTGCCTATGCCATAATGAATGGTCTGCGAATGAAACTGCAGCACTGAAAAAATGACCAATTCTTTGGTACTAAAGTCAAGAATGCGATCATTGGAATTGACACCTTTATCTTCAGAAGCATTTCACAGGGACTTTACCAAATTTTATGATTCTGTCAAATATCTGGAGAAAAAGTTTGACTTTTCCTCTCGCGGTTACTTGTACACAGCATTCAGTGCTTGAATATCAGCTGAGAGAAGGATCTGGAGTTAACGGATCTGTCTGCAGCTGTAACAATGACTCTCTGGAGTACTGTGGACCTGGATGAGCTCTACAATGGGTTTTGTACTCTCTGTGAAATCATCAAGAACTTGGAGCCGGGGAAAAAAACTATTGGGGAACTCTGGTTCAGGTGCTCAGCAGCAGTAAGGGAGACAGTGCTAATCTTCCTAACATGAAGAAGCTGGTTTCATTTGTGCTATGTATACCAGATGCTTATACAGAGCGTGCATTTTCAATTACGAAGGGTGCATGGACTGAGGTGGGGAATCGAGGCAGTATCGAGCTGATGAGGTCCAAAAAGCAAGTAAAAATGAACTTCACCAGGAGCTGCAAGGAGCTCTACACTTACGTAATCGGCAGAAAGGATGTGATGTGCATGGCCAAGGCATCCAAGAAGTATGAGACTGGTGCTGAAAATTGAGAACTGTGTGATATACCGTATAAGGTAGGCTTATCTGAACGTTCTATTTTTAATTTTTTTAATCTTATATACGCAACTATACCACCACCACTACATTGCCCCCACCCCACCCCAGGGAAAAAAAAAGTCTTGATTTTTCACACTTGCTATCTAGTCACCCTAAACTGATCACCATATCTGGGATTGGGAAAGAATTTTCCCTCAGGTCAGATTGGCTGAGACCTTGGGAGTTTTTCACCTTCCTTGCAGTGTGGGGCATGGATCATTTGTGTTTTGACCTAGAGTAAATGGTGGATTATCTGTAGCTTGAAGTCTTTAAATCAAGATTTGTGCACTTCTGTAACTCAGCCTGAGATTATGGGCCTTTTACAGGAGTAGGTGGGTGAGATTCTGTGGCCTGTGAGGTGCAGGAGATTAGACTAGATAATCATGATGGCCCCTTCTGGCCTTAAAGTCTCTGGATTAAGATTGCATGGGCATTTCCTAACATTTGAGTGCTTGTCTTTGCAACTTTACTAACTTTTGCTAGCAGGGTGGTGGTGGTTTTGTTTTTTGTATGTACTGTAATACAGGAAACCCATTGTAACAAAGTGAGTTGTGTATGGTTATCACTGCCCTCTGCCGGATGGAACCAGAGCTGCTCAAATATCACAGCCTGGCCTCCTAGTGCTAAAAAATAATGGCAATTCTCCATTAGTTCAAGCTGTGCGGGCTCTTTAAAGCAAAAGGACCTGCGTTCTAGCTCTGGTGTGGCTCTTGTTCTGAGCAGCCATAGCATTGTGACATCCGTAGAATTCTGGGTGGCCATGGAGATGTTAGAAGGCTCAACATCCCTGTGAGGAAGGTAAGTGGGAGTGGTAAGGAGCCAGCAGTGTATAGCACGTTACAATTTCAAAGGGCTTTTCTAAGCCTTATGTTTAGTTGTTAAGGCCCGGCTGTGCTAAAATAACGCAAAGGATTCTGGGCTCTAGAGGGACTTTAGAAGGGCTGCTTTCTGAACAACCTCTGCTTCTGTCTCCTGCTCAGCACAAGAGTGATAAGAGAGTGCGGAGGGGGGGGGTCGGGTTGAAGAAGCTGCCTTCATTGCCATTCCTCTTCAGCATGGGCAGGAGCAATCACTGTTAGAGCCACGTGGCTTTTTAAACATAGTTCTAAGATGGTTTCACTTTGAACACACTGGCTGGCCAAACTGC
Source organism: Emydura macquarii macquarii (assembly GCF_026122565.2). Classification (NCBI taxonomy): domain Eukaryota; kingdom Metazoa; phylum Chordata; order Testudines; family Chelidae; genus Emydura; species Emydura macquarii. The sequence continues at coordinate 382,872 of NW_027132618.1, read as the reverse complement.
GTTAAGAGCTTTTCTCTACCCCATGAATGCAACTATGCTGAGAGATCTGTAATGGGTACCCCAACATGGCTGTGGTACTAGGGTAAATAGGCCCTTCTAAAACAAATAGGCTGGACCCATATTTAAATATACTCCTTTAACAGAGTTTGAGCCCCTATCTGGATCAGGCCATCATTTTTCCTCTCCTGTCCCTCTTACCTTATAGCATGGTGGTAAATCACATAGGAAAGGACACATTTTTTCTCCTCTCTGTTACACAAGTGCAAATCTTGGAGTTCAAGGAAGTGCCTCTAGATTTACCCCAGCCCACACCAGAGCAGACTCAGTTTTTGCAAGCCCTGCTCAGGTGCTTCTCCTGCAGGCAGAATGGCCGATTTGCCAGGCTGGATGGGGTTGTGCGCTACTGCGCTCCCTCTGGGGAGAGCCCCAGTTCAAAGGATTGAACCTGGGAACAGAATACATAGGCATAGTGCTGCCTGACGCTGGTAACCAACACACAATAAGAAAGCCAAACCTAGAGAAGCTATTGCTGAGCAACACTGTAACAATAGGACATGGCAGAAATACTGCAGGCTCCTACCCTTGGGGAAAGAAGTGGAGAGGCCGTATGCCTGAGCTGCGTCTCCCCACCTCGCACGTGCTATCTGTCTGCAGCAGACCACGGGAGCACAGCGCAGCCTTGCAGAAGGGCTAGGGGGACCCTGGAGATCCCGTCTGGTAAGTGTCACAGCAAGAGAGGGGAACTGCAGGGAAGGTAGAAGAATTGGAGAGCATGTCGGAAACACAGTCAGGGAAAGCAGGATCCCAGATGCCCTGAGAAGGCACAGGAATTGGTGAAGAGGCAACAGCAGTGGGGCTGGCCGAGAGGAGAAGCTGCTGAACACATGGGGGATGTCAAGAAAGGGAGAGCCAGGTGTCAAGAAAGGGGAAGCCTGATTTGGGGAGAAACAATGGGTGGCAGTAGGATTGGGGGACAAGGAGGAAGAAGCATCAGTGGATTATAACAAGAGCAGCGGTGCTGGGACTAGGGGTGCTGGGGGGGCGGCAGCCACACCCCCTGGCTTGAAGTAGTAATAACAAACACCAAATACATGCTTTCCATGGTTTCTACCAGCACCCTCACTGTAAAGATTGTTCCAGCACCTGAACAGGAGAGGAAGAAACTCTGACAGGGGAGGTGAGGAGGAGCAGTAGCTCAGTTTTCCCCATCTGTAAAAGGGGATAAATACCTCCCTTCCTCAGTATATTGTGAAGCTTACTCAACATTAGTGAAGTGTATGGAATTTCTTGGCTAAATGATGCCAGGTGTGATATATGGAATTGCCCCTATGCCCACTGAAGAGGATTAGCCTGGTCTACACTACAGTAAAGTCCCATGACTGACGATGTGTGTAGTTGGACCAGTGCTGAACAGACTTTAACTGCAAATGCAGACCAGGACAACCCGTGTTCGGCAGCCACTCGGAATAGCGCAGCTGTCTGCATGTACAGCTCAAACCTGGCTCAGCACCAGTGAAGCTACACTCATTGTCAGCCCTCACTGTCAGCCCCAAAATGCTTTTGATTGTAGCCCCAGGCTCTCCAGTAACAGGTTAAATCCTGTCTAGCTGTACATGTGATCTCATCGTGCCTTCTGTTGTTTGGAAGGTGTGTGTGGTTAACTGGAAACAGTCAGTTTTTAAAAACAATTCATTAGGGGCGAGCAGAGTGACTGAAATTACTAATCCCCCCAGACAATTCTGGTTTTGCAATCACACTTTCCAATTTAAAAATAAGTTTCACTCTACCCTATTCCTGTATAAAAGGCTCACACAGACAAAGACACTAACTCGCTGATTGTACAGGGGAGTCAATGAAGTAGGTTACAGAAGTGCACAAAATAAACTGAAAAATCAGAACAATTGCTTTATTTTCTCTAACCTCTTTTAGATCTAGTAATCTAAGACTGAACTTTTAACTATAGTGAGTAAAAAAGAAACCACCCAAAAAACTCATGTTTTTAAATTGTGCTGCCCCTTTAAGTATATATGTATCAGACCATCTCTATTTCTACTATAGCTTAAAGTATATTGTCTCATTGTCTCAACTGGAGAAGATGTAGCTGTACATGCAGCTGACTTTTCTAAGATGCTGTAGAAACACAAACAAAGGTTTCCATGGGGCTTGTGCATGTGTTGGTACAATGTGTTCTCTCTTTCTCTTGAAATGGCAGGAGTATTTTGTATAACATAAAAGATGTAACTTTTCAGAAGTTGCCACAGTTCAGGGCTGAAGAGGCTGCATCCTGGCATCTGTGCTACTTCAAACTCAAACCCCCATTCAGGAAAGTATTTAAGAACATGCTGACCTTGCTGAGAAGTTCAAGGAGACTTAACTACATGCTGGGCAATGCTCAGGTCATGAGATCTGACAAGCTATTGCTTCCCTTAGGAGAGGAATTGCTTTATCATATTGGAACAATGGTGCCGGTGACTCATTTTTTTAAAAAATTGTGCATGGGGAATCTTTCTTGATAACAAACTGATTTATTACATTTCGCTTCATGCTAAAAAGGAGGGACCCAAACGTTGCCTTTTAGAAACCCCTTTACCCTGTGGCTGTTTTGCTGTTGCAGTCGAAAACTGGATTGCTAAGTGTCCAAAAACTCATAGAGACACAAGGCTTGATGTCCAGAGATGCTGAGCACGTACGACTCCAAGAGAAGTCAAGGGGAGCAGAGGATGCTCAGTCTACCTGAAAATGAGGCCATGAGCTGCTATCAGTCAGCTTGGCCATGTGGTTAGTGCATAGAATTGAGAAGCCTGGAGACCTGTGGTCTAGTCCCTGCTCTACCAGTGCTTCTTTGGGTAGCCTTGGGCAACTCCGCTAACCTTTCTTTCTCTGGTCCCCCATTGGTAATATGAGAACAATAGTAACCTCTCTGACTTTGAGGATTAATCTTTGTAAAGTGCTTTAAACATGTGAACTGACGTATAATAGTTAAATCCTATTTTATTATTATTACCATGCAGGCCTCCTATAGCAGAATTTACAGGCCAAGGAACATCTTTCCCCTTCCTTCCTCCCTACCCCTGATAAACAATCCCTCCTTTCCCCCATCCCTGATCACATGAAGCTTGTCACCATGGAAGCCTCATTCAGTTTGCAACTCATTGAACTTGGGCTTCGTTGCTGCAGCATGTTGTAGTGTTAGTGCAAGGTGGCTACACAACGAGACAGTGAAAGCCTGGATGAGGCCTTTGGAGGACACTTGCTAATCTCATTGCACGGGAGGCCTGTGGAAACCCTGCAGCTGAGAGATCCGCAGCTGGACCCACCGTACATTGCCAGTCGGGCTATTGTGAGTCTCTGCACTTTTCCTTTCCATAAGCTCAGCCTTGCTGCAATTGTATGTTGCCTAATGCAGGAGCCGGTTTGTGCTGGCAAAGCAGGGATCACAGAAGGACAAGCTCTGAGGAGGAGTGGTCCTTGGTTCAAAGCATAAATTGATACCACTCCCATCCACATACAGCAAACACCACTGTATCATTTTTGCCTTCCTTGGAAGCCTCTAGTATTAGGTACTCTCAGAAGCAGGAGAGTGAGCTAAATACACCTGAATCAGATCCAATATGGCAAATACTATGGTCCTATATAGAAAATAACCTGTGAAGAAGAAAGTATTGTTTGTGCCCTTTTTCTTGTTGCTTTCTGATGTATGAAGACGACCTGATTTTAAAATAGCTTGTTTTTCTGCTTGTAGTTTTACATTCCACATTCAGACATTGTCTATTCTCTTTCCTGGAAGACACTATGGACAACTGGAGAAACTTGTAGGATTATGATGTCACCAAAACCTGTAGAGCGAAACTTTAGCAATTGAGATTGTCAGACTGTTTAGAACTCTAGTTCTGTTTTGTGCTAACACTTATATAATAAACAACTGAGAAACAGCTGGGAGAAAAGACTTCTTTGTTAAAGAATTAACATGCCTCCCTTTAAGTTAAAAGCTGAGTTTTAATTCCTCCAGCACGCTGGGCTTCCAAGGAGACTTCCAACAAAAACAGCAGAGGCAAGACTGTATTCCCAGTGTTTCTGAGAATAGCAAGTAGGAAATAATTTTTTGGGGGAAAGAATACCCCTTTCTGTCCCTCTTCATACATCATGAAATTTTTAAAAGAGAAAACATCCCCTGCCCTCCCTTTTCCCCTTTGCAGCCCACCTTTAATGTCTTCGGTTATTTACTGTAGGTAAATTCAGACCAATATATTTTCCCTGCATGACATTCTCCCCTGCAGATTTCACATTAGTAGGGCCCTATCAAATTCAGGGCTGTAAAAAATATGTCATGGACCATGAAATCAGACTTTTCCTGTGAAATCTAGCTATTGGGAGGGGGGGGAGTGCAAGGGGCAGGGCTGTGAGTGCCCCAGCTGGTGGTTCCTACCATGCACCGGGCTCCAGCTGCTAGTCCTGGCTGGGCCAGGGAGGGCCAGGACTTCCTCATCTCCTGCATGGCTGCTCTTGGTGGGAGAGCAGACCCAGCTGCAGGAAGCTTCACAGCTGTGTTGCCTTCAGATGAGGCAGCAGCCACGGAGCTTCCTGAAGCCAGAGGAGGTTCCCGGAAGTGGGTCTAATCTCCCCCATGCTGCTGGAAGTGCCCCAGCCGGTGACTCCTAGCTGCTAGTTCCAGCTGGGCTGGGGAGGGACAGGACTTCCTCTTCCCCTGCATGGCCACTCTCAGGGAGGGAAGGGGGATCAGACCTCTTCCAGGAATGTCCCCTGGTTGCAGGAAGCTCCGCGGCACGGAAGTAAGGGTGGCAATCCCGCAACCCCCCCGTACAACAGCTTTGCAAACTCCCCATGACTCTCTGTTGAGTCAGGACCCCACCCTTACAACACTGTAAAATTTCAGATGTAAACATCTGCAAACATGAAATTGACCAATTTTCAAATACTCTGCTCAGGAAATTGACCATGAATTTGGTGAGACCCTACACATTGAGCTAATACAGCTCAAACTCTGCAGTTAATTCCTGAGTACCTTCTGTGACTGCCTTTGGGGAGGCATCCATTAGCTGCACTAAGGGAGGGGCAAGAAGGGCAGCTGTGCAGAGACCATAGATTGCTGTGGATGCCCTGAAATCTGTGGTTGATCTCATAAAATACAGGAAGGGTCAAACCCTGCCTCTCTGTTCCTTACCCACTTTTATGGAACAAGTAGGAAACTCCTAACCTCTCCCCAGGTTTTTCTGCTGGGAGATAACATGACCCTTAGCAAAGTGATGGGACAGTGTTGTAATCCATAGGATGTTCTCCGTCACATTGCCACATTGCTCCACAAAGTGTTGTTTTCATGCTACAAACTTTTAAAATCTATATCTCTAAAATCATTAATTTATTCGTTTTATTGTATTTTATTTTAGGAATTTACTTAAAGAAAAATGACCCAGAGACTCTTAGTAAAACTTGATGCCCTGGAACAATATTCACGCAAGAGACTGGCCAAGCATGCAAAGGTTGAAGTAAGTATGGAGCAAATTGAAATTATATCAAGGATAGTTATGCCAGTCTCTGCATTGCAGTGACTTGCACCATATAATAAATATCTAAAGGAGATGGAGGGGAGAGGGAAAGACTGATTTATGTTTGACTGATGATTAGTCCAGGCAACCAAAGAATATTGATAAAGAGAGAAGGTCACCTGGCAGCTGAGAAAAGAACAAAAGTAGCATCTGGTGCCCTCTGCTGGAGGCCCTGCCTTTTGTGGGTGCTGGCCAGAGAAGGTGTGATTCAGGGGAAAATAGCAAATGTACACCTTCAAGAATGGCCTAGAGAGGCCACCCAGGATCAGCTGCTGGCAGAACCAATGAAAATTGGTCCTTCAGCAGCTAAAAGATTCAGGAGCAGGCAGAAGCCAGTCAGGGCTCAGCAGGCATGATCTTTTGAAGCTGCGGGCTGCAGTTTTTTGGGCCCCTTTTCAAGCTGGCTCTTGGTTTTGTGCTTCTCATTTTGAAAAGAGGCCCCTCCCCCACTGGCATGACCTCAGACACACCTCATTCCAATGGCTGCTTTTCTGACCAGGAGGCCAATGTGCCTTAAGGTCCACGTGCCCTTTATTTAAAAAAAATAACTTGGATTCGGATTTGCAGTCATCACTGCCAAAGGGAAGTAGCCCAGACCCTCCCCCCGCGCCAGGTGAGGCCCTCCCCACCCCATAACACATCCTGGTCTCCCCCTTCTTGCCCATGGCAGCTCTGCATGTCTCTGGTCTCCCTGTGTGAAAGGGGCTGTACAGGGCTCAGGCGTCAGCCACAATGGTTGTGCCACAGGCAGCTGTGTGGTGCGGCCATGACTGGGAACAGGCCGAAGGCCACCTGATGTGTGGGTGGCTGCTTAAAAACAGCCAAAGAGTGTGAAAATCCTGACAGAGCCCAATGCGTGGGGTCAGCGCCGAGAACACTTGACAGGTACTGAGCTTTGAGGCATGAATAATATAAGCAGAGTAGTTTGTTTGTTTGTTTTTAAAGTAATGGAGTAATGCGATCTCTCTTATAAAGTAGCAGTGAGTTGGGCTTGTTTTTAGAAGTTGACTTTTGCTTATTTTTCTAATCTGAGCTGGCAAGTTCCAGGGGCCCGTTCTGGGTAAAGTTCTTGGTTGACCTAATGAAGGACTGTTTTATATTATGGAATTTAAAACTTAGGTGGCCATCTTGTGTTCAATATCAGTTTATTGCTGTAAAATTAAGGTGTGCTCGCATTGCGAGATGCCTTGCTGGCTCAGACTGGCCCATGACAAAAAGCCAATCAATCATCTCACCACAGAGCACCTGTAAACCTGTGTTTGCCACAGTACCAGTGTATGCAGACTGACTCCCGCATGCTCTTCTCACGTGCCTCCCTCCCCACCAAATTGTCTGGTTTTGTAATGTGTTCTCTACGAATCGTACGTTTGTCAGAATTCTAGCAAAAAGATTTCTTGGGAAAATCTTCTGTAGCAAAAGTCAAGGTAACCAGTACCACAGTAATATTTAACTAAGCTATTACTATATTAGTAATATTTAACTAACTAAACCAGGTGCATTGCATTGTAGTTAAAGTAAAAAAGACATTTTAAAGTGCATTAAACGCTACTGAATGATTATGTACAATGGCAGTTTCTTATTGACGGATCCGCTTCCCTTGTGTGTCTTCCAAGGCAAAGATAAGTTAATAGAATAAAAAAGCTTTTACTACTTTTGATTAATGTTGGGTTTAAATTCAGATGTTTAGTTGCAGAAAGAGATTACAATAGCTGGTGGGTCACAAAGTTAATAATATTTCACATAATAGAAACAAGCATATTGCAATCCTATCCAATTAAGGCCGTGTACCACTTGTTTTGTTGCAGAGCCAGAGGCTTGGGAAATTACAGTTAAGGCCATTTGTGGCAACCCCATTGACATTTGAATTTAAAGAGGATTATGATATACCCAGTGATAAAACAACAAATATTTCCAGGTGTAAACCTGCGCTGCAATTTTCAGAAGATGAACAGATCTTCAGACATCAGCAAATAAGGTGACCCTGAATTAGAATGTTTTGTTATTTTTAGTTTGACTTAGAGATGCTACAAATGTGGTAAAAGTATTATTGCTGTTTGATTTTTACATCACACTCTCAGTACAATTAAATTTGAGTTGTTAAAACTATCTTGTTTGTATGATTTACACAAATCTACTATTTAAAATGGCTGTAATTATTAGTGTCAAAGGTATTATTGTTCAGGAAAACCTTGCAACAAGGGGATTCTGTGCTGTTTCCTGTAGTAAAATGATTCCTCATCATAAAACATGATGCTGTATAAACAGTAACTCACATGACCTGAATGCTAGAAAGTATCCTATTTGAACCCTAAAAGAAAAAGCTGGAAAAGTTCAGGCATAGTTTGCCACCTGAGGATGCAATCTTCCTGTGATCTCCAAAGTGATTACATACCAGGGTTTAAGGCACTATATAAAGTGTGTGTGCGCACGAGCAATTGGAAGTCAAATCCTAGGACAGGTCTACACTGCCAGCAAAATTTGGCGGCTGTCGACGGGAGTTACGCAAGCTATGCAAAGTAGCTTGCGTAACTCCTGTCAACTTCGTAACTTACCTTTAGCACGCCGTCTCCACTGCGTTGTGCTGACAGGAAATATGTTCCTGTCAATGCAGCACTATGCTTTTTTTGGAGGTGGTTTTAATAGATCAACTTCCGGACCAATTGAGTGTGTCTTCACTGCCGCTCTATCAATCTGGAAAAATTGATCTGATGGCGGTGAATTTGCCGTCGTCAGTGTGTACACAGCCCTACTGAAGAAAATAGAAGAGAGCATAAACTCTGCCAAATCAAGTGTAAAAGTATAAGACAGGCCAAGAAAGAATTTGAAGATCAACTAGCTAAGGACACAAACTTAACAGCAAGCATTTTTTTTAAGGGCATCAGAAGCAGGAAGCCTGACAAACAGTGGGGCTACTGGATGATTTAGGTGCTAAAGGAGCACTCAAGGAATACAAGGCGATTGCAGAGAAGTTAAATGAATTCTTTGCATTGGTCTTCATTACAGAGGCCACACTTGAGCCATTCTTTTTAGATGACAAATTTAAGGAACTGTCCCAGATTGAGGTGTCAATAGAGGAGGTTTTGTAACAAAATGAAAAATTTACCAGTAATAAGTCACCAGGACCAGATGGCATTCAACCATGAGTTCTGAAGGAACTCGAAATATGAAATTGCAGAACTATTAATGGTATGTAACCTATCGCTATGGATACGATTCTATCACGGAGGTCACTGATTCCGTGACTTCTTCTGGGGAAGGGCTGGAGCAGCTGTCAGACCTGGGGTTGCCAAAGCAGTGGCTGCTGGAACAGCTGACCAGCAGCCAGCCCCAGGGCCACCAAACAGCTGAGTGGCCGGGATTGGGTCAGCCCCCTTGGGGCTGGAGCAGCAGCAGCGGTCAGCCCCTGCTGCAGGAGCAGTGGCTGGGTTGGAGTAGTTGCAAGCTGATGGCAGTGCTCTGTTTGTCCTCCCTCCCCCAGGGTCATTTTAGTAAAAGGCAGGGACAGGTTGCGGACTTCCATGAAATATTTTTTTATTGCCTGTGACCTGTCTTTGACTTTTACAGAAAAGACTCGTAGCAGAATCTTAACCTTATGAATTGCTTAAATCAACCTCTGAACCAGGTAACTGGACGGTAGCTAATGTGACTCCTGTTTTTAAAAAAGGTTCCAGAGGTGATCCTAGCAATTACAGGCTGGTAAGTGTAACTTAAGCACCAGGCAAAGTGATTGAAACTAAAGAACAGAATTATCAGACGCATAAATAAAAAACGATATGTTGGGGAAGAGTCAACACAACTTTCGTAAAGGAAAATCGTGCCTCACCAATCTATTAGAATTGTGTGTGTGTGTGGGGGGGGGGGGTCAAAAAGCACATGTACATGAACCAGTCAATATAATATGTACATGAACCAGTCAATATAATATACTTGGACATTCAAAAAGCCTTTGACAAGGTCCCTCACCAAAGACTCTTAAGTAAACTAAGTAGTCATGGGGTAAGAGGGAAGATCCTTTCATGGATCAATAATGGGTTAAAAGATAGGAACTAAAGGATAGAAATAAACAGTCCATTTTCACAATGGAGAGGTAAATAGTGGGGTACATACTGAGACCTACATATTCATAACTGATCTGGAAAAAGGGGTGAATGGAGGAGGCAACATTTGTAAACCATACAAAACCACTTCTAGTTACAAGCAAAGCTGACTGCAAAGAGTTAGCAACTCTCACTAAACTGGGTGACAAAATGGCAGATGAAATTCAATGTTGGTAAATGCAAAGTAATGCACATCGGGAAACATAATCTCAACTATACATACAAAATCATGGTGTCTAAATTAGCTGATACCACTCAAGAAAGATTTTGGCATCATTGTGGATAGTTCTCTGAAAACATCTGCTCAATGTGCAGCAGCAGTTCAAAAAAAAAAAAAAAAAAAAAAAGCTAACAGAGTTAGGAACAATTAGGAAAGCGATAAATAATAAAACAGAAAATATAATGCCGCTGTGTAAAATCCATGGTACACCCACACCTTGAATACTGTGTGCAATTCTTGTTGCCTCATCTCAAAAAAGGTGTATTAGAATTGGAACACGTGCAGAGAAGGGCAACAGAAATGATTAGGAGTATGGAAGAGCTTCCGCACAAAGAGTGATTAAAAAGATTAGGACTGTTCAGGTTAGGAAAGAGATGACTAAGGGGGGATTATAATAGGGGTCTATAAAATCATCAATGGTGTGGAGAAAGTGAATAGGGAAGTGTTATTTAGCATTTCACCTAACAAAAGAAGTAGGGGATCACCTGATGAAATTAATAGGCAGGAGATTTAAAAGAAACAAAAGGAAGTATTTCACACAATGCAGAGTCAACCTGTGGAACTCATTGCCAGGGGCTGTTGTGAAGGCCAAAAATATAACTGGGTTCAAAAAAGAATTAGAGAAGTTCATGGAAGATAGGTGCATCAATGGCTATTAGCCAAGATGGTCTGGGATGCAACCCCATGCTTCAGGTGTCCCTGAATCTCTGACTGCCAGAAGCTGGAACTGGACAACAGGGAAAGGCCCACTCAAAATTGCTCTGTTCTGTTAATTCCCTCTGAAGCATCTGGCACTGGCCACTGTCAGAGACAGGATCCTGGGCCAGATGGGCCATTGGTCTGACCCAGTATGGCCATTCATACCTTCTTATGGACCTGTTCCCTGCTACTTGGCAGAGATGGGTAGTGAGTGAAAGCTGCAAAATCCAATCTGTATTTTGAACTCTCTCAAGTTTCAAGGCATTGTACCTCTGAACACTGCTCCTGCCACAGAAATTTAACATTAAATAAAATAATCTTACTGCCATCCCAGTTCTAAGCACCATTCACAGAAGTTAATTTAATGGACATTCTCTTCCAGATTCCAACTCATGGGGCAGCTGCTGTAGTCTGCATAGTGTACATTACAATAGGGTGCTCTAAAGCAATAGGACTCTTAGACTGTTGGCCCCTTCACAGGACAAATTTCAAAAGTACGAGGGACTGTACTGGGCACCTTCTGTTCCCATTAATTTCAGTCCTAGTTCAAGTGCTCAGCATCTTTCAGGATTAACCCCCATAGTAAATACACAAAACACTAAATTATAGGGCCCAACCTAACATTTTTGGACCTTGAGCTACCACTCAGAAGAGCTAAGTTTTGTTATTACCATTATTTCTCATCAGTCGGGGGGGCGGGGGCACAACATTTATTTTGCAACATTAGCCAAAGCATTGCTGTATAATTCTGTTACCTTTTCCAACCTGTTTAACTTTTTTTCGTCAGAAGTTGATTGTGAATGTCTGTAAAATGTACAGCTTTGATTTTAGTCCTTGCAGGCCTAAATCTGTGACCCCAAGACTGACAGCTAGAAAGAGTCACTCTGGCAAACCAGCTGTAAGGCCATTTAGTGCTCCAGATGCCTTGCAAGGTAAAGCATGTCTCCAGAAAGGTACTTCTTTATGTAGCACAGTGTTACTGCTGAGTCTGACATACAAAAAATAACTTGTTCAGCAATGTTGTAAAACATTGTATGCAAAGTATTGACATTCGATTTCACATTTCAAAAAGTGTGACTTTAGCACTGTTGTACCCTGTCTACACCACACTATGTCTTCGCTGCCAAACACATGCGTTTTTACATAGAGAGAGTTAACTGGATGGAAAAATGCACTTTTTCTTATACTGAAAGCATAGCAAAAGAAAAATGGTTGCAAGAAACCATTTGTTTAGATGCCTTGAGCTTACAATGCCCATACAAGACCCTTGCATCTACATGTAACAGTCATGACTGTACATTCAGGAGAAGGTCTTTAGCTCAGATATGGTTGAACCAGTACATTGTGAAAAGAAAACCACAAATGTTGCAGCTGCACTGGTTCAGCTAGTTCTCCTAACTCGTCTCACATTACAGTGCCTTGTGTTAGCAAAAAGCCCTTGCTCCTGGAGACAGAGCTTGGCATTATAAGATCTGTGCTCCAGGAATCTCAGAATGCGCTGATACATCCACAGATGAAAGGAGTGCTGTGTGTGGGTTAGTCAGAATGGTCCTAGTGGAAAAAATAGACTTTCAGGGTAAATCTACTATATCATTGCAAAGACAAGCAAGGGAACAGACTATTTTATGCAATCACTGTCCCTTCAACCATATCCTTGCTTATCTTAATGATTAATCCACCTCTAATATAACCTATTAATTTAAAACACTGCAGTATAATAATCTCTTTGAATTATTTCTATTTTCATATGTATTCTTTTTTTATAGAGAATCTGCACACATTAAAGGAAAATCTTATTTCATTAAAACTAAATCAAAAAGTAAAACCTGTTAGTCTTAGAACAAAAGTTCACAGAAGACCCAAGTGGAAAACAGAGGTAAATTCTACTCTCATCTTTATTTCAAACTACTAATACACTCAGTAGCTGTTTTAACTCTAGCCAGATTTACACATGCTTTAAAACCAATATAATTTTTTCTTGGGATGGTTTACATAGTCTTTTGCGGGTATGGAAGGAGGAGGTCTCTGTTTGGATGAAAATTTATTTTCTGGTTGTAATCTAGATATCCGTGAAAATTAGACACCACAGTGAGGGGCAAATTAGAGATGCTAGTTAGTTCGTTCTTTTCTCTGCAAAAAATAGAGATCACAATTTTTTTCTAGTGAAACAAATATTTTTGAACTACCTGAACATCCTTTGGTCCATGGCTGTGTCCCTTTTTGCAATAATAAAACATTTTATTTTGTATAAGTTAGCATAACAAACTTGATGACATTTAGAATAAATGGAAAAATAAAATTGCTACAAGATGAGACAATTTTGCAGAAAGTTCTGGGTATACAATATAAACGTCAACTGTAAACGCAGGGAAGTGATCAATGCTTAAAAATGCTTAGCTGGAATGGAACCTGACAAGATGAGTGAACATGTGACAATGGGGCTACTTGGCACAGGCATTCCTGGAATAGATGCTTCGCATACATGCAAGCCACATTAATATAACACAAGTGGCATACAGCAGAGGTAAATATCTTAAGGTGGATCAGACAGCCAAAAAATATTCCAGTGGAACAAACCAAAAGTGAAAAAAAAAATCAGTCGTCATCTGACTGTGCACTAAAACAAAATATTGATTGTAATAAGCAATTGGCTTTTATTATTAATCATGTTTATTACGGCAGTGCCAAAGGGCCAACCAAGAATGAGGTTCTCATGCTTGGTACTCAATAGAGGGTCCTTCCCCTACAGTGCTTATAATCTAAATAGACAAGACAAAGACGGGGGAGTGGGGGGTGTAAAACACACAAAGCAGTGATGTGAACAATGGGATTGCAACAACTGTCCTATTAATGTCACAGTTTGCGGGGGTTGGGGTTTCGTTAGGATAGGGTGACCAGATGTCCTGATTTTATAGGGACAGTCCCGATATTGGGACTTTGTCTTACATAGATGCCTATTACGCCCACCCCTGTCCCAATTTTCCACACTTGCAATCTGGTCATCCTAAATTAGGAGGGGGTGAGCTAAATGGAAAGAAAAGGCAAGGGACGGGGGGGGGGGGGGAGGGAGGGACATGGCAGGGGAGAAGAAAGTAAAAGGAGCAGGTGTGGAGTTTTGTTTTGTTGTTCGACATCATTATAACCCTTTCTGGCTAAACACATTCTGATTGGCGTAGACCGTTGTTGTTTGTTCCCTTCCCAGCTGAGCCATAACAACCAATGCCTGTTTTCAGAACTCTGATCCGTCGGAGGATTTTCATTCAGAGTAAAGGACAAATTCCAATAGCAGATGTGCATCAGCATGTAGTTAAAGAATACGGTAGCATTTTGCCAACAGTTACAACACACTGAGATACCACATCTTATCCCTTATCTTAAAGGAAATATGAGTGGTAATCCTGCAATATCTATTGGCAAATACTGACTTTTTAACAGCCATCATTGTGTTATGCACACATAAACAAGCAATGTTGTGGGTTTTTGTTTTTTGAGTTATACAGTGTTTGCTCACATATCTGAGCCTGGTCCTAAATATGTGAAATCTACATTTTGTGCATACTTACTTGATTTCGGGCAGTCAGATTCTGTCACGAGCTTAGTATAAATGGTTACACAGTGATCTGGTATAGGAGTTCCTGTGTTTTATTTATAATTCAAGTGACTGGGCTTTTTCATTTTAACACAAATGCTACACTTTCTAGTCTTTTTTTTATTCAGTCTCTAATTTTTGCTTTAAATACATGGATCATTTAAAATTTCTGACATAATATTTACCATGAAGATACTTTAAAAAGTTTCCATGTTAGTGTTATATTTTGAATGGTGGCTTGTTACAAATATGATATGATAACATGTACAAATACTTCCTGATATCAAGGTTGAAAATGTTCTGAAGTTGGATGTCCTCTGTCAGCAAGATAGCCAAGCCCATTTAGCATCTACTTTTGACCATATAGACACTTCTCATTGGTGCCCTCCTACAAGTGCCAGTAGTCAGAATGAAGAGTCATTTCTAACAGCTTTTATGGGTAAGAATCAGTAAAATCCTTATATATCTACAGCTGAGGATGAAATTTTCCAATAGCATTACAATGTCTTAGAATTAGAAGGAAAGTTTTACTTGGAGAAACTAGCTGTGACAGTTGGGTAAAAGGACACATCCTGCCTAAATGGGTTATTAAATGTGCATGATTCTAACTTTTTTAAAAGTTTCCCTGTCATTTCATCTGTTCTACTTACATTTTTCTTTAATTATTTAATTTCTTTTTACAACTTAAATCTTGCATGATCATATGTGATTAAAATGTGCTTCCACGCTGAAAAGTGACCTTATAAAAATGCTATTGTGAGGTTCACTCGTATTGTGTCTTTGTAATGATTCCCTATCAAACTTGCTCCATTGACAAGTGAAAGATTATTTTTTTAACTGCTTCACTGACATCATCAGCCTGAGATCTAAAAATCAAATGTAGTAATTTCTGGCTTGTTCATCAACAATAAATGTTCTGTGGGGCAAATATTGCCTTCAGTTACATCTGTGCAACTTCATGTTCCTTAGATCGTTCCATCAATTACACCAGTGCAAACCTATTGCTTAAGAAGGGCTGCACAGCTGCAACTGAGAGTTTGAGAGGTGACTATGCAATTGGAACTTAGCAAACAATTCCATTGACGCTATATGAGCCAGAAAAGGATTTGGTTAGCTCTCTCAGTTCTGCAGGGCTAACAGTAGTAAAAACTTGCTTTTTTCCATCAACCTCAGCAGCTATGATCTTGAACACACGCTGAGGGCAGATGTGCTCAGTAAGAAGAGGTTGTTTTTACAGAACCATTCTTCAGGGGAAATCTGCTCTTTAATTGTCAAATCGTGCCATTAAGGGACATTCCCTAGGTAGGAGATGGCATGGAACGGTACTGTCCCTGGAGGGGAGCCTAAGGGAGACACAGTGCCTTATGGAGCTCCTGGGGACCAAGTCTCTGCACCCCTTTAGGGATGGTGCATCATGCATACTCCTCTGTAGCTGGCTAGCTTTCATTGATGCAAAAGAGCAAGTAGGTCCATAGCCTGACTCCTTTCTCCCCCTCTTGGAGAGGCTAAAGCTAGTCCTAGTACTGAGCAGCCCTTGCACTTGGCTGAAGAGGGGAGTATGGCGCCTTGTGTCTTCCACTTTCTTGTGCACTGGTGCAGGACCCCAGCCATGGTCTGGCCCCAAGGATGCTGCTGAGAAATTCTGCCATGGAGAGAGGGAAGCGCACTGTGACACAGACGGAGGTGCTTTTAGTCACTATACAGGATCCCATCAGTTTAAGGGGGGAAAAAACTTGAGTAACTGCAGGAATGTGCAATGTACCCTGAGATGGGAAATCCTATGTGACCTGCCATTCTCTGCCACCATTTTGGATTCTTTATTCTGAAGAAGGAATCCTTGGGGCTGAATGTATTATTCCTGCAGCACCATACTGCCAAAGATGAAGAGGACATAAGACATCCTTTCTGCAAAGCTGTAGTGAGTTTAGCCCATTGATGACTTGTAGAAGATCCCCCATGTGCTTTGTGTAATACCCAATGCCTATAATATTTTCCAACAGCAACCTGTGAGAAATAACTTTTATCTCCCTTATTTGCACATATACATATCTCATATGAAAACTCACTGTCTTTTCAGGGGACAAGATAGCGCAATACAGTGTTTGTGGGGAAGCTGGCAAATTCATTGCTCAACAGCTGGAGAGAGACAATAAAATCAGAGTCTGTGTAAATGGCCATTTGCCATTAGATGGTCTGAAAGAAAGGTAATTATGGACAGACTGTAAATATTACTGCAAATCTAAGTTAAATAACTTTCTGAGTGATGATGTGTGGCATCCCAATAGTCAATGAATGGCTTGCTACCTGGTTAGATCTCACAAGAAACGTAAGGTCAGGCCTGTGCAGTAGTTGGAATGGAGAACTTCAAGGAGTGCCTAGGATGATGAAGAAGGAAGTGGCACTGGCAATTCAGTGGGTAGCTCTCTTCCCTCTGTGTCAATACTGAACCAATGCCCCAGGATGATGCTAAGGAGTCTGTGTTGCTTAAAGTACCATTGTTATTGTAAAGCTTAAAACAGAGGTCATGCTGGTCATTAAAGATCCCATGGCACTTTTGCAAGGACAGAGCCATTAACCTGGGAGTCCTGGTCAAATTCTAACTCAAGTAATTGCATTCTGTCTACTTAAGTTGCCCCTGCAGTTTCATCTAGTTATGGTATTCTTCACGTCTCCTAAACTGTTGCCTAGTGTTGTTGTGCACTGTCAAGCAGCTGTTATATCCCATTCAGACCAGACTGCACTTAAGTGATGAGCTGATTTTGCTCTGTGTACCAGAGAGGTGGGTAGTCTTTGCTAATTAAAGGGAAAGGCAGAGAAGGGATTAAATCAGGTGACTCACCTCAACTGCCCATGTCTTAAAGTGAGTTGTCTGCCATACCATTCTCAGTGTATGTGAGATGGGGATTGTTAGCATGAGGGTTTAGCATCTCATGGCTTGAGTCAGAATGGGGACAAATGGTCATGCCAGACCCTATTGGACCTGATAGATAATGTCTGACCACGTTGCATGGCATACAATGTCTCTGAGCCATGCAGGGGACAGGAGGCGATGTGCCCCCAGGAAAGCTCAGTGGCATCCCATAATAGGACAATTGCGCAACGCAGGTCACCAATGAAAGCAGGTTGAATCTGGAAGGGACGTATGTTTATAAGACAGTTCTGTGTTAACAAGCCTATGAGATTTTTAAAAGAGCTCAGCACCTACATTCAATATCACAGTGGGAGTAGCCAGTTATTCATCTCTTTTGAAACTCTGGCCCTGCATTTCCACAAAAACCTATTTCTTTCTCCTTTTTGCAACCTGATATTTGGCAATACTCATGATGAGCAAAAACTTCCAGAAACGCTGTCTGCACTGGAGCTGGAGATATAATTTCCAGCTCAGGTAGATGTAGGTGCACTTGCTTTGATCATTGCAGTGCACTAAAAACAACGGTGTAACCAGAGTGGCTTAGATGTGGGGGACAGCCTGAGCACCAGGGTCTGGCACGGGATTATATCCTGGATGGCTAGCCCCTCCTCTGTGGCTACACTGCTATTTTTAGCATGCTAGTTCAATCAAAGCTAGTATGCGTACATCTCCCTGAGCTGGGAATTACACTTCCAGCATGCAGTGTAGTCAGACACTAAGTTGAATGCCCATACTTGCTTTTAAAACATTGCTGTCTGAACATGTTTCAGGTAAGAAGCAGTTATCTGCATCATCACTTGATTTACTATGGCCTTCTTTATTTTAAGAAATGAAGCTCTTCTGAAAGAAAGTGGTTTTAATCTTGAAGAAATAGAAAGTAAGAATAATTTTCACTTGACTAAATCTGCTTCAGAAGAAAAGAAAAATCTCATCTCCTTGACTATTGAGGATGAAATGGAAAAACCAAATGCTAAAATAATCGATGTGGACTCTCCGAAAGCAAAACCTCCTAGGCCGGTGGTGGTAATGTCCTGTTTACTGTCCCTGTTGTGTTTGGTAAAGTTTATAATAGGTCTAATATGCTAGTGTATGCTGCTATTAAAAGAATATTCTATTTTGAAATAACACCAATCTTCTGAACACTTGTGACTCCTGCAATAATAGAGTGCTGTTTCATTATCCGTATTTGGAATACTATGCTTCCAGTGTAACTTTTAGCAGGGGTGGAATCCTGGCCCCAGTGAAGTCAATGGGGATTTTGCCAGGATTCCACCCTAGAATTTTAACCCCTTAGGTTCTGGCCTGTTTCCTAGGCTCCCAGTTGGAATGCCATCTGGAGAGGAGTGAGTGAGTGCATTTTTTAGCTCCTGAAGCCTAGGATAAATTAGGATTCTTGGGAGGAGCCAACCTGGTCCCATTTCCTCTGCTCCCATTTCCAGCACACTTGACATGATCTGCTGCCAGTTCCTGCTTAGCTGGCGAACCATCAGGGTGAGAGAAGAGTTTTCTATTGTGATCTGGTGACAGGGAGGAATCAGCTAAGAGCTAGCAATAGGGGCAAGTGAGAAAGTGGTGCAGGCTGCAGATGGTTGGGGGGGATGGGGAGAAGCACTTTCTGGCACTCAACAACAGGTGAGAGGCTTGTTAGATAGAGGGAAGGGAGCAGGGCACCTGCTTAGCATGCAGATGGGAATGAGATAAGGAATTGATGAATATTGATGTGGTTCTAGTCCCTCAGTAAGGTCAAATACACACATTCATAATGCTTTACGGCTTAAGATTTCATGATTCATTTTAAGATCTAGTAAAATGCAATTTGTCCTTTACGTTGGCAATTGAACCCTGTGGTCTGACCAGACTTCTCTGAGGTTGAAATTTGAGCTTAGCTTGTATCAAGCATGTCATGAATGAACTCTAGGCCTGGAGTCTGAATTACTTGCTCTGGTATTTTCTGTTTCTGGAGTTATTGACTCTTATTTGCAGACCTATGTAAAGATTTAAAAAAACTCTGGAGGTCTTTCCTTCCAAAGGGACCTCTATGTATCTCCTTTTTGCTTTTTCTACAGTTTTCTGTATTGTATGTGGATACTCACAGTCTACCTTGTCTAGAAACAAGTGTCAAAGATTTATGACTAATACATTGCAGTGCCATGTAATAAACTGTATCATGTGGATATCAGCACCATGTGACTGTCAGCCTGACATCTAGGTATATTATCTGATCTGATCCTATATATTTCTACATCTTTGATACATTCTTGGACTTCTTTATGCAAATATCTTAAACTATATCAGTAAGTAAGGAGAAAACTAAAGTTCCTTTTCTTTCTTTTTTTTTTATAGAAAGTGAGTGAAACATATCCGATCATTTATGCTGAAGAAGGATATATGCAAAACTTTATTTTGAAGAGGTGGCTGCGTTTACATGGAGATAAAGTGTCTAATGACTTTGAAAATGAAAATGGTGTGGTACTTACGAATCTAAATTCAGTTTTACAAAACAACTGTGATTATGCCCTTGCCTTAGTTGGAAAGGAAGAAAAGAGTACTTTTAATGTAACCGCAAAGGGGAATAAAAAACTAAAAAGAACATTATCTGGGAAACAGAAAATCAATATTCATATTTTAGCTTCAGATGGAAAAAGTAAAATCTTAAAAGATTCACAGAGGGATAAAACTTTTGTGCAGAAAATAGTTGGTAGTTTTCATGATGTTGAAGTACCAATCAATAAAGTCACAACAAAAGACAGAAATATTTCAGCAACAAAGGCTCAATGTGACGATGATGGCCTTGTTATATTTGGAGTGAACCCAAAAGCTGCAGCTCACCAATCTACTAAAGCAAATGCAGCAAATGTCTTTAAATCTCACAGCTCTTGCAGTAAGCCACTAACCACAGTCTCTCAGCTTCATAAAAAAGGCAGGTTAGCTCATCCATCACAGCTGGATTATATATCCATAACAAAACCCATTAATATACCTGGCTGTGCAAATGTCAATTCACAGGCATTTCACAAAATCTCAATGAGACATGATAATTTGGAAAACAAAAGGATTATTCTGTCTGGGGTTTGTTTTAAGGAAAAACCTCCACTTAGTCAGAGCAATGAAGAAATCACTGAGGTATCCAAACCTGCCAGATGTTCTCAACCAGCTTCCTACAAGGAAGAAACATCAGCTGAGATAAAGCTAAATAATAAAGAACATTGCATAGATATTAGAAAAGGCCAAGAATGTGATAATACTGTGGAATTTTGGAGAACTAGTAGATCTTCAGCATCACTGAAAAATTCACATGCAGTGCCAGACAACAGTACTGAGCTTCAGAAAAAAGCAATGCTACCTGAACGCCCAGCGTCATTACCTGTTAACTTCAGTCATCCAATTATTAGTATACCAACAGCACAATGTGATGCGTCAGAATTCAAGATGAAAAAAGTTGAGGCTGAATTTACAGATGACACTGATACTACAAAGGACACCAATCACTACAATTAACTGATGGTATGTCTAACGATGGGCTATCAAAAATGCATGGAATCCACTTCTGAAATGAATGCATCTCCCAATCTAGATGTTATGGTAAATTTTTCTCAGAACAGCTATTATTCTGTACATTATTCTGAACTTGTGTAAACCATGAGATGTTTGCCATTACAATGAATTATGATGTAACAGTTATAAGGAGATGTGTGTCTCTTAAAAATGAACTGATAGGCCTTTATTCAATGGTTTTACTAGACACACATAAGAAGCATTAAACTTCTATTTTGAGCAAAGAAATTATTTCTTTTAAATCCTGAATGACTTTGCTTGTGAACATTTTAATATTACGATATTTTTGTTTACTTTTATATATAGAGATAAAAGGTTTTTAGAGTATTATTCACCTTTCTTCCTTAATTTACTGCCTAGATTTAAAAAACCTTATAATATCCATACTATGAATTTCACATTCAATCATCATTTATATTGTACATTTCAAGATTCTAGCCAAAGTCCTCTCTTACAATTTTAATAACATTGTATTTAATGGAATCGGACTTTTAGTATTTAGCAATATTGGATTAGGCTGGATTCCTACAAAAAATACATTGTAGACAATATGCATAGACTAATGACTACTTTGCATCACTTATTCTCAGCTAATGTTAAATCCACAGGCACTTTAAAAGAAGAAGAAAGAGGCTTTCAGCAGGAAATATTGTGTCCATATTGGAAGTGTTTGGAACTGAAATGAATACAGATTTTCATCATGCTATTTAGAAGACATCCTATCAGATGAAGCTAAATTTACCCAATTTACTTGGTAGTTTGAACATCTGAATAGATGTACAATTTCATAACTCATTTCTTATAACTCTTTCAGTAAGCAACATGTAAGACCCCCACGCTTCTAATTATTAGGTGCCTAAATGGTGATGCAAGTCAGTCCATCTCCTTACATTGCTAGAGTACATGCAACATAGCTAAGCACCCAATTTGGTTTCTGAACTGAGATGTTTGTATATGTAAACTGTATTTGTAATGCTCTGCCTATAAATGAAATTACTGAGGGATAGATCTGATGTTGAGGTCATTTTGACTTTTTTTTTAGTTTCCTTAATTCAATTCACACAGCTCCCGCAACAGGCATGTTGCCAGGTTGTGCTTGCAAGGGCTACCTTGACCTCAGCTTTTACAAAAAGGCATCAGGGTGTGCAGGGCCGTATTATCCATTAGGCACAATAGGCACAGTGCCTAGGGCCTACGAAACTTTCAGTGCCTACGAAAAAAAATTTATATATAATTTTTTTTTTTGTTTTAAAAACTATTTATGAATACCTTAAAATCAAATTAGTTATGTCGGTTGGGGGGCCTACGAAGGTCTTAAAACGGCCCTGGGGGTGTGGCACAAAGATCTGTCAGCCAAACACTGCCCCATATAGTGAGAGGTGCAGCGGAGACTGCTACAATATTAACACTGAAACAACCACTGTGGAGTGGCTCTGTTGCTATTTCATGGCCTAGTTAGAGAGAGGATTGTCCCTTGAGACTGCCACAAAACACTCCTCATTAAGGTCATCGACATTCACTTGGCAGAGGGACCAGGATCATCAATGAAGCCTCAAGTTTAGCAAAAGTGCAGAGCATAAAACTAATTGAGTTAGAGAGCCTTCCTCTTTTGGGATGTAACTTGTCAATACAGGACCTCAATCTTGATCACATTGAAGTAAATGGAGCAGGAGTGGTCCCTAATTGTAATTTTCCATTTTATCCAGAAACTTTATCAGACAGCGAGGACCTGATTCTCCTTTCACTTACACCAGTGTAAAGTAGGACTAACTCATTGCAGTCAGCTGAATTATACTAGGTGTTTAAAGGTAAATTGGAATGGTTTGGATAACAGGTCCCTGCTCTGGAAATTACTTGTACCAGGACAATCCTACTTTAAAGGAAGATATTTTCATGAGGAGAATGGTCTTTTTTTCTCAAGATAAAAAACTCCTACTTCGGCATCACAAATAGCAGACTGGAAAGTTTACTGGGTGCGTCTTGCTGGAACTCATCTATTCAGTACACTCCCTGGCTATATAATCAGTCAGCCTGACTACTCCATCAGGCATTTTGCATACGTAATAGGAGCTTAATGTTCAGAAATGGGCGGTGGTGGACATTAGATCCTGGTGTGAGCCCCTCTTGATCATCGCCACTTGAAATCAGTATGTGTTAAAAGGGGGTTGGTGCAGTGTGTATCTAGGTACTGCAACGGGCTAATTATTGTAATATCTGATTGCCTCCCAGATAAATAAAACAGACAAAATTCCCTTCTCTGCCTGGAGCAGTAGCTTGGAAAATAGCAGCATTTTTTTCTTCTTTCTTCCTCTTCTGCACCACCTGTGTAGAGGTGTATACTCTGTGAACCATTCCCTACATTTGCTAATATCTGAAATATTTTTCAAGGGATTCATCTCCAATTAAGGCCAGGGACCATGTGTCTAGTGGATTGTACTCTCTGCTGCGGGTCTCCACTATTTTCCTTCATTTAAGGCACAGGGCCAAAGCCTGACCACAGAAGCAACACGCTAGAATCCATGGAATAAAAGGATTTATATAGTGTCTTATTTTATTTTGGCACTTCACCTACAACAGAATAATTAAAATGCCAGTTAACAACCTTTGAAAATAAAAGCATTTCAAATTAAATATCATTAAACTAGAAATGGCCAACTTCCTTGTGAAATTAAATATTCTTAATGTGTCATTCAAGAGATAATAAATCTGCCCCACTCTGCTAATGTCAGGAAAAAAGGCATTCCATAGACTCAACATCACAGAAGCAAAGATAGTGAGTGGTAGCTGCTGCTTTACCACTCCTGGGAGTCAAACTCCATTCTCTCTAGTATGCAATTACGCAGGCTCCTGATCCTTTGGCAGAAAGGAAGTGACAGCTGCTGGAGATGTTAGAAAACTTTCTTCACTGCTGATTTCCCCAGAAGAAGACAAGTCAAAAGGTGTTACAGGTTTTACATCCTATTTATTCAGAGGCTTTTTTCAGCTGGATCATACAATACTTATTTCTATATTCATTCTTTCCCTCCTGCCTTTCCATTTGTCCTGTGGATAATGAACTCATTGTAGTAGGCAGACAGCTGGCCTTCTAGTGTAGACTTTAGTCTTTACCAAATAGTTCAGTATTTACATTTTATAAGGTTTTAAAGAAATATCTCCATATTTGAGGTTTTCCCAATTATTTCTTAATTTCTGATTAGTCTCTGTATAACCAGATTCATGTCTACACTGAGATTTTGTAGTGTGGGTCAAATGCTTCACATTGTCACAGCAACACTGGTAGTAGCAATGGAGGGAGTGCTCTTGTCCATAGGGCTTCAGGCTGCTGTCAGTATTCTGTGTATCTGATCAAGTAGGCCTGCTGTGAGCAGGGTTAGACTGCACAGTGCTTCAAATAGTAGTGATTTCCTGTAGCTCTGTCTACAACATTGCTCCTACTGTTGCTACCCATAGTGGAGTTGCACTGCTGATAGGAAAGGTGAGAATTAAAAAAAAAAAAAAATCCATAAAGCCTAACGTGGACCTACCCAAAGTCAATGCTACCACATTTCTTTACAGCTAGTGTAATGTTCTGCTTTGTTTAAAGTGACAGAGCATTCTGTGATGGGAAATTTTAGAACAGTCCATCTGTGTGCAAGGCGGGAAAAGGAATGTGTGAGTAAAGAATAGATGTGTGGGGGATATGAATTAAGGACAAAGTAGGCAGTTTCGGTCACATTTTTCAAAAAGGATAAAACACTTATCACATTAAAGACAATAAAAAATAACTAATCGCCTTTCTTCAGAAGCGACTGTCATAGCTCCCACAGGGCGGTGTGATCACAAGTGTGTCCATAAGACACTCTGGCAGTAATTACTGCGCTGGCTGATGTTTACACTGGGGTGCACCCTCAGCAGGAGCACTACCACTGACCTAAGAGGGGCCTGTGTGGGGAGTTGAGAGCCCTGTCTCAGATCCACTGGCAGCTCCCTGCCAGAAGCCTGGCTGCCCCACAGGCTCCTGATGGGCTATCTGCCCACTCCCTGCCTGGAGCCGGGGGAAGCTGCCCGGGGCTTCTCCTATCCCTGCTCAGCTCTCCAAGGGAGCAGGGGTCAGCTGGGCTCTAGCTGCCTGACTTTCTTGTCCTGGAGCTGTGAAATTGAGAATGACAGCCAACCGTGATGTAAGGAATGCACTGTCTATACTGACGCTGTATCACCCTAACTACACTAACATAAGCCCTACACCTCTCATTGTGGTGGTTTTATGATAATGTCATAGAAGGGGAGTTATATCAGTGGGAGGAGCATTTCAGTGCATACACCTCCACAAAACTCTGTAGTGTAGACCAGCCCTTACTGGGAAAGAGAGCTAGTAACTGATGATATCAAGAAGGCTGATGTGTTTAATCCCTGTTTTGCTTCAGTCTTCACTCAAAAAGGTTTATGGTGCCCAGATGCTAAACACACTTGATATTAATAACAAAGGGGAAGGAATGCAAACCAAATAGGGAAAGAACAGGGTAAAGAATATTTAGATAAATTAGATGTATTCAAGGAAACAGGGCCTGATTAACTTCATTTTAGGATGCTTAAGGAACTAGTTGAAGCAATCTCTGAACAGTTAGTGGTTATTATTAAGAATTCCCAGGAGATGGATGACGTTCCAGAAGACCCTAGGAATTATAGACAAGTCATCCTAACTTTGATATGTGGAAAGATACTGGAATAAATTAAACAATCAATTTTAAGTACCTACAGAACAACAGCATTATAGGAAATAGCCAACACAGATTTGTCAAGAATAGACCACACGATACCAACCTAATTTCCTTTTTTGACAGGGTTACTGGCCTAGTCGATAGGGAGAAGCAATAGATGTGATAGATCTTGACTTTAGTAAGGCTTTTGACCCAGTCACACATGACATTCTCATAAGCAAACTAGGGAAATGTGTCTAGATGAATTTACTACAAGGTGGGTGCACAACTGCTGAAAGACACTACTCAAAGAGTAGTTATCAATGGTTTGCTGTCAAACTGGGAGGGCTTATCTCCTGGAATCCCACAGGCATCAGTCCTGGGCTTGGTACTAGTCAATATTTTTATTAATGACTTCCATAATGGTTGAGAAGAGAGGAGTTACAACATTTGCAAATAACACTAAGCTGGGAGGGTTGCAAGCATTTTGGAGGACAGGATTAGAATTCAAAATGATCATTCTTGACAAATTAGATAATTGGTCTGAATTCAACAAGATGAAATTCAATAAAGTGTAAAGTACTTCACTTAGGAAGGAAAAATAAAATGCCCAACTACAAAACGGGGAATAACGGGGTAGATGATAGTAATGCTGAAAAGGAACACATATTGAAGGTGAGTAAGCAATGCAAGCCAATTGTGAAAAAGGCTAATATCACTGTGGGCTGTATTAACAGGTGTTTCATGTGTAAGACATGGGAGGTAACTGTCCCGCTCTACCTGGTGCTGGTGAGGCCTCAGCTGGAGTACCATGTCTAGTTCTGGGTGCTTCACTTTAGGAAAGGTGTGGAGAAAC
This sequence comes from Emydura macquarii macquarii, assembly GCF_026122565.2. Taxonomy (NCBI): domain Eukaryota; kingdom Metazoa; phylum Chordata; order Testudines; family Chelidae; genus Emydura; species Emydura macquarii. The sequence goes on along the minus strand of NW_027132618.1, from coordinate 356,705 downwards.
TGGAGAGAGTCCAGAGGAGAGCAACAAAAATGATACAAGGTTTGGAAAACCTGACCTATGAAGAAAGGTTCAAAAACTGGGCAGGTTTAATCTTGGGAAAAGAAGACTGAGGCAGATCCTGCTAAGAGTCTCCAAATACGTTAATGGCTCGTGTAAAGAGGGCTGTGATCAATTGTCCTCTGTGTCCCCTGAAGATCAGCCCAAAAGCACTGAGCTGGACCTGCAGATAGGGAGGTTTAGGTGAGATATTAGATAAAAACATCGCACGAGCAGGGTCAGTATCCTTCGGCAGGGGCCTCCAAGGGATGACCTCAAAGCAAGATCACTGGTGCTTGCTAAGAGCAGGTTGGACAAACACCCGTCAGGGACGGGCTAGGAGGTTTACTTGGTCCTGCCCCAGGGCAAGGGCTGGACTCCATGATTCCCAAAGTACCTGGCCTAAGCCAGCAACGCCCTGCCCGTCCCTGCACTGCAGTGCGCCCACTCCCAGGGCAAGGGCTGGACTCCATGATTCCCAAAGTACCTGGCCTAAGCCAGCAACGCCCTGCCCGTCCCTGCACTGCACTGCACCCACTCCCAGGGCCGCGCGGCTGCCCACTTCCCGGCACCCACCCCAGCGCTTTGCTCCCCTCCCGCGGGCCGGCAGCCCTGCACCGCGGCGCCCGCCTGCCCCTCCCTGGACAACACCCCGCGCGCGCTCGGCCGGCTCCCGTCGCCTCGGGCGCAGTTTAGCGCCTGCGGACGCTGGGAGAACCTCACAGCCCCGGCTCCCGGCGCTGCCTTCTGCCCCCGAGCGCGCGCCCCCCACGCCGCTCCGCGGCCCCGCCCCCTGACCCTGGGCTCCGCGCCCGGCGCCGCCCCCCGCTCGCTCCCCGCCGGTCTGACGTGCCCCTGCAGCCATGTCGGCAGCCGCCGCGCGCAGACGCCAGGCAGCGGCAGCAGCAGCAGCAGCTGGGGCTCAGCGAGAAGCCCCCGCTGGCGGAGATGAGGAGCCGGGCATGGCGGCCCCGAGCCTCAGCGTCTGCCTCAAGCTGCTGGCGGCGGCTCTCTACGGGCTCAGTTCCTTCCTCATCGTGGTGGTGAACAAGAGCGTCCTCACCAGCTACGGGTGAGCCGGGCTGGGCCGGGCCGCCGCGGGCAAAGGTCGGCGCTGCGGGGGCAGCCGCGGCTGGTTGCACATTAACTCGCGCGGCGGGGCCTGGCGCGCTCTGCACCCCCGTCACACACACACACACACACACACGCGGCTCTGCCGGGCGCAGGGACCGGGCTGCTCCGCACGGGGGAGCAGCGGGATCACAGCAGCGAGCGGGGCCCCGGGGCGCCAGCTGACATTCCCCCCCCCATGCACAGCCCCGTGGGGCGCGCGGGCCGGCATTGGCTGGGGCGCCCCCCTCTGCCTTCCCCGGCTGCAGCGGCGGCGTTCTTCTGGCTGCAGAGCCGGGGAGTGTGTTGCGGGGAGGCCGCTGGATCGGTCCCGTCCCGCGGGACTCTCGTCTGGCGTGGCCCTGGCGGCGCTGCTGCTCGCTGCTGCCTCCGGCTGTCGCGCGTCCCGGTGGCTGTGGCTGGGTTGTGGGCTCTCCCCGGTGCGGTGCGGTGCGGAGCGGGGTGTAGCTTAAACTCCCTGAAGGGCTGCGTTCAAAGCAGCTAAGGACGTGAGTCGGCTCGTGGCGAACAGCACAAACCACCCCGGCGTCCCAAAGCTGGAAGCTCCTGGGCCTCGGGTGCCCTTAGCTGCTCAAGGGTACGCCCGGCTTTTTAAAACCTGGCCCGGGAGTGCTAGTTTCAGGCAAATGTTAATGGGCTCATGTTAAGGCCAAGTTAAAGAGCCAACTTTTAAAGGGGACCCGATCGTGTTTCCATGTGGGGTCCTCCTCTCTCCCGAATGTGACTGACCGAAAGTGCAACGTTTAACTGACTGACTTGTATTTATTTCTTTGACTCTAGCTTTCCCTCTTCGCTATGTGTTGGATTAGGCCAGGTTAGTTGGATTCCTGAATATTGCATGTTTCTAATGGTGTGTGGGAGGGTGTCTGTGGGATGGAACAGTGAGTGTTTTGTGCTCCTCTTACAGATGCTGGCCACCCTGATTGTGCTTTGGGTGGGAAAGGCGCTCAGGGTGGTGAAGTTTCCAGACTTCGACAGAAATATACCTCGAAAGGTAAAATGTTTTCACCTCATATAGTGTCTAATGTAAAATACGTTGTTTAAAACACAGTTCTTACTATCTATCCTTTTAGACTCTGGGCACTTTAAATTCACATGGTCTTTAAAAAGTTCAGTAACATTTAGTGCTCTTCTCTAGACTTGAAAGAAACGTTTTTTATTTAAAAGTATACCATTTAAAATACTTTATTCATCAAATATAACATGGTTTCTGCCTTATTACATTATGCAATCCAGCACAGAATTCTGCTCTGTAAGGGATTTGTTGTACTCTGAATTTATTTTTGTATTCCCATGTGTGTCTTTTCCCAGTTTATGCTCCCTTTAATTTTAAAGACACTATTTATATGCAACCAAAGATGTTCCGTTGATGTTTCGCAAACTGTTGCCTAAGATAAATGCATTTTTCAGAAGTGTGTGTGTGTTGTAATTAAAATAGGCTGCACAAATGTTTTTTGCTTGTCATCATACTGAGATGGTTCTCTAACTGAAAGCTGTTAGAGTCAATGCTTTATTTTGTTATCTGAGGTCTGAATGTGTGTGAGAGAACTAACCATTTCAGGATGGAAAAATTCTGATCATGTAACCATGATACTCTTTGAATGGGTAGTTCTCTAGCTGTCTTTAATTGTTTATTGAGTGTTGTCCTTCTTATAATTTTCTAGACGTTTCCACTACCTCTTCTATATTTTGGGAACCAAATCACAGGACTGTTCAGCACAAAGAAACTGAAGTATGGATAACTTTTATCATTTAGTGAGGTTATAATGTCTTTAATATCACCAGAGGCTTGATTTGTGGCAATGTAGGGGAATAAGGGTTATAACTATTATTTGACAACTAGCAATCAAAATGTAACTGTATTCAAGTATCTTATATATTGGTATTTATTTGTGTGTGCAAATAACTTTTTTTTAAAGAGTAGGGAGGGATAGTTACGTTATTTCCTGTTTTAAGTTGAGGTTGGCCTAAGGGGGTTGTTGGTTAGTGCAATATACTTATATACACACACGCACACTATATAGGAGACCTGGGTTCAGTGTCTAGTTTCTTGCTCCTGAGGTTGATGCAGCTACTCCACTGTGTGCCTCTATCATCCCCAACTAGGAAGCAGTGTAGACAGGTTCTGAAAATTCCCCTGTAGTCATTGGCTACAGCAATGGTCCCAAAATGTGGGGCATGCCCCCTAGGAGGGCACGGAAGAACATGGGGGGGCACAGTAGGGCCCGGGCCAGCCCCCCCGTGGGGTGGGGAGGGAGCACCACCCAGCCCTGCTCAGCCTCACTCTGGGCCCTCGCCCCCAGCCTCACTCCTGGCCCCAGGTCCTTGCCGTGCTGTGCCTAACCCCCAGCCACCTCTCCTCACCCCGTTTCTGGCTGTGGCCCTGGCCCACGCCCCAGCAGCAGCTCCAACTCTTTGGTAGGGCACAGACCAGGTGGGTGGAAGCGGAGCAAAAAAGTGTGGGGACTGCCGGGCTACAGGAAAGGTAGTTATGACTGAGGTAATTAAGTAGGGTGGAGGAATGTGGGATCCTCTCTACTCTCCACCTGATGGTCTCTTTCCTTGCCATGGGATGTGCAAAATTTTAAAAGGGCCATAAATCACAAGATAACACTCTCCTGACTGGTATTTACTGATCTGTCAGTATCTTCAATGAAGCTTATTCCTGTGATCTTAGAGGACTGTCTCTTCCTACGCTTGAACAGCATCTGGGGAGGTGGAAGGAAAGGAGTGGGGAGAGACTACTAAAAGATGCTGGCCTTTGAATCTGCTGAAGCAAGGAGCTTGGGCGGACGGGAGAGGAAAAAGTACGATATATCTGATTTGAAGTGACATTTTGAGGGAAAGTACCCCACGATCAGCTACCCATCTATTCATGGACCCCTTTTTTATTATAATATAATTTGATTATTTTTACATAGAACCAAGTGAAGCCTTAAGATAAATAGATATAGTTGGTAATGTATATACTCAACTCTGTTGGTTTTTTTGTTACTCTGGATGCTCTGGGTTTGGGGTTTTTTTTGGTTTTTTTTTTGTTACTTTAGTTTTGAGCTTGAAAATATCCCTACAAAATCAAATTATTGTTAACCTCTGGAAGTAATATGCACTTTATTCAGCTGGTAGGAGATGGAGACTTTCTCCTGTGAAAAGTCTTTTTATCTATCAAATTAATGATTTCTAGGAGGGATGTCATTGAATTCTTACTGTTGTGGTAGTTTTGTATAGCTGTAATTTTAATCTTTCTTCTTCTAAAAATGTGGCTGTCAAGATTTCCAGACTACTGTACGCTTTTCAGGAGTCTGAGTTGTCTTACATACCCCCAAGTTTCACCTTACTTAAAAACTATTTGCTTACAAAATCAGGCATAAAAATGCAAAAGTGTCACAGCACATTATTACTGAAAAATTGCTTACTTTCTCATTTTTTACTATATAATTATAAAATAAACCTATTGGAATATAAATATTGTACTTACATTTCAGTGTATAGTATATAGAGCAGTATAAACAAGTCATTGTCTGTATGAAATTTTAGTTTGTACTGACTTCGCTAGTGATTTTTTATGTAGCCTGTTATAAAACTAGGCAAATACCTAGATGAGTTGGTGTACCCCCCAGAAGACCTCTGCGTATCCCCAGGGATATGTGTATCCTGGTTAAGAATCACTGGTCTAAAATACTTTGAATCAATACCAAGTTATCACGGTGGAGATGAGCTTGGGGTGTAAAATAACATGTCTGTGGAGTTGAAAACAAAGTAACGTACAGTGTTTAATCTTATTTATTCTTTTGCAGCTTGCCAATGTTCACAGTTCTGAGAAGGTTTTCTATTCTGTTTACAATGTTTGCTGAAGGAATTTTACTCAAGTGAGTTATTTACAAAGCTATCAATTAATCTTTAAGATTATATAAAGATCATATAATATTTAAAATAGTGAAAGTGCTTGCAACATTTTAGTAAACCTTTGTGCATAGAGGATTTGTGCACTCAGATTTAGCTGGCTAAAAATGGGTTTTAGAAACATGGGGGCAAGGAAGAGAGAGAGAACAGGATAATACATAATTTTATTATAAAGATAATTATCTTATGCTGAATGGGTCCCTCACCCGCATGTTTTATCCAAAAAAAAAAAAAAAAAAAGAAAAACATCTAATGCATTAAGTCTATGTATTTAACTACAAAGCTAAGGGAGGAAAAAGTTAAGATTTTCACATTAATAAGGCACTTTCTACACTGCATCTCTATCATATTTGTCACTAGGCTGACTCCCACTGGCGGATTATGTCCATGTGCCAGATGGTTAACACACAGTTAATTCCCAACAGTGGGGGTGTAGTGTATTTTGGCAGCCTTGGTGGATGAGGTCAAGTCTCTAGCTTAATTGTCTTAATGTAGTTGGATTCTAGCACTGTTCACTTGCAGTGTAGGCAGGATCATTAACTCTGTGTATATAGTTGGATTTGTCAGTCTTCCTACCTTGTAATTCTTTGCGTGGGAGACTATCCCAAAGTGACTTGCATCACATCTTACAAGGGTCACTCACTGTATATTATTGGTGTCTTTCTCCTTCCTTCTCCTGGAAATTTCACCTTTTTACAGGTTAGTCAGTATTGATGGCTGGTCACTGGTGCATTATGTCATTTCTCTGGTCCACAGCAGTGATAGGTCACAAATGGGTGTTCAGGTTCTCTAATATTGGGGCTAGCTGTGCAACACCAAGCTGAAATCTTTAACTGTAGTGGGCGCAGATAGCACTTACTAAAGTGTCACACCCCATCATTCCTAATAAAAAAAACCCCATAAATAGTCTGCTCTTCCAGAATTTCTGAACTTTGCTCCTTATATGTTGATTCTACATCAGGTAAAGTGTGACCAGAGTAAACACTTTTCCCTTAATACTAGAAATGGCACTGCAGTGTCAAAATTGAACTGTGCTTATGAGTGATAGTAAAGTTCTTGTATCTTTTTTCAGGAAGAAATTTTCTTGGGGAATTCAGATGACAGTGTTTGCAATGATAATTGGTGCATTTGTAGCTGCTATGTAAGTCTTCAAGTATTTATCCCTTCTATTTTATATTACACAGATAGTTTATGTTATGGCAATTTGTCTTTTAAATGGCTTGTACAGAATATATGTTAGTTTACAAAGTTAATTAGAATTCATAAACTGTCATAATTTAAAAGTAGAACTTAAATGATGAAATCCTGCCTGTATGCTCTGCGATATGATAGACCAATCAGAGAATTCTAAACTTAATAGCGTAACTTGTCCTTGTTTAGCTTCCATTTTTTCCATGGTGTGTGATGGCTATGGTAAAGCCTTCATGTCGATAGTGATAGATTGGGGGTGAAGCCTAGTCTGCACTCTGAAGTTCTACTGTTTTGTTAGGGGTGTGACTTTCGGGTTTTTACTGGTATAATTATATGTAAAAATAATGGTGAGGGTCCAGTTATATTGGTATTAAGGTGCCTTTTACCTGTATAACTTATTCCCCTTCTAGTAGGTGAATAAGATATACTAGTACAAGCACCTTTCTATCAGTATGATTGAAAAAGTTAAAACGATAAAATTTTCTAGTGTAAACAAGGCTTAACTCATCATTTTAAAATATTTTATGATCCTTTTAAATGGAAGGTGCTAAAGTAGTGGAAAGCATTGAATTTCATTGTCAGTAGAAAAACTCACTTGATGACCTGTGAGAAGACTGGCTGGCTAGTTAGCAACTTGACGTTTTGTATGTTTTCATCCAAAAAAAAGTCCAGAACTGGGGAAAATGGCTTCCAGACTAAAGCCCCCATCCTCAAAAACGTATGCATGTGCTGAACTTTACTAACAGGAGTAGTTCCACTGATTTCAAGGGGACTGCACATGCTAATAAAGTTAAACACGTGTAAGCATTTGTAGCATTTATGGACTGGGGGCCTTGGTTTGTACAATTAGTGGTGCTGAATACCCCATTGATTATATTGAATCTTATTTAGCCCAGTGTCTCAAATGCCGAGACTAGCCTGCCTGGTAAGCTCACTGGAAATGTCTTTTCTACATGGAATTTATCAGACAAAATATAACATGGAGGAGTTTTAGCAGTGTTACACTCTGAGCAATTTAAAATCTTAATTTCCCCCCCAGTGCTGATTTGGCATTTGATCTAGAAGGATATATTTTTATCCTGATTAACGATGTCTTGACAGCTGCAAATGGTGCATATGTAAAACAGAAACTGGATTCAAAGGTAAGCTGATTTCCATTTTCATTTTAAGAATGCCATTATTGTGTCGCAAAGTAACAGCTAATCTCCAACACTGCCGTTTTAAAAAATTCGTGCATTATGGGTAAATGAAAACCGAATGGAAAGCTAGTTGTTGGAGACTGAAAATGTGAGTGTATTCTGCAGCTGGTAATATGGTGTTTTTATAAGCTGTTCCTTTCCCCAAGCATCTGTTCTGTCATTGAACTCATCACATCTTGTCATTTTTATTTAAAGTAGAACTTTTGCAGTTCCTTATTCTTGTTTGTCCTGAATGATATTCTTTTGAATCTTAACTTGACACTTCTATTTATTTGCAAATACAGTTGCATGTAATTTGAAATAAGCTATAAATTCAATTTCATCAAACTGTAAGCACACCAGTTCATTTTTATTGGAACTATATTTATTCGAATCTGGGTGAAATAACAGATTCGGCTATGTAGCTACAAAGTTCAGGTCATTTAAAGGAATTAAAAACCTGGTTCTTCACTAGACAATGAACTGACCTTCTCACTCCCTCCCACTGCTTTCAAAGGCAGGGAGAGCTGATAGGTTGGCCAGCACTGCTCTTGTTTCTGCAGCAGGACCTGGAAATGAACTTCTGTCCTTATTGCTGCAACTGCGTGGCTTTTTTTAGCACTGGTGCGGAGGGACGCTCTATAGTGCACTGTGGGGCAACTGGACATGAACAGGGATTCCCTTTATGAAACGGTGAACATAAATATGCTGTATTCAGTTAAGATCTCGCCAGTGTTGCTGTGTTCATAGCAGGTCAACTTCTGAGAAAGAGAAACTAATTGTTTTGGCTACCCTGAAAGTACAAGGATGAGCTTATCAGAGGTGCACAACATACAGTTTGAGGGCCAAGTGTAACTTTTAACCACAAGGTGAGGACAAACCTTTACACTGCTAGTGAACTCAATTTCTATTAATCTAGTGGGAAGATACAAGTACAAGCCCCTGTAAATCATTTGGTGCATTTGTTGTATCTGACACACAGCATCTTCTTGATACTGTGTATTGTGAACGTTGCTTTACTTCATCACAAGAAACAAAACAAAGATTGTTACATAAGTTTGTGCAGCATAGAGTGGTATCTTGAGCATAGGAGAAGTGTGTGTGAATAAGGTGCCTAGGGATGGGCTTATTTTGTATTCATGTCACCAATCTGCTGCTATGGGAAATGGCAAAATATCATGCAAACATTTGAGCTAGGTATGCTATAGATGCCTGTTCTTCTACTGGCTGTCCTAGATCTTTCTAGCATTACAGCCTTACCCTGCAATCTTACGGTGCTCCAGGGATAGCTGCAGTCTGACAGGGAAGCCACTTCTGTTTGATGAATGGCAACTATTAACCAGTAACCAAGCCTGCTATATTGAAATCAAACTAGGTAAAAGTATTGCCTAATGAACAAAAAGGGAGAGTTTTACAAATCTCATAAATAGTGCTTTGTCAAGCCTGCCGGAGGTATCTGTCTGGTACACTCATCTGTCTGTCTGCCTGTCTATATTAGGAGTTGGTTTGTGTTTGATACCTCATGTCAAAACACAACTCCCCCCCAACAATGCACCTTCCCTCTTCTCTCAGAAAATTATTATTAACGCTTTGGCTGCTGGTGTAAACGAGGCCAAACCATAATGATGCAGAAAACCCAATCAGAATGAGGGCTCAATCATGATTCCTGCTTCAGGTATCCAAGGGAGACAAAGTGGGTGAGCTTATATCTTTTAATGGATCTGTTGGTAAGAGAGACAAGCTTTTGAGCTACAGAGCTCTTCCTCAGGTCCAACACAGTTTGACTCTGTCCACCTCAGTAGTTGGTTGTGGGGGCCCATGGAGCTCATTTACTTAGAGGGTGCTCAGAAATCGCTCATATTCTGATGAACATCTGGCTTCTCTGTGAATTCCAAACCGAATTGCTTTCTCTACCTGAAATGAAACTTGGCTGTGTTCCTGAAAGTGTGCCTGCATTTTAAAGATCTGAATATGGATGGTTGTTTTAAAATTTCAGCCATGCCTTTGTGGGTCTCTGAAAGAACATCCAAGCACAGAATTTGCCCAGTCGTTCCAAAAGTATCATATGCAAGATAGGTTTATTTCTTAATATTTAAAATGTCCATGTTTCACTTCTAACTATGCAGGAATACCGCATTCATTTAACTGATGAGATCTGGTTTTGTGTAGCTTTCTGTATAAAGTTTTATGTCCCTGTTTGGTGGAGCCAACCTAAATATACAACTATTTCCTATTCCTAGGAGCTGGGAAAGTATGGTCTGCTCTATTACAATGCACTGTTTATGATTCTTCCCACCTTGGCCATTGCCTGTTTCACAGGAGATGCGCAAAAGGTAGGACTCTTGTTCCAAATTGCAAGTCTGTAGTTGCACAGTACGTATTTTCTGTGTCAAATGTATGCTTCTGTATTGCTAGAGAAAATGGTTTTTTGGCTATTCATCATAACTCAAATGTGAATGCAGAATGGCTTTCTGTTTTCCTGTAACTTCTCAACTATTTTAACAAAATTTGCCATTACATATAAATATGAAACTATACTAAGTTTGATCCCCTACTCTGTATCTGAAGTATATAGGGCATGTACTGAATTTGGATACAAGGGATCATTTTTGGAGGGAGGAGTGAAGAAACCACAGAAGTTCCACATAAAAATTAAGTATAAAGACTTGAGAGTGACTGTTGATATGAGAAACCTTATTTCTGATTAAATCCATGGAATGGCTTTATAGTGATCTTCATAAGGATTAAGCAGTTCCTTTTTCCTAAAGAGGAATGGAACAATTAAAACCAAATACTAGGAAGAAGTGGAGACTTCAGAGTAGGTTTACTGCTGACCAGCTTGTACTAGAAAGATGAAACACTGCAAACTTCTTGGCTTTTTATTTCTTTTGACTTGTAGAGGCACTTGCTTTATTTATGGTGGATTTTGAACAGTGAAGGTTAATATTTGCTAATATCAACTCTTATCAATATCAGAGAGGTAGCCATGTTAGTCTGCTTTCAGCATAACAATGTGAGTTCTGTGGCACCTTAAAGGTTAACACATTTATTTGGGCATAAGATTTTGTGGGCCCACTTCATCAGATGCATGACCAGTATATTATCTGACTGCCTGCTGATCAATGTGCTTAAATCTGTAAGCAAATTTAGAACTTACTTAGGTGCAAGTGTGCTTTGCTCTTCTAGTACCGACAAAAGCATTGATCTTGCACACCTCTTAGTAAAATAAATTGATATACCTTCTCCCCAAAGAGATACTACTTGAGACTTTCACCCATAGATAACTTATACCAGGGGTTCTCGAACTTTTTTTGCTGGGACCCCCTTTGAAAATATTTCAAGCTGTGATGACACCCCTATGCCATGGCACCCTTATCAGCATGAGCAGGGACTGACAGCTCATGACCCCCATAATAACCTTGTGATCCCCTGAAAGGTCACAACCCCCAGTTTGAGAACCCCTGGCTTATGCCAAAAAGTGAAGGATGGAGCAGCTAAATATCATTTGGGAATGGCCTTTATCATTCACACAGAAGGAATTTATACAAGTAATGCCAATTAATATTGTCAGTTAGATGAGTAAATCTCTTACATATCAATAGAGACAGATAATCACAGAAAGCAGTTAGTAGTATTGTTTCTTTTAATAAAGCCACAATCTGCATACACTTACTATAAACTATTTTGGGATGTTTGTGATGCTGCATAGACATTTAAATAGGGAAATCTTGTAATCTAAAGCTGTATCTACTAGTTGGAACTTTTTTTTTCTGTTTAATTAGACGTTTAATGTAACTAATAATCAAAATGATGGCAGGCGGATTAGGTCATGGATGTATGATTAGCTGTGAAAAGAACTGGGTATGAATAGAGAAAATATTTCTGTGTGTCCGTCCCCTAAGCTCTTCTTTGAGATAGGCCAAAGGCAACTCAGCTGGACTATATTTGAGGAAACTTTACTCATTTATAAATCGGAGCCAACAAATGTGGAGATGAATGTCAGCTCTGTGCTACACTGTAGAGTCTGTGTATTCACAGTATGTGTAGAAACCTCCTCTTCCCAATTTTTTGAATAAACTTTCTTTTGCTCTCTAAAAAAGGTCTTGGCAATGAAGGTGAACAAAGACTCATTTTGTTTAACTTAGTCCCAGGAAATTCAACATTCACAGGGTTATGAAACTTTATTTAATAAATGCATGTATTTATTTTAATGTTTTTTCTAAAGCATATTGTTGTACTAAATTATTCTGCACTCTCTGCTAATCCAAGAATTAATTAATAAAGCAATAATAAAAAACATAGCCACAGAGGGAGAGTGGCCATCTATTATGTAAAGATGCTCAAAAGTGGGTTTATGTGGAGTGCTAACTATCAGACAAGAAGATTTCAGAACCATAGGAAAATGTTTGTAATAAAAGTTGATAATTATTTAGTTTCCACTATTAAAGCATGTAAATGATCTGTAATGATTATATGTAGTTTTTCATTAATCCGTGTCAAAGGTATCAACATCTTGTTGAGCTCCCAATTACGCAGCAGGCAGAAACGGCTATGTGCTGAGTGCAAGCAAAATTTACATCTAAATAATTCTTAACAATGAAGTGAATAAACATCAGTGAAGCCAGTAGGTTTAAGTTTCTTTAACTGGTCAGTCAGCTGGTTTACTTTCTATCTTTTTCAAATATATATATATATATATATATATATATATGGTCCACATCATCTTAGTCTCTGAGTGCCTCACAGTCGTTAATATGTTAATCCTCACAACATCTGTCTGAAATACTGCTGTAGTATATAATACTATTATCCCCATTTCACAGATGGGAACTGAGGTTCAGAGACTAAGTGACTTGCCCAAGGTCACACAGGAAGTCTGTGGTGGATCAGGGAATTGAACCCAGGGACACTAATCAAGGGACCATCCTTCCTTCTCTAAAATACTTCAAAGGGGGCATTATGTGGTACTTGAGAATATATCCAGCCCATAGGCACTTCTAATACCACATAATGAAGGGGGAGAGAACCTGTGTTTTCTCCAGTACTGACTGGGGTGTGTGTGCTTACCACATAATTTTGAGCAGTGCTGAAAATTTAAATTGATAAATAAAAAAGCTTAAAAATTAACATTGATATCCATTGAAATCATTTTTAAAAACCCACCAGTTCTGCCAAGCCTAATTATTGTATAGTGTAAATATTTTTAAAAGTACATATGTATTTATAATCTGGCACATATACACTTGGAGTGCATATGTCTGTTCATAGGTGTAGTGTATGTATTACTGTAATCTTCTTAGGTATAAAATGGAATAGACTATACCACTGTGAGACAAATAGCTCATTCTCAAAGCCATTCATAATACCACAGTTGGGGTTTGATCAGTCAGTTGGCAGCATCTGCTATGGGTTGGCATTAGTAACTATTTGCCTATTCTAAATGTAAATCATATAGAAATTGACAGCCCTCAAATCCCAATAGCAGTATTAGCAACTGTGTGTAAGGTTGTTCTCTTGGGGTAGGTCTACAGAGCAGTTAAACATAAGTGGCTGGCCTGTGTCACCTGACTGGTACTCACTGGGCCCTGGCTGAGTGGCTGCAAAATGGCTGTGACAGGATGCAAGGGGGAGGGTCCCAGAACTGGCTCCAGTTGGAACCTGAATGTCTACACAGCTATTTTTAGCCCCATGAGCTGGAGTCACCTAACTTGGGCCAGCTGAAGCCCAGATTCCAGAAGTCCAAATGTGCCCTTCCCACCTGCCAAAATCTCCAGTTCTCCCCTGACAGTTTATTAGTTGTAGTTCTGCGTCATCAATGCATCTGTAGCATACAAAAACTGTATTTATCTGAAGCTGTTGCAGAATTTCCAGGCTGCCATACCAGATAATTTTGCTGCAGAATTTAAGTCAAGGTTACTGGGGATATATTGGACCTTGACCATAACTGATTGATTTATACTGTGTATCTTTAAACTGCACATGCACCAACAGCTTTGACAAATGAATGGAATAACTTTTAAAAAAATGTAAAAACCCTACCCTCTGATACTTATACTCCTCAGTATATATTCTGGAGAGAATCCAGAAGAAAGCAGCACAAATTATAAAAGGTTTACAAAACCTGACCTATCAGGAAAGATTAAAAAATAGACATGTTTAGTCTTGAGAAAAGAAAACTGGTGGCAGAGGAGAGAAGAGGGGGAATGACTTGATAAGTCTTCAGCTATGTTAAGATCTGCTATGAAGAGGACTGATCAACTGTTCATGTCCACTAAAGATTGAGCCCAATATTTTTTGTCCTATCTTCAGCAAGGGAGATTTAGGTTAGATACTAGGAAATACTTTCTAACTGTATAGGTAGTTAAGCTCTTGAATAGGCTTTCAAGGAAGATTGTTCAGTTCTCATCAGTGGAGGTTTTTAAAAACACCTGTCAGGGATTGTCTAAAAGAGACAAAATGGGTGTGGTAACTTCTTTTACTGGACCAACTTCTGATGATGAGAGTCAAGCTGTTGAACTTACACAGAGCTCCTCTTCAGGTCTGGGCTGAGTGACTTGAAGAAGAGCTCTGTGTAAACTTGACAGCTTGTCTTTCACCAACAGAAGTCAGTCCAATAAACGATACTACCTCACCCATCTCGTTTAACATCCTGCGACCAACAGCCACAACAACACTGCATGTAGGGATGGTCTGTTTACTTGGTCCTGCCACAGTGCAGGGGACTGGATTCGATGAGCTCTTGAGATCCCTTTCAACCTTACATATCTATGATTCTAGAATCTGGATTCAGACTAAGCTATGGTACTCAGAAGGTTGTAGTAGCATTGGTGGATGACCTCTTCATGGCCATGAACCTAGGAACTTCAGTGCTTATTTCAGGCTTTTCACATTAACTGCAGCAAAACCATAAAGGATTAAGCCTTCTGTGGAACATTAATTTTTCATTTTTAAGAGATTGGATTTATTTGTTTCAGGCAATGGAATACAAAGGCTGGGCAGATACACTCTTCGTTATACAGTTTACACTCTCTTGTATAATGGGGTAAGGATTTACTCTAACTTTACTGTTGTTTACTTTAAGCAGTAATCTCTCTACTGTATCCCACCAACAGATACTAAGGAAGTGCCTTACTATGAGGGCCAGTTCTGTAATCAGTATGCACAAAAAACTTCAGTTAATGGTGGGGAGAATAATCTTTGCAGGGAAGTTTTACTGTTGATAAAGTACTAATTAGTAGTAAGTCCAGTTTCAGTGGTGGCACAAAACAGTTTGGAGAGAGATTATTGCTTAAAAGGCAGGCTCATGACTTAGACATGTGGATATTACTGTTCATTCTGATTTTTGGAGAGACTGCGTACCTATAATGTTTGTTTTACCTTCTTAAATCTAGCTGTTTTTATGAACAATGACACATCTTACTATTTCCTCTTACATAAATTAGTAGAGTCTTACTAACTCCCACTTTGTTAATCTACAAACTTGATTCCACAAAAAACTCCAGTGATTTCAGCCCACTTCTTAGTAAGAATTAAATAACAGAGTGGGGTAATGAAGTAATTACGAAGACTTCATTACTTCTTAAAAATATAGTTTGTGTGTATATATTATATACTTACTACAAATAAAATTAAATTACACTTGTTAAACTAAACTACCTGTAGAATTTGTGCTGTAGTATACTTGAGTTTTTGATCTGTTTGCTCACTCCTAATTTCCAAAATTTACTGATCACAAAAGGGTTGCCTTGTTAACTATGTGAGTTAGTGAGGTCCTACTGTATAATACAATATAGTGTACATGATGATGGGGGAAAGTTATTGCTGTGTATTTTGACAGATAACATTACTCCGTTGTGAGTTATAACGGTCTCTCCAAAAAAGTAGTGATGGAAACTCTGTAGCGTGGTATATAATTAAGAGCAGGGAGTGAGAAGGCATTTTAGTACAATAAATGCACCCTTCAAATTCAGCTGACAGTTCTTGTTTTTTTCTGCTGCAGGTTTATTTTGATGTACTCCACAGTTCTTTGCACTCAATATAATTCTGCTCTTACAACTACAATAGTTGGCTGTATTAAGGTAAATTGCATACATTTCTTAAGTATTTGTCAAGTTTAGTAAGTTTCCATTTCTAGTTACAACAGTGCCTGTAGGATGCTTGCAAAAGCAGCATAAATATTTATATTCTCTGAGGGTTTTGTATGAATGGAAGGGATGCCAGAGGATAAAATTACTTCTCTCTCAAATTACTAAAAATTCTTAGTCTAGAGCAGTGGTTCCCAATCTGTGACCTGGGGGCCAAATGTGGCCCGTGGGGTCTTTCAAAGTGGCCCACCGCTCCCCTCTTGCTGGCTGCAGAAGGGAACCGCTGCCTAAGGACCCAGGTGGAGCACGTTGCTGCGGGGCTACAAGACCAGTGCAAGCTCCTTGCTGTAGCCAAGGGGACAGGAGATCAGCGCTCCTCTCTCCCTGGCTGTTGCAGGGAGCACGGCAAAGCGCTCCGCCTGGGTCCCCAACTACGTGTCCCCAACTACACATTTCCCTTAAAGTTAAAAGTCTAGAGACTTTAGCGTGTTCATATTGAACCTGATTTCTCATTTCCATTTCTTTGTGTGTATCTAAAATCCAGGTTTTTCGCTTAAGGTTCTAACTTATATTTTTAAACATTTTGGATGGTGTGTATAAAATGTTCATAATAACTTTCTTAATGTATTGGAAGTCTAAATAACTCTTGTTAACACTGAAGCAATTGTATAAAAGCTGTCACTTCAAAATATCACTAACAGAAATTTTGTTGGTAAATTATACAGTTTTAACGCTAATACTACAAACACCTATGCGCATGCTCAATTTAATCAGTGGGACTATTTAATTGGGCAAATTATGTACCTGCATAAGTGTTTGGAGGATCAGGGCCTTTAATGTTCTATATTTTGTTTTGTCAGTAATTGTTTTGTAAAAGTCAAATGACATGCTACCAGTAGAGGCGTGTTTAAAAAAGCATTAATAACTCAGTTCATCATAAATTTTAATCTAAAGTTGGTCAGAACAGACTTTCCAAATTAGTTTTATAAAGCTTCATCCTCATTTAAATCACTCCAGTTTGTTCAAGGCTAGTTTCATGGTGATTCAGGTTACTCTGTATGAATGTTTTCCTAGCTCTAGATATGAGCTTGCATTCTCTGCCCTGAAGGTCACTAGAAAAAGCAGCATTGTTGTATAATTATATGTATCTTGTATTAAATATACTTTGGAAGTGCATTACACTGAAACGTTGCTGGAAGTGACAACTTTACATTGTTGTAGGTCTCTTCTGTCTCTGATTTCTGACTTGCTGTGTGTGTGTTTTCCTTATGGCGTAGGTATAGAGCAACAATGTGCATGTACTACAATGCTGTCTCTAGTAGTGCGGGAACCGGTCTGCTCCTGAATGCCAGTCTATAAGGCATTGGAACCCTGTGCTTTTTGTACTGGAATAACACATGTAGATTGTTGTATCCCCAAAAAACACACAGATTTGAACACACAAACACATGAGCTCCCTGCTTCTCCCTCCATGCAGAGATGCTTCCCTAATTCACTCCTGCTTCTTTATCTTGCTCTCCTCTATGGACGATCATCTCTCTCTACCCTCTTTGCACTAGGCTTTCACCTCCAAACAAGGAGCCCATACCAACTTACTCTCTTGCAAACTGACTCATGGGGCAGGCACTGAAGGTCTTTGAAAGTTTGTTTTTAGCCGTACCTTGCTGTATATTTTAAGAACAGAGCAAAAGAAGCTGTTTTTACATTTTATCTTTAAAATATATTAAATGTTTTGATTCATCAATAAAATATATTGGATTCCTTAGGATAAGGGAACTAAGTTTGTGGAAATTCATTGTTCCATTGAGCAGGCTTAAAGTGTTAACATTTTTGTTAGTGTTGTTGTGTAAAGCAAAGTAGGCAGCTCTGTTGTAGTCAGTGTCTGCAAGGTCAGACCAAAATACAAGGATGTGAATCTGCCAAAGATCAAAACAGTGTGTATGGCCAGAGAAGTACCATTTCCAAACAGCCATAGAACTATAATTTAACTGGTTTGTGGCAGTTGCATGTAATGCCATTTTCATGCTGTACAAAGGCAATCATGACACTTTGCTTATGTTTGTGCAATCAGAAACCAACCCTAATTGTGTATAATATAGCTGAAATTTATAGCTGTGATTAGAATTGCAGTGAACTATAAATTGGAAATAGAAAATCCATAGGTTGAATCAGCCAGCGTACATAAATAGATTGACACTATGGGATTTCACTTGTTCCTTCTGGCATATCACCACCTGTAAGATATGCTTCAGGCCTGTTACCAGATTTGCCTGTCACCTGGGGGTATGCTCATTTATTAGGGTTACCTTCCTGGAAGCGGGGGTGATTCTATTAATGTACTGCTTGTGTGTTCATATGGCTACAAGTCCCCTCCCAATGGAGCTATCCTGCAGGACCTAAGGTTTTCAGGGCTGGGTTCCTCCAGCCCCAGATTCAAAGAAACCCCCCACATATACACACACGCATTCCAGATTAACCGAGTACGTCTGAGCAGACCGAGCTATCAGCACTCTCAACTGACCCCTTATATGTCCCTGAACTCAGCAGGCTGGGTGACACAGCACTTTCAGCAGCCACTCTTATATGCCCCTTTGCACTGCACCAGAATAGAGCACACTTCTGAGCAGGCTAGGTCCGAACAGCACGATTCAGCTGCCCCCCTTATTTGCCCCAGACTCCACAGGCTAGGCAGAGCAGCACTTCTCAGCTGCCCCTCACCACTCTACAATTGTTCTAGTAGTAACCCCCTTGATGAGCAAACCCCATAGGATTTTTGGGCACTCTAGGGATCTTTGGCTTAGGTAAAAGAAGCGTTGCTGCAGAGCAAGATAGGGAAGCCAAGAACACAAAAGAGTAAATGAAGTTTGGAGAGAGAGAGACTGGCAACCAGCGTGATTGTAAGAGTTAGTTTATTGCGAGGTATATAAAACTTATGATACTAATAGTAATATCATCATAGGCGTGCGCAGCACATTTCATTAGGGTGTGCACCCAGGGACTTTTCATGGTCTTTATCAGGGGTGTGAAACTCAAATTCCACCGGCGGGCCACATTTGAATTTCCTGCCGGCGGAATTCTCGTTGCGTCATAGTCTCCGCTGAGAAATATCGTGAGCAGCGGTATTTTGGCGGCAGATTGCGTCGTGTTCTTTTTCAGCAGCGGCTCGCTCTGTCTTGCTGTCCGCTGAAAAATCGCGCACCCTGCTTTCTTTCAGCGGCAGCTCTACCCTCCAGCGAGATGGCGCCGCAGGACACATCAATAAGGTTCGCAACCCAGAACTTGGACACCCCTACATTAGGGTGTGCTTGGTCACACCTGGCACACCCCGTGCGCACGCCTATGTATATCATACAAGGAGAGAGAGACAATCAAACGCTTACAATACTACACAGTTACAGTTGGGGTATTGTAGAAAGCCATCCCAGGTTTGATTCCAAAAGTAGAAAGTTATACCTGGACAGAGAGAGAGAGAGTGTTGGGGAAAGATGTGGGGTGGTCTCACCACTCCGTGCAGCTCAAAGGCTCCCAGGAGACAGGCTGTTAAACTTAGGTCCGGAGCGCTTGAGACAGGCAGAGCCCCCAACACAATCAGTCGGGAAAAGGGGAAGTTCCAGTGGAGCTGATGCAGCAATTGGATCCAGGCATCAGACCCCAGGTTTGAACTTGGGTAGGGGTTTTTGTAGGGAAGAAACAATGGTTCAAGGGAGAACACTAGGTTTGTTTATGGGTAAATGATGACTCGAGAGTATATCTGAGTGGTTTTGTTTATGCTGGACAATAGAAGCTGATCATTCCTGGCTATGGGCAGTGTTCCTTGAGGGAGCTCACAATGCATTCAGGCAGATTCAATGTTTTGGATATCAATAACTAGAATGGTTTGATAACTGCAGAGCTGGGTGTGTGCAGGTGTGGGTTCATTGACATCAGGAGCAGAGATCTCCCATCATGCAGTGTGTCCCTGCTTTGCCAATCCCAGAGTTCAGTGTGATTCCTGCTTTGGAGCTTGGTTCTCCATTCAGCATGCTAATTCTTGTTCCATTTTCTATTCGCATTCGATGTGCTAATCAGGATGCCTCCTTTTTACATCTTTGATGTAGATGAGGCTAGGGGAATTGCCTTAATCCCATCATCCTTGTTTAGAAGGGTTTAGGTGTGTCTCCCACTGCCTTTTTATTGCTTTTGGTTTCTGGTACAAGCAGAGGCGGGGGGCTGGAGGGGAATTCAGGTGAGCCAGAGAGAGAAAGTAGGGGTTTTGCGCCCTGGTTCCCCAAGAACACAGAGCTGCCAGGTAACAGGCCAAATTCTGTCCTCATTTAAATCTGTGCAACTCCATTGTATCTAATAAATTAGCACAGGTCTAATTGCATATACGATTTGGTCCTGAAATTAGTTAACTATTCCATTGCTTTGAGAGTCACAACAGAATCCAGCTCACCCTTGTAGTGTCTTGGCTCTGCATGATTAAGAGGTTAGAGGATAGACCAAGAATACATAGACAGAAAAGATACGGAGGCTTTTATGTGTTAACTCTTTCCAGAGCAGAATTTCCGTTTAGGGCTGGAGATCTCCAAGAGACCGCCCATGTCCGTTTGGGCTTCTTTCCATTCACTGATAGGAGTTCTCAATAATGATCTGTAGCTGCCAGCATCTGTATGTGGATCTCTGCTTGCGTAGATGCTTTCGTATCTTTTGTGTTATGCATTGGGATTAAGCTCCTGTGGAACCCTACTCTAAAAGCCCTGTCAGTGGTTCTGTGGCTGAAGGCAGAGGATGTTGAACTTTGGCATGACTGGAAATGAAATCTTTAATAAAACCAATAGAAGTTTGAGGGGAACTGGGAAACCAATAAAAACAAATTATTGTAACTAAAAAGCTGCTGTTGAAGCTGGTAGGCCAAGAATTAGAGCTGCCAGCTGTATGTCTAGTTTTGGGAATGCATAACTTCTTAAGAGTCAAGATTTTTGTACATGTCAGCATCTGCCTACTTGCAGATAAGGAAGAGAGGCAGAACAAGGAGCAGCTGGATTTCTGAAAAATTCAGTGCTCTGGTACTTTGTCATAAGGTTGTCTAGCAGAAACTTTTTTTCTGTGTTGCAGCCTTTATTTTGAGGGAGGAACATTTTTGGAGCTCAGTAAGACAATATGAAGGAAAAACTTAGTAATTTTTCATGCAAGAAAAAATGAAAAGCCTGAATATTTTAATATTTTCAGTAGCCCTGATATGGTAATTTTCAATCCAGTATTATAAACACAAATGTCAGTATCTTTCACACTGTTCTCTCTCCTGTTTTTTTTCTATTTGTTTCAGCGTCCTGTTTATGCCAATGGAATATATGTAAACAGCTGTTTAAAAATTCTACGCAAAATGCTTAAATCTTTTTTTTTCTTTCCAGAATATATTAATAACCTATATCGGAATGTTTTTTGGAGGAGACTATATTTTCACATGGACAAACTTCATTGGGTTAAATATCAGGTAAGGAAACTAAAAATGTGTTGAGTGTATGTAACACTCTCTTTAAAATACAGTAGAATCCATTTTATCGGGTCTAATTGGAACTGGAACCAGATAAGATCATCAAAACTCCAGATTAACCAGAGGGAGAGAAAATGTGGTGCTGCAGTGTCATCTAGTGGTCACAGAAGAGATTGTCTGCTTCTGCTGCTAGCGTCCTGGTTGTTCGGTTAATGGGGAGAGCCGGTTAAGGGAGTGTCGGATAAACGGGGTTCTACACTAACTTGTAAATTGAGCAACTTGCTTTTGAATTACTGAAAGAAGGATTGAACCATCCAAACAGAATCACTTTTCAAAGTACAACAAGATTGTTGAATTCTGGTAGGAGGAACCCACCACAAAGGTATTATGTAGGAAGTGTTAAGTCCTGCTCCTGCAAACAGTTATGCATGTGAGTAATAATTTGCCTGGAGTTCTGACATTAATGTGCATCATCTCATATTTTTTTTGTGTGTTTTGTAGTATTGCTGGAAGCCTGGTGTACTCTTACATCACTTTTACAGAAGAGCAATTGAACAAGCAGTCTGAAGCTAACATCAAGATGGATATTAAAGGAAAAAGCTCCGTATGACCAGGGGATTACTTATAAGAAGTAACTCTTGTTTTTGTTCAATGATCACTGGCAGTATATAGTAAAAAATTACAATGTGGGTGTCTGTTATGGAATAATGTTGGTACTCTGCATTTGCACAATCTAAATATGCTGCCTTTTTAAAAATTTTATTAAAAAGAGATTTATAATTGACTGCATATTAAAATATACAGTTGGTTAATTTAATCTAGCTATGAGGAATACATCTTTTGTAATTTATTATGATCCAGGCTGGTGATAGAACCATGCACAGATGATTTTGATTTCATAGAAGTGTATCAATCATACCCTTAACATTCAGAGATACAATTTTTTGTTTTCTTTGCAAGAAAACTTGTCCTTACCTTTTTAGTTACAGTTTAGTTCATTTTTGGGTTGTCTTGCAGCTAAGCAGATCGAAGGGCAATCATAAATATTTTTACTTAGCTTTTTAGGGCGAATGATTGTCTTAGACAGCATGAACGGAATGGAGCGAAAAGGGTCAGAGTGATGTCAAAGGTCTCGAAAAGCCCTGCATTCAGTCAGGGGAGGATTCCTCAGGACAAGCTCTGTGGAGAGACCACCATAAGCCTGCCTTCTGAGGAACCCCTCAAACCCTGGTGTGCAGACATGTCCGGGGTGGGGGTGGGAGGGTTCCTGCATGGGAAGAGCTCCTGCAGTGCAGCGCAGAACAGTGTGGAGATGCTAGGCAGTGCTCCGGCCCAGGAGACCCCCTGTGGGAGACTACTGTAGCTTAGACAAGTCCCCTGGAGGGAGGAAGGGAGGAGGACTCTCCAGGCCCTAGAGCAGCTGGGCACAAAGAGGGCTTAAAGCCAGCATAGGCCTCCTGTGCCTCTTGGAGAGGCAACATGGAATCTCACCCCTTATCTCAGAAAATGCAAGCTAATGCATTAGTTTACTTTTTTTGCAAGAAGAAAGCTAATGAGGCAGGATAACATTTATAGACTTTCACGAACTATAAGCCCAGTGGAGCCCCTGCATAGGCACGAAAAGATGACCCGTATGTTTGGCAATTTTGATTTCTTGTCAACATTAAGCTTTCAGAGGAACAGGAAAAGGGGACGTTTCCTCTAGAGCTGGAGAAATAAAGGGAGACTGAAATGTAACTCCTTTTTATTTAATAAGGAAAGGAATGGCTCTGCAACTTGAATATGCAAGTGCAGATCATTCAGTAGATGAATCAATTCTGTAATACACTCTTATTTCAGTCAGCCAGTCATCAGGTTTTAAGTTTTTGGCCAACACGTGCTTGAATAGTCAATGATTTTA
The DNA here is from genome assembly GCF_026122565.2 of Emydura macquarii macquarii. Classification (NCBI taxonomy): domain Eukaryota; kingdom Metazoa; phylum Chordata; order Testudines; family Chelidae; genus Emydura; species Emydura macquarii. The sequence goes on along the minus strand of NW_027132618.1, from coordinate 333,806 downwards.
ATAGATGTTTAATTTTTTTCATGAACTTCTAAGCCTGTGTTCATCCTGCTCAGATTCTGTATGCCCCACAGCAGCTTAGCACCTCTTCTTGTAAAGCTTTCTAGATCGTACATAATATACTGGAGAGCTCAAAAGGGAAGCCTTGAGTTAAAATAAGGGACCTATCCTGCAGGCGCACATGAATAACTTTACCTACACAAGTAGTCCCCATGGATAATTTAATAAGTAAAGCTACTCACATGTGTAAGTTTTTGCAGGGTAAGGCTTAGCACTCACTCAAGAAAATCAATAATTATCACATTTAATTTGTACCATTGTGTGATTGATACAGTTCTGATGTTTTAACCCTGTCCAGATTTTATGCTGTATTCAATTTATTTGTGGATGCAGTAAAATTTCTTTACATTGTGAGCTGTTTTTAATGGAGAAATATTTTTAAAATGTCAAGCAGTATTGATTTTTTTAAATTTAAAATTGAGTAGTACACTATTACTGTCTACATTTATCCCTTTGAATCTTTCTTTGGTTAAAATTGTACACTTATCATTTCTCCGCAATTTATTCCTACTCCCACCCTTCACTTATAAGAAGAGACTTTCACAGGCAATGAATCTAATTGCATGTGGAAGGATATTTAGCAGAACACAGACTGACAGGGGTTTGAAAGAAACATTGCATTTATCAGCATATTTTTATGTAATTGATTACGAGAATTGAGAATTTCTGTAACATTTTCTGTAGAGATATTTAATCAGCATACTGAGTGTCTTTACAGCATTTATCTACTGTGTTTCTTTGGCAGTTTGCATTGTTGGTTAGTCCTCCATTTCAGAATCCTTAAAGGGGTAGCTGGCTTATCTCGTTCTTGTTTTGAGCTAAATGGAAAAATCGTGTATGGTACCCATATTAAACCAAAGGAAAAGGGTGAGGGAGCATTCAACACAAATGACTCTAAAACTTACCTGATTTGTTGTTGCTTTTGCTGGCTTCCTAAAATCACGCAGCCAGTTCCTGTTCTCTTGTGATTCATCACCTGTGGATCAGAGACATATCTGGCTTTGGGACTGGAATGCAGATGGGACAGCGAAGTCAAAGCTGGCCAGTCTCCCCTTTTCAAGGGCTGGATCTCTTTGAGCATCTGCAATCTGCTGCCAAGAAGCATGTAGATTCTTATAAGACCCGCCAGCCTCAGTGAGTGTGGTCTGCTGCATCTTTCCACTTTATCCCTTGCCCAGGAGTCCTCTTTGGTATCCTTTCACAGGTCAGCCCTTGGGTCCATGGGATTCATGTCTTTTGTGGGCCTGGAGTCTGCTATTTATACACTTCTTCTCCCTGCTTTCCCAAAGCAGCCGTGCTGAAATCAGGCCAGTCTGCCCCCATAGCACATCAGCCCTGCCATTGATGGAAGCCGCTTGCTAATTTTTGTGAAAATGCCTCCTCCACCTTAGATGCCTGATCCTTACTCAAGCTACTTCAGCCTCATGTCTTCCAGAGTCTCAGGACATCTTACCTCGTGTGGCACAGATTTCTGATCACCTGGGAGAAATCTCTCTCCTGCCTGGGAACTTCCCCATCTGGATACAGTCATGAATTTTCCACTAGGAAAGTCTTTCTTTCCTCTGGACAGACTCCGTTCTTCTGAGCACTGTCATCAGTCAGATTCTGCTCCCTGGTTCTGGCCAGGAACCTCCTTTCATTGTTGAGCCATGCTGCAGCCTGTGTGGATCTCCTGGGAGTGGCTCCACCTTTGCCCCCCTTCAGTCCTTCCTATCCAGATGGCATTCCCTTTCTTCCCTTGGAGGACAACACTCCTTATTCCTCCCTGGAATCATGTGCAACACCTGCAGCTGTTTGTGTGGCTCTCCTTTCTACTCTCCCTCATCCCGTGTGTTACCACTGATGAAAATCTCTTGGGTTTAGAGGGGGTTCACACCTGGACATTTTGTTAACTTAGAGCCTTTGTTAGGTGGAGGAACACACTTTGTGAGCATAAATTGTCTCGAACTGAGGCTGTACATCTGGATCTCATCGCTTTGGAATCCTTAATTCTCAGTCCCCATGTCCTTGTACATTGGAACAATTCCATGGCAGTGGAGTATGTCAGCTGCTGGGGGGACCTGCAGGACGTCGCTCCTGGTGAAGGCATCCCATCTGGGAACCTGGTTAAAGAGCAGTCTACTCTCCCTGAGATGAAAGCCCTTTATCTGGAGGGCAATAGTACCCTTGCTCAGTCACAGCCATTTGGCTTCAGGAGAATAGAGCCTCACTCAGCCAAGTTTTCAAGGCCATTTGTCAAATGTTGGGATGCTGCACCAAAGATTGGTTTGCTTTAGCAGAGTCAGCCAAGTTTCTCTGGCTGTTTCCAGACACTCGGACCCTGGGCTCTCCTATCTGATGCATTTGCATGGATCTGAAGTGTGGAGAGCTGGGATACTGCTTTACCTTGAAAAAGTGGTGAGGAAAGTCAGGCAGGACAAGACGGCTGTGATTTTTGTTAGCTCTGTGGCACCTATGGTCTTGGTTCTGATGAGTTTTGGGTAATCTTTTCAGTCTGGTGCAAGTTCAGGAAGATGATTCACTACCTTGTTTTGGTTGCTTCAGAACATGTTTTGGATTTTCTCCAGAAAAGTGTTGGAGTCAGTGTGTTAGATATGCGTACCTCAGCCACTGTCTGTGTCTCATTGCTGTATCACAATAGGAGGAAAAGAGTAAGATGTACCATGGAAGAAAACTACTAATTGTTGGTCATAGTCTTCTTCTATCCTATGTCTGGCTCTTCTCCCCTTTTGGGGATGTGTTGTTGCTGTCTATATAGTGTCCTCGTCTTCTCTTATACAATCTTTTATTCTCTCTCTCCCTCCTTCCCACTCCTTCACCTTTGCTCTCGGAGTATCTCTAACTGAAGGGACTGGGTGTGTCTGAGGTTTATAGTTCCGGGGATGAGTGGGATGCCTTGAGTTTTTTATTTGCTTCCAGTAAGTGACACTCTAATGCTATTTGTCCATAATTCCTGTATCACAGGATGGGAGAAGAGACTGTAGTATGTAGTTCTCCCTTCTGTTGTGCACTAAGAAAGCTGTCAGTGTAGAAACTGGGAATTCTGCTATTATGACTCATTATTTGTCATACAATACAATGTACTTGAAGAATTACTTTGGGTTCAGAGCTGAATGGATAAATTGTCTTCTGTTTGCACCTTTGCGTATTTACATGAAGATTCCCCATTTTAATTGATGGTATCTGGGGTTCTGAGTGGGTTTAGTTGGTTCTTACATATACAGAATGAGTATAAATGTGGGATCTGCTAATTCACTGCTGTTCTGTACCCCCTCATCATCAATGTTGCTCATCATTCATGACAATGAGTTATTAGTTCTTCTAGCCTATACCAGCTAGTAGATTATATTGTAAAATTAAAAAGATTTATCTTGGATCTTTATTGCAGATGCCCAGATTTACATTAGAGCCTTAATTATGATCAAATCTGGAGAAGCTACTCCTGCAGAGTAATATTGTCAACCATACACAGTAGGCAAAAGGCTGTAAGACACTTACTTCCCTTTCTTCCACTTCCTCAACAGCATTGTCTATGGTTGTTCCTGGATCATCTACTTCTAGCTATTACATTGTTTTCCCTTGAAACATGTAGATTTTAAATTTGGTAGAATGAAATTGTACCTGCTTGATTAGATCTTTGCTATTTCTAAAATAGCATGCAGGATGATCTACTTGTGAGGGGGGAAATTAGATAATTGTATACAAATTAGATATCATGGAAGTTACTTTTTTTAAACTTGAAAAAATATTCCAATATTTCAATTTAATACTTTATTCAGCTGATGGACCAGCTCAGAAATTACTTGTTAGATATAAAGGATTTTAGAACAAGATAATGGGAGAGATCCACATGCCTGCTCTGGCCCTTTTATGCTGAGTTAAAGGGCCATAGCAGTGTAAAGGGGCCTTAAAATTCCCAGTTCCAGCTGTGGGAGGATTCCCCCAGGGCAGGCACTGAGGAAGATAGCCATAAAGCTGCTTTCTGTGGACCCTCAAGTCCTGATGTAGGCAGTGTGCCTATGGTAGGGGTGGGGTATGGAAGGATGCATTAGGCAGATGCCAGCATCATGGAGATTGCAGCAGATACTGTGGCCCACAGGGTAACCCTGAAAGATTGTTGTAATTTAGACAAGCTTCCAGGGATGTCTAAACTACACCAGGGGCCTCTCTAGAATAGGGAGGGATCAAAGGTGATTTAAAGGCATCATTGTCCCCCTTTTCCCCAGGTTGAGAGTTCTCTGCTGCTGCCCTTAGAGGAGCAGTACAGAATCCATCCCAGGGGGAATGGATTTTTTTTTTCATTAACTTGTTTGACCAAATCACCCAAGGTTTTTTAGCCAAGACTACTACTAGTAGCTTAAAAACTGGAATATTTTCAAATCACTTGTTTGTCTGTTGTCTTGCTGTACGGAGGCATTTGGTTCAGGATGTTTGTTACTGAGAACTTTTACCATTCTTTTTTAAAATCTACTGGTTAGATTTATTGTCCTGTAAAATATTTTTAACACTTATTTTGTTGGTAAACTTGCACCTTTTAGTGCCAATGTCCAGACAGTATTGTATACACTGGGAAGGTGAACAAAATTAATACAATAGTATATTTTCTATGCTATTAATCTTACTATAAATATTTTTTCTATATAGATTCTATTTACAAGTGACCATTTTAGTGTTGAAAGGATAGCCTTTTTGATTTGAATGTACTGCAGGCTTTATATCTGTAAGTCAGGTGACAGCAAAAGGAATTTTATGTGCCTATGTATTTTTTGTACTGGCTTTAAATAAAAACTTTTTTGCCTGAAAGATTGTTGCAATTTGTTTTTCTTTAATTCATCTAGAAATTTTAAGGCTGCCTGTGCGTGGCTGAACTTCAGCATGAAGGAAAGTGTGTCACATTAATACTGTGTGGCCCTCTGTGCCCCTCTAGTGGCTGGACCACAGGAGATTGTGAGCTAAATCTTCCAGCTAATGGACTTGATTTTCTAGCTCAGTGGCCCCCAAATTTTTTACCTGGCCCCTCCCTCCCCTTACCCCTGTCCACACCCTGCTGGCGTCAGAGCTGTGGCTGGACTGGAGCTGTCGCTGGGGTCAGGGCTGGGGCAAGGTGGCAGCCAGGAGCCAGAAATAGGGCTGGGATGGCAGCTGAGAGCCAGGACTGGGGTCGGGAGCCAGGGGCCATAGCTGGAGGCAGGACTGGGAGTGGAGATGGAAGCAGAACCGCAGTCAGGGCCAGGGGCTGAGAGCAGAGCCACTGCCGGGCCGGGAGCCAAGGGCTGAGGCCAAGGATGCAGATTGGGGCAGAGCAGGGCTTGGGTTGTGCTTGATCCGGGCCCTGCCATGGCTCTCCCCTTGAACATTATTGCATGCCCTACAGTTTGGGGGCCTCTTCTCTAGCTCAGGCAGTAGACGCTAATACTTTTAGAGAGGGAGGTCTTGGGTTTCAATCTACACTAATGACCCAATCAGCAGCATTTATGAAGTTTTTGTAGGATTATGTAGTGTCATGTAGTTCAGATTATACTGCTATACTCCCCGTGCTGCTGCTCACATCCCAGCTCTTGCTGTCTCATTACCAAGAGAGGACAGCAGAAGTTGCTGATGGAGTTCAAAGGGTTGTGGCACCTGTTCGTTCACTATCACAACCCAATAGAGGAGAGGAGAGGACTCCCTGAGTCCAGACAGCAGCTTACCAGAAGCAGCCAGTCACTTCAGCTACACTGAATGACTAGTTAGGTTACAACCACTATTTTTTCATCACAAAGACCGTCACAGTCAGTCCCTGGTGGGGCACTGTTTCATTGAATCAGAGAGAGGTTTCACTTAAGGAATTGCCAGCACCCCTGCAGCAATCACTAGTTTTCTTGGAGTCCCTCACTGTAAGCCCCATCTTGCTTAGTTTGTGAGATCTGACATGATCAGTGCACCTCTGGGACTCAAGCTTCGGTTCTGTCCCACCTCTATCACTGACCTATTTCCTGACCTAGGACAAGTCACTTCACACTGCTGTGCCCCTATTTCCCATCCTGCTCTTTGTCCAACTTGCCTGCAGTAGCCTTGTCTACACTACATAGACCTATGTTACCTCCAGTTACAGCCGCTGCATTGGTTGATGTCCATACTGCCCTCCTTGGTTCGGTGGTGCATGTCCTCACCAGGAGCGCGTCCACTGACCAAAAAGGGGCAGTGTGGGCAGCTCAGTCCTGGTCTGTCAGCTCTGCTGGCAACTCCGTACCAGGAGCCTGGCTGCCCCCAGGACTCGCCATGGGCTGCCCCCCCCCATTCCCCCTTCCCCACTGGAAGACAGGGGAAGCCACCCAGGGCTTCTTATCCCGCAGGGAGCAGGATCCAGCTGCCCCAGCTTTCCCCCCAGCTTTTCAGGGCTCATCTGTGAAATTGACAAGGCTGCCCCAGCTGCACAGGTTTCTCCCCTCCCCATTTCCAGTTGCCAGGGGCTTCTCACCCTGCTCCTGACTCCACTCAGAGGAGCCATGGCAGTGACAAGAATGCTGGCCAACTGCAAGGAATGCAGTGTCTACACTGATGCTGTGTTGCCCTAACTAAAGCCTTACACCTCTGGTTGAGGTGGTTTTATGATGTTGGCACAGCAGGAGTGTTATCGGTGGGAGGAGCATGTCTGTGTACACCACCACTGGTCTGTCAGCAAAACGCTGTAGTGCAGACCAGCACTTGAAGTGTAAAAATCTTTGCCATAAGATCTGGCTTAAAATGTGTTTGTAGGAGGCTTAGCAGCATGAAGCCTGGTTCGGGCCCAGAGGTCTACTCTAGTACAAATATGTGCATGCTGTAGATTTAAAAAGCTTTTTTTTAAAAAAAGCCTTGAGTCACTAACATCTGTCTGCCTGGAGCAGGCTGGTGCTCAATCAGCACTCCATGTTGGGAAATGCTGCTAATTTGGAAAACAGGTGGTGAGACTCTTCGGGAAAGAATCAGGCCCAGGGGCTAGTGGTAAAGCAATAACTGCAGTTAGATGACCTGTGTCTAGTACACATCTGCTTTTCTCAATTCCAGATAAAATGTGAACTGTGTTTTATAAATAGTGAATTAGTGCTTGTAAAAGGCGCTGGCATGGAGCTAATCCTCCCATTACTTTCTTATGGCTAGCAATAACTACACTGCCTACAATGCCCAGCTAATGTGCTTGAGGCTTGTTCTGGAGTGATGGATCCAGGTTAAAAAGCCAGGCAGATGAACCAGCCAAAGCTGCCCTCTCAGTATACATGCTGTGGCCAGTGGTAACAAAAGGGGCATTTGCACAGTGAGCCAGAGTTTCAATCCAGTGCTGCAGGAACCACTGCCAGCCACCAGTGGTGACAGCCATTTGCTCTGCCACAGCCAGCGTGCATCAGCTGCTGGAGCAGATTTGTATTTTTGCCCAGGACTGGCCAGAAACAGCCAACTTGCCCTAGCCCAATACTCCATTTCCCCCCTATAACACTTTAGCAAATCCTCAGACATGATACTGTCACCAGACAACCTACAGCAAATGCCTGATGACGTACCAGTGTAATCCCAGCTTCCCGCCACAGGCCAGCACCTCCTGTGCCATGCAGTGACCGCCCCGGTAGGGGACGGGGAAGAATTGTTGTTTGCCCCTGGATGAGCGTAGGGGGGTGAAGCCTGGCAGGTGTTCTCCAAAATGTCAGCAAAGCCATGTAAGAGGGTGGGCATGGGGACCCAGCACTTCCACATCGTGGGACACATGGGCTACTGTGATCCTCAACTCCCCTGAGCTGGAGCGCTCATGAGGGGGCAGCGGTAACATAAGGGGCTGAGGGGGGCAAGCCCTGTGCTAAACCTACAGCTGTGTCTGGCCCGGCTTCGTGTGGTGAGCCAGCCCAGCAGGTAGGCCTTTGAGGACACTGCACTCTAAGTTACACAGTGCGGCTAGACGCACGGTGCCACTGGACACACGTGCCACCCCCACTGTGAGTGTCTGGCACCAAACTGGTGGGCTCACAGGAGGCCAGGGTGTCAGTCCGCAAAGCAGGGACCGACGCACGCCCAGCAAGGGTTCGTGTGGGGGGGGAATTGGAGCCTCCCCACAAGTACCTACCTCGCTCCTTGGGGCCAGCTCGCGCTCTCTCTCGCCTGCTTTTCCTGCCCTCGTGTTAGGCAGAGACCTGCTGAGCCAGGGTGGCACCAGGTGAGCAGTGGGTGGGGGAAGAGGTGGAGGGGAGACAAGCTTATGGGGCCTTGCTGGGGGAACTCCTTGGGGGAAGGACTGGCATGGGCCCTGAGGGTGGGGCAGGGGCAGCAGGAGCAGCATTAAAACACCCGCAAGGAAGTGGCTCTTCACACAACGCCCGGTCACCTAGTAGACCGCTTTGCCAGAGGCTGTGGTGGTGGCCCATACGCTAAGATGGAGGCTAGGTCCATCAGAGGCAGGATCCTCCCATGCCCACAACTCTGCTGGCCGCCCCACTGTGTGTAGCAGCCTGGGACATGTGGCAAACCTAGCAGCACACTCCCGCTCCCCCTCATGAGGCAATCCTCTGTCACAGCCCACCTTCAACACTAGCCAGCAGGGCCAGCAGGCCTCTCCCTCCTGGCTGAGACAGTAGGAGGCAGGCTGGCTTCCTACGGCAAGCAGAAGAATGAGGAAAAGCAGCCAGCTGCATAAAACCCCTGCAGTCTGCCCAGCCAGCAGTGATCAGAGGTACCTGCGGAATAGAGCACAGGGATGCCTCTGAACAAGTTTTCCCAACACTCTGTCCCTGGCTGCATGTCTACTCTGTGCCAGCCCTCAGCCAGTATGGAGTGAACAAACAAGCGAGGTGTGAGGGTGGCTCCGAAGACTGTCTGTGGAGTGAAAGCGTGGCTAGGGGTAGGAGGATTGGGTGTGAAGCGTCTAGAGTGCCTGGTGGCGACAGGAGGAGAAGAAAAGAGGCACAGTGCCTAGTTTAACCTACCGGATCCAGTGTTGCTGTAGCCTTGACTGGCCTGGGATCTTGGGAGAGGCACTATAATTTAGTGGACCAAGTTCTGGTGGTGAGGGATAAGTGCGTGTTTACACCAGGCAGAGAAGCAAGGCAAGGGCTTTGCAGTGGAAGGGTAGCTTCCTGTTACATGGGACCATGTAGCTTCTTCCCCTTCACTCATATTCCAGCCTAGCACGCACACCACCATCTGCAAAGTGAAACTCCCAACAGACAAGTGTACAAGGGCAAAGTCCCTACTGTGGCAGCATGCACTATGGTCCTTTCATGGCCCCTCTGCCATTACGGAATCTGATGTGTAAATCTGAGCTGCTGCTGCATATCTGTACCCAGCTCCACAATCATCAATGGGGCTAGCTGAAGAATAAGTATCTACAGACCTGACTGGTGTTAAATAGCTACACCCAGATGAACTTGCTGTTAAGAGGAAGAAACTGGGTTAAAAGGATGCCAACAACTGAGAATTTTGAGAGGAACGATAAGAGCACGGAGAGTACAGCACACTGAATAAGAAACAGGCATTAGGGAATGTTAGGACGCAAAAAACGGAAGCAGAAAACGTGGCAGATGTAAACTGGAAGTTAAAGCAAGGATGAAATAAATCTGCTGAAGTGCAACTTTTAAGATAGATATTGGGGAAAAAGCAACAGGTTCTTTAGACTCAACTCACAGGTTTCTCTCAATGTGACAATGGTATACTTCGCCAATTGCCTGGCTGTAAACTCAATTATTAAGGAACTCTGCCAGTCAACACACAATTTACATTTTAAACTAGCGATTGACCTGGGGTTTCAAATCATGGTTCTCTAAACTACACAAATGATGCTAAAGTGCTCTTTTTCAGTCCAGCACTTAAGAAAAAAGCATCAGTAGCGGCTGAAATAATTTTGCTGGCAGAGCTGATGGATCAGCACAGCTCGTTAGCATTGGAAACGAGCACCAATGGCCCTACCCTTGACACAAAACATCAGGTTTATGCCATTCAAATTACACTAGTATTGACTTATTTTCTAACCCCTCTGTACAGGTCAAAGTTGAAAGAACATTCATCAATTTCCAAATACCTTAGTGAAACGGGATGGAAATTTGGAGCCAGGGGCTAAGGCCAAGCAAGAAGCTTGCAGTGAAACAGGTGGAGTACATCAGAGCAGAGCACTTCCTCACTCTACTACTTGCACTCCAGGCCCGCCCTTTTCAGTCCCCACTTCTTCCATCTTCCCACACTGTCACTCCCCCTATTCCCCAGGGGCCATGATCAGGGAGGGCCCCCGCTGCCTCTGTACAGAGGCAGCAGTGACATGTTGGTACTCCAAAGCCCTGGTCAGCAGCGCTGTGAGGAACCCTGAATGTTCAGGTAACAGTGCAGACACACTGCTGCCCCAACATAGCTCCCTGATGTATCTCAGCACGGACACTGGGCTCCCTGCACCTCAAGCCTCCCTCTCTCACCACTAGCTTCGAGTAGGCAGCCCTGTGTGGGGCTAGCTGGGTTCGGAGGGGTTTGGTGGGCATGTTGTGGGGACTGAGTGAAGATGAGCAAGGGGCCTGTGGGTGGGGGACTGCAGTTGAGCTGATAGGCACTGCTTTTCCCCCTTCATCCTAGGCTAAGGCATCTGTACTTGACACCTCCATCACAGACCAAGGGAGGCTTGTTGGGGAGCCCTTACTATGCCAATGCCTTGGTGCAGACACCTTCCTCTCCCTGTGCTGCTGTATGGTCATAGCAGCTCTCTATAGAACCAAAGCTCTCCCCCACCAAGTTCCCCTGTACACAAACCTGGTCCTTCTCCATCCCTCTGCACATCCCTCACTAATGCCTTGTCTATACTAGAAAAATAAGTTGAAATAAGGTATGTCGACGTTCAGCCACACCTATAATTACAGCGGTGGCTGATGTACACACTGCTCTCCTTGGGTCAGTGGAGTGCATCCTCATTAGGAGCACTTCCACCATCCTAAGAGGCAGTGCGGTGAGCTGAGACCATCTCCCCGGCTCCCTGTGAGCTGCCACCCCACTCTCTGGTCCCAGCCAGGACACATCCCGCCTGTGTCCCAGTGCGCAGCCAGGCAGCAGCCGCCCACATCCCAGTGTTCAGCCAGGACCTGGGCTCCAGCCGCCCTCCTCCCATCCGGTCCCGGCGTGCAGCCGGCCAGCCACCCGCATCCCAGGGAGCCAGGCTCCAGCTGCCCATGCCCTAACTCGTAGCCGAGAGCTGGGCTCACAGCTGGGAACCAGCTGCCCCAGGCTTGCAGCAGCTGGGACTTCTTGCTCCGTTCCCAGTCGGGGAGTGGGAACCAGCCGCCCTGGCTTTCGTGTCAATTCCATGGAGCAGTGAAATTGACAAGAATGACAACCCCTCCACTGCTGTAATGGGTGCAGTGTCTACACTGACACTGCGTCACCCTAGCTCTGCTGACAAAACCCTACACCTCTTGTCAAGGTGGTTTTATTTTGTCGAAAAAACAGTTGTCAGCAGGGGGTTGATTGTAGTATGTACACTAGCACTGTTTTGTCAACAAAACTCTCAGTGTAGACCAGGCCTTCTTTCTCACTCCTCAAAGCCCCATTCACCCGTCCGCCCTCCCACATTTCTCTCAGAGCCTGCCCTTAACAGCCCTGCTTGGCTCTCCATGGTCTCTGAAGAACTGGTCACTCAGGAAGGCAGGCAACACTGGGAACCAGAAATAGCTGATGTAACTATACAGGTCTGTTAGCCCAATTAGATAATCACAAATTAGGGAAATAACTGAGTATGAGAGAAGTTCAGAGTTTCTGGTTATTTGCTAGAGGAACCCAAAGAAAAATGAATGAAAAAATAGTAAAATTTGAGCAGGTACCTTCTCAGCTTCTTCCTCTGCAACAATTAGTAAATGCAAAGAAAATTCAATTGTTCACAGAAGTTGGTCTCAAATGTGGAGACTAAACTCAGTAATTAAACTGGAAAACAGAGGGGATTTCTCTTGTGGTATAAGTGCAAATCTCATCACAATCTTAACTATGGAGTCACCACCAACTCCTCTGTAAGACATGTCTATACATTTGCATATCCTTCGGAAGCACAGCTATTCACTCAATTAAAAGTTCTGCTCTGAATTTAAAAATCTCAATAACTGCATACACAGACAATCCATTTAAAAAAATATTTTAATAAGCTTTTCCAGAATTGCAGACAGGGAATGGGGAAAGGATAAGGGAATTACTAACAGTGCAAAATTACTATGCGTGAAAAAAACGTATAAAAACTAATTTGTAAATTTTTAAGGTTTGTTTTTTAAAATATCGCTTTAAATCCTTTATAAAGCCCAACAAAGGTTTGTTCTGTTGAACTGAATTTTTGATTCAGGCTGCACTCATAAAGCACTTCATGAACCAGGACACCTGCTCCCAGCTGGATACATCATGACAGTGCTTGAAAAATGTAGTAAATGTTACACATAAGCTGCTGTCTTTTCAATGTAGTTGGAAGCCGGTTCAAATATTCCTTGGTTCCAAACCGTACTAAATGTTTCTGAAACGAATCAAGTTACTATATTACTAGAATTTAAATAGTACTAGTGCAATGACTTATCAAGTTATAGTGGCTGCATTTCGAAGAAGGTGAACCAAATATTGTATAAAAACACCTGCATAAAACAAAATGCAAATTATAATTAAATACTTATTTAAGAATAGCTGAGCATTACATATTAGATGAGTATGGAATGTCAGATCTCTTTAGGCATACGATAAAAAGATTAAAAACAAATCAACATTTCTGAAAATGTACACAGTGCCATATTTTACACACAAGCCTGAGACAATTATAAACTCTCCGATAAAATGTTTTTGCAAGTATTTCCAACTTGCAAACAAAAAATCCATACAAATAATAATTTAAAATAGGATTCTGATTAAAAATGTAAAGATCTTTAGAAGCACCGCACTGCCTTCATTCGGAAACTTTCTAAATACCATCTTTGATATGACTTGATACTTTGGATTTCTGTTGAACCAAATTTTAATATTTACAATGCCATCTTTCTAAAGCAATCACTCCACAAGATTAATGCAGGCCATAAATTAAACAATCTCTTAATTATGCCTCTCTGTATAAACTGCTATTTAATTTTAGGTAGATTAATGGCAACGTCATAATGTCTGCTGAACCAGTTAAAACAGATCATCTAAGACATTGGAGAACAATGAGCTAATTTCATACCCAACACAACTAATTAAACCAATGGAGTTACACCAGGTCTGAATTTGGCTCAGTGTATTTAACTGCCTCATGCAAAGCAAAAACTGTTTTTAAAAAAAAAAAAGTTGTGTGTTTTTCTAAGTCAAATAGGTTTGAAACCACATGACCATAATTTTCAAAGTGAAGCTCTGAAGATACATAAACTTTTGAAGAACAGCAGAAATAACCAAGTAAAAAGGCAACAGTATATTTGTAAAACCACAGAAGTAGAAGATAAGTATAAATTATACAATCAGGGCAATGTTTCCTATGGGTTTCTTTACACTATTTTGTGTAGCTGTGGCTAAAAAGAACTGGTACTGTAAACTTTGTAAACTTTCTACTTCACAGACATAACCCCGCACCTCAACAAATTTGAGACATTTACTGGGAAAGCTAGAAAGAACAGATTTAGCACACCCCTCCCTTGATAAGGGTTTTACTTTCTAGCACCTTCTCTTAAAAATAGATACCAAACCTACAATCACCTCTTACATATATACATGTATATATGTATACATACATGCTGTGCCAACTATGTACATAGATGCTGCTTCTGCACCCGCTGAAGTAGTCAACAGTATGAATCCCAGTGGTTCACAGGGATGCAAGATCAGGCCCACAGTAACCAGCTGTGCATTAATTCCTAATTTATGCAACCAGTATCACTTGATCCATTTCCTACCCTTTCTGTGGTCAGTGAAATATACAAGATGTATTAAAAATCATCAATGAATGACCTTGGCTAACAAAGTTTTAACATATTTAAACATTAGGCTGAAATTAAGCTTTTTTCTTACCTCAAAAATAAAATTTGAAAATGTATAAGAAAAGCAAGAAAGTTTGTGCAATAAAAGCATCATGCTTAACTCCAACATTCTCAAAATCACTATTTGTCCTAAGATAGAAATTTGAAAAGTCAGATTCTCATAATTATATGACTGCTTTAACCATTCTGAAAACAATTTTAATGGTTTACAGTTTTCTGAGAAGAAACCATGACTTGGTAATAACTACAGAAACATTTAAACATTTGTTTTTAGTGTGTTTTTTGTTGTTTTTTGTTTTTTTAAGAAAGGCTTTAACAAAATAAAATGAAGCTGACATTAGACCCAGAATATCTATTCTCTCATAAAAGTTTACCAATTGTACAAGTTAAGAAAATTATACAAGCTTTTGTTTTAAGAAAGGACAGCTCAATCAAGACATAAGTACTGTAAAAATCTTTCAAAGGCTACAAAGAAATCTGGAAAAATACAGAACGTATTTCTTTAGCCCAGATAAGAATATGGAAGACATCATTGATGTCAACAATTTTACATATACAAACCTGACTTGGTTTATTTTTTTAAACTTCTATATATAAAAATAATCGTGCTCCGAACTTTCAGGATTCATAGGGGTTCCTTAATTGTATAGCACTTCTCTTCATCTAGACTGAATGAACATCTCTGTACCTGCTCCTTCCTTGTGTCTTGGAATTCTAAATTTCACATCAACCACTTGTGACAATTTGAAATTTGAACCAGTCCTCCTCTTTAAAAATGTGATTTGTACAATAGTACAGTCTCTACCAACAATTTGAAGAATGTATATAATAGAAATTTCCTTAATATAGTAAGCAGGAAATGTGGTCACTATACAAACAAGTTTACGGATTCATTTCTCATACACCTTAAAATACCTAAATGTTGCCAAAACAGTAGTAGCCCATAGCTCTGGGAAACAAAATATTCCAGTTCTGCATTTCAGGCCTGAAAAGCAGCAGAACTTCAAAGCCAGCTAAAAGGTATAAGAAAAATCTCAGATTGCTTCAAGGAGTTTGATTTTATAAGGTAACCCATCAACCCTGAAAATTTTAGGCACCCCAGAATTTACTCCAAGGAATAAAATGAGCTCCCATATTCAGTCATCCAAAGTCTCTAGTTCTTCAAACTTCCCATGTGATATTGCTTCTTGAAAAAATTCTGAGGAACCTGGACTCTCTTTTCCATTGCTGTTGATTCTTCTTCTCTTTGCGGGTCTTTCATTTTTTTCTTCAAAATCATTTTCGTTTCTTACAGCTGAATGAGCAAGTTTAGGGTCAATGGAAAGGTTGTCAGTTTCATATCCATTTGTGTCCAGATCTGAGAGGGGCGTTTTCTTGCCACCTGTTGGTCCATTCACATGCAATCCTTCAATTTTTACTTCATCTTTACTTGATACCTCACCTGGCCCATTAGTGGATACACCTGCATTACAGAAGAAATGTGAACGAGACATTAAGCAATTTCTAACAATCAATAAAATAGACCCTTATTCAGTTCCATAAAAACTGAAAGCCAATCTTCAGTATAAGCATCTTCAATTATGACACATTACAAATTTATTGCCATTCCAAGATGTCTATCCCTGAAGCCATGATAAGCTATAGCTGATATACAGACTCAACAACATCCTATAGAATTCAGCAGTACTACAATCTAGTTTGGATACATATGCCTAAGATACCACAGATTTCTCAGTCCTTTTATAAGATTCATGCCTATATCAACCTGAGAAAAGTTAATTGAATAGTTTTCCTTCAGACTGCAGCACTCATTCTAAAGTGCAAGGAAACTCCTTCCTCAAAAATCCAAATTGTTACTTTATCTAAATACTGTAAGGTGAAAGCAATACAAGGAAACTGATCCACCATGAAGACAGTGTCAAGTTTCTGTGCCTACCCTACAGTGACTAGCAGTTAAGGAAAAAATACACCTAACCCTGACAGGAGGTATGAGAGACTCTCAGGTCCATCTCTTGTGCAATAAAGGAGCTGCTGATACTCATTTATTTTCCACAAGACAGTAGAATCCTACTCCCCAACATTACTTAGCAGGGGATGATTGATAGCTTTTGTTCTTAACATCCACAGTTGCTTAATGCATTCTTTTAAAGATATTGGAAAATGTTTTAAACTGTTTTCTGTTAATATACCTTGATTTAAAATGATCTAATTAAAATGCTTTTCTATGCTAAAAAGGGCTTCACAATGAGTGTGGAGCTTCATGTTTATTGTGTCCTGTGGAGTTCCAAATCAAATATGTGCAATTTATAATTAAAAATTTTCCCCCCTAATTGCCAGCCTGAAACTTCAACTTGGACTCTAGAAGTCAAACTGGATTCTTCTCTTCTTGCACAGGACCCTGGTAACAGAGGCTCTGCAGGCCAAACAATATCCTCAGATGCCACGTGCAATGTATTTTCTCCAAATTATGCCTTCAGTAACATCAGTTAAAATCTCTGTCTTCGCTGAGTTTGACTGGCGTTGGATTTGGAAGTTAGTAAATATTTTTTATTTTTGTTGGGGCACTGTAACTTGGGCACAACGATGAAAAGACTCCAGCTCTCTCACACAGTTGTACTGGCTCTGAAGGGCTAAGTGCACAAGATGATTTCTGTTTGTAAACTCCGCAGATAAGACTGGCATGTGGGGGGGGAGAGGATCTGTGGAATAACAAGCTGCCATTCTCACATAATCATTTTAAAGATTTAGAGCTAAGAAATGCTGCTTACTTCAATTTGCAGGTGAATCAAAAAACAAACCTATGAGAATCAGAGCTGCTTAGTTTCTTTTTTATTCCACTTTAAAAAAACGTTATTTCCTTATGCAAATGAAATTCATCTGGGAAAAGTTAGAAGCTTTTTCCAGCAAAATTATCAGAAGTAAAATACTCATATTAGTCCATATATGACAGGATCTAGGGAGCCAGCAGAATTTATTAACTCTGTAGTCACACACGAAAATCTTTATCTCAATAATTGTATGAAAACTGGCAATATGAAATTGAGCAGCTTCACAGTATTCTATATATAAATGTCTAAAATATATCTCATCTCCGTTTAACTTTGTCACTTGTTAGAAGTTCATTGACTGAGCTCAGCCATCATATTCATTTATGCATAAAGCTCACTGTGAATATCAGTTCTGCAAATTTTAATCCATCATGACTTTATTCTTTACAGTTTGATCACAAATATTTGACTGATTCAACTTTGTAACAGGAGAAGATATCACATTTAGGAATCAAATAGCAGCATATGCATCAGGAGGATTTAAATCCTTTCAGTGCTAGCTCACAAATACAGCTAACTTCCTAGACTGCTTCCAATATAACAGCATGTGTGTATGTCTCTCTCTACCTTCTGTATTCTACTTGCCAGTTTCTTTTTAAGTGTCTGAACAGGGAAGGTTGTACTCTGAGATGAGAACAAGCAGCTGACAGATTCTCCCCAATTAACCTTCTGTGCAGCATGTTGCTCAACTTCTTGGGGCTTCCTTCCTGATTCCATGGTCAATATGATTTGGCCTCCCGCTCATACCCCATCTTTCCTCCTGCTGGTGCCTTCACTTCCGAACAATTGGAGAAGACTGGTCCATATCCTCCTCCACCCACACCTGTCTTCTCTCTGAATGCCTATTACCCTCTTACTCTCGTTGCTGCCAGTCCTCCAAGACCCAAATACTGGTAAGTTTAGCAGGTTAGTTAACTCTGCTTCTGATGCATCACCTGAAGCAAGCAGTGGAGAAGTTTTAACTTGTCACATGTCAATATGGTCTCAAGCCTACATTTAACTTTAAAGTCTATGGAATTACTCAGTTAAGCACCTGCACAGATGTGGTAGGATTGAGTATGAAAAGGTTAAAACATTTAAGAGGAAGAAAGTAAAACTCGCCAAACATTTTGTATGAAAATTAACGTGCAAATATGGCCTTTTCATTTTGTAATTTACCACCGATACCTTGTCAGAATCCCCTGAAATTAAGACATTTCAATGGTTCTCTCTCTTCCCATTAAAAATATATATTGAATTCCTCTTACAACTTTCCAGCACATTTCCAACGTTGCTCTGTGGGTGCAACTTCTTTTATAAGTGAGGGAAATGGGGGGGTGGGAAAATCAGTGTTTACTTACCATTCTGATTACTGTTGCTAGTTGTGCTATCCTCCCTCTCAGACTGGCTTGTGCTGCTGTTGGAGGTTGTGGGGGGAGGAGAGGGAGCTCGACTGGAAGCAGCACTTTCACTTTCATCTAAAAGACGGTCCATGTAATCCCTAAAAATGAACACATCGGTTTTGCTTTTTAGAAGTTGGTTGTGTGCATTACACACATACACACACCCACCCCGACACCCCTCCCCCCACTCTTTTTAGACCTGCTTCAAGTATTCAGGCGGTACCTTGCACAGACAGTTAACTTTATAGTCTCCTTACACTGATTTTGATTCTCCTGTTATTTGTCTACAGCGCAGAAGGAAGGGGGCAATCAGGGGCCCCGGAGAGCCCTTGGCATGAAGGGTGTGTATACAGGGAGTCCCTGAAACTGAAGGGGATGGGAGGGTGGCATACAGGGAGCTTTTGGGGAAGGGAATACTGAGGAACGCAAGGAGTTCCTCCTGGCAGTGTGCAATGCACTCAACCTAGAGAAGCAACAAAACGTGGCACCATCTAGTTAAAAACTGAAAATAGTTACCCTGCAAACATTTCAATTGAAATGTAAACAAACAGGCGTTGGCTGTGTGTGCACATTATTATTTGTTGTCTGAATATTCAAGTGAACAAGTTTATTGGGATGAATGTTTGCCAAAACAACAAATTTGACAAAACTACCGCAGAACACTTGCAGAAAGCCCATTTGAAATTTGTGA
Source organism: Emydura macquarii macquarii (assembly GCF_026122565.2). Lineage (NCBI taxonomy): Eukaryota > Metazoa > Chordata > Testudines > Chelidae > Emydura > Emydura macquarii. Next base: position 314,905 of record NW_027132618.1, on the reverse strand, counting down.
TTGCGATTTGTTTGCATAAAACATTCATCAGTGAGCATAGCTGTAGAAATTGTGATCTGTTCTGACAGTTCACAAAGAGAAAACATTAAATGAATTGTTCAGTGTAAGTGGTTAGCCCTAATGCTAACAAACGGTATATTTTTAGCGATTACGTGGAACTGATTACATCTCTTTTCCCCTTGGCTGGTGGCCAGTTTCCTACTGGAAACAGAAATTATGGCGTAATCAAGTTCTTACTCTATTTTAGAAGAAAGCAGTATTAAGGAAAGACAACTGATCTTACATGTATGAAAGAAAAAAAATAGTACAGCTTACGTCACACCAGGATGAAGATTGTACTTCTTTTTCCCAAATCGGGTCTGCTGCGCAAAGAAGTCATACCGCTCTGATTTTTTCCACATGTAATAAAATGCCACACACTCGCCAACAGATCTTGTTCGTACCTGTGAAATAGGTGCCACACAAAACATTGATGAATCCAAACTGTCTGCTAGAGACCATGGGACATATTATACTTTGGGAGTTACAGGCTAAAGGTATATAAAGTAATAAATGGTACAAAGAAGGTAGATGAGAGCTACATGGGAGACAGATTATCCCACATCTGCCTACAGGAGGGGTCTTACACTTTCCTCAGCAGCATCTCGTGCTGGCCACTGTCAGAGAGGATAGCGGGTCAAACCAGAGGTCCATCTAATCCAGTGTGGCAATTCTTACGTTCCTGTGATATACTTTTCTTGCATAATTCAGAAATATTCTGGTAGTTATTTTTCCAGATAAAACTAAATGCCAAATCCTGATTTTGATAAATTAAAAAAAGGAGCAAGTTAAACAGGGAAAGAGAGTTTGCTTCCCCAGCATATGCCTTTGCATTCAAACATTAAATCACAATGGCAGAACATTTCTGTGAATGTTCATTATCCACACATTTCAATGAGTGGTTTAGCTTAAGGAAACATAAGGGGGGTGGGTCCAGGTGGAAATGAACGTGCCATGAGCAATCATGGCATACTACCAGTGCAATTATCATGCAAATACAACCTAAGAATCTACATGGGGAACAAATATTGAATAATGGGCACTTCAGTCTAGCAGAAAAAGGTATAACATGATCCAATGGCTGCAAGTTGAAGCTAGACAAATTCAAACAGGAAAGAAGGTGCAAATTTTTGACAGTGAGGGTAATTAACCATTGGAACAGTTTACCATGAGTTGTGGTGGATTCTCCATCATTAACGATTTTTAAATCAAGACTGGATGTTTTTCCTAAAAGATACACACCTAGGAATTATTTTGGGGAAGTTCTATGGCCTGTGATATACAGGAGGTCAAACCAGATGATCACAATGGCCCCTTCTAGCCTTGGCATCTATGCTAAATAGAGAACTACTTTATTTCAGCACTGAGCTGAAATAAGTCCAGTGGTGACAGGAGGCATATGCTGCAGGGAGAGCACTCACAAGTGAGCCTTGTCTACACTACCGAGTTTTGTCGACACGAGTTATGCCGGCGTACAGCCACCGCTGTAATTAAACTGCTGTTGCATGTCCTCAATATGCTCCTTGTGTCAGTGGAGTGCACTCACACTACCAGCCCTTGCATCGACACAGGCAGTGGTGCACTGTGGTAGCTATCCCACTGTGCAACTGCAAGCAGGGTGTTTTGGGAAGGGCTTGCAATGCCTCATGGGACAGCCACAGCGTCACATGATGATTTCTAAATCCCATCATTCCATGGGCATCCTACTAGTTTGACACCCGCTTTTCTACTGCCCTGTCAGCCACACTGACCTTGCTGAACACAAACACAAGAAGCCCACAGAAGTGTGTGTGGGTGGGGAGAGTGAGAGACAGGGAGTGAGTGAGTGTGTGAGAGACAGAGACAGTGAGTGTGTCCGCATGCTGCCTCTAAATTCAGACAGCAGCCGGAAGCAACCAATCCTGAGGCAGAAGCTGGTGCACAGATAGCTGGTGTCCCCCTGCCCTGCCCCCGCAAGCTCAGCGGAGACCTCTATACTGGCGGGAGGAGGCGAACACCCCAAAATCAGCCCGCCTCCCTCCCTGGCTCTCCATAACACATCAGTCCCCCCACTTCCCCCAATAGTAGCTCATGCTGCCCGCATGCCTGCCTTAGGAGAGCAGAACTGATTCTCTCAGCATTCTCCCACAGCCTCCTCTTACCACAGACTAGGAGAATGATCCACCCCCTCCCACTGCAGTCCAGGCAGATATGTTTGTGGCTGGGAGCTGGCATGCTGAGTTGGGCAGTAGCTGTGTGAGCTCTCCATGCTAAGCAATTTCAAAACTTCCTGGGGCTTTGAAAGGGGAGGGGCGCATGCCTGGGTAGCTGGAATGCAGGGCAGCGCAGCAGAGTTCAAAACAGTGAGCAGAGAGTCAGGGTGGGCATTGTGGGATAGCTCCTGGAGCCAAGTTATGGCACACAGCTACACTAATGCTTTGTTGCTTTATGTTTGTCACAAAAAGCGCTACGCCTCTTCTCCACGTGGTTTTATTTTGTCACCAAAGCAGGGGAGTTTTGGCAGCAGGGGGAGCATTGTAGTGTGTACACCACCAATTCTGTCGCCAAAAGCTGACTTTTGTCACCAAAAAACCTTGTAGTGTAGACCAGTTTCTATTAAAGGGAATGATTTATGGAGCAGCTTTCACACCCCTAGGAATGCAGTGGGAACCACCTTTAGGAACTTGGGACAGATGATGTTATGTGTCAAATGCTCATTTGACTTCACATTTTACACCAGCTGAGGATCTGCCTTAGAGTCTGCAGGTGGGGCGGGCAAAAACACGTAATGGAGAATTGTAGAAAGCAGGTTCTGAAGTTGCCCTCTTATAAGTTTTACATATGCTTTGACAGACACACCTCTGGACAAAATGCAAAAACACCATAGTGCCAGTATTCCTGCAGATTGCCTACAAGAATTTTTGTTGCATGCTAGTGGGCGAATCCACCCATATTTTATTTCCCAGTGGGTTCTGAAAAAAAGCTTTCATTACCCTCTAACTTATACTTGCCTAGGGTTTTGAACGAAATATACAATTAAAACTTGAACTCAACTCCAAAATATCCAGATATTCAATCAGTGGAGAAACTATTACAATATGAAAATTCCTACTCACATTCCTGTAACAACCTTGGTTGCAGCATTTCTGAAGATGCCTACCACACTCCACAGAATCTTCAAGTTTATTTAACAAGATTATATAATACATTCTGACCAGTTAAGTGATATTGATGACAAACTCTTTTTTGTGAACAGACCCATTTAAGGCCTTACACAATGAAATCTGGGCATATCAGAATTGTTTTCCCACATTCCATGTAATGCCAGCTAACTCATGAAGCTAATCAGAACACCCTCCTGGGGTAGATCAAGTGAAAGGATATGTATAGTATAATGACTAAAGAAAAAAGAATGTATTTGGAAGGAAGTCAAAAGATCTTTTCAGCTACAAAAAAAATGTAGGAAGAGGATTACATTTTTAAAAAAAATCAATCATCCTTGCCTTGTTCGCCTGAATCAAGTGAAAATCCTTCCCATAGGCCTTCAGTCCTTGTTCGAAATTCCTACATTCTTCCTCTGTCCAAACAGCTAACTCTTCTGAAATAAGAAATACAATACAGAAAGCATACTTTAAAGTGACCACATAAGGATAACAAATGGACGCTCATGAGTTTGATACAAAAACCACTGTATTAAAGATTCTTGATCTTAAGATGATTAAAGGAGAACAAGCCTCCAGAAATATTTCTAGCACAGACAGGACCTCATAGGAAGAGACATATTACACCTCTATCATGTCTTCCTTAATGGTATGGAAGACAGTTGTATGCCTTCTGCACTACCAGCTGAACTGTTTTCAACACTATTCAAGGACAGGTAGAGGGAGACATTATCACAGCCGCCGAGAGCAAAAGGTCATTTTATTAATTTAAAAGGACCCTAACTGGGATGGCAGAGAAGTCCAGAGCAGATCAATCTGACAATACATTTAACTGAAATGAGCAACTATCAAGAAATATTAGGAGACTTAAGGCTATGTCTATCTCAGTAAATAAGAAATGTTTGACCACAGGGACCAATTGTGCTTTCCAATTTACAGGGTAAGAAATTCTGGTACCATTGAAGTCAGTGGCAAAGCTCGCACTGACTGAGTCAGGATTTCATCCCAGGTATTGAACAGTTTGGTCACGGATCAATAGGAGGGATGGTGTGGTGAAGAAGGAAGAGAATCTATGCTTTTCAGTGATTTTCTTGCGTAGATAGGTCTAGGATTCTAATTTTCTCTATGTCATCACCTTCATGAAAAGAAGCCTCAGGAGCAGAGCAGGCAGGGAGTGCTAACAGATGGGTGCGTAAAGAAAAGGAGAGGAAGAACTAATACTAAGACAGAGGGTAAAATGTTAAATGAATGAAGAGAAAACAACACCACAGACAGAAGGATACAAAGGAAAGATCTGTACAAGGACAGAAAGTGCACAATACATGTCTTCTAAAAATTCAGGTTAGTTTATTAAAGTTTAGAATCTTTTTCTGTCAACAAGATTAAGAGGCCTAATCTTTTTTTACTTAGAATTTTGAATTCTTGTATATTTCACACACAATAACAACAGTGAATTATATAAAAGTCCAGAGGCATGAATATAGAGAATAAGCCCTCTAGAATTCATAATTTAGTTGGGTGCATACAAAATTCTAAATTTTAAAAAGTTACAAAGTAATGAATAAAAATGTCAAGTTTTTTAATTCATAAAGCCTCTTCTTTGTGTGTTATTGTCTAGATACTTACATATTTATACTATGCCCATCACTTCATCCTCCAAAATCTCATTTTGGCCCTGAACTTTTAGAAGTAGTGTCAAGGTCATCCCTATATGGCTGCATTAAAAGTGAACTCTGAACATGGGGTAGAGATCATTCATTCCTGGATTTGGGGAACAGCAGTAAGAGTGCTACACAATGCTGATGTGAAATCCTGCTGTAATCTGAGATGTCTGACAATAGCAATCAATACCCAAATTTTAATGATTTTGATAAATTAAAGGCGGCATAGGTAAAAAATAAAAAGTACATTTAAAATGTGATGTATGCTTACCTCTGGCTGCTTTTACATTAAATCTTAATCTTCTCAATGATTCTTCTGTATCAAAATTGCACTTAACCAATTCATACAATGCCTGGAAAGGGAAAAACTACACATTTAATGCTTGACTCCATATACTACTGAATTTGCATAGTGCTACAATGGTGCAATTATCAATTACTTAAACTTATTCAGAAAAGTCTAATTTCTCTAAAAATCCAGTAGAACAAACTATTTTAAGAACTACTTAAAACAGCAATATAAAAACATATAAAACACTTACAAATGGAGATAACTTTGAGGTTATACACCTCCTAGGAAGTATATGTATAATACACACTTTTTCCTTCTTCATTTCTTGTTCTCAACTATTGTACTGTACTGTTGTGTACTCTGAAATCGCTCCCATGCTCTACCCTAATTTATAGGACAAAATTTTATAACTGATCCCTAAGATGCAGAGGTATGACAAGTTCTGTGGAGATACTCAGAAACGGAATTCTGATATCCCAGAAAATGTGCACAAATGGTCAGTTACACATAAAGACTAACCAACTTGGGCCGGCAATTTTGGTTTACCTTAATTTTGTTTTATCCTTAAGATTAGGAAATCTGCAGGACTGATGTTTTTGTGCTTTAAGAAATGTATGCACATTTCTTCACAGGCCCAGCCCCCCAAAAGATGCATCTTAACAAGATTTACATTGTTTTGACATGAGATTTGGACATATGTGCACATCATCAATGCACACATTTGTCAAGTCCATGTCCTTTTATTCAGGGCAGGAACAGAATTTGGTTCTAGTTAGTAAAGCACTATAAAATCTACAGCAAAGACAGAGACCAAAATTTAGGTCTTTGCAGATTAAAAACACGTTTCTTAATGCACTTGTTAATTTAAAAACTGAGTATGCATTGTGTTATTGATTTGGGTTCTTAGACATTTGCTTTGGTTTGGGGGGTGGAGGGGAAGCAATTTAGTTCCTCTGAGGGGGATGAGAGAAAAAAGAAGCCATTTCAAAACAGGTATGGGGGCAGCGAATGTGACAGACTTACAAGACACACTGTAATACACACTATGGCCATGACAAATTCCAGTATGTACCTGTTCATTGTCTTTAATATGGGATCCTTCAGGAATTGCATCTAGTCCTTTCTCATCTCCTGTTCTCCTGGAGGCTTCATTGAGGAATTCAACCACTTTATCTTCTGATAAATAATCAGGATTCCACAGCAGCTGGTCATCATTTTCATATACTAAATTAAGAAAAGCAAAAATATAAGTGAAGCATATTTTGTAAGATTACAATTTCTGTTAAACCTCAAAGAAAAAATATTAAGTTGAGAACACTAACAATGCTAGTTAAATACATGTATAAGGACATTCATAATTATAGACATGATGAATGGGATAATCTGATTGGCCAGAGCGTTGTATTCACTTGAAATGTATATTACTATCAGTGCTCTTCCAAATTATTTTTATAGTTCACTCTTAACTTTTTTTAGATTTCAAACACACACACACACACACACACACACACACAACTACAGTGCAGTGGTGCAAAACGCATTGTGAACCTAAATCAGATCCCCAAGCATATACAATGTCTGGAAAAAACAAAATCCCTGCCCAGTCTTTGCCCTTGAAACTATAAAAATCACAAGATGACAGAATTATTTCAAACAGTGAATCAGCTAACCTTCCAGACTGCCTTTATCTAACTCCAAAAAAAAATCTTGTAAGTAATTTTCATCCTACTTTGCTGAAAAAAATCTACCTACCAGAAATGAGATTAAAAAACTGATCATTCCAACTTCCTTTGAACATTTGGTTCAATCGCACAACCTACGGTCCTGAAAGCACCGAGGGATGTCTGGACTACTACATGTGAAGTCTTAGCCACCATGGCTCATGAAAGTCGGCAAAGAGCACCCGGGCCCACTCTTGACTGAGAACACCTTTACCTCCTTTAGAGAAGGCAAGTTACTAGACAACCCCTACCACACTAAGTCAAAATGCCTCTAGAAAGCAGCATGTGATGCCAGAAACCTCACAGCTCAGCACTCAACATACAGATGACAGTAACAGAAAGAAGTGAGTGTGTGAGTGTGAAAAGGAAATAGCTTAAGCTTACTTAACTCAAGCAAGACAGAAGATACTGATAAAAAGAGAAATATGTTGAAAAGATGGCTGTGACACTGGCCTCAATGGAAGTCTCAAACCTTCTCTCAATAACAGACTGAAAAACAATTGCCATTATGTATCATGGATAAGTAAGATTAAGAAAAAAGTAATTTTGTAACTGGCACCAGGATGAGTGTATTAGAAGTTACTAGACACACAAAGTATGATTAATACTCAATGGATGATATGGAAATCTGAATCCCATCTATCCTCTATGTTAAGTTCTGTAAGTTTTCCCTCTGGGTAGCATCTCAGGTGATTCTTTCAGTCAACCCTTTTTGCATGTTCTTCCAAATGGCATGCTTGCTACGACAGATTCTCTGGCTTAATTCTTAACAAATCTCAACTATTTCCATCTTCTGGGTAACTTTAGCGATAAGGGGTTGTTGAACTCTGACAAATCTGGACATTTGTTACAAATTCATTCCATTTAATACTAGTATTTTTTTAAGGCATTTGGGTGTCTGTCTATACCTTTGGTAGAGTCCCAGCTATATGTTAATATGGAAATAACTCTAGAAAGTGGGGCTGCATAACAGCACAGACATAACTCTAATAAACGGGGTGTAGACCATCTAATTCCACTTGACATCTTCGGGGAGAACTGACTGTTTCATAGGGCTTGTCTATACTTAAAACACGGTAGTGCTTCAATGAAGATGCTACCTATGCTGACGGGAGGGCTTCTCATATCGGCATAGGTACTCCACCTCCCAGAGAGTCAGTACCTAGGTCAACAGGAGACTTGTCCCATCAGTTTAGCACTGTCTACACTTGGGGTTAGGATAGTTTAACTGCATCATTCAGGGACATGGATTTTTCACACCCCTGAGCGATGTAGTTATACAGACCTAATTTCCAGGCTCTAGACTTACTCCTATATTCTACAAATAGTCTACATTTTCTGCAAAACAACTTAGCTCTGTCCAGATATTAACAAAGTGTTTTCTTAACAGCGAGGCAGTGCCACTTAGCCTCGCTTGGTAGCAGATGTGGCTTGGTGTAAAACACAGAAATCCTTTTGTTTCTGGAGTGACTCCTCCATTTCCACATCAAATAACTCTGGTTCTCATCTTCCACCTCTGCTTGCCCTCCAAGGGGATGACCTGATGATTTTATCAAAAGAACCAACTAACCTAACTCTCATAGATTATAAGGTCAGAAGGGACCATTATGATCATCTAGTCTGACCACCTGCACAACGCAGGCCACAGAACTTCACCTACCCACTCTTTTCATCATAGTTAAAATTCACTTGCTGTCATGTCAGAAACATAAAACATCTCTGCATCTCTGAGCATATCCTCACAACTTAAAGGTCCTCAGCAATGATGCAATGGGTCACCTTTTTTGCCTTTTCTGTCAGTTAGTCTAACAATGAAGTTACCTTGTCTGAGATCAAACAGTCATATTATCTAAGCCAGCTCAGTAGGAGGAGGAAGAGAAGGGGAAGAGACGAGGCTTGCATTGTCACTTCAAGGAGCTGGAACTTGTATACTACACAATTAGGAAGGCAGCTTATGTCGACCTAATTAAGTCAGTGTGTACAGTACAGCCTTCCTCCTGCTGCTGTAAGTGCACTACTACACCAATATAACTCCACTTTCAGGAAAGACAGAAGGCTTAGGTTGGTGTAGTTAGGGCGATACAGTGTCTGTGTAGTGTGGCTGATGGCCGGCTTCCCTCCAGTGGGTCTCGCACCTTCCTGCTTGTAGTGAGCCAGGAAGTTGCCCGTCACCCCGTCTTCCCAGGGGAGGGGGTAGGGACCCAGGCCCACCCGCTCCTCCGGGTCCCAGCCCAGGGGCCCTATGAGAAGCAGCTATGTGCTGCTGGTACTGCTTTCCAGATGGCACACTCTTCCCCTGGGCTAATTCTCCCCCTCCTTCAGTCTTTCTGGCCTCTTGAGCTGGTACCTTCCTCCTCACTGTTCGACTGCAGAGCTGAGCTCCGCTCCGCTCCACAGCACAGCACTCCTACTTCCTCCAGCTTGTGCCCCTTGTGTTTGGGGCGGAGCCCTTTTATGGAGCACCTGGCTGAACCTTAATCAGCCTCAGCTGCTCCTTATTGCCCCCAGTGGCTCTGAGTTAGTCAGCAGGGAACAAGGCCCAGAGCATTCTGGGACTCACATACCTCCCATTCACTACTCTTCTACTGCCTCCTGCCTGCACCATATCACAGTAGACATACTGTTAGCTATCTTGTCAGTTTCACAGCAGGAGCCTTGAAATTGACAAGAAAGCCAGGCAGCTAGAGCACAGCTGCCCTGAGCTTCCCTGGAGAGCTGGGTAGCTGGACCCCACTCTGGGCTGGGAGCTGGAGTGGTGCCCTGAGGCAGCTTTGTCAGTTTCACAGTTAGGTGAGCCCTGAAACTGACAGGGCAGCTGGGACTAGGGGGCCATGAGCCTGGGTAGCTGGGACTCTGCTCCTAGCTGGGAAGTGGGAGCAGGTGACAACAAGGGGGGCAGCCGGGGTCCCCACTGGGAGCTGAGAGCCCTGGCTCTCAGGCATCTCCCCTCCTTCCCCACACTGCCCTTCTTCAGTCAGTGGAAGCACTCCTGGTGAGGACCCGCCCCACCAACCGAAGGAGGGCAGTCATTACTGCGGTGGCTTTAAGTTGACCCCAAGTAGCTCGACTTAGCTTTTTAGTGTAGACATGCTCTCAGTTTCAGTGGATAAAGTTAATGATGATCCTGCAAAAATAATCAATTATTGTCCCTCTCCCTGAAGGAAAATAGGTACCTGTTGTGTTCACTCTCCAGACATTCTGCAGTCACAGGAGGGACCTGACTTAAAGACAGCAGACTTGGCCTGCATGGGGGACCTAAGAACTAACGGTACAAAATGTCTAAATTTAAACTGCAGTACTTATATTCCAAGGTACATGCCTCACCCAGACTGGGAATCTATACAGGCAACGTTCAAAGAATAAATTGTACCAAAACTGCATTTGTCGTGGAATCTTAATGGAAACTGAATAAGTTATTAAACTATGATGTTCAGCCAAGTGCTAAGTTTCCTATATGTTCACAATAATATAATTCTACCCTAAAATACAGATTTTTATATTAGCAGTATTTTTTTTTTTTTAAACAAAATCTCATCAGCTATGAGCCAAAGGGTATAATTGCACATTGTCAGCCTAATTTATCTTCCCATTGTAAATGTCAACACTTTGAGGCCTGTGAATAAAGGTTTCATCCAAAAATACAGTAGGTGGGGAAGAAAAAAGTACAGAACAAAAATTATGCCAGCACTACTGTAACAATAATCTAGTGAAACTTTTAGCTCTCCCCAACACTCTATGTCCATGACACATTTTCTGTTCTAAAACTAATGACTGGATGCAAGTCCATGAAAAACTGCTTTTTGTAGGCTTCTGTAGTACAGAAAACAGCTATATATTTTTATTGTAGGAGGCCACAAGTCATTTACAGTACAGTAAACTAATAAGAATGGGAGAATCACCAGGAAATTACAAGTATAACTTGCTGAATTTCCGATAAAGAAATAGAGTTCAAGCTCAATGCTAAGGTATCTACCAGATAAAGAAAGGAGCATCAAAAGTAGTTTCTTCACAGCTAGTGGCACATACCTTTTAGTGCATTAATACTTAAAATAGATTTATTCCTCCTACTGGCTTATTTTAAGAGCAAAGCAACAAGCACACCACTGAGGTTAGGGATGCATTATGGCTTCCATTTTAAACCCAGATTAATTCATTTGGAACTTTCAACTTATCTAACTGGAATTTTTTGCACTTGATCTCTGCCTGAATTTCATTTTTTTTTCTTTTATTCAAGCAAAGACAGATCTGCCATTTCAAAAAGTCTCTGAATGTAAATCACATAACAAGAATGCACAGGTCTTTTTCCATGGAGATTTCTTAATAAGCTCAGGAAGTTAAAGAAAGCTGAGCTGCATATGTATGCACACCTAAGTTTGATTTAGATTCTGAAGGTGTGCTACAGACCTATTCCTCAGTGTCTGTATATTTCCTATGTGCAGAGATGTGCAGAAGGAGATGTTGGGACATGGGGGCCTAGGAGTCAGACAGGTGCTGAAATTAAAACTGGGGCTGGCATGAAAAGCTTAATACACCTTGCTGAATGCATAAGATTTTCCAAATAGCCTGGTAGGAACATGGTATGATTGAAAAAGTCACATATACAATTCATAGAGTTTCAGTATCATGGAAGACCATATGCAGGGTACATAAAGTTTTCCCTGAAACTATGGTTTCAATGCCTATAACTGCCTATACCCTGGGATTCTCAAATTGCCTCTCCTCAAGCTCCTTTGGCTATCACATCACCAGAAGAGCTAGAGGAGAGGGAATCTGAGAATCCCAGGGTATATTTGAGTTGGGTGGGAGTCACCTTAGCTATGGACCTATTAAGGAGCACAGGATGGAAGTTTGCTTCTTGTGCTTCTCAGCAGGTCTATAGTTGGGGCAGATACCTACTCTGCAGAACTAAATTCTGTTGGAATATAGGCTCTGTTCTGGTGAGCAAAGGGGCTACAAAGGCAGCTGATTTACAAGAAGGAGAGATACAAAGCTCCTAAGTTTCACAGAACATTTGTCTTACAAGGTCTGCCTAGGACAGAGGATTTGGTGGTATAGCCAAAGAATCCTAGATCAGGATATTTCCCAGACTTTTTTAAAACATCCATAAAAGTACATTAAGAGAATTTTAAGCTTGAATAGTTAAGCATTCAAGTCAGGGAATGCCAAAGTCAAAGTTACATGTGCCATCTTAACTCTGTCCCCTCTAGCATGTATACTACTGAACTCAATTACACCAATGTATATGATTTCTCAAATATTATATATAATTGTTTCCAACAAAGTTTGTCAAACAACACTAAAGAAGAGGGACTAGTAGTAATCCACATACTGTATTTGTTAACAGAATAAAATAGACGGTTCAAAAGCAAACTTCAAGCCAGAGAGGTAAATTCCTCCCTTCCCTTTCTGTCTAACTCCTCAGAACTCTGTGAAACGTGAAGACTTGGCAAGCCAGTCAACTGACCGCTTATTATGAGATTATGGTCTAATACCTAGAGTGCTCTGATGTAGGCAGTGGCCTACCTTGTTGTTGATTGCATCATGGTGCCATTCTTTCACTTTTTAGAGCGTCAGTTAATTAGGATTGGCATTTCTCTGAATTAAAATAACTCACTAAGACCTGGTCTACACTGCTGGTGAAATTCGGTGGCAGTTGACAGGAGTTACGCAAGCTACACAGAGTAGCTTGGGTAATTCCCGTCGACTTTGTAACTTCCATTTAGCGCGTCGTCTGCACTGTGCTGCATTGATGGGACATGCGTACCAGTGGACACAGTGCTACGCTTTTTGGGGAGATGGTTTTATTAGATCAACTTCCGGATCAATTGAGCATGTCGCCAATGCTGCTCAATTGAACCGGATAAATCTGACGGCTGTGAATTTGCCGCCGTCAGTGTAGACATAGCTTAAGTAACTTATTTTTTGTAATTAGGCACAGGTATCTAAGGCTACACCTATGGGAGACCACAAAGTCTTACTCTTTTTGTTAGAGATGTTACTATTCTAATAAATTAGCGCTTTAACTTTAATTTGACCATTTTAGACATTTGACAATTTTTGACTAATCAAATGACCAATTATTTTTGGACTAGTCAAAGGCCCAACCCAAGTACAATGTGAACAGTTTCAAATACAGGCACAGCTGCATGATGGAATACATTGTTTTATTATGCAAATTACATGACATCAGTTAGTAAATAGTTAATTTTTCCTAAGATGTCTCGTCTGAAGTCTTCTCTCCGACTTTACTACAGAAACTTGAACAAATCATTTCAGAAATGCTAATAGCGTCAAAGCTCACCTTTCTCATTCTCCTTGTATTTGCATATACCAGCTGGAATTTCAGCTTGAAACATAGAGCCCACCATGATTTCCTGTTTAAAAAAGCCAAACAAGTATAAAGCACTTTGACAGTCTTATTTGTATTTTAAAAAATGGAATGTACAATATCCTTTTAAGCACTAAAAACTCCTGCCACCAATAACCTAAAAAATATGTGGAGAAAACCTAACACGAATAAAAAACCAATATGTAAATTTACTTTGAGAGGGTATTAAATGAAACATACATTAACAATAAAGATGTTCATTTTTAAATTGTGGGGAAGAGCAGGAGAATAAGCAGATAGTTTATAGAGCTCAAAGTCATCATGAGTTAAACTTAAAATTCAACCCTTTTCTTCTATTTTGGGTTTTAATTAAAAACCCTTCATATTGTGCAGAACATTTACTATGGTTATTTACTTTATGTGGTATAATTGGCAGAGGAAAAAGGGGAGTAATTAAATATGCATTTTCTACATCTACTTATTGAGATTAAAAACAATGACATGTACTTCATATAATATTTGAGTTGTATTAAAGCACCCCAGGTGTAATAATAATTAGAACAAAGCTAGCAATTACTTCACTTCTCACTTAAACAACAGAATTTATTTCACTAAATTAAGTGACATTCTCCTGGTCCTGTCAGATGGAGACTGATGGATATAGAGCTGCTCTGTGATAATTTATGAATACTGTATGTGACACGGTTATTGGGATGTTCACTGTATGAATATGTTCATTTAGTTTAAATGCAGGCTGCTGGAAAAGATGAGCAGGAAGTGAAACAATAGCTCAAGATACACTACTTCCCAGTAAACACTTCAGCATGGTTTAAACGCAAGGCCTGAGTTATTAACTGTGAAGATCCTACCTCCAGGTTACACAGCCACTGTTGGGGACGCAGATCAGAAGAACTACACTACTCCGTTCAGAGATTAGGGCAGTTGTTGCCAAGAAGCTGTTCGGACTGACACCCCTTTCCTCCCCCCCCGGGACATCTGAAGAGGTAGACCTCCCTGGGTCACCATCACAGGATGGTAGATCTTTAAGTAAGAAACATGCATGTAGATGGTTTTAAAATACTTCCTCTCATGTTATGCTTTATTCCTACCGCTAAGATTAAATAACACTTTGGTTTGAAAAGGCTGTCTGTGATCACTGGTAAAAACAGGGACCAAAACTCCCCAAAAGAACTGGTGTCAAAACCAGTCAGACCTGCTGGGGTAAGCACAGTTGATACACAAGGCTCTATAGCCCATAGCCGAGCCTTGTAGTGATCTACCCTTGGATAATTGAAGGCAAAAGGCCTGATTCTCTGAGTGCACCCCTTCAGGTCTTAAGAAACAGAGCCCTGCACGGATACAAAATCTGTATCCGCATCCAATCCGCGATCCACAAAAATGGTCCATGAATATCCGCAGATTTGCAGGGCTCTACTGAGAGGGGACAGAGATGCAGCTAGCCCTATAACTGACAGAGGTTTTTGAGGGAAACTGCTAAGCAGAGGCTCTGGACTCCAGGCAAAGGAAGTCAGAATGGGAATCTCAAACATGGAGGCTACTCCCATGCAAAGTGGTCCTTGTCCCTGAAGGGAGTGGAAATCACCATGAACTTCAGAAAACAGAGAGTGAAGAGAAAGCAAAGTTTAAAAGTCTTAACTTAGCAGTATTTGTTTTTTTAACTGCAAAAGTATTATGAAATTATTTATAGAAAACAAGCTAAAGATAACTAAAAACACCAGGTTGTCAAGTCGGATGATCATTTCCACCTTCTGGATCAACTGAAAATTAGCCAAAAGGAGTCTGTTTTTAGGAACTAAAGCCAGTGACCTCTTATTTCCTGTTTCCTTGTGCTGATAGGACACAATATCCACTTGTGCCTGGAATAACCAACAGTGCACTGCATTTTAAGAATGCATATTTGATAAAGATATATCCTTAATAGCGAGTCCTCAAATGTTACCTTTTTCCAGTCTTCTGAAGGAATATAATCTTCATCTTCCTCAGATTCTTCTTCTATTTCACTGTCTACAAGAAATTTTTCAGACATTAATACCATAAATCCCATCCAGACCAACATTATATTCCAGTAAAAGATGTCTTGGAAACGGATTGCTCAAAGCCATCGCTGGCTGGCTATTTGGGTCCTGAGCTGTGATGTAACAACCACCTTTCTGTGAATTAACATAGAGCTGGGATCTCATGACTGAAGAGCAAAGCAAGAGATCACCACAACTTTGTCTATCTTCCGGTTGAAAGGCACCTCATTCTGCCTTAGAAGAAAAAACAACAGCTAATGTGCTTAACCAGAGTGGTTAAACATCCTGTTAATTGGAAAGACAGCAAACAGGAAGAAGGTTGTACGTTTTTAAGATCCAAATAAGTGAACAGTCTATTTTTTAGGCCTCACCATCAGATTTCATTCCCCTTCATCCAACTCTACTAGTATAGGCTGATCAGGTACAGTTGTTCTCTGCAGGCATGCCAGTGTCTTTAGTGATTACACTGAAACCCAGGTTCTCCTTACTTTCAATGTAAGGCTAGACACACTCATTTTGTTTCAGATCCTGCATCCTGCCCTGTCTTTCCTCATCTGTACAGCAACACTGGCACCAATGCTAGCCAATGCTGAACTGTATGTACATTAGAGCACCACAACAGGTGGGGCACTCCAAATCCAGCTGTTACCTGCTCAGGCTGCAGTGACATTTAGGAGTGCTGGACTTCACAGCTCACTCAGCTCAGATAGCCACAGAGTGCACTGAGAAAGCAGAGTCCTTAATACTGGTGACATCTGGTAATTGCATTTGCTATAGTGAATTTAACATTTAGGGGTCCTTAAGTCAAGATATAGGTCTTTAAGGGATGTTGAGTAACAGTCTGTATTAGGGACTATCATTTGCATGGTAAGGAACAACTGTCTTCCACACAGTGTTGAAAGCAGCCACGTTAATGTGGTTTTTATGCACAGCATGTAAGAAACTGGCAGTAGAAAGAAAGTCCCTTTTATTAAAAGCAAATCAGTATTCTGTTAAACATTGGCAGAAGAACCAAAAACTAACCTAGGACATCTGTGTTCTATAAACATTAAAAGGAGAATGTTATGTAGATTGTAAGCTCTCTAGGGCAAATATTGTCTTTTCCTGTTGTGTTTATGGAGTGCCTAGCACAACGAGTCTTGGTTCATGACTACAGTCCTAGGTGCTACTGCAACCCAAATAATGAACGTGAAAGTAACATTTCTAGGACATAATTAGTGATGTAGAAGTGAAGAACTTTAAATTTTAATTTCCTTCCTTTTAAAGCACTGGGTATATGGAGCTATAAACAAGCTTTAAGGTGATAATGTTTGCTGTAAATATATAGATCAAGGACTCCAAATTCCAGGAATGAAACATTTTACCTTCCTTTGGTAGAAATGATTACCCCACACAGTGAAATATTTGGTTATCCAAATGGCTTGGCTACTCATTAGGAGAATGAAGATTTGAGACTCAGGCAAGTGGTATTTCAACAGCAATGAGGGCTGCGTATGGGGAGGGTTCCACAACACTAGATTAGCAGTTCCAAGGGGCTGCAAGAGTGAATTTTAAGCACCTCTAAGAAACAGACACACAAAAGAAAAGTGGAAGTATGGAGCAGGGAAATGGTAGCCCTGAAAATGATGCTGTCAAGTAAAATATTTTAAAATGTCTCTGTTATTATCCCCACCTCAGTTTATTAAAACCTGAAATAATTTTTAAAGTTTATTTTAGTTTGATTGTTTTTATTCATTTTTCCATTACTCTGAGATTAGACAATAAAAAATAAGCAGTTTTATTTTTGTTCCTTGTCAAATTCATTTTCTAGTTCTTATTCACTAGCACAAGGCTTCTCAAAGTTTTTCATGGAATAGACCACAACTTAACAGATACTGTCTTGTGGCCCAGCACCTTTTACATTTATGATCAATTAGCCTCCATGTAGCAACTACAACAACTGCTTACTTGGAATAGTTATATAAGAAAACAAAGTATTTTATTGTCTTTTTAGTGTGAATTATCAGATGAAAATAAGGAGGTAAACCAACACTACTTGGACCACCAGCAAGTGCATCACAGACCACAGTTGGGCAATAAAACAATGCAAGGTTACAAACATTGCAGAGGAATATTTGCCCTCATCCTTTGATGTGGTCCACATGGGCAGACAGACCACTGAAGTCACTGGGGCTCGATGTGGGTTGCAAGAGAGCTTTGCAGAGGTGTAGAGGCATGCCCATGTGGACTTGTTTGCAGGACTAGTGGCTATCTTTCCACTGAAATGAAGTTATTGAAAGCATTTCTACTGACCTTAAGTTTTGCTTTTCTTTTTAAATTTTGCACCGAATTTAATCCTACACTCTTCCTTTAATAGAACTATACAAAGTCCATGACTTGTGAAAAAGAAAGATGCTTTATTACATGCTAAAGGACAGTGGACAACAAAAAGCCTATGTTTAAGTGACTTGATAATAAAGAACAGCAGTGGGTGAAGAAAAAGAGATCTGGACAAACACTTATAAGCAGTAAGCTTAGAATTTTTAGTAACTCAATATTGCAATAATTCCAGTTCTTAATAAAATTATGACAATTTAGATGATGGGGCTTAGTACTGAACAGCACATACTTGTATCAAAATATTTACATCGACGTGGGTGAATTATCTCCTGTGGATCTTGAGAAGCAACAGATGGTGCTGGGTCACCATTGGATGACTGTGTCTCATCCTCCTGACCTGATGAATCCTTTATGGTCTCCTCCTTAAATACAATGAAGCAAACAGGAGACCAGTTACATCTTCTGCACCACAGAAACATCTATCTCTTTTGTAACAGTTATTTTAAGAAATTTCAAACAACAAAAGAGGATATTGTATACATAATAATGGAGCATGGGTTGTAGTGCTACAAATTATAGGTCCTGGCTGTGGACAACCACAAAAATTGTTTAGATGCATTACACAAAGTATTGATATAGATTGTGTAAAAATAAATATTTTAAGCAGGTCAGGTTTAACATTAAGTTCTAGATGAGCTAACCAGAGTTCACCACGGTATCTAGGTTTTCCAGCATGGAAAATTAGGGTTGCAGTTTATCCCATGAGAAACGATAAAAACCGCCACATTTGTGTGAACTGAGTCATTTTCTCTGTGTGAGATACAGGGGTTAATTTGAGAGAGATTATATTTGGCATCCTTTATCCAATCAGGCTTTGAGCAGGGATGGGGATATGCTGGATTTGCATAACAGAGTAATTCTCTGTTTCACCAGGAACACTGCAGGTATACAGACCTAATTTTTTAAAGCTGTTTGTGAAGATATGCAGTATTCAGATCTAAGGATCAAGGGGTAGGTCAATTTCACAATTTTGTTCACATGAAGCACTAGCTTTTCCAAAAATTCTCATACTTGGGACTCAAAATGTGTCAGTGAACCTACAGACATTAACACACCAGGTATTTGGCCTCGGCCAGCCCTACTGCGCACTTGAGGCGGTTTGCAGTGAGGTCAGCTTTCCGGAGGGAGTTGAGCACCGCCTCTACCTTCCCCAGGTGCGTTTCCCAGTCGGGGCTATGGATGACCATGTCATCCAGATAGGCAGCCGCATACTTGGTGTGGGGTCTCAGTAATTGGTCCATCAGCTTTTGGAATGTTGCGGGGGCTCCATGGAGTCTGAAGGGGAGGAGGGTATATTGAAACAGGCCATCGGGCGTGGAGAAGGCGGTCTTCTCTTTGGCATCTTTGGCTAAGGGGATTTGCCAGTCGCCCTTGGTCAGGTCCAGGGTGGTCAGGTATTAGGCCTTGCCCAACTGGTCCACTAGCTCATCAATATGCAGGATCGGGTAGACATCGAATTTAGATATCTCATTCAGCTTCCTGAAATCATTACAGAACCGCAGGATGTCATCAGGCTTGGGGACTAGGACGATCGGGCTGGACCAGTGGCTGTGGGACTCTTCAGTAACCCCAAGTTCCAACATCCTTCTTACTTCCATCCTAATTTCTTCCCTCTTGGCCTCGGGGATCCGGTATGGGTTTATCGTCACCCTCATCCCAGGGTTGGTGATGATATGATGCTGGACCACCGTCGTACGACCGGGCTGCTTGGAGAACATGTCCTGGTTTCGCCGGACCATGTCAATAACTTCCGTCCGCTGTTCGGGGGTTAGTTCGGGGGATATTCTCACCTCCCCCTGTGTGGCGCCTATCTGGGGGGTTACTTCTTGGGTGACTGGTCCCGCCAGGGCTTCAGCAGGTTAACATGGTACAGTTGTGTCGGCTTCCGGCAGTCTGGATGCCTCACCTTATAGTTTAGGTCTCCGACTGCTTCTACGACTTCGTACAGGAGCTTGCTCTCCGCTGTTGGCACCAGCACCATAACCTGCTTCCCTGGCTGAAACCTCCGTGCCCATCAGTTATAGTAGGTCCGCTGGGTCTTTTGGGCTTTCTCCAGGTGCTTCCGCACTATGGGAGTCACCCGGGCTATCCGTTCCCGCATCTGTGCCACGTGCTCGACGTCATTCTTCCCTGAGTTGAGCTGTTCCTCCCAGTCCTCTTTGGCAATATCTAATATAACCCGTGGATGGTGACCGTATAATAGCTCGGAGGGAGAGAACCCAGTGGATGCCTGAGGGACCTCCCGTATCGCAAACATCAAGTATGGTAACAGGGCATCCCAATCCTTCCCATCCTGCACCACTACCTTACATATCATGCTCTTGAGGGTGTGATTAAACCTCTCGACCAGGCCATCCGTTTGCGGATGATATACTGAGGTCTGCATGACCTGGATGCAGAGCAGGGTACAAATATCTTTCATTAATTTGAACATAAAGGGGGTCCCTTGGTCTGTCAAGATTTCCTTGGTAATGCCCATCCTAGCGAAGACCTGGTGTAGTTCCTTCGCGATTGCCTTGGATGTGGGGTTTCTTAACGGAATGGCTTCAGGGTACCATGTGGCATAGTCCAGAATGACGAGCACATTTCGACGGCCCCGTGCCAATCATTCTAGTGACCCCACCAGGTCTATAGCTATCCTCTCAAAAGGAACTTCAATAATGGATAGGATCACTAATGGGGCTTGCAAGTGTGGCCGGGGGATGTATAATTGGCACCCTCCGGGCAGGAGATGCAGTATCATTGGACCTCTGCCCATATTCCTGGCCAGTAAAACCTTCTCAGAATTCGGTCCAAGGTCTTATCTGCTCTTAAGTGTCCCCTGAATAAATGACTATGGGCCAGCTCCAATACTGTCTTGGTGTGTTTCCGTGGCACCAAGAGTTGCCCCACCTCCTTCCCCCGTGTTTGTGCCACATGGTATAGCAGGTCACATCTCAGGACATAGTACAGTCCGGGCTCTTGGTCTTGCCCTCCACGGGCACGCCATCTATCTCCGCTACCTCCTCCCTCACATTTACATATAGTGGGTCATTGGTCTGGTCTTGCCCAAAATTCCCCTGTAGGGGACCTAACTGATCCACCTCTAGGGGCCCAACCTCACCTTTGTCCCCGGGGTCGCTCCTACTGGCACTGGGAACCGCCTCTGGGTCCTCACTAGTTTAAGCGGTCTCCTGGCCTCCCGAACGGGTTCGCCTACCGATCAGGGCAGCTTTCTGGTTCCCAGCCAGTATTCGCATCCCTAATCTTTTATCCGCCCTCCTTTCCCATCTGGATTTCTGGGGTCTTCCGGGGGGGCTGAAAATACTTCTTGGGCAAATCCAGCAAAAGCGGGGACAGGGATGGCTGCCCGAGCCTTGGTCTCAGTCAGGGGTTTTCCATCCACCCCGGGCTCTACTGGGGGGAGTAGGTTCTCGAACCTGGGAAAATCTCTACCGATCACGACCGGGTAGGGGAGCCTAGGGACCACCCCTGCTGTCACCCGGGTGATATTCCCCTGGATCTCAATCCGCACTGGGACCGAAGGGTAGAAATTCATAGTCCCGTGCACGCAGGTTATCCCTGTGTGTTTGGCCTGGGTCAGCTGGTCTCGCCCCACCAACTTCCCGGAGACCAGCATGACGGCTCTCCCAGAATCTACCAGGGCCATGGCTTTGATTCCATTAATCTTTACTGGCCTGGTATACCCATGGGGGGGCCGTTACAACCCCTACCAAGCCGATAAGACCACAGCACCGCCCGTGACCTCCCAGATTGCACTGCATGGGTTCGTCCCCGTTGGGGGCACTGGGCTGCTATGTGGATTAGATCGAACAGCTGGGACCGTGGCGCTATGTCCTCACTGTATCACCATTCATGGAACCTCTTGGCTCGCACTGCTACCGCCACCCCAGATCTGACCAGGATTTCAGCCTTCAGCTGGGGGTAGTCCGCAGCAGCTTCCGCCGTCATATCATAATAGGCCTTCTAAGACTCTCCCTCTAGGAAAGGGGCAAGGATACTGGCCCACTGATCTTGGGCCGGGCCTCCCGCAGGGCTGTTCTCTCAAAGGCCAAAAGATATGCCTCTATATCATCCTCCTGCGTCATTTTCTGTAGGCAGTTGCTGGCCCGTATGGTCCGCGCCCCGTCTTAGCTGCCGCCTCGCTCCACCAGGACTTTCAACTGTCCTACCACCTCCTGAAGTAGGGCCCGGTCCTGGGCAGTCTGGCTCATCAGCAGGTGGTTGGTCTGCTGCAACTGTACGGCCTCCTGTTAGGCTACCGCCTGGACCCCGGTCGCTTCCTGCTGGGCAGCTGTGGCTTGCACCAGGGCTTTTACCATGTCCTCCATCTTGGGAGTGGGGTGGGTTAGAACCATCCTGGTTTAAGTCCACTGCACGATAGAATCCCACTCCTCACACCAAGTGTGGCAAGCAGCCGGCTTCACCCTAGTGGGTCTCAAGCTTTTGCCTCTCGTGGTGGGCCAGGGCGTCACCAGTTACCCCGTCTCCCCAGGGAGGGGGGCGGGGACCCGGACCCGCCCGCTCCTCTGGATCCCAGCCCAGGGGTCCTATGAGTAGCAGCTATGGCTGCTGGCACCGTACTCACAGCTGCCGTTTTTTCCCCTGAGCTAATTCTCCCCTCTGTCCTTCTGGCTTCTTGAGCCCGGTACCTTCCTCAGCACCCCTTTCTGCTCCTCCACACACTCTGCACTCCTTCTGGCTCCTTCACACAACTCTGCACTCCTGCCCACAGCACGGCACTCCTACTCCTCCAGCTCACGCTCTGTCCGTCTGGAGCAGAGGGTTTTTATCAAGCACCTGGCTGGGCCTTAATTGGCCTCAGCTGCTCCTAATTGCCCCCCTCATGACTACTAGCTAGTCTGCAGGGAACAGAGCCCTGAGCATTCTGGGGCTTACATACCTCCCTTTGAGCCCTCTCCTACTGCCCTCTGCCCTTGCTACATCACAGTCTGGAACAGCTTCCGTAGGAGGAGAGAGAGAAAAAGACTGGGACTTGCCATCTTGGAAAACAGATGACTAGAGGGGAGATGATAGCGATCAATAAAATCATGACTAGTGTGGAGAAAGTGAATAAGGAAGTGTTATACACTCCTTCATATCACACAAGAACTGGGGCTCACCCAATGAAATTAATAGGCAGAAGGTTTAAAACAAACAAAAAGAAGTATTTCTTCACACAATGCAGTCAACTGTGAAACTTGTTATCAGGGGATGTTGTGAAGGCCTAAACTATAACAGGGTTCAGAAAAGAACTGGATAATTTCATGGAGGATAGGTCCACCAATGGCTATTAGCCAAGATGGTCAGGGATGCAACCCCATGCGCTAGATGTCTCTAGCCTCTAACTACCAGAAGCTGGGAGTGGATGATGGGATGGATCACTCTATGATTACCTGTTGTGTTCATTCCCTCTGAAGCACCTGGCATTGGCACTATTGGAAGACAGGATACGGGGCTAGATGGACCATGGGTCTGACTCAGTATGGCCGTTCTTATGTTCTGTTGTGGTTTGGCATCTTCCACATCCGTGCAGGGCTTTTATGTACTACTAGTGACTAAACTAGAAGAAGGGTGCAAACTAGTTCAGAGTTTCAGGACATGGTACTAGACAACTGCATCGGAAAATTTTTCCAATTAGTACAGTCACTTACTTTGTTTTCTCCACTACACCCACTGTTGTCATCATTATCAACATCTTCATCATCTTCTCCCTCCTCTTCCTCCTCTTCATCTTCTTCATCTTCCTCTTCTCGGAGTGGGACTGTACCATCATAGCCATAAAGGCTAAGTAGTTCGTGAATTGGCATATCACCTTCCTGAATAACATCCAAACAAAGTTTTGATTTCCACAAGACACTTCTTTCACATTACATAGATCATCTCCACATTTTTAAGATATATATTTTACACATAACCTAGCACAGGCAAATATGTGAGGAGTGCATGTGTTAATGTCTGAACTAATATGAAAATTTGATTATTGGAAAAAAATTGGAAACCTTACAAATCTGGAGAAAATTACTTCTTGAATGACATATGGCAGGACTTCCAACTTTTAGTAGACTAGGAATTTAAACCTGATTATGCACACAAGTACCAAAATTATACATAATAATTATACATAATATTGACTAACACGTCACTGTTCACATAAACACAGACACCCCTCAGCAATTCATCACATACAAGAGGTGAATACTATTGAGCAAATTGTTGCACTGCTTTTTAAAATAAAACTACTAAAAATTGTCTACAAATGTACATATAGTTAAAAGTAATCCTTGAAAGTATTTGTTCATTTAAAAATCTTTATACAGATGGCTCCTAATTTATCAGCGGTTGTGTTCAGTTTACAAATATAAAACATTAATTGCCAGCCCAGCAAATTCAACATGGAATCTTTCATTCTCCTGAGCCACTAGTAACAGAAGTTCTGTTACCCTTTAACATCTATGTAACCTCACTGCCTTAAATAGGATGCACAAGCGCATCTGGCTGGCCCTATTATTGGAACTTAGTAACCCATTTTGTTGATACACAAAGAAGCAAAGAATCCAGCTCACAATCCCTTAGCTCTATAATGCTACCAAGAGCAAAAAAGTAAAAATGTATTTTATCAGTGAAGCCAGCAGACAGCACTCTGAATACAAACAAGCAGCAGATCTGATGAGTGTGGTGGCAACATTTTTACGGATAGAACTGAACTTTAAGATAAAATTTAAAGAATATTTCTTGAAAAAGATCAAGTCCTCCTGTGTACTATTCAAAGATGCTGAATTGCCGCCAGTGCTACTCCATGGTGAGTTATTTAAGTGTTAGTTGATCATATTTTGAAGTTAGATGAGGTGCAGTGCAGCTGCTAACCAAATCTTTTACTGATGGCCTGTTGTTGAGACTATTTCAGTGTTGTAGGAATTGGTGAGTGAAATTCTATGGCCTGTGTTACACAAGAGGTAAGGACTAGCTGATCATAATGGCCCCTTCTGACCTTCATATCCATGAAGTCAGGAGCCTAAACTTTCCTATTATGGATACTGGTAGGAATATTTTGATAATAGTTTAGTTCAAAAGCAAATAGTGCTGAGTGATTTTTAATGGATTTTATTTGTTTGAAATCTTACATTTTCTTAAATGTTATTTTTGCTTTCAGAACAATGGCTTTGCAAAAATTTAGCAAAAATTTCATCTGCTGAGCAACAAAGTTATATGACAAGTTTTAAAAGTTTGGGATCATGGACCTGTCAATGAAGTGAATCAAAAATCAAGAAACTGAAAACTACAACATATATTGAGGTAAAGCACTCACTGCAGGTAAAATATCTCAGTTAAACAGCTAATTAACATACCCATTTTCCTTCTCTCAATGATCCTTGGAACAGCCAAACACCTTTGAACAGTCAACAAAAGAACAGGGCACCTCTAGTTGAAACCACACTAGCACCTTGCTGGTTCACACTAATGATTGGAAGGACTTTATGAATTAACAATACTAAATTACAAAATGTGCTGCATTTAACAAATATAGTTAGTTTTTATTTATGGTCATACATATAGTATAGGAATTAATTTTTATGTAAGTATCAGTATCCTATATTTTTAAAGTAACTAAGCCATCAAGTCACACACATAGCTAGTCTATGTATGGACTGTACAGATGATCTGTACAAGTACATGTGCCTATCAGTGCTACTTAGCCTTCCTCTCCAATTCTGACTGTTACGCTTCTTGTTGTCTTGTCTTAAAAACTCAGTCCTGAATCTTAAGAGCTTACAGAATCGATTGTGTTTTCAGTGCCTAGCCCAATAGGGCTTTCAATTTAGGGTGACCACCTGTCCCAAATTGGGCAGGACAGTCCTGAAATGCAGAGTTCAAGTCCCAGTGCATTCAGAACATTCTCCTCTTTACTTAGGTTGATTCTCTGAGCCTGCCGTACCCCATTAGACCCCAAAACCCTTTGGGTTCTAGCAACCCTTTGTTATAAGGTGGTGGTCAGTTGGTATCAAATTATTATCTCTATGTTGTCCTATTTGTAGAAATATAAGCACTGTAACTGCAAGTCTGAACTTACCCCAGGGCAGCACATTGTATTCCAGACAGCTACCCTGCACAGGAAAAGTGTATGACACCTTGAGGGGACTATAATGGAGATTCATCAAGACTGCAGTCTAGGGCCATCACTTTGATTGTTTCTCAGCTACCGGCCCACCTCCATGATACAATGTTTTTTCTACACAGGGGCCTACAAAAGCTAGGTGGGAGGGAGAACAGAAGCGTGACTGGTAGATCTGGAGCTTCTCGCTGTGAGCACATGGTACAGGTTTTGAGGCCCTAGTTAAGAGCATGGAGGGCATGCTCTGAGTAGGGAGCCAATCATTACCACATGTAAGAACTTCAAGAGAGACTGCCCAGCCTGAGATGCTGACAAACCCAGGATTCATAAGTAGGGGTGAGCTCAGACTAGGGAAGGGTGTGTTTCTGGACTTTGAAAATAACAAAGATCTATAACCCTTAAGTGCTTTAAAAGTAAAGTCATTACGGCTAAGAAATTCCTTTGCTAAACCTGTGTTCCTTTCTTTCCTACTATACTGTCTCTGAAGGGGTTAAACTAGTAAGCCCACAGTGTCTACAAGCTAGGTGGAACTGATGAAGCATGTGCAAGCAACTGGGAGGTCTGACACTATTTTCAGTATATATAGCAGCTGGATGGCGGCATTCCACCTTTCAAAAGGAGGGTGTCAGCCAAGAGATCTGAGCCTGGGAATATCCCCTAGAGTTCCAGAGCTAGAACCAGTGACTAGAGTTTACCAAGACCAAGTTGGCTTGGACCCAGGAATTGGATCCACACACAGCAGGCTGATAACTGTACAGTGGAGTACAGGGCCAATTTGTAACACCCTTCCTCTACAGAAAGATAGCACATGGCTCCCTCTAGAACTAAACAGCAACACTGCTCATTGTCTTGCTCAGCAGTGAGCGAAAATATGGAGATCAACCATAGTTTCCAATTCCTGTCAAGTAAGCAAAAATCTCTGGTCCTGACCTTTGACCACTGACATGTCATTAAGGTAGTACACAACTATACCACCAAGCTGAGCCTTTAAACAGTTACATAAAATATAAGGAAGGAAAGCAATCATATTGAAAGCTCTCTACACACACTTGAGAAATCCTATATCCCAGAATTCACCCTTTCTAGACAAAATGTCTCCAAATTTGTAATAAACTGGTTTACTTAACTTCATTTTCATCTTTAATATAAAACCTGCAATTACAAATGTAAGTGACATTTCATTATTGTTAATGCAGATTAAATACGCTAAATAGCTTTTTAAAGTTAAACTGCTAGTGATTTACTGTAGCTGAAGAAAAGTTGTACTTTAGAAATACTTTTGAAGATAATTACATGTACTGAAAAGCCTTTCCACCAGTGAGATCACGGAGGGCATTTAAACTAGTTTAGAATTCATTATGAACATCCTTAAACCACAGAGTATTGTTCCCAACTAAATAACCAGTTGCAATTCAAGGCAAGATTCTGCCAAGTTCATAACCCTCAAGAGTCCACTTAAAGCAGTATTTTAGTGACAGCAGAAGTATAAGATTAAAAAAAAAACAAAAACAACTTAGAATGCAATTATTTTCAATACACATTTTAAGATGTATGCATAGTCATCATTAATTGCCATTCTTATCCCAGCTCTGCTGACAACTCATTATGTGGCTTTGGGCAAATCATTTAATCCCTTTCTCAATTTCTCCACCTACAGAATGGGGCTAATACGACTTACTTCATCACAGGAGTGGTATGAGGATGCATGTTTGTACAAAGAATTTAAAAGGTAAAATTTTTTAAAAGTTATGGGATGATGGAGTTTATTTACAGAAATTTGAAATCAACATGTACTAATCAAATGCACAGGTTTATCAGGGAATAATCCATTTATGTAAAACAAACGTGTAGCTAGAGCGCACTTTGTTTATGATAGGTCTAAAATGTGACATCTACACGAGTAGGTATAAACAAAAAAAAACTATACATCAACAAGTATTTCAATTGATTATATACATATCAGCTTCTTTGCTACAGATTTTGAGAACTGCAAACAAAGTACTTCAATAGGTCACTATTCCTAGAATGTATTTGTTCGCCAATGTATTTGTGATCAAAATCCAAAATGTAACCGTCTTCCATAAAATGGTATTTTTGTTTTATAACCCATAAGTGCCATTTACCCTTGTAAGATCCTCTATTTCAGAACTGAAGTTTGTTTCTCCTTCCATCATTTCCTCCTCTTCTAATGTCCGTTCGTCATCAAAATCATGAACCAGCATATCAGCTGATGGGTCAAATTCATGGTCATCAGATGTTGCTGAACCTCATGGTATAAAAAATTTGAAAAGAATTTAATCAATCACATCATGCGTTTAAGGAATTACTTTTATTAATACCACGCTGTCACCAAAACCCAAACTAAAAAATAAAATAAAATCTAGACACGAAAGATGTTTGCAAAGTCTGAAGTTTTAAAGAATTCAACTGTCCTACTTATTCAAAGGAGAAGCTCATACTCTATTTAGATGGCCAAAAGCTAAAGAAAGAATCAGAGGTGATGGTTTGACTATTCAGTTTTCAAAGTACTGCACTCAGTTACAGTTGCAAGACACCTACTGATGCTGCATATAGTCTTCAGTTTAATGCTCGCACAACATTGGTAATTTAGAGGTATGTGTCTTCAAAGGCTGAGATATTCAACAGTCTGCACCAGAGGTCTTCGCTGGCTAAATTATTACAAATATTGACCAGGTATATGAAGGAAATCATATTGGCTTCTTACCATGCTTCTATCATGAATGACATGAATAGCTGAACTGTTATCCATAATCATAGATTAGAAGGAAGTTCTATGCACTCTATGGGTCAGGATTATGCACACTAGATCAAGACCTTGGCATTCAGGCAATTTTCTATTTATTTTTTGTTTTTTTCCTCCCTTTGCATAATTCTTTGTACAAAAGATGTCTAGATATAGTAACAATTAGCAATAATAAGTGAAAAAATAAATGAAAGGCAGACTGGTCTAACAGACTGAGCACAATGCTGAAACCCACAAACCACTGACTTCTAATCACAGCACTTTTGACTACTTGCTTTGGGCAAGTAACTTCATTTATGTTTCAGTTTCCAAATCTGTAAAAAGTGGTAATATGAGGATTAATGTTTAAAAATCCGTTTTAAAATATGAAGTGTATCAAGTATCAGCAGATGAATTTTAGCAATATTTAAGTTTTCAAATATGTTGTAGTCCAGGGATATTAACAGACAGTGAAATTTAGCATCTAGTGTGCAATGGGAAGCTTAGTAACTGTCTTCAAGTTATGACGTTACTGCAGGTAACAATTTCCATCACAGAAAGATAATTAAGAGATCTCCAAGAAAAAAAAACTGATCAAAACACGAACTGACAGGAGGAATGGAAAAAATCACTTATTTTAGCAAACATTTCCAGCTTTTAGGTAGTCATGCATATTGCTATACAATTACATAATCTACTGAATTATTTTGTTTGGTATTTTCACTACATGAAAAAACACTACTGAACTGTGATGCTCTGTAAAATCTTAAAAATTAAGAATTTGAGCTTTTGTTCGATGCAGTAGTTTCTAATGCCAAAACCTGACCTTTTGTGGGACTTGCAACAGAGTAGAATCTGGCTTTCATTTGAAATTATTTCAACATAATTTGGAGGAAATAGCTACGAAACTCTGTGTTCAGCAAATAATCAAAAGCAGCATATTCATTATCGAAAGTAGCAAAAATATCTACTGAAACTTCAATTCTAAAAGAAACTCCAGTTTCTCACACAACACATAGAAAACTGAGCACATTAAACCATTAAGATAAACTAAGGCCTACCAGTGTGTAGATATCTATCAGTTAGTGGTGTGATTTTTTGCCAAAACAGTTATACTAGTACAGCCCCTAACATGGATATAGATATAGAAGTATAAAAGGCCTTATACTGATATAATTGCATCTATGTTAAAGGTTTGTACTGCTTTTATTGCTAAAGTATAGTTAAGTGGTATAACAGTTCAAGACAAGGTAGTTCAATAAAAGTGAAGCTGCTAATATTGGAAGACTTGCATTTCAACTACTAGGATATCAATCCTGACAATAGCAATCATCTTGGACAAAGGTTATATAATATAACACTGGCTACTCTAGTAACCAGGTGTGAAAAAGCAAGGATTCAGTATTTATTTATTTTATTTATAAGCACTCAGACTGCACACTAAGGGCTAATCTACACTTAAAACTTAGTGGCACAGCTGTATTGGTATAGCTGTGCCACTGTAAGAGCGCTTGTGTACCTGCGTCATGTTGGCGGGAGACACAGCACTGTCCACACAAGCTTTTATGCTGGCAAAACTTATGTCGCTTTTTTGCAGTCCCGTGAGCGACAAAATTTTGCCGGCATAAGTGCTAGTGTAGACAAGGCCTAAAAGGCCCAGCAGAAATGAGTTAATTATATCAGAACATCAGACACCAACCAATTTTTAAAAGAGAAGTGATGGAAATTCCTGTTTTTCTGTAATCCATAGAAGCAAATATGCTCCTACTGATTACAGTCCATAGAGTGTACTGCTGGATCAGTGAAAAAATGCTGTTTTTCCTGTTAATGTGAGTGAATTGTGCATGGGAAAACACGGGACAAATGTAATGGTCAGTAGTCAAGTAATAGACATAATACAGGTAGCTGCTACACAAACTACAATGCTCTGTAAATTGACCTTATCTTGATCCACAAACTTCTGCACTTTTAGTACTGGTCATCTACTAACCAAAGATTGCCAATTATGTCAAATTGTGTAGTGGTTTTGTGATGTATGCAAATGGAAAATACAGTTAGTATACATATTCCTATTTTTGTCTCTTAAAGGAATATAAAATATATCCAAATAACTAGATCTAATCACTGCAAATAATTAAAGTATGTCAAAATGTAATGATGATTAAAAATAAAATTGGAAGCTGTCATCCTTCCTGTCTAATGGTTAAGGTAAGACGACATAAGATGCATAGGAAAAATACATTCAAAAGTATACATTATTTTTTAGGTTAATTTAAAAGTGAATTATTCAATTAACCAACCTAATTAAAAATTAGAACCATACAACAGTGATAAGCCTGTATGTAGTAACTGGGAAAACGCAATGCCTTGAATTCCAACTTTGCACTGTTGTGTTAATTCCAATAGCAATAGTATTAAAAACATAGAAGGTAATGACTGGTGTTTTACTGAATTATTCCCCTTCCTCTTGAACTTATTACATACATTTTTTTTTACCTGGGCTTGAAGTCTGAAGAGAAGGCTACAAAGGAAAAAAAAGAAACAAAATTAGTTTTTTCCATATTAAATCTGTACAAACTCAAATACTGAAGGTGAATTCAATAGTTGATCTGATACAAAAGATTATAAATGAGCAATGCATTGCTGGTCAGTTTTCTACCAACACATTAGAAACACCTTGGCCATTCTAAATGGGTTTACAATGACAGACAAGATTCATTTCCTTCTTTATACCTGCAGCCTTGCTATATTAAACCAAATGATAACAGAAAGAATTCCCCATTTTATGAAGCAATGATTGAGTTCCTGAGAGAATAAAATACAGCAATTTATTCTGAAACCAAGATAAATAGCCCCCCTCTCCCAAATCGTAAGTAGCATATTACATAAAAGTCCTGTTTATACTTACATAAAATACTAAAAAGATTGTTTTTTTAAATCAAAAACTGCAATAGAAGTCCTCATAAAGTTTAGGAAAGGAACAAGCTATTAGATTTTAATCTGTGACTCAAAACTGAGGGAAGTTTGAAAGTTTTCTTAAAAGTCATCTTTCCTGCCCAAGCACCAGTCTAATGCTACTTGATCAGAAAACAGGGAATTGTACTGACTTTATACTGCAAATAATATTTTAAAATTCTGGAATATAAAAAAAATCTGTACTTCAGCAAAGGCCTTGTATTATAGAGGTCCTGTTGGTTCTAATGTTTGCAGGCATTAATATTAAATGGAATATATTATACAGACACTTTCCCCAATGGAATGCACAGCCACATGTAGAATTATATTTAAAGGTAAAATATGGTTACTAATATCTCAGGACCAATTAAACATGTAACTGTAGTCACTAGTCTTATTTCTAAAGTTTAAATTCTTGTAAGAATTTTTTTTTTTTTAAATCTCCTCCATACTGTCTCACTTCAGCATCCCATGACTTGCATAAGACAGTTCCGGTCACCTACCACCTGGGCCACCTACATAAATTGCATTGAAACAAACTTCCTAATGCAACTAGGAATGCTAGTTTCAGATTAGCAATTTTTCCAAATGTGAAATACTAATATTTTTTAAAAACCTAGGTAAAAAGTTAGTTTACTTAACAATGTTTTGTGTTAAGAGCTATAGATGTGCACAGGTTTTCTGAATGTTTTGCCCGTTTCTCAAGCTGCAACCTATTATAATGGTCAAAAAGATTTGGAAGGGTGTGTGGAGGGCTATTATGGCCAGCAGATTTCATTGTATTAACATATATACCATAAAAGATAGTGAACATACAAATATGTATTTCAATGGAGCCATTACAGTCTATTTTAGTCATCTAAGAATGGTTATACTGGGTCAGACCAATGGTCCATCTAGCTCAGGGGTGGGCAAAATACAGCCCGCCAAACATTTTGGTCTGGTCTGCCATGACTCCAGGCAATCAGATCCTGACACGCAGCTGGGACCTTGGTGGCAGCCACCCGCCTGATCCCAATGCGCAGTCGGGAAGTGATTTGCAGCCACTCGCCTTGCGCCTGGTCCCGGTGCGATGCCGGGAGGCGGGCTGCAGCCACCTGCCTTGCGCCCAGTTCCAGTGGAAAACCCGCAACAACTTACCAAAATTCGTGAAATGGCCCCTCTGCAAAAATTATTGCCCACCCCTAATCTAGACCAATATCCTATCTTCCAACAGTGGCTCCTGCCAGATGCTTCAGAAAGAATGAGTAGACCAGGGCAATTATTGAGTGATCCAACCCAGTTACCCAGTTTTAGCTTCTGGCAGTCAGAGGTTTAGGGACACCCAGAGCATGGGGTTGCATCCCTGACCATCTTGGCTGATAGCAACTGATGGATCTATCCTCCATGAACTTAGCTAATTCTTCTTGGTATCCAGTTATACTTTTGGCCTTCACAACATCCCCTGGCAATGAGTTTCAGAGGTTGACTATGCGTTGTGTGAAGAAATACTTCCTTTTGCTTGTTTTAAACCTGCTGCCTATAAATTTAAACAGGTAAGCCTCTAATTCTTTTGTTGTATGACAGGATTAACAACACTTCCCTATTCACTTTCTCCACACCATTCATGATTTTATAGATTTGTCATAACCCTCCCCCTTAGTTGTCTCTTTTCTATACTGAACAGTCCCAGTCTTTTTAATCTCTTCTCATATGAAAGTGGTTTCATATTCTAATTATTTTTGCTATCCTTCTTTGTACCTTTTCCAATTCTAATATATATATATTTTTGCAGATGCAGTGACCAGAATTGTATGCAGAATTTAAGGTGTGTGTGTAACCATGGATTTATATAGTGGCATTATGATATTTTCTGTCTTATCAATTCCTTTCTTAATGGTTCCTAACACTGTTATATTTCTTGACTGCTGCTGCACATCAAGCAAATGTTTTCAGAGAACTATCCATGATGACTCAAATATGACTTTCTTGAATGGTGGTAACTAATTTACACCCCATCATATTGTACATATAATTGGGATTATGTTTTCCAATGGGTGTTACTTTGCACTCATCAGCACTGAATTTCATCTGCCATTGTGTTGCCCAGTCACTCAGTTTGGTGAGATCTCTTAGTAACTTTTTGCAGTCTGCTTTGGACTTACTATCTTGAGTAATTCTATATCTGCAAATTTTCCCACCTCACTGCTTACCCCCTTTTTCCAGATCTCTTACAAATATGTTGAATAGTACTGGTCCCAACACAGATCTTTGGGAGACCTTCACTATTTACCATTTTCCATTGTGAAAACTGACCATTTATTCCTACCCTTTGTTTCCTATCTTTTAGCCAGTTATTGACCCACGAGATCCTCTTATCCCATGATTGCTTACTTTAGAGCCTTTGGTGAGGGACCTTGTCATAGGCTTTCTGAAAGTTCAAGTACACTATATCCATAGGATCATCCTTATCCACATGCTTGTTGACCCCCCTCACAGAATTCTAGTAGATTGGTGAGGCATGATTTCCCTTCTAAAAAGCCATGTTTAAAAACCACCTATGCTGGTGACAGTGTTCTTTATTATATAATTTCAACCATTTTGCCTGGCACTGAAGTTAGGCATACCAGCTTGTAATAGCCAGGATTGCCTATGGAGCTTCTTTTAAAAGTTGGCATTGCATTAGCTACCCTCCAGTCATCTGGTACAGAGGCTAAAATAGGTTATGGAACACAGTTAGTAGTATCTGAGTTCCTTTAGAACTGTTGGGTGAATACCATCTGCCATCTAAAAAGAATGGCTCAGATGTGGCAATCTCCCTCACATCCTATGCAGTGAAGACCACTGCAAAGAATTCATTTAGTTTCTCTGCAACAGCCTTGTCTTCTTTGAGTACTCCTTTAGCACCTCAATCAGCCAGTGGCCCCACTGATTGTTTGGCAGGCTTCCTGCTTCTCCTGCACTTAATATTTTGCCATTAGTATATGTCTATTTTGCTAGTTGCTCTTCACATTCTTTTTTGGCCTACCTAAATATATGTTTTTTACTTGAAATGTTTCACATACACATGGCAAATCATTGAATCAGCAATCTACTAATATCCAAATTATAATGTCACATTAAGCAATAGATCACCACTGATTATCCATAATGCAATGTTTGGGCAGGTGGTTTTAAAAGATGCCTGTGTCACATAAAACACACAGCAGAATCTCACTGTTTTGCACTTATATCATTTCATTGTCTGGAACACACATCTCCCATCACTCTTCAGCAAGGATGTGGCAAGAACCTATTGATTACACCTACATTCCTTTACAAAATTCAATGTACAATATTGCTTTTTATGTCTCTCTACTTTAAATTTGTAAAACTGAGTAAGACAATTGGTTCGTCTGTTACTGTGAATTAATGAGGCCCTTATATACCTGCTGCAGTATTCCCACATCGGAAGAAATCACACCTTGCTTATTTTAGCTTGGTCATCAATGGTTGAAGAAATGAGTAGACAGCATTACATGGTTAATCTATGTGAAGTAAAAATGGGGGGGGGGGGGAACTATTGAGTAAGAAAATCCTAAATAAAAGCCCATTTTCAAAGAAAAAATTCATAGAATAGCTATAGAAGAGAGGCTGTGATCTAAATCTGAAATGGGCATATGTAGTGGTGAGTGGGAATTCTGGCTAATTCAGGTAGCTGCAAAGTGTAATTTTATTATAAACTGCTCTGATTAATTGCTATTATTTAGGGAGTTCTCAAAAGCAAAGAAACTAGCCAGTTTCTTAAATTAAGCATGTTGGGAATTGCAAGAGAAGAATATTTCATTGCTTGAAGATGCAAAGGTAAAAGAAAAGAAAAGTCCAGCTACTAGTAATCAACCAATATTCTCCAAAACATATCGTCTCTACAGATCTACATTAGAACATGGGCCTCACAAAACCATGAAACCAAAGCAATAAGCCATGAGGAAACATACACTGACTACATATCAAACCTCTCCAAACCATGATGTTCCATAACATCTACCCATCTTTAGGCTCCTTTCCATTTCAGCAAAATATCTACATGTGCTGAAGCAGTAGGGAGAGAAGGCTAGCCAGGGTGACTCCACAGAAACTGTGTGCAAAATCCTCCAGTTATTAGTAAGTAACCTTTCTTTTTTCCTTCACAAATTTGCCTCTACAAATTCTGATTAGGAGACTAGCATGAAATAGCTCTCCCTTGGTGAAGAGAGCTGAAGAATACTAATTAAGAAGAGATTGAAAGTCTACCCTCCTGATATGGAACATCCAGTCTGGCTCCAGAATCTATAAAAGTTTCTAGGAATGTTACTCTGTGTGCCACTCTGAAGCTTAGAATATCTGTTAAGTCAGTGAGGAGAGAAGGAAACAGCTAGAAGCATGGTTGAGAACTCTGTTTCGAATATCTACCGTTTCAATCACCACTGGGGTTCATGTTCTGTTATGGTCTGATTTTCTGCCCCCCCTCCTTTTATAAACATCTGTACCAATTACACAGATACAACAGGGTTGGCTTTCAGCTAGTATGAAGTTTTTGTCAGTTGAAATCCAAATGATAACTTTACATTTCTCAGGAAGTCACATTCTGGATACAAGCTGCTGAGGCAGCTACTGCCTTAATAGAATGAACTAGAGTTTTGGGCAATGGAACTCCAGGCAGTTTATATGTTTGCTACATACACTTGCTACAGCTGGGACCATGTCTATTTGTGATTGTACAGTGCGTGCATCATGCAGCTCCACTCCTGATTAGTAGTACCGAGAGGCCCCCTCAACACAAACCACAATCACAACCAGCAAACACGGACATAAAGTTTAATCCAAGCTTCCTTTTTTTTATGGGAGGTGAGGTGAGGTTGTCGGTGGGCAAAAACAATGAGAAAAAATGTCTTGTCACCTGTGAAATAGTTTATTATATGAATAAGTACTGTATCAACTCTTAGCACAACTTTGCCTTCATGATAGCTGTAGGACTGCTGTTCTACCAATAAGGCCCTAACTTCCAAAATACTCCTTGACAAAGTGATGGCACCGAGATAACCTTTAAAGACAAAAAAGTAAGGGCATTTCTGACAAGGGATCAAAGGGATGCTTAGTCTGACCATTAAAAACAAGGTTTAGGTTCCAAGAGGGATTTCTCTTTACTGGCAAAGGGTTGAGAGGTAAGGCAGCTTTAAGAAATCTTATGTCTGGATGAGATGAAATTCTATGCCTGTTTGCTCTCTCTGGCATGCTGACAACAGCAGTTGCTTGGCTTTTTAGAGTTTGAACTTTTAGGCCCATATTAAGATCTGTAAGAGCTGTAAAAAACTCAAACATTTGGCCCTTGCCAAGGCCCTTGCCTTGACTAGATCCATGACTTTGCATTGTGCCAAATGTGTAGACTATGCCCTTTAAAATGCCCTGTTTGTTGAATGCTCTTTCACAGAGTGGATAAAAAAAAATAAAATCAACGTTCAAAAAACCCCACATAAGAAAAAATGGATTTTAATAGGATTTTTTATTTGTATTACAAAAGTTTCTCTTTTAAAAAATACACTTGTAATTTGAAATCTGAATTTAATACAAACTATATTAAGACAAATGTATAATCTCTTAAAACATTTAAATAAAAATAATATGCAGAATCCATGACAGTGTCAAAAATTGGAGCTAATGGCTGCTTTTCTATATAAAGAAAGAATCAGGGAAAAACGTCTAACTTTTGAATAAAGCTTTATAAAGATGGCACAATAGGTAACGTGTTGTATTAAGGGCCTGAACTCACGAGAGACCTGGGAATGTGCTACTGTGTACAAGTGAGACGGGAAAAGTAATCACAGGTATTGGGACTTGCCCTCTGATTACAGAAGACCCCACTGTGTACCATCTCATCAGATTCATCCATGCAGCACATCTGAATGGTCTCATACTCCTATTTTATTGCATCTCTCTTTCTATCTATCTGAGCTCGTATTGGCTTTGTTCTTCAGTTATGAATATTTATGATTCCACTAACCATGGAAACTTATTCTCCTGCTCATTGGGTGTGTGTGTGTGTGTGTGTGTGTGTGTGTGTGTGTGTGTGTGGTGATCTGCCCAGTAAATATCAGCCTTTTCTTCTGGATGATTCTGGGCACTTCAGGTAAATGACCTTGTTCTGTCTCCTTGCATGTGTACCTGGGCAGAGATACAAACAAAAAATAATCATTTCTCAACTGCCTCCTCCTGTTTCTAAACAAAAGATACTACAGTGTAAAAGACATGCAGGTTACACAAGCAGAAATCTTGGATTGTTAGTATTTTGTTTTTCCTTAGGGGTATGGATGGGGATGGGACAGGAGAGTTACGTAACAAGGGAGAAGTAGTAGAGTGTGCAACTAGAAAGGTGCAACACTAGTGTCAAAGCAGGACACTGTGGAAAGAAGGGACACCACACTTTAGAGTGCAGTCTCTAGTGTTGATTTCAACACCTGGGAACTGCAGATGGTAAAAATGATCCTACCTGGGAATATTTTCAAAAAATTCCTGTACCTCCGTGTAAAGTAAGGAACATGCACCAAACGTAAACAGTGCAACAAACAGATGCAAGGCCTTGTTATCAGAATGAAACAACATTATGAAAAATGCTCCTCAGACTTTGAAGATGATGATATGGACATGTCTGAACAATCTGGACCAACTGATTCGTAAACTTATTTTTGCACCATTTTTATGGACTACCTACCATGTCTTACTATGCTAGTCTTGATGGGTGGAGCAATGTACACAAAAGATCCAGTAACATGTACTTGTCTGACAACAGATGAAGGAGTTGTCAGTCTCATAGAAACAATTGATGCATCAGGAAATGCCCATACAGCAGAATGCTAAAAGTAACAGCATTAAAATCTGTAACAAACTGAACAAAAATTAAAGTGTGTAGCTTTGTCACAGTCAAAGCTGCAAATGTAGCAAAGATTAGAAGAAATTTAGAAGATGGGAACCTAAAACTTCACATATGGGTGCAGTGCTCATTTGAAGCATTTTTTCAGCCAAAGACTAAAGTTGCTGAAATTGCAAAATTCTTCCTTACCAAGTTATTTGTTTCAGCTTCACTGAAAAGAGCAGGAGGAGCCAAACTAATTCTCCTCCAAGATGCATGAAGGAATAGTGGTTGACTGTTTTGAGCTATTTATTAAAAATTGGCCTATTCTGATGACAATTTGTGAAGAAAAAAAATAGCTGGAACTATCACAGCTATTGTAGTACAAATATGACTAAAGGGAAAATGTAGAGGATATAATGAATATACTGAAACCTATTTCCATAGCCTTTGAATGATTGCTATGAAGCAAAAAGACTGTTGAAATCTGGAAAAAAAACTTCAAGTACCGCTGAAGATATTAAATTGCAGGCAATAAAGAAGCGGATGGATCAAGCACTTAATCCACCTTATTTTCTTGCCAATAGTCTCAAACCTAAATACCAGGGTAGATGCCTAATTGCTGAAGATCCTGCTGATATGACACAGGCATCTAAATAATCACCCAATAATCACGCCAAACATAACAAATTTCAGGGCTGGAGGTGAACCATTCAAGCAGTACATGTTTGCTGCTCATGTTTTAAAAAAAGTCACGCCACTTAACTGGTTTAAGTTGCTAGCTAAGCACCTGCACCACAGTTTGTTCAAAGGCTAAAAATAGCTTTTGACAGCAGAAGCCACTTCTGCAAGGATAGAATGAATTAGTCCAAATGAAGAAAATATTCTTTTAAAGTTGAGAGAAATCACCAGGGAGTTGAAAAAGCAGGAAAACTTGTCCCTCGTTCAGTTCATGAATGCAAATGACGGAAAAGATGAGATCTACTAATTTTAAGATTCTGAATGACAGCCTAAGTAACTTTAGAGACTGTGGTATCGTTTTCAAGAGACTTAGGAAAGTAGGAACTTAAATTCCAGTCACTTTCATTTAGACATATTTTAAAACTGTCCCAGGCTGACCTGAAACAATCAGTTTAATTCACTGACTACAGTTAATCCCTCTGTTTCTTTAATAAATAATTTAGTTGTAAATGTGAAACATTTGATGAGAAAAAACAGTTACTAACCTTCCGTAATTATTGTTCTTCAAGATGTTGTTCTTGCTCATGTCCATTCCATGTCTGCTGTATGCACACCCTTGTGCATGGAATGTCGGAGATTTTTTGCCTTAGTGGTAGCCATAGGGTCAGCTCTGGCACCCGCTGGAGGCCTATGCTCATGCCGCAGTATACGAGGCATCACCGGCCCAGCGCCCGCTCAGTTCCTTCTTGCTGTCAACTCTGACTGAGGGATGGAGGACGGGTCATGGAATGGTCATGAGCACCATATCTCGAAGAACAACAGTTATGGAAGGTTAGTAATCATGTTTTCTTCGAGTGCTTGCTCATGTCAATTTAATGTTAGGTGACTCACAAGCAGAATCCCTGGAGGTGGGCTCGGAGTGCATGGATGTGCCGCATGCAATACCGCTCTACCGAAGCTGGCATTGCTCAGGCCCGCTGGGTGATAGTGTAATGGGACACAGAAGTCTGAACTGAAAACCATGTAGCAGCTTTGCAGATGTCTTGGATCAGCACCTGCACCAGGAACGCTGCTGCTGAGACTTGCGCCCTGGTCTAGTGAGCTGTTACAATTGCTGGCGGAGACACTTTTGCTTGTTCACAACAGAACTTGATGCAGGTGGTTATCCACAAGGAGATCCTCTGGGAGGAGACCAGCAGACCTTTCATCCTTTCTGCAACTGCAACGA
The DNA here is from genome assembly GCF_026122565.2 of Emydura macquarii macquarii. Lineage (NCBI taxonomy): Eukaryota > Metazoa > Chordata > Testudines > Chelidae > Emydura > Emydura macquarii. The sequence goes on along the minus strand of NW_027132618.1, from coordinate 274,745 downwards.
AGACCTGTTTCAACCTTCAGAAGGGTTTAATCCTTTTGCTGTAGAAGGCCAAGGTCCATTCTAACATCAAGGGTGTGCAACCTACACTTCTCATTGGATCCACGCAGTTTGGAGAAGAACACAGGCAGGAATACATCCTGGTTATTGTGCAACTGTGACACCACCCCTTTGATAAGAAGGCTGAGTGGGGTCGCAACTGGACTGTGTCTTTATAAAACACTGTGTAAGGCGGTTCCAAGGTGAGAACTCTGATCTCGGAAACCCTTCATGCTGAGGTGATCACCACCAGGAAGGAACCTTCCAAGAAAGGAGCAGCAGAAAGCAGGACGCTAATGGCTCAAAGGGGGAGTCCATGAGCCTTGAAAGGACTAAGTTCAGGTCCCAGGGAAGAATAGGTTCTGGGAATTGTGGGTAAAGTCTCTCCAGGCTTTTTAAGAACCTGATTGTTATGTCATGGGAGACAACTGATCTACCCTGGATTGGAGGATGGAAGGCTGAGACAGCTGTCAGGTGAACCTTAAGTGACCAAAGGGCTAGGCCTTGATGCTTGAGATGTAAAAGATAGTCCAATATGGACTGTAACAAGGTTTGGTGAGGAGAAAGATTCCGGAAAAGCCTCTTGCATTGGCCAGGTATGTTGCTCTGGTAGAAGGTTTTCTGCTGCCCGTAAGAACCTGCTGAACTTGCACTGAGCAAGCCTGCTCTTCTGCATTCAGCCGCCATGCTGTCAGGTGCAGGGATGCTAGTCCAGGTGCAACAGATAGCCGTGGTCCTGGAACAAAAGGTCTAGCCAAAGTTACAGCTCCAGTGAGGTTGCTGTTGAGAACTCCAGCAGGATGCCAAACTAGTGCTGTTGCAGCCAAGCCAGGGGGCTATCAGTATCACTTTCGCCTTTTCCTGCTTGATCTTCAAAAGGATCCTGTGGACTAGTGGTACCAGCAGGAAGACGTCCCTGCCCAGGAGAGCATGAAGGCGCTGGACAGAGAGCTTCTGGTGAGCCTGCAGATGCAGCAGAACTGGTGGCACTTTCTGTTCTGTCTGGATGCAAACAGATCCACTTGGGGAGTCCCCTATCTTAGGAAAATCATGCTGGCAACCTCTGGGTGGAGTAACCACTCGTGACAAGATGAAAAGGACTTGCAGAGGAGGTCCGCTAGCACATTCCTGGTGTCCGGGAGATGTGAAGCTATAATGTGGATGGCGTTCTGCATGCAAAAGTTCCATAAGCGGATAGCCCCTTGGCATAGGGGTGACAACCAAGTACCACCTTGCTTGCTGATGTAAAACATCACAGCAGTATTGTCGGTCAGAATTTGGACTACCCTGCCAGCCAGGTAGGGAAGGAACACCTGATAAACCAGGCGTACCACACTGAGCTCCCTGACATTTATGTGGAGGGAGCGCTCTTTCTGTGTCCGGAGTCCCTGTGTGCTAAACTCATTGAAGTGGGCTCTCAACCCCAGTTCCGAAGCATCAGAGACCAGTGTCACTTAGGGGGAAAGCCCTTAAATGCGAGGTCCTGTATAGATTGCTGCACCTCCTGAGACAATTCCAAGGATTGCAGCCAGGAACACTGTCCTACGGATATTGCCAACACCACTGACCTGGCCATGGAATCGGCAGCGTCCAGCGCCATCTGGAGGGAGGCTCTAGCCACCATCTTGCTCTCCTCCAAGACGGACACAAACTCCTGCCTGGTGTCCTGTGGCAGAGTCTCCTTGCATTTGGCTATGGATTCCCAAATGTTATAATTGTATCTCCCAAACAATGCCTGCTGGTCAGAGATTCTGAGTTGAAGACTGGCTGTGGAATAAATCTTTCTTCCAAACAAGTCCAGCTTCTTAGCATCCTTGTTCTTAGGCGTCAAACTTGTCTGACCATGTCTGTCCCACTTGTTCACCACAGTCATCACCAGGTATCGGGGGGGAGGGGGGGGACGGACAGGTATTCATATCCCTTGGTCGGGGGAATTTTTTTTCTCAGCCTTTTTGGATATTGGCGGCAGGGAGGATGGGGTCTGCCATAGAGCTCTGATAACCTTCAGCACCCCTTTGTTCACTGGCAATGTGATTTTAGCCTGTGCTGCAGCTGCCAGGATGTCAAAGAGGCTGTCTGAAGGCTCTGTGAGCAACTCAGTCTCCAAGCAGGAGGGTTCTGAGGCCAGTCTGAGTGCCGCCTCCATTAACAGGGCTATCAGGTGAACGTCCCTGTCTTTCTTAGCCCGTGGCCTGAAGCGCTTGTAAATCTTGCACTTATCCCTCACGTTTGTTTCCCCTAGAACACTTTAAGCAACTGTCATGGAGGGTCATTAAGCGAGAAAGGCTTTTGGCAAACAGAACATGGTTTGAAACCTGGGGATAGAGGCATACCCTGTCCTTGGGCAAAAGGCCCCGACGGGACAAACCAACCACCATTTACAAGAACGATCAATAACTAAGATGAAAGAACCACTAGGCACTTGCAAACACAAGAGAGAAAGCCATTCAAACAACCATCATGGGCAGAAAGGATGACCCGAGGGGGCTTAGGGCCAGCGGTTCCCCATATACTATGGCATGAGCCTGGTGCTCCAGAGGGCGCCAGAGCTGGCGCTATGGATACCACTAATGCAAAAAATCTGACAGCTGTGCACGAAGAGGTGCACATACCTAACATGAAATCGACATGAGCAATCACTTGAAGTTTATGTATCCAGAATATTTAAGGTTGTTTTGTTTAATAAAAATAAATGTTACATGCTGTTGTGTGTGTTTAATTAAATTCCAATTACCATCCTAACGCAACTTGACAAATCATGAGCAGAAAGTTAATTATCTAATAAATAAGTCGTATATCATTTACCATTTTCTAATACACTAAAAATGTATAATATACATTTAAAGATGTACCAAATCTGCTGTAAAGCTCTATTTAGCTGTAAATCAACTTATTTTAATGATTATATCGACCAATGAGAATGCATCTCTCTTTAGAAAATAAATATAAATGGAAAAGTTGATTAAAATCAATTATCTAAATTGCTTATTTAAATCACCTTGATTTAAATCAAGCCACCCTGCTTTCTGAAGGTTAAAAGCATGTTCATGAACACATCCAAATAACCTGTTTTTAGGGACCTCTCAAGTACCATGTAGCTAGATCCAACTTCTCAGGGATTGGGTGCAGAATTGGTCACTGTGAGAACAGATCCTTCCTACAGAAGAGGAACAACAGAGCAGTGGTTGCCACATGAACTGCATCTAAGAATCAGCATCTGCTTAAATGGTTGAGAGCTGGGGGGTGCTACATGACTGGCTTCTGCTTTTTAATATTTCTGGAGAACATCAGGGTCAGGGAAAAAAGGACAGTTATGTTTCTGGCTATGAGCAAATGTGTATAATGGTAGCTACAGCCTGTGAATCTCTATCTGGAATAAATCTTCAGCACCTTTGCTGGGTCCTGGTTGCAAACAGGTCCATTGACAGCTAGGAATCCCAGGGCCAAACTCTCTACTTGAAGACCTCATGATGTAGGCTCCCCTCTCCCAGATTTATCCATTAGCACAGGGGTTCCCAAACTCCAGGCTGTGGTCCAAAGGTGGTCTGCAACACAGTCCCGCGTGGTCCGCCATCCTGGACGGAGTCTCAGGAAGCAAGTGGAAACACCAGGCCCTGTGTGTGTCCAGATCAGTTTCCCCATGTGGGCTAGGTAAGGGGAGGGTGGGAGAGCAGCTCCTGACACCTCATAGCATAGGACACATAGGGAAAACGATCTGGATGCACAGAATACCTGGCATCATTGCTCGTCACACCTCCCACCCCACCCTGTCCCCTATGGCAGTGTAGAGGAAAATTCAGAGGCCCTCCAGGCTCAGGTAGATGTAGTTCTTGGTGGCTACAGTGACCGTGTAAGATGGCATGGCCTAGCCTGGTGCGCGCACAGCCACAAGCAGAACTGCCCCCACTGTGTCAATTAGGGACTGAGTGCACAGCCGGGTCCCACAGTAGAGAATAGGGTTGGTCTTTACTTACACAGCACAGAAATTCAGATTTTACACTAAAAATATTTAAAATATAGTGTTCAAAGTTGGACAACTATTGTTTTAAAATCAACTAATGCGTTTTAACAATTTTGTTAACATTGTGTTGCTTATTGTTCAGTTTTCACAAAATTGTGTTTTCCCTGTTTGAACACATTTTACTCAACTTTTTTAAAAAAAGTAGTTATACTAAAACTGTTTTCAAAGATCTTGAAGCATTTCTTTGAGTGCTTATTGCTAGCGATTTCTATTATTACAACTGAAAAGAAAACATACATTTACAGTGTTATAGTTTATGTGTATGTAATAATTAAAATCAACAATTTTCCTCAAGAAGTATTAATAGTGGGCCACAATGCCTATTGCAGCTGCACAGGTGGGCCTCAGGGAAAAGTCTGAGAACCCCTGCATTAGCAGATGGCTAAGTAAGATGACGTATTTATTTCCTCTTTAGCGTATTACTTGAAAGGACAACAGACCAATTGTTTTTCCTCTTTCTTTATTCTTCTTTGACCAGGATAGAGAAGATTAGATTCACAGCAGAGCTGAGGACCTGATATCTCCTTCCTTGTTGATAAGCCACTCCCAAAATGTTGTGGGGTTTCACTACAATCTGGGGCTATGCCTGAACTATTTATGGATTCTGGTTGATATTGTGAAGTTGTATTATGAAGAAGTGCTGTATCATGAGTGCTTATATGTGTGTGGCTCCACCACTGCTGAAAGGTCTTGTAGCAGGTACACTGCAGAGAGATACAATGGTGGGTGTTTAGGACTCAATTACCCTATTCAGGTGCAAATATCTGGGACAACAGGTGAGCTGCATCCTTAGACAACCAGTTTAGCTGACTCCTCTGAAGGAAGAAAGCAGCAGTGGAAAGTTAACCAAAAGACAGAATAAAGGAAGTCGGGGGGGGGGGGGGGGGTGTCAAACAGCAAGTGAAATAGGAAGAAGTAATGTGATACAGAAGAGAGAAAGGTCACCCAGCATGTAGCAGCCTCATGGGGCAGACAGGCTCTACCTGCTATCCTGAACCCAGGGAGCCCCAGGGACTCCGAATAACCCAAGGTACTCAGATCTCAGTCCAAAGAATGCCCTAGCATGATAAGGAAACTAAGACAGGGACATGCATTTATTGTTTTATATGATCCATACTCTTTTATGCTTTACATGAAGCAGAGTATAAATGTGTTAAAGTTCAAAGCATGTGAGAGTGTTATCTCCTACGTGCCCCTGAGAGAGCTAAACTGTAAACCAGAAGCACCACATCTTTATGATGGAGTTCTGGGACAAGGTGCATGTAAGTAACTGGGATCTTGGGGGTCAGGGCTGGTCTGAGAGGCCTAGAGCAGGTGGGCTGAGGAGCCCCATTTCCGAGAAGGGGTAGTAGACAGAGTCGGTGCCCAGGACATGTGTCAGAGAGGACAAGGGAAGGAACAGCGCTGCAGCCTGCCGAGGCTCCACAAGCCTGAAACCACCAGGAATTCAGAGCAGCACAGGCTTAGATCCCTCTCACAGCAGACATAGCAGGTGGCCACGAAGAGGCATTTGTTAGGATCTTTGACACCAGTATATCTTGGTTGATCAGGATTAGAGTTAGAGCTCCTAGAGCAGTGTTTCTTAACCTGGGGTTTTAGGGGGGTCGCAAGTGCAGAGCTGGTATTGGGGGTGGCAAGAAAGGCAATTGCCTGGAGCCACAGGGGCGCCATGAAACTAAGTTACATGCCTCAGCCCCGTGGGGGTGGGACTCAGGCTTCAGGGGTACAGTAGTTTGGAAAGGCTAAGAACCACTGTCCTAGAGCATATCTGATTGTTCGAAACTTGAATCAACGTGTAGTGTTTTAGAGCTCTGTTCTCACGTTATCCTTGGATGAAATTGTTTCCTAAATGAGCTTCCCTGCTCTTCAAGCTGGCATAGATGGTCTTCACCAACACGCTCAGATTCTGACAATATGACCTTCTGTATACCTACTTTCTCTTAGCCCCTAAAGAGGGACTATCAATATCCGTTTCACACTAGAACCAGCAAGATTACAGGGATGATGGGTCCTGGCAGCTCAGCAAAATAAATTGCTAGAGAGGATGCATGTGGAACCTCATAACAGTATGATGGTACAAGAGACCATCATCCTAATCAGAGATAAAGCCCTGATAAATGTGATTGAAGAATGGATGAAACTGTATTATTGTCATCACCAGCTTCTGAATCCCATCCTCTTGTAGAGGGGGGGTGGAGAAAAAAAAAACAAAAAACAAAAACACACTTATGGAGATTAGCATCTATGATTTGTCCCAGAAATATTATAAACCACACAGCAAAAACAACGAGAGTCCTGTAGCACTTCAAAGACTAACAAATTTAATTTCTGCAGGCATAAGCTTTCGTGGGCTGCAACCCACTTCGTCAGATGCCTTTGTCAGATGTGTTGCAGCCCACGAAAGCTTATGCCTGCAGAAATTAAATTTGTTAGTCTCTGAAGTGCTACAGGATTCTCGTTGTTTTTGCTGTATACAGACTAACATGGCTACCCCTCTGGAACTTATAAACCATATAGAGTAATTCAGCTCTTGGGGGATTTGACAAATCTGGATTGTTTCAGAAGAGAATCTGGGCTGTGCCAGAGATGTTCGGGAGCTTTTTCCACGAAGGGTGCTCTGAAGAGCAAGTCATCACAGAATGGGTAGGTTAATCCTTTTCTGAGGAAAAGCACAATGTTAACTTTGCAGCATTTTGGTTGGCCAAAAAGAAAGATAACATACTACTAATAATGTCTGCTGCATGTGAAGCGGAGATATCTCCATGTGTGATTTCATATAATAATTAGGCTTGGCAGGATTAGACTTTTATAAGTAAATGTCAGTAAACATCAATTTCACACAAACCGACAAAAATACTTGCATTGATAATCAAAATTTATTGACAGGCAAAGAAAGAAAAATGCTGCTTGAGAACATATTAAAGTTTTGTAGGAGAGTAAAGAGTTAAAAGCAGGATAAGTAATCAGGCCTAAGCTACAGGGAACGGAGTCAAGGCAAGGGCAAACCTTGTTTCTGTTAACTGGTGTGAATTATAGTTAGAGTCTTATCTTTTTCTTCTTTTCCTCCCTTCCTGGCCATCTGTGCTGGGAATGAGGTTAATAAAATACCTATTGCTATTTCTGTACAAGGCCTTCTGGTGGGAAGAAAGCATTATCTTCCTTCTCCCGCTCACGTGCCTTTACTTCAAAGAACGTTAGTGTAAAATTTATAGGTTTTAAGATGATGTGCCTGGCCTCTGTATGGTAATCCTGTAAATAACAAACGGGTGGGTATAATTATATTCATTATGTAGTTGTTAATATTCATTTTATAGGTGTCAATGTAACCAAATAAGGGACTATGGGGAGTTGCTGAAAACGTATACATTTACATACTGTTATGGATAAAAGAATTGTAAAGTAACCCCCTCATTGCTCACTTGTGGCGTCAAGGTGGATCAAGCAGGCAATAAAGGGTTCCGTCTCCCCAATCCACCCCCGGGATAACCTGTTTGGTTATTTCTAAGAAGTTTGATTTAAGGATATTTACTTTGGATATTTTGACATGTGATGTTGACAATTAGTGTTTTAGTTTTCATAACTTTTCATTTTTTTAATCTCAATGTTTACGGTCATTAAATAATATCTAACCCCCCAGTTTATTGCAATCGTGAAAAACAATAGAATAAAATGCTTAAAAGCAAACCGATTATCCAATTACAAAAAAAATTAAAATTGAATTCTGCCCAGCCTAATAAATAAATAAATAAAATAAAGTGTAAATAGTTGATCTGAAGAACACCTGACAATACAAAAAATCTCCTTTGGAAATTGCTGCTATGGTGGAATGCAAGGTCTCAGTCCTGAACTGTGACTGAGAAGAATCTATTCAAGAACTTCAGGTTGAGCACTGATCTGTCTTTGGAAAGCTTGAACACTAAGAAGAGGATGAAATGGAGTCTTAAGCCTTCTTGTCCCCTGGGAACTCAATTACTCACATTTGAAGATGATATGCTGCAGTCTTCATACTCTGGTTTTCAACTGGTTGAAGGAAGAAGAGGATGTCAACACAGGCTTATGAACTGGTAAATATAAATATAACTACCTTTAAAGGAAATGCTTCAGGGATAGATTAGAAGACAAACACTGCAAAGAGAAAATTGTAAGTTTCAATGGCTGCTAAATGTGCTTTATGGGCAAAATAGTACAGACTCTTGATCAAAGATAAGAATCTAAAAAAGAGAGGAACTGGGAAGTTTGTAAAGAACCATCCAGAATATCCATCTATTCCATTTGAGAATGGAAGCCAGGTAGTCTTACAAAATTGCAAAATTATGTTTCTAACTGCCAAATCAGTATCCAATAGTCTTCCTTGCTAAAACATCAGATTCATGGCTGCTAGGTGAAAGGACTCAAGATGCAGGTGCAGAATTTGATCTATCCTCTGAAAAGATCATTAGGACCCAGGAGCAAGAACAGAAGCTCTCAAGACAAGATTAACAGGTGTGAGTGGCAGATCTCATGAGTCCATGCTGAAGCTGTGAGAGATAGTCAGGTTCCATCTTCCTGGATTTTACATAAGACTTTAGATAAAAGAAGATTAATCTAAAGGAAGTCAAACCGAAGACACTTTTTCACAGTGAGAAGATTATCATTGCTTCTGGATCTCAGTTCACTCAAGCAAAACTCTGGACATCTGGCATCATATCATCCTTGGTAGCAAGTAGCACTTTGCATCTACAGATGATTCCATCTAGAACAGATTGTGTCTGCTACCATGATGTTTAGAGACCATTAAGGTTGGTCTTGGTGTGATGTGGTGTTCATCCCACATTTGCCCAGAAAAGGTTAATGTGGATTGGGGGGTGGGGGCGGCTAATTAATCTGAAGGGCCACTGCTGAGGGGAATCAAGTGGCAAAATAGTCCCCAACTGTGTGGGGGAGCCAAGCTGGGGAAGAATAAGGATTACGCAGAAGTCACCTACTACAGGACAGACCCAACAAAGAAAACCGAACACCACTTGTCATCACCTACAGTCCCCAGTTAAAATCTCTCCAACACATCAATAAGATCTACAACCTATCCTAGCAGATGATCCGTCTCTCGCTCAGGCAGTGGGCGAGAGACCCATCCTGGCTTACGGACAGCCCCCCAACCTGAAGCAAATACTCACCAGCAACCATACACCCTACAAGAAGTTCAATCCAGGAACCTATCCCTGCAACAAAGCCCGTTGCCAGCTCTGCCCACACATTGACTCTAGTGACAGCATCACTGGTCCTAACCACATCAATTACACCATAAGGGGCTCATTCACTTGCACATCCACTAATGTTATATATGCCATCATGTGCCAGCAATGCCCCTCCTGCCATGTATATTGGCCAAATTGGACTATCACTTTGCAAAAGGATAAATGGACACAAATCAGACATAAAAAACAACAACATCCATAAACCAGTCAGAGAACACTTCAATCTCCCACGACACTCTGTCTCTGACCTGAAAGTTGCTATACTTCTACAAAAAAATTTCAAAAACAGACTTCAAAGAGAAACTGCTGAGTTAGAAATTATCTGCAAACTTGACACATTCAAACTGAGTTTAAACAGAGATTTGGAATGGCTCTCTCATTACAAGAAGTAATTTGCTCTGATCACCCATTCTCACCTCCTACTCAATGGTTGTCATTAGGCCTCAAGTACCCAGCTTTCATCCACCTACCCCATTGTTGTCTATGCCTTTGGATATGTATATGTTGCCTCCTATATATGTTGCCAATATTTGCTGTATTATTTCTACCAACTGCATCTGAGGAAGTGGGCTGAAGCCCACGAAAGCTTATGCCTGCTGAAATTAAATTTGTTAGTCTTTAAAGTGCTACAGAACTCTTGTTCTTTTTTTTTTTTTTTAAGAGTTTAATAACATCTCTCTTTACTGGACTTAGTTGCTAATTGGGGGCTAGAGACTGAAATGCAATAAAGGGGGCTGTATATTTTTTTGAGGGGGGGCTTCCTGATAACCAGTGGGGGAAATCAGGAGAGCAGTTTGTGACTGGCCTGGGAATCAAACTGCAGTGTTAAGCCACCAGTTTGGGAGAATCTGCTCTATTTTCAGGTGGGCATAGACAGGTCCCAGATCTCACAAAGCTAATCCCAAAACGGCCAGGAGGAGGTGCCATCCTAGCAGTGAGTGGAGCACCCCGTAACACTTGGCTCCTGCAACTAAAGTCACTTACCACTGGACTCCTTGGTCCCTTAGATGAAGCACTGAGAAGAGCACCATTTCCACAGAACTTCTATTCAAGGAAGAGAGGAGACAGACACTCCCTGTCAGCTTAGGTAACACTTCGCAGCTGTATTGTCTGAGAATTTTCACTAGCTTTTATTCAATAGATAGAACTTTTCCATGCAATCTGGTCTTACTTGGTTTCCAGAAGCTGTAGGTTAGCAAATGGCCCAGGTAGGCACCCCATCCTAAACTGGATATATCCATACCTATTACAAGAGATACAGACTGCTGAGTAAACAATGAATAAGAGACCCACTACACCCAAGACTCCAAGTGCTTACAGGGGTTGCAAGAGCTACAATGAGGTTGTGCACAATGAGATGCACACAAAATTCATCTAAGGCTAAAGAAACCAGAGATGCAGTCTTTAGAATAGTGTGGCCAAAGAAGGCGGTTATTTTTCAAGAAAAAACAGGGCCATTTCTATCAGTCAAAATCTTGCTAGTTGCACTGCTTTCTGAAATGCTAAAGGAAGTGCTTCTAAAAAAAGAAATACTGAAGTTCTTCTACAGTCCACAGTGACTCTTACCAGAGTCAAGCCTCAAGTTGGTTCCAGACTTGGGCTTATTGTAAAATTTCATTTTATGGAAAAGGAACAGATTATCTGAGGGTAACAAACATGATCAGAAGGATTATGTCCTAAAAGTTAGTCACCCAGAACTCCCTCAAAAATCCTACGTTCCCCCTCTGCCACAGACTTCCTATGCCATCTTGGACAAGACATTTAATCTCTCTGGGCCTCAGTTCCTCCATCTATGACAGGGATATACTACTTCCTTTCTCCCACTTGTCTTTTTCTATTTAGTCTGTAAGTCTGCCCCAAATGGCATGTGTGTTTGACACTGATCACACCCCACTGTGCTAGGCACTGTATAATCACTTCTAACCTTCTACTTCTGGATAAGATTATTTCTGGAAAATTTTGTGGCATGACAAGTCAATTATCCAGACGCCTGATTTCTTTGACTGGGCAATCAAGATCTATCAGTCGCTTTTGAGATGTTAATGTATTTAGCGTCACTAGTGAAAGTGGATGGGACTGCACTTTAATGGCTTTTGGCCGTCTGTTAGAGAGGATCTTTACAGGAGTGTTGGTCAGTTTTGCTCTTCTGCCTTAGGCTTTCCCGGAGGGAGAGAGAATAGCAGAACTTCCTGCCCAGGAGGAACTGGGTCACAAGCTCAAGGAGAGCCCAGCAGAGTAAGACCACTGGAAGACCTACATGAGGCAGGAAGAGCTGGACATTCCAGAGTACATCTATTCACAGGTTTAGAGACTAGTGGCACTAGAGAACTGGCAGGTGAGCTTGCAGATGGGAGCTAGGAGAACTAGTGTACGAAGCCCTGCCACTGAGGTAATAGGGGGATAAGAGGAAGGGATAAAATAGACTGGTGAGGCCCTGCCATCAGAACAATTGGTAAGGACTAAAAGGGCCTAGGAAACCCTGCTGTGAAGATGCATAATTAAATACATCGGTTATGCTCCAACAAACAGCACAAAGGGAAACCTTAATTGCAACATGCAGAGTGCATACATTGTGTGGTGGAGAAAGGAGGGAAAACAAGACTGAGAAACTAGATGTCAGGTCACGGTGAGATGATCTCTCCCACAAGTATCACAAAGATCTATTATACACACTGAATAAAAGTGGGGGCATAAGAATGGTTAGTGGATCTATGAAGATAGGTGTGATGATCTCCATCAAGTATGGGTTGTGGTTTGATGATACCCCATGTAGGTTCCAACATGGGGTAGTAGGTGACAACTAGTGGTGTGTGATCAGAGGCTGTTTTATTTCTGTACTGAAGCAGGTTCTCTCAGGGATCACCACACTTACCTTCACAGATCCAATAAACACCCCAAATACACCAAGAAATCTATTATTCTACAGCCAGGCACTCTGATACCACAGAACAGGTGTAGTGATCAATGGCTCGATGTCTAGTTGGCAGCCGGTATCAAGTGGAGTGCCCCAGGGGTCAGTTGGTTTTGTTTTGGCTGGTCAATTCTGGCCAGTTTTGTTCAGCATCTTCATTAATGATCTGGGAGATGGGGTGGATTGCACCCTCAGCAAGTTTGTGGATGATACTAAGCTGGAGAGAGCGGTAGATACGCTGGAGGGTATGGATAAGATACGGCGTGATCTAGACAAATTGGAGGATTGGGCCAAAAGAAATCTGAGGTTCAACAAGTGCAGAGTCCTGCACTTAAGACAGAAGAATCCCAAGGACTGTTACAGACCGGGGACCAATTGACTAAGCAGCAGTTCTGCAGAAAGGCACCTGGTGGTTGCAGTAGACAAGCTGGATGTGTCAACAGTGTGTCCTTATTGCCAAGAAGACTAATGGCATATTGGGCTGCATTAGTAGGAACATTGTCAGCAGATTGACAGAATTATTCCCCATTATTCGGCACTGGTGAGGCCTCATCTGGAGTATTGTGTCCAGTTTTGGACCCCCCACTACAAAAAGGAAGTAGACAAGTTGGAGAGAGTCTAGCGGAGGGCAACAAAAGTTATTAGGGGGCTGGAGCACAAGACTTATGAGGAGAGGCTGAGGGAACTGGGCTTATTCAGTCTACAGAAAAGAAAAGAGTGAGGGGGGGATTTGATAACAGCCTTCAACTTCCCTCAGCTGCCAGAGGGGAAGAGGGGGGGGCAGCCCACCAGGAGCCCGTGGGGCAACTGCCAGCGGAGCCTGTGGACCAGACTCTCAACTCCCCACGCTGCCCCTCTTAGGTTGGTGAAAGTGCTCCTGGTGAGGATGCACACCACCAACCCAAGGAGAGCAATATGGACATCAGCCACTGCAGTAATTAATGTGGTGGCTGTAAGTCAACCTAACATAGATCAACTTATCTATATAGTGTACACAAGGCCTGAGTAAATTTTCCAAATCTGAAGAAAAGCTCTATGTAAGCTCAACAGCATGTCTCTCTCATCAACAGAAGCTGGCCCAATAAAAGATATTACTTCACCCACCTTGTCTCTCTAATATCCTGTGATCAAGACGGTTACAACAATACTGCATACAATAATGAAGTTACTGACATTTTGCAAGAAAAAAACCCAAGTACACTTTATCACTTCATTCTTGGTCATGGAATAAAATCACTGTTTTATGGACTTATTCCAGGTATGTACATACCCAACCATATGAACATCATTCAAAGAGGCGGCATATCAGAGTTTTGAATGTATAGCTAGGTCACACTGTAACTGTTGTTTCCACAACTTAACTCATTCAAGGACATGGATTCATCACCTTGGACAAAATCCATTTGTAAGCCAAACAGCATTTACACTCATTCGGCTTTTCATCCTTTTCTTTTACTAATGTTATCTTTAGTTATTTCACCCATAACTAAATTGCAGACACCTTGGCAATGGAATGCAGGAGCCATTTAACAGGCTACAGCAGTACTACATAACTACTGGGAGCAGGAAGTTAAAAACAACTTAATTGGTGAATTGGAGGAAACAACCATCTAAAATGGCAGAGAATACCCTTTGCTCAAGAGGGTATGCCTTCCTTTTGTTACTTGCATACATACAACCAGGAGTCTTATTAGAACTCGTTATATTCAAGTAATGGCAATGTTGAAGACCATTTGCCCCCAATTTTCTTGCAAAATGCAAGTGAACATATGCTGGATTTGTACCTCCAGGCTTGTGTAAGATTACTACTTGGGTCTACATCTGAAGTCCACTTGGAAATTTCAGCTAGTACAAAAACAATGGATGCCCACTGAAGAATTTTACACACATTGATCTGATGCTTGCGACTGATTTGGCTTCCATGTCACCTCCAGATGAAATGTAAGGTGTTTGTCTCAGTTTACGAAGACTTGTTATTTGGTTACCAGATATTTAAGGAGACCACTCCTCCCCTGTGACTCTCTCAGAAAGCTGAGGTTGGTTGAGATACTTGAGCTTCTACATCAGGGGCTCACATTCTCAGCAGAGGACACTTGATTACATAATTTCCTTTGATCCGATACAGCTCAAATTTGATGACTTTCAAAGACTATCCATTTACTTAGGCTTTTTCTGAAGAAAGGATCAGGTAATATCTTGTTCTGTTTAACACAATTATCGAGTTTTAAAACGCTGTGTTATATGTATTATACATTTTCCTAGATAAGTTAATGGACACAAATTCAAACTGAACAAACCAATTTGACTGCAACTACGAAGGAATTTAGGTAGGCAGAAACTATTACCCACACTACAATTTGGTCAGGACACCTCACTTTTGTAAAAGTGTGAAAATTTGATGCTCACATTTGGTCAGAACCTCCGTTTTATGTCTCACCTGAAAGACAACCCCTTCAACAGCACAATATCCCAGAACACCATGTTGAGTAATTCATTTATTTTTGACTTGAAGACTGACAGTTTCCTGTAGTATCCTGTGATTTCTTGGAAGTCTCCCGCCTTCATACTGTTAAGGCCCATCCCTCCTCAGCTTGTGAAAACTGAAGAGCTCATAGCCAGAGGTAACATGGTTGCAAAACAAGTGACAACACCACTATATTTCATAGAGCATATTGCATTACTGTTAATTAGAACCATCTCTCCACCCCCCGCCACCCCGGGAAGACAAAATGCTAAAAATTAAATTATACAGAATTAGGTGGCATAAGCAAGGGAAAAATGGATGAATTCAGCTGAGACTTAAAACAGATGGAAAACAAGTCACGAGGGCCTCATGAAATATATCCTAGAATACTCAAGGAGCTGACAAAAGAGATGTCTGAGCCATTAGCGATTATCTTCAAAAAGTCATGGAAGACAGGTGAGATTCCAGATGACTGGAAAAAGGCAAATACAGTGCCATCTATAAAAAGGGGATTAAGGACAACCCAGGGAATTAAAGACCAGTCATCTTAACTTCAGTACCCAGAAAGATAATGGAGCAAATAATTAAGCAATAAATTTGCAGATACTTAGAATATAATAAAGTGATAAGTAACAATCAGCATTGATTTGTCAAGAGCAAATAGTGTCAAACCAACCTAATAGCTTTTTTTGACTGGGTAACAAGCCTGGTGGATGGGGGAAGCAATAGATGTGGTATAGCTTGACTTTTGTAAGACTTTTGATATTATCTCGCATAACCTTATAAACAAACTAGGGAAATATGGAGGTACTATAAAGTGGATGCATAATAGGTTGGAAAGCCGCTCCCAGAGAGTAGCTATCTGTGGTTCACAGTCAAGTTGGAAGGGCATATCAAGTGGGGTCCTGCAGGGATCAGTTCTGTTCAATGTCTTCATCAACGATTTAGATAATGGCACAGAGAGTACACTTATAAAGTTTGCGATGATACCAAGATGAAATGGGTTGCAAGTGCTTTGGAGGATAGCATTAAAATTCAAAATGATCTGGACAAATTGGAGAAATGGTCTGAAGTAAAAGGATTAAATTCAATAAGGACAAATGCAAAGTACTCCACTTAGGAAGAATCAGTTGCACATATACAAAATGGGAAATGACTACCTAGGAAGGAGTAGTGGGGATGATAGTGGATCACAAGCTAAATATGAGTCAACAATGGAACACTGTTACCACAAAAAAAAAAGCAGCAGCAAACATCACTCTGGGGTGTATTAGTAGGAGTGTTGTAAGCAAGACACAAGTAGTAATTATTCCACTCTACTCTGCGCTGATTAAGCCTCAACTGGAGTATTGTATCCAGTTCTGGACACCATATTTCAGGAAATATGGGGACAAATTGGAGAAAGTCCAGAGAAGAGCAACAAAAATGAATAAAGGTCTAAAAAACATGAGCTATGAGGGAAGGTTGAAAAAAATTGGGTTTGTTTTCTCTGGAGAAGAGAAGACTGAGGAGGGACATGATGACAGTTTTCAAGTACACAAAAGTTGTTATGAGGGTGGAGAAAAATTCTCTTTAACCTCTCAGGATAGGACAAGAAGCAATGGACTTAAATTGCAGCAAGGACCGTTTAGACTGGACGTTAGGAAAAACTTCCTGACTGTCAGGGTGGTTAAGTACTGGAATAAACTGTATTGAGAATTTCCATCATTGGAGATTTTTAAGAGCAGGTTAGACAAACTCCTGTCAGGGATGGTCTAGAAAGATAACACTTAGTCCTGCCTTGAGTTCAGGGGACTGTATTAGAAGACCTCTCAAAGTCCCTTCCAGTCCTATGATTCTTTGATACTATGATATAGGAAGGCTGTTCCAGATGCCAACTGCTGCAAAGGTGAAGGTTCTCATACCACCATTAATGACAAAGATTGCTTTCTCAATGATCCTCTAATGACAAACAGTCTTAAAAGCTGTGGTATTTAAATGGGCTGGTTTATGTTCTTTTTTTTTAAACTAAGGAAACTGCACGTATGCAATTACACTTGTACACAATTGCATTGCACTTTCTCCATAGCCATTGTTCTAATCTAGAATTTTAATTAACAACTGCATACCTATTTCAAACTGTAAATACTCAAAAATGTGAATACCAAATCAAAATAACATTATACATGTGAGTTTTACAAAAGGTTTTAACAGTCAGACCACCCCCTTCCAGCGAGTGTCCCCTTCCCCCCCATATTAAAAATGCAGAACCATAAAAGGGTACTTACTAATGTCTCTTTAAAAGCTTATAATCAAGGAAACAGTGAATTAAACTGCATGTATACAGTTACTGTATGAGACAAATGTTTCTTTAAATCCACTATTCTTAGAGTTAATGCTACTTCTCTATCCCAAAGAAAGCTGGAAGGCTAAATTCACTAAAATTTGTCAGGTGCTTCGATACCACAGAATTGCCTATAAGTTAAATTAATAAATGTAGTTATTAGTAACTAAAATCAAACTGTAACAATATAAAAAAGAATATTCAAACCAAATTAACTTTAGAAAAACTAGTTTCACTTTTGCAGTTAAAATCAGTTTCACTTTCTAGTCCCATTTACTAGCATAAAGGGTTTGAGTTCCCGTCAAAAGAAACTGTTTCAAAACCAACCTTCCATAAAAACTAAAATAATCCACAAAGTCTTTTAATATTCACTTTAGATTTGTTCAGCATTTTAAGTCTAGCTTTTTAAGAACAAAAATATAGCTGTGTCTCTTGAACACACCACTTGACAATACTTCCTCACCTAAAGTACGTCTACACTTGCAGCTGGAAGCTTGCTTCCCAGAGCACATAGACAGAAATGCTCTAGCTCTGCTTGAACTAGTGTGCTAAAAAAAGTAGCAGAGACTCAGGTAGCATGTGTGGCAGGTCGGGCTAGCCATCTGAGTACAAACCCATCCAGACTCCTCAGGTACATATTTGGACAGCTAGCTTGAGCCACTGCCTGTGCTACCCTTGGCTACACAGTGGGATTTTTAGCATGCTAGCTCAAGCAGAGCTAGCAGATTTATCGACCACTTTGGAAAGCACATTCCCCACTGCAGTGCAAACATATCTTTAGGGTGTAACACTACGCTGGACTGAACTCTCAGCATGGGGAAGAGGGGGATAACGTAGCTTAAGACACCTTTGAGCCCTTCTGATCCTAGGCTTTTCCCTGGCCTCTGGTGTCATTTAGGGCATGCTTTTACATATAGTGCTGCAGCAGCACAACTGTACTAATACAGTTGCACCACTGCAGTGCATCTGGTGAAGACGCTCTATGCCAACAGGAGAGTCTCCCATCAGCACAAAAAAACCTCCCTGAGCAGCATAAGCTACGTTGACAGGAGAAGCTTTCCCACCAACATAATGCTGTGAACACACTTATGTCTGTGTAACTTATGTCACTCGGGGGGAGGAATATTCACACCCCTGAATGATGTAAGCTTTGCCAACATAGACTGTAGCGTAGACATAGCCCTAGACAGCCCTAAGTGCCTAAGTTACGGCAATATTTCTCCATAATGTTGTTTGATGTGACCCCATTTGAAAGTCTGACTTCAGATTAGTCAAATTTAGTCTAAGAAAATCTCTCAATACCATTCCTATTCTGTCCAGAATCTGAAGTGACAGATTCTCTCAGACATGTAAAAATTGCCCTTTTAGATCCCATGCCTCCCATCCGATAGGATCTTTCAGCCTCACTCCCAAGGTGTCTGCTACCTCCACCTACAAAGACAGCATTACAGCCATCTTCCTCAGTTCCTGTACCAGGGAAAACCTTCCACAGCCTGATCCAGGGCTTCTGGAGCCCCTTTATGCTGCTCTGACACTTTAACATGGTGTTAAGGAGCCAGAGTGGGAGTGAGGATCTCAACCTAAGTCCACAATCATAGAAACATTAAAGTTTTAAAATAGAGCTCTCTGCAGTTCTCCCGTGGCCTCTAGAACAATTTCTCTTTTATCCATTAACAAAATATCAAGCCCAACAAAATACAAGTATAGCTCCAGAACATATGAAATTAGGCATATGAAGGCATATGAAATTAAAAACAATTCATGTTTCACCAGCTACCATCAGCATGGCTTTCTTCAGCTCTATCTACATGCACTCTGCAGAAGTCCTATAGCATAGTTTCTCAACCTGTGCGAGACACAGGCAGGGGATACTGGGGAAAAACAGAGTGAAGGGGAGACAGGCTTCTGGTGAAGGCAGGCAGCAGCACCCCGCTTCCTACCAGGTCCCAGCTCCCAGGTGAGAGCCCGGTGGCAGTCTCCTGCATCTCATGAGCTGGACTCGCAGCTGGGTGGCAGCCACTCGCACCCTGGCTCCAAGCTGAGGGACAGCCTCCAGCGCCCCGGCCTGAAGATGGTCAGCAGCCACCTGCCCACATCCCTGGGTCCCAACCGATGCAGACGCCTCTTCTGCCCCAGCTCGGATTGGGTGGTAGTCAACAAATCTCCTGGGCTGGCAGCCAGGCGGCAGCCCCACTCCCTGGGTCAAAGCCCAGTGCCCAGAAAACTTGTCAATTTCACTGCTCAAGCTGAGCAGTGAAATTGACAACTATGACAGCCCCAGATTTCACCAGTTACCCTCCTTCCCTGTCTCTCTCTCGCCCCTTCCTCCTCTCAAATCTATGGCAAAATATTTGGCACGGCACTTTATATTCCCCAGCATTGGCATGCGGCTCAAAGCCTCCTAGCTTTGGCCAACATCACCTCTAGTCCAGGTACATACTTGAGTTGCGCACCCCTGGTGTAAAGGTGGTAACTCTAATCACACTAGATCTGACATCTGTCATATCACAGCCTTACATACTCAGCCCTTCTTCCAACATATGGCTCCCATTAGTCTGTAAATATAAAATCCTGTGGAAAATTGAGTGTTGGGGTACGTATTAAAATTTTCAGAAGTTAGGGGGTACTTGCTACTTAAAAGGTTGAGAAACACTGTCCTATAGCACTGAGAATTGTATAATCCTGGTACAATTAGAATGGACATGGAAAACACAGTATAGAAAGTAACTTTAGAAACTTATGCAGAAAGTACTAGTTACTGACTCCTGCAACAACATGGTGAACTTTAGTTCACACCAGTGTAGTGTGCAAAAGATTTCAGAACTAACACCAGTATTTAATTGACAAAATGTGCAAGCAATTAGTGAGATTTTAACACACACAGAGATCCCACATGCTGTTATGTCCAAAATATCAAGTGTCCCTACATCTCTGGGGCCTTGAAGATATGAGAGGAAGGGGGAGTTACATACTTGCACTTCTAGCAGCTTACAGAAATACTGAGGGAGAAGATCTATGGTTCTCAATGACTCCAAAGAGAAAAAAGGAAGGTATTTATCTCCTAACTGTGGTGACACTGAGGATACAGTAAACATAGTGAGCACGATAGCACATATTTTTTGAGCAGGAAAGGGTTTGAATGCCAAATCAGGATTTTCAAAGGGGAGGAGTACATACTGAAAAATGAAAACTCTCCCCAAGTCAAAATAAAAATGCAGGAATTGAGAGGAGGGAGAAAAAAAAAAAGATTCCATAACCCATAGTCTAAAAAAAGGATAACAGATCTGATAAATAACTGTCTTTATTCTAAAGAGCGAGGGGGCTCCCTCTACAGAAGAAGGGTTTTACCGTATGAATTGCAAATGACCATTTCCAATTTCATTCTCTGAAATGGTTCTAGCAGTATATAAGCTGAAACTTCCAATTTGAAGTCAAGGAAAACCTCAGCAACATTTCTACTCCCTCTGTCCAAAACATGAAACGAGCAATTCCCCAAGAAGGGTTAAAATTGCCCTTTCCTATCCCATCAGAAGAGGCAAATCCCTGCCACACAAACCTCAAATGAGTCTTTTTACACCACCATCCTAGACCATCCACAAAAGAGAAGAAATATAGATAGCTCTTCCCCACTCTCAGACCCCAGAGCAAGGGGGGGGAAGCTCTTCCTCCCTACCCCACCAGGAAAAGCAGTGCCTCTCTCCAGGACCCACTGCTGGACCCACCCCCACCCCGCCACAGGAGCAGAGCCCCACCCACCACCCCTGGGGTGGCTGCCCCCACTCCCATCCTAGGAGTAGCGCACTCCCATCCCGGCACCAGCCCCCCACGTCTCCCCGGGGCTGGCAGCCCCCCTTCCCATAGGGCTGGCAGCCCCCGCGCCCCACAGGGGCTGGACGCCTCACCCTGTCCCGGCCCCGAGGTAGCGCTTCGGGCCGGGGCCAGGGAGGGGTGCGTCCCTAAACTCACCGAACACAACCCCCCTGTCCCGACGAAGGTCCCCCGCCGCCACGGGCGGGGCCCGGGGCAGAGGCCCGTGGGGGGGATGCGGGGCGGCCTCCCCACCCAGGTAACTAACTTGTAGGAAGCTTCTCCCGGCCGCGACCCCGCGCAACAAGTTCCCGGCCGGCCCCGGAGCCGGGCTCTTACCTCGGCCATGTTCGCTGAGCGGCCTGGCGGGCGGACGAGACGGGGTAGGGAGAGGGTCACATCGCCGCCGCGGCGAAGGAAGCAGCACCGGCGGCGGCGGCGGGTCACGGTCTATGCGGCGGCGGGGGGAGGACGGGGGCCGCCGGGGGCACAGATACCCGACGTCACTACGCACAGGCGGCGGCCGCGTGCCCGAGAGCACATCGTGCACGCTCCAGGCCGGGAACCGTGCGCGTCCCCCGACACCAGCACGCGCGCTCCCAACAAGCCGTGCGGCGGGCGCGCTCGGCTGGCGGATGGAACGTAGACGGCGGAAGGCTCCGGCCCATCAGGTTCTGCAGAGCTCAGCAGCAAACAAGGAAATCCACTTCCCCCGCCCATCGGCGCAGCGTGCAGGCAGGGCTCAATGAGTCACCGCCCTCCTAGGCCCAGTCCCCTGCGAACTGGGGCCGGCGCCCTGCCTCTCCTAGGTCTAGGCACGAGCGTGGGAGGGCCACTCTGAATGGCATATGGTGCCAGTCACCCTCCATGTCACCAGCTACCAGCACCCCTCCCTCTCACAGTGTCACTCACGGTTTATAGCAAAAGAGCAGCTCCCTCTCCTGCACTGAACTGCACGACCGGTTCCCCTAGTATCAGTCAGTCACCTGCAAACAGAGTCCACCTGAATAACAGCAAACAGGTAGAGCCGTGCAAATCTGCGGATATTCGCTTCGCATCTGCGGATATGTGCGGATGTGGATAGCCCTGGACCATTTTTGTGGCTTGTAGATGGATGCGGATCCCAATTTTATATCTGAAACCCTGCAAATCCATGGATATTCGTCTTATATCTGCCAATACCTGAGGATCATTTTTGCGGATCACAGACTGGATGTGGATACAAATTTTGTATCTGCAGGGCTCTGCAGAGTCTGCCAAATGTGAATCACAGCATACATACCTCCCCTTCCTCAGCGCAAATGATCAGCACACATCTCACCCCACCCTGTGCAAATCATCGGTATGTACTTACCATCTCCCAAGTAGGGCTGCCAATTTTGGTTAGATGTATTCCTGGAGGTTTCATCACATTACATCTTTAATTAAAGATTAAACTTTATTTCCTGGTGACTCCAGGACAATCCTGGAGGCTTAGCAACCCCACCCCAAGCAATGTAACTGACCTGCACACATATATATCCCCCTTTCCCTTCCCAGTGAAATCAGCACACTTCCATCTTTACCCATGTAAATCACCAGCATATATTCACCTTCCCCCAGGCAATGTAAATCACCAGCACACATACTTCCCCCTCCTCCTTCCCAGTGAAATTAGCAGCACAAATTCACTTCCCATGCAAATCACTAACACACATATACCCCCAAGCAAATCACCAACAAACAGGGTTCGTGCTCATCTAAATCACCAGCAAATATTATTTACAGTAGCAATACTGTCACTCCCAAGCATTCAAAAATCATGAGACAAGTCCCAAACAATCATGCAATCAACTTAAACATTAGATTTAAAATATATGCATTTAGTGTTCCTTTTTTGCCTTCTGATTTCTGTGTCCTTGAGATGCACTCATTTCATGTTTGAAACTTTTTCTA
Organism: Emydura macquarii macquarii; assembly: GCF_026122565.2. Lineage (NCBI taxonomy): Eukaryota > Metazoa > Chordata > Testudines > Chelidae > Emydura > Emydura macquarii. Next base: position 252,014 of record NW_027132618.1, on the reverse strand, counting down.
CAACCATGAGGACTAGAAACTTGCTTTACAAAAAGGAAAAACCAATGCTGAGAGTCTCATGTAGTAACATGACTCCAAGAGCTGGGGCTGTAAGTAAAGTATCATAATGCCTGTGATACAATCACAACAATTGGGCAGCACTGTGGTGCCTAAAGACACTAATCCTGACACTACTGCTGTAGGCACTGTACAAACATGTATTAAGAGACAGTCCGTAAGTTTACAGTCTAATTAGATAAAAGTGAGAGTGGTCTCCTTTCCCTAATGTAAGGCACCAGTAAATAGAGTCTCATCAGGTACAAGCCAGAAGAATGTGTGTCTGTCTTAAATAGCAACAATTAAGTTTTATTTACTGTTGCAATATATTAAGACAAAGGATAACAGCAGCTTAACCTTTTACCTTAATTTAGGAAAATCAGTTTTTAAAAAATGACTAAACAGATGTGAGACTCAAAATCATAATTCAAATTTTACCAATATTCGGCGTATAGGATCTGTGACTCTGTTGGAGAGCTCATAAGCACTGTAAGGCATGTTTGGTTTTTGAGCTGGATCATGCATGTACAAGCCTGACTGCCCTGATGATATCTCAGCAGAAGACGGTGATGTTTTCTGTAGACTAGCAAAAGATTTTATCAACCAGTACAAATGGAAGATTAACTGAGACCTTATATGAGGTACAATATAATTAATTAGCTCAAAACAGAAATAAATATAAATTAAGTATAACCACACTAAAAAGTACTTCATTTTCTATGAATGTTAGTTCTGTTTATTCCAGATTTCCTATATCACTTGTATCTGGTTATTGCCATTTCTTTTTCAAATAGGATATTAAGCAGTGGTGCAAATTTAGGCCTCAATCCTACAAACTCATGGGCCTAGGCTGCTCTACAAATTTAGGTCAACATAAAACTGCTTTGCATTGACCTAGTCATGTATCTGTCTATGCTAAAATTTGACTCCCACCAATGTAAACTTTCCATTATGCCGACAGATTAACACCACCTCCCTGAGCAGCACTGAGCCATGGTACTCAGACACAGCACAAGCATAGACACTGTTTTACCTGTGTTGACTCTAACAGTCCTCCAGCAACTGTCCCACAATGCCTGACACTGACAGCCCTTATCACAATTGTTGACTCCCTTGCCCAGGGATCACGGAGACTAGAAGCACCTCCACACTTTAAAACCCTGCGAATTTTTGAACTGTCTTTTCCTGGTTGTGCATCTTACTGAGCACACCTCTAGCATCTCTCCATTATTCTGTGCAACTGTCCAGCTGTCCATGCTGGCTACACACTCCAGATTTAAGATGCTCTGTTGCTCTCATGGACTATTTAGCAGCATTGATGAAATGTTGCTTTCCTGCCAAAATGAGACAAGAACACAGACTTGCCCCCAAGTCCTCGTTAATTTCAGAAACTCAACGATTTTTGTGTTTCAATGAGAAAAGGGGTTACAGGCCCTGATCGGCCAGGGAGAGCTCCCAGCATGCGTTTACACAGGCTGGGGGCAGCCTACAAGACCCTAAGAAAGAACAGGTAGGCGCTCCCCACTCTAAGGGCTTGTGTGGGGCACCTAGCTCTGACTGGTGTGTGTGGGGGGGGGAGGGCGGTGGGCTCCCGGCCCCTGCTGGGCGGGTATATGGGGCTCCTATTCCTGACTGGGGGAGGAGGGGAGCTGGGAATCTCTGTCTTAGTTCCGGGCCCCGAGCCACGCCCACTGCAGGCTAACAGGACCCGCGGGGCCCGGAAGATGCGGACCAGCCATGAGCAACCCTCCCAGCGCCTATCCAACGTTTCCGTCCCTCCTTACCAGCCAATCAGCTGGCTGCATGTTGGACGGTGGCTGCCATGGTTACCATGTAAACAGGCTGGCGGAGGAGGAGAGCGTCGGGCCGCTGGGGCCCGGAGCTGTAGTGAGAACTCCCCCGGGACGGGAAAGAGGCACGGAGCCTCCCCCCGCCGCCCAGTACCATGTCCTTCTCCACGGCCGTGCAGGCCGGCAAGAGCAAGAGGCACAGCTTGGTCGTCAGCGTGTGAGTGCCCCGCCGCCGGGAGCACGGGGTGTCCACGGAGGGTCCTGCGTCAGTCACTCGCCACCGGCTGTGGCACCTCGAGAATGCGTGGCAGGCTGTCACGAGGGGGAGGGGAGGGCTGTCATCTCCACAACCGCCGGCTGCTCAGGCTGATTCATGGTCGTGTCTGCCAATACTGGCAGCGGGCCAGGCTCCATCCCACTAGAAGTCAGCGGCTCTCGAAGCTGCACTGAGAATGTGGGAGTGTGTTGGGCGCTCCGGGTTACCATCGCCTTAGTTTACAAGATCTCTCCCCTCACAGAGCGATGTGGCACGTTTCAAATGCACCCATCCCGGGCATACCTAGGCACCAGACAGCTTTCTTTGTGCTTAGCATCTTCACACAAGGACCTCAGGGCATTTTATAGCAATGGACTAAGCCTGACAGCTGCCTTGTGAAGGAGGGAAAAGGTAGTATCCTAATTTTACAGACGGAGAAACAAAAGCACATAGATATGATTCACCAAACTTGAGCAGAAAGTCTGTGATAGAGTTGAGAACTGTACCTATGTCGCCTGAATCCCAGGTGTATATTTTAATCCAAAGACTCTGCTTCTTGATCCTTCATTTCCATACCAATTGCCTTTCACCATATTTAGCCCCATAAATAGACAAGAACTTTAGTGTTTCTTCTATTTCTTTGTTTTACAGTTAACATTTGCTTCTGTACTTTTGAAGTTGACATTTTGTAATAGCAATCCATGAGTTCACTACAGCTTTATACTGTTCATTATCTGCTGAATGGTCTATATAAATTTCTTGATTATATTTTGTTTGGTTGAAATAGGACATCAAAGCCGGAGTTAAATATGAAGAAGACATCTATTTCAGGTACTAGCAGCCAAAGACGAATGAGCTATGTTAGTGGTTTCAGCCGAAACAGAGCTGGATCACTGAGTCAAAGAAGTATACTGATGACTTCTGATGGCAGAACCTTGGATAAGGGATCTCTTATAGGTAGCAGGCATACTATTCAGGTAATGAACTTTCAATACTAAATATTTCTAATTACATTTAATTGTGAATCTTAAAAGTTGTCTGGAAAGAAGCTTAGATGGAATGCAGGGGGAAAAAAGAATAGTGTGATAGGCAGGTGTGGCGTTGGAGAAGTCTGAAAGTGACAAGCTTGTTAGGAAAAAGAAAACCCAGTGTAGTTGTTCCAGAACGCGAGAAACCTAGTTGGAAAGGATGATAATCAGTGTTTAAAAAGTGATCCTCAAAGGAAAAAATAAAATATCTGTGCCCTTTTTGCATTTTTATGATATACTGAGGAAGGCTGTACTCTCCCTCCCAATTTTCTAATTTACAAATAGAATTTCTGTCTTGTCTTCCCTGTTTTTTTCTAGGTGACACTTTGGAGGACTTCTTAGAGGTTCAGAGAACTGGTGTAGGAGATTCACTCTTTAGGATCAGAAATGTTTAATCTTTAACAAAAGATCCTTTATCCCCAAAGGACATAGTCATACGTGTTAAATTAATTTTAAAACATAATGATTGAAATAAATTTCTTTTGTAGGTGCACAGGTTTTACTCCTTTGACACTGGTAATTTTGATGTCATAAGTTACCTAGTTCTCCTTGCCTATGGATTCTTGTGGGAAAAAATAGGGTAGATGAGACCACGATTTTTGCTTTTAAAAAAATAAGCAGGAATTTTTTTCTTAATCTTAGGCGTTCATCCATCATAAAGAAAAAAGGAAATATTCCTTCTGTCACCTTTTATATGGCAAATATTTGCTGCATCTAGCATATCTATACTTGCTTGTTTGATTTGGTTATAGGTTGTATACAACAGCTACATGCTCAAGAAAAGCTTAATTCCAGAAAAAATATATTAATAAATCTTACAACTTTTGCATGTAAACCAAGAAAAATGGTCAATCTAGGCTAAAGCATGTTACATACATGCATTTCTTTGTTAATGCAAAGGTTTCACATAGACCCTTTCCACTTCATTAGCTCTGAATGTGTGGTTAAGGCTTTTACCCATAGAGAATTTCAGGTTCCAGTTGTGTTAATTTGCCTCCTTTCACAAACACCTAAGAATTGTTCTCCTAATTAAACAAACAAAAAGTGGAGAGAATGTTGTTTTTAGATAACTTTTTTCATTTTGTAATAATAATGCTTTGAATTTCTATAGAGCTTTTATCCAATATTGTCAAGGCACTGTACAAACGGTAATTGCCTCACAGCACTAAAAGTGGAGAGGTATTATCTCCATTTTATAAATAGAAGATTTAAGTGACTTACAGTGGTGCACAATAACTCCCTTAAGTAGCCAAGGAATACATACATTTATTGGGCAGTGAAATTTACTTTTTCCAACACTTGCTTGTGTTGACTTGAAAATCAGCAATTTAGAGCAATAGCCTTTTCTTAAGTTGAAAATATACTGTGTTTACATCCATGAGACATTATTGACAGGAGCATTTGTTTTGTTTACCTGACATAAAGAAGGAATTTCCATATAAAGTATCAAGAAAATTCTGTTTAGAAACCTTACAATCTACTTACAGTATATTTTATTACAGAAGAAATATTTTTTGAGGGATAGGAGCTAATAAAAGTTTAATAAAGTTGTATAATAATTTCTCAAAACGGTTTTTGCTGCACTGCTAGCTGTAAACCAGCTAGCCTCTGATTTACACCAGATTTTTACAACATTTAGGTCCCCTAGGTACCTTCATTGTAAGGATTATTATAAAGTAGCACAGCCTGAAAAGTCATCAGTGGTCACCAGGGAAGAGGCATGGCTCAGCTAGCTGATGTAGTTTTTCAGCATATTCCTGAAACAGCCTCCCCTGCCAGAGTTCCTAAGAAGCTCTTGGCAGAAACTAAAGCTTTCCTCTCATGGTTGAACCCCTCGAGGGAAGAGTGGTAGTGCAAACAACATCTACCCTCTCGATGTATGCTGGCACAGAGAGGTTCTGTTACCCCTCCCTATGTTAGCTAGTAGGTTGAATGTCCCTCTCCCTTCTATACCCTTATAAAGTTAAATGTTGCATAGCTGCGTGTGTAGCTCAAAAGCTTGTCTCTTTCACCAGCAGAAGTTGTTCCAATAAAAGATACTACCTCACTTACCTTCCTTAGCTACCTATCATCTTAATTTGTTTAGCAAACACAAGATACATTTTTATTATTGTTATTTAAATATTCAGGTTTTTGATGAACAAGGGAAAGATGTAACACCCCGTCCACTCTATCATCCAGAACCAAGTGCTTCGCTACACAGACAAAGCAAAATCTTATCAACGCAGGATTTTTCTGGGGCCACTGGATCTGATTTTCTGTCTTCCTTATCCATGCATCAGACATCTGGCATTAATGCTAGTTTAGTAGGTCCATTCTCAAGGTATGTTGTTACATTCCTTGGGTCAAATCCTGGCCCACAGTATACATAATTCCAGAATGACTGTGCATGTAAAGCGTTAGTACCAGGAATAATTAGAGACCTGGGTTCCAGTCCCTGCTCAAATTATTTTAAGGCCCCTCCCTTCTCTTGGCATTTCCCATCAGCTAGCTTGGATGGCTCCCTGCTCAGCATGCTGGCTTTTGTGGATCCTATTCTTAGGCACCTAACTCTCCCTGTATATCGTGGAGCCTTTGCGTTTAATTCAGGGCTGTGAATTCCACTGGCGGGGACCTAAACTTAGAGAGAGAGGGAGAGAGAGTGCTCACACACACACATTTTGGTTTTGTATTTAACTAAAGCAAAGTTGACAAAATACCAAGAAACCTCCTGTTTAACTCAAGACACATCTATTCCTCAAGTCCACTTTGTGGATCTAGCCCTCAGTTGCCATTGCAGTATTGCATGAACTATTTTTTTGTTTGTGCCATCATTTTTGTTATTTTAAATTTTGGGAATAACCACCAATTATAATAGAATCTATCTATCTATATTTGTGACTCATCTATAATTTCTCAGTTATACCTTCCTTAGCCTATTTTCTTGTGCTGCAGTCTGCTCCTGTATATTTTTAGACACACACAAACACTTTTTGAGGAAAAGGAAGTATACTAAGAAAACTGTTATACACAAGTATATTTTAAAAAATCTTCATCACCACTCCTCCTTACACATATATTATGATTATTTTTTCATTTTAACACAGCAACAATTAATTATATGATTTTTAAGATAGTTTTCTTATACATTGCAAAGAAATTTCAAAGGATTGATAGAGGTGCTGAAGTCTCTCACCTAGCGGTTGTGGGTTCAAAGCATCACACAGCAGGTATCCAGCAACTCGCAGGATTATATACTATGTAAGAATGGATCTCAGATCTTATTAAATTCATCCTCATCTTTTCAGTACCACAGAATATGCTCTCAGATGAAGTCTTAATTTATTAACTCTTTTAAACAAATTCATTATTTTCTTTCCAGTGTCTTTTTATGATTTCTTTTGCAACACAAGCATTTGCTGTAAGCACAATCACTGTGTAATATGACTTGGCTATCTTGGTACCAGTACTTTGTTGTTTTTGTATTATTTTGCATCCTGCCATATCTGGACTCTCACATTTTATTTCTGTATATTTCTCTGTTATTAAAGGACATATGGAAGCAGCAGTATTTCTAAATCAACCATATCTACAACTGAGTCTATGGCAGATGAAATAGTAGAACCTGGTTCTAGACGAGACACAGCTATTAGCTTATCTGGTAAAGAAAGTGTACTTCTTTAATTACAGAGATTCATACTGTTAGCACTGAAGTCTGATTCTGTGAGGCACTGCAGTCAGTAGAAGTTGCGGAGTGCTGAGCACCCCTTGAGGAGCGCAGTGCCTCACAGTATTTGACTACTCGTTATCATAATTATTTTTACAATTAAGTTTTCCTCTTTTAATCCTAGAACAGAAAAATATTTTCATTCTTTCACATTGTATAATTTGACAGATGTACAGGTGAGGCGAGATGAGATAAGAGAACAACTGACAAAAGAAGACATAGATAAGAGAGTGGATATTTACCTCACGGAGACAGAAACTATCTGGATATTGGACATGCCAACTGTCATGGTGTCTATAGAATCTGAAGATGCTGAAAAAGTGCAGTATGTATATTTACAATTGCACACACACTTCTGTCTCCTGAGCCACATGATGGGCTCAATGCCCTCAATTTCCATTGACTTCAGAGAATTGAAAGGGCTCATGAACATACAGGATCAGGGTCCTTACTGTCTACATTTCACAACTTTTGTCTAAATGCCATACTGGACTTATTTCCATCTCTAAACATGACAAGCTAGTCTCCTTTACGCTGTCTTGCCCACTGAATTTTGCCCCTTCTCCAACTGGGGCAGATAAAGCAGTTAGTGAAAAGCAGGGGTGGGTAGTATCTTAGTGATGACAAAACACATTACTAAAATGAATGTTTTATTTTAAAAATATCGTTTCCCTTTACCCAAGTAAAAAAGCTTTCAAAGACCAATGTAATTCTTTAATTATTTGCCATTAGTTTCAGCCCCATTATCATGCCAGGAATGGAAAAACATGAGCAGGGTTTTTTTTTTTTTTGCTTAAAATGCATTTATTACGTAGCAGTGCTATGTAAACATAGGAAAAGCAGACTTTTAACCCAAACGTTAAAGGGACACACTCAGGTAAACATTATATGGTATTAGTAACACAGGAAAGGATGAAAAGTTCCAGAGGGGTAGCCGTGTTAGTCTGTATACAGCAAAAACAATGAGAATCCTGTAGCACTTTAAAGACTAGCAAATTTAGCTTCTGCAGGCATAAGCTTTCATGGGCTGCAACCCACTTCGTCAGATGGCATCTGATGAAGTGGGTTGCAGCCCACGAAAGCTTATGCTGGCAGAAATTAATTTTTTAGTCTTTAAAGTGCTACTGGACTCTCGTAGTTTTTACAGGAAAGGATGTTTGTTTTCTTTAAAAAAAGCCTGTAGAAAGGGGAGGATTTTAAGCCCTATCCTGCAAATACTTGCTTTTAAGGCAATTATTCACTGTAGTACATGTTGTACTTGGTAGTAAGTTTGTGGGAGGATCAGTTTCTAGGTGGCTAGAGAGCCTACAGCAGTTAGGTTTGTATACAGAAAAGCTGTTCTGGGATTTCTGATTTAGTTACTGCAGTTTATGTTTACTAAAAATACCCCAAGCTTAGCAAAAGACACTGGATATATTTTTTCCATGTAGGTTTAGAGTCAGTAATTCCTAAACAAACATATAAGCTAACAAACTAAATAAGCCTTGTGTTTTCCCTGGAACATCTGTCTCTTTCTCCCTCTACACTAACCCAACCCCTTTTAAAAGTGTTGAGCCTAAATAGGCTCATCTGCATCTAATTAACTCCCTTTTTGGCATTTCAGGCTAGATTCACAAAGGTACTTAGGCACCTAAGTCTCAGTTTCAGTCTCCACTGATTTACAAACTCCAGCTGTACTCTATAGGTGCTTAAACAAACTTGGCACCTAAATGTTCTGAGTAAAAGTTTCCTCGGCACCTAAGTGTCTGCCTCTGGGTATGCGCACTGCTGCCTCAGGGTAGGTAACCAGGTGCCTATCTATCTACGCCCCACTGTGATTCACAAATCAGAGAAGATAATGTCCTAAAGGCAATATCGGTAAGCCTATCTGGTAAGTGTGCTCAGACACGGCCTACGGGATTGGGTCCCATTCAAAATCTGGCCAGAGGAGGAGCAGGTGGTGGTGCTGCTACCCACCTTCTAACTTTTAGCAGTCCAGTGGTTAGAGCACCCACTTGTGATGTGGGGGACCTGGGCTCAATTTCCACTCAGGCACAAATAATTTGAAGAGGGGTCTCCCACTTCTCAGGAGCATGCTGTAACCACTGACTTATGGCATAGTCTGATGTGGGGCTCTCTCAGTCTCTCCAGCTAAAGTTGTTCCTCTGGGGATAAATAATTAAAAAGAAGCATTGGAGCAGGGTGACTGGACCCTGGGTCTCCCACCTCTCAGGTGAGTGCCCTAACCAATTGGCTAGTGACTCATTCTCATGCTTTTTCTGGCCCAGTGACTTAAGTATTTGAAGTTGTTCCTTGGGCCACACTGCGGATGCCTGTGTGATGGTTCTGTAACTTAGTGTTTTGGGTACCTGCCTGGGAGACCCAGGGTTCAGGCCTCCTGCTCGGATGCTGCTTCTTTTTAATTATTTATCCACAGTGGAACTGTTTTAATTGGCAAGACTGGGGAGCCCCATTCCCCATTAGACTATTCCCTAGCTCAGTGGTTAGAGCACCCCCCTGACGGGTGGGAAATCCTTCTTCAAATTCTGTCCCCACCCCCCAGCAGAGAGGGAGTTCAACCCAGATCTCCCACATCCCACTGGGCTAAAAGTTATAAGGTGGGCAGTGGCACCTTCACCACCTTTTCCTCCTCCTGCCCCTATCGTGTGTGGAATTGGGTGCCTGCCTGAATCGTTTTCACAAGAAGTATCTTAGATGTATAAGCCTCCTGACTTCAGGAGATGGATTCCTGGTGGTGAATCTCTAGTAGAGATAGGTGCCTACCTGCAGTTTGGAGTTAGATACCTATCTCTGTGTGAGGGAGGTGTTTGGCATACACACCTCTCCGTGGCTCCTCTCGTAGTATGCTGGCTTTTGTGAATCTCAGTCCAAGACCCCTATCTCTTCCCAGTCATTTTATAAGGAGTCTAGGCACCCAACTCAGGTTCAGAAAATCACAGGAACAACAGTGTGATTCACAAGGTGCCTAAAAGTCTATTGTGAGTCTAGCCCTTCCTCCCAGGCATGTCTCTCTGAACCTTGGCTAGTAATTAACCTCAAAACTACAGATTCCTGGCCTCTTGCTATGAGCTCCACTGGAATGGAGTGTGCCAGAGCTCCCTCCAAGAGCTCTGAAAGCTTGTCACAATGTATTTTCAGAATTAAGCCATAAGGGCTGAGATCCAGGCTCCTACACATGACTTAGTCTGTGAGCAGCAGTTGGCATATTGAACAGCCTATTGCTGATGGCCACCTGCTTCTGGTACGGGATGCAGGGAGGAGGTAATACATCCTGGGTCCATGGTGGGTCTCCATCCTACGACATATAAGATTACACCATAGTGTGATCCAAGGAACGCAGGAAGGGAAGCAGCAGGGAGTAATTTGACTCTGATTTAGTAGGTATGCACAGCATACTTTGTGGACGGACTGGGAGTGGAGGTTGACCAAACTGTTGGTAGATTCAGGCTCAGTATAATCTACTTCTGCCTTTTGAATATTAAAACTGAAAGAACTAAAAAAAGAGATCTTTCCTCTTCACCATTTCTGCAGTCATACAACCAGACAATATAGATGAATCACTTTCACTTTTGTATTTAGGCAGCATCTAGTTAGTTTCACTCTCTAGTAGAGATGGGCCAGAGGTACAAATTTCAGAAATGTATCTGAATTTCCCCAACGTTCAAAAATATTTGAATCTGGCATTTTGGCTCAGGCCATCTCTATAATACTTTTCAGACCCAAAACAGTGCTGCAAAGTTGGGGTAGTAGCCACTGAAGGGGAATGTTTGGAGCCAAACAAACCTGTTTTCATTGAAAGAGAAAGAAGCCATAGACCTTAGCTGAGAACACCATTTCCTGTTCAATGTGTAGTTTTAATATGGATAGATTTGGGGTTTTTAACGCATGTGTAATTTTTTAAAGGGAACAGAACAAGGTTTATATAGAGCTTTGTAAAAATAGAGTTGGTAATGATCGCTTTGTGGAAAGGATGATGCAGACTCTTAATGGAGCACGAAAGAATAAAGAAATGCAATGTGACAAAATCCTCATGGAAGACAAAGGTAAATTATCATTCAGAAAAGTGATAAATATAGCAAATGGTGCTTAAGAGCCTTTCCTATTAAACATTTTGTACCCTTGCTAATTGTTATTACTGTGGCTTATTACTTATTAAACTTAGACTATTCATTACTTATTAAAAACTTAGATTCAAGAGAACACTAAACAAATTAAAGAAAGACCTTGAGACTTGATTGAGGCTACTTTTGTGCTTGTGCGCAAGCAGGTTAGAGAAGAGTTCAGGATGTAGATCTGTGTGGGAAATGGCTTTCCTGTCCTGCAAAAGGTTTTGCAATTTCAAGAATTTTTCCTGCCCCAAATTAGGATGAAAAGTTAGTTTCAAATTTTCACATACTCAAAATCTGAAAAGAACATTTGGTTTAGGCCAGTCAAAATGTTTTGTTTTGACTATATTTTATTTTTAAAAAAATTCTCTCAGCTGAAATTTCTAAACAAAAAGCTGTTTCAAACTGGAAAACTGGAATTTTTTGTTTGGAAAATGTCAAAATAGAATTTGACAGTTCCTAAACTTTGCAAAAAATATTCGAGATGAGAAATTTCTCAAAAAGGACCCTTTCCTGCAAAAAGTTTCAGTTCAGAGAAATAAGCATTTTTTCCATAAAAATGTTTTGTCAAAAAATTCCTGAGCAGCTCTGTCAGGGAGCCCTTTCCTCGCTTGCACACCAGTGCAGGAGCCAGCCAGAATGTAAGTGTTTGAACTTCTTGAGTATAAGGTGTAGGCTGAAGTAGTCTGTGTCCCAACAGAAATGTGGGAGCAGAGGGGGTAAGGGTATCAGCAGGGTCAGCGCCTCACTTCTGCATCAACAAGTATGTAAAAACTGGTGCAGCAAGCAGCATGTTCTGCATCCCTTGAAAGGATGTAGTAGTTGCTCCTTCTAAAAGCTCTCTCCCTTTGTATTCTGTTTCCCTCAGCACCACAGGCACAGTTAGACCAGCAAGGCAAAAATTTATCCAAAACTAAACTAAATTATAAATTAACATATATATGTGTACACATTATAAAATAAATTAAACTAAACATCTTTTTGAAATTTGAAAATGCTGTTCCTTTTTTGTCCTTACCTTTTCCAGTGGTTCTGGTTTCAGCTCTAGGTGGAAATACCAAGGTATAGTAGCATGGGAGAAACTCTTTCACAGGATTTCAATTCTTAGTCAAACCAGGAAGTCCTGGCAATCACAGGAGAAGACAGTCTTACAAGACTTCTGCCTAAGCTTTCTATACAAATTTGGACAAGTATGCAGACTTTTAGATGCTTATCCAAATCTCAGCACCCAGTTTTGACATTTTCTTTATGAAAAAGGCAAAAGAATGGCTATGTGGAATGGTGTTCTAAATATTATTTCTTTGGTTTATTAAATGTATATAAACTGAACATAAAAGGATAGTATTGTAGAAAAAATAGAGAGGACATATAAATGTTCACACATGGCAATAGATTAGATACAGAAATGAACTGGGAGTATATCTTCCACTTCATGTGTGTCTGTAATTCTGATTTTTATACATTCCAATTAGTTGATGTTTTTTAATAGGAGATGGACACAAACACACTGAAGGGAGACCATACACCTGGACTACATTAGTACAGCTGTGATAGCTACACAGTTGCTGTTGTTGCAAATTTGTCTGTGGTGTTTCTGTACCATTTTATCACAAAAGAGTTGGCATTTCCTATATAAAATCCTATATTTCCCTCAATTTTAGTGCTTTATAGTAAATGTTTACAAGCACAATACTATGGTATTCTGTAATTCATTTTTAGGGATAATGGCCACTTCTTGGGACTTGTACGATTCCTTTAATGCCTTGGAAACAACACATACACCTTCAGTAACAGAAAGAAGTAGCAGACCAACAAGTGTGAGTAGCAGTAAATCTAATGTGACCAAAGATCGTGAACGAACCATGTCCACAACTTCTACAGATAGAGGTAACTTTTCTTTCTAGGTTTAAATGTCTACAGTGTTTTTCTCCTTATAAAGTTATGACTATTATTTGTATTCTTTTATAAAAATGATACTGAGAACATGTTCAAACTGTACAATTTAGCATTTATAGTTAAAGAAAATAACAGGGTTAAGGTGGCATGCAGAATCTTAACTCTGTCCCCATGTGTGTTAATACTATGATAGTGTTTTATTACATGGTCACTTCTACATCTAAAAAATACAATATTATGTTACACTTTTATCTGCAACCTTAGCTTTGCATTGTAGTATCATATACTTCAAGATGGCACACATGGGTATGGGAAACATGGTCACATACTATTTCTCAGATAATACACAGATAATAATTGTACAATTTTTAATAATTCTCAGCAATTACTGACCATAAACCTCTCTGCTTGATTTTACCAGACACAAAGGCTATAGTGTATATTACAAGAAACAGGCTGCAGTCTTGCAGTTCATCCACATCCTCAGTTAACAAAATAAACTCAACCAGACATGACAGAATTTGTCCTTCCCTTAAATCTTGAATATCCATCAAAGCCTTCTCACCATTCCCCCCCACAGCTGAGAACCAAAAAGGACTTCCTTAGAAGTCTGTCACTGCTGTTCCTTTAATCAATCAGAGATGTTGCTACTGAACGATGTGAAAACCACTCTCCTCTGTGGGATTTGCTCACATTGCTGCTTCCATACCACTCTTAGCCTATCTCCCCTTCATGGCCTACTGCGGTATTACAGGCTGAATCATAAAATTGTCGCCTTATTTAAAGGGACACTTGTCAGATTAAAAATAGCTGTCAAATCAAATTTCCTTTATTAGATTACTAATATTACCTTAGAATATTAAAACTGGAAAACAAACTAAACAAGCTAATATACTTTACACCATGTATGCAGTTTACTATTTGCTCTTCATTCAGCATGAGCAATGGAAATGGATAGTCACCTTCACTTGTATTTATGGTCATATTCTAATTTGTTTTATGTCCTCGGCCTGATGTTGCAATGTTTGAGTTGCAAACATTGCGGAGGGGTAGTTAAATCTAAACAAAAAAAAGTTTCTTTTAAAAATGTGGGGAAAAAATCTTATTTGTTTTTCTCTTTTAAACAAAAATGCTACCCACCCACATCAGCGGGTTTGGGGAACTTGATGAGGCTGGTGGTGAAAGGGAGATGGTCCCAGTAGCAAGGGAGGGAGATAGTCACCAAGGGACAATAGGTAGTTCCTCCTCCTTGGGAATCTCCAAGCACCCATTGGCCAGCGGAGCAGGGGGGTTCTGATGGTCCAGCATTCCCCAGCTCCTAGGATTTAGCCCAGCAAGGAGCCATGTGGAGCCTCTTTTAGCTCCATTCTAGCAGCCCATGCTACCCACCCCAACTAACAGTAGGAACCTAGCATGACAGGCTGCTGGTCTATCCCATCACCTGTTTAACTTGTATTTCCTAAATAAGAACTAAGTTCTGCCCTTTGGATACATGCACATGAGTCCCATTACTTGGGATGCACATACATCCTAGAGCAGATTTTAGTCCTAAGAGATGGACCCTTTGTATTGCACTGCTACTTGACAGTTTTGGAAATACGAAGAAAAAACTAAAGAATTTAAAAAAAAAAACTAATACTGGAGATATTCACTGATCATGGCAATATTTTCTGTTTTTTTCTGGCTTTTGCCTGTTAAAGTATTAGATTATCCTGCTAAACCTGCCTTTTTCAATATTATCTGTTGGTTTTCCAGAGAGCATCGCTTCAAGTTCTATAATCGATTTGGAAAGTGTTATTCTTGCCAGAATCCATGAAGAAGAGGAAGACCATTCTGAAGCTATATTAAAATCAGAAAAATTTCAGCAGGATTTATTTTTTATGGAAAGGGTTCTAATGGAGAATGTTTTTCAGCCCAAACTTGCAGCTTATCGGCAACTTCCTGTTCTTATAGGTATATTTCTCATCAGATAAGTCATTCACAGTATGAAAGAGCCTGTTTTGCATGTTAACAAAAATGCCAATTAAACATTCCCCTAATCTGAAGTCTCAAGAGAGGAACTAATTCTGTTAAATAATGACAAAGCTGGGGAAAGGATTTGCAAAACCCAAACTGAGGTTGTTCAGTTCTTTGCTCCATTTTACCAACACCCCCAACAAATATATACATGGAGCTTTCTGGGTGAGTTGGATAAATGGTTCTTGAGCTGGCTGATCTCCACTATCAACACCAGTAAAATGAGACCTGTTTCCATAGTATTTATCAAACTTGTTTTTACATTGTATTTTGAGCTTCCTGAAACAATATGGCCTAATGGACAGAGCCCTGGATTGGGACTCAGTAGACTTGGGTTCTATTCTTGGCTCTACCATTAGCCTGCTGGTTGACCTCGGGCAAGTCACTTCCCCGTCCTGTGCCTCAGTTTATCCCCATTTAACAGATGGGAACAATGATACGGATCTACTCTGCATTATTGTTTAGTATGTTTTCTTGGTATTACAGTTCTTCACTAAAATACAAAAAGTCTTTCAGCTCAGCTCACTGATTAAAATTCAGATTGGACTGGTAGTAAAAATTTAATCATCTGATGGGTGTTCAGTGCTAATGCAAAATGAGAGGGTGGATTCATTGCAGACCACCAGGGGCACTAATTGGACCACTGTTGGCAATCTCAACAAAGAAGCCAAAAACTGACTAAAGGTAGAGACTGAACTACCATCTTTCCCCTTAGGAAAGGTCCAGTTAAAATAGGGATAAAAACATATGAAGTGAGGAAGCTCACACGGCCATGGCCAGTATTATACCTGTTCACCAGACAGAGGGCTTCAAGTTTCTCAGGCTGTCAATTCAACATTGACCACAAACAATAAGGAGAAGGAGGGGACCACTATCACACTACATTTTAAAGAGCCCAGCAGCGCTTACACACTTAGCTTTTACCCCACTTATCCCCAGTCAAAAATTTCAAATCCTGCAACCTCTATTGCACAATCCCATGGTTGTATTTGCTCGTTTGATGCTTTAAAAATCAGGGAAGTAGATAAGGAGAAGATTTTTCAAAAGCTCAGCTGGGAGTTAGGTGCCCAATTCCTATTTGAAAATCTACAGAGGAGCCATATTACTTCACCAGAATGACTTGAAATCCATTCCAGATATGCAAATTTTGTTACCTGGCAACTAAACAAAAAACACTATAACGAATTAAATATATATATGTTTTGCACATTTATGTTGACAAATGCAATTTTAATTTCAAAGTAAACATTAAATGTGCTATGGCAACAATTTTCAAACCTGGATCCAAACAATTTGGCATCAAAGTTGAAAAATTTCTCTACTTAAACTAACCACTAAATAGGAGAAAACTTTTCTTGGGGGTAGGTTATCTCATAACTACCTCCTGCAGGGTTCTTAAACCCTCCTATGAAACATCCAGTACTGGACACTGCAGGTGATAGGACACTGGACTATCTGGACCACTGGTCTGATCCAGAATGCTAGCTCCTATGATCCTACAAAAATGTTGGCCAAATTTTGAAAAAGTAATGAAATCTTAGTTCTCAATCTTCACCGCAGTGCTCTCAGCAAAGATTTCATAGCAGAAGTGGGATGAGATCACTGTGTTTCTGGTCAGAATTAGCAGGATTGCAGATTAGTGAAGTGAGTATTACTGTGATTCTACTGTATTTGTATGCACTTTAGAACCAGTTCTTACATCTGATGCTGGCAAAGAAGAAGCAGAAACCGAGGAAGTGGAAGCAGAAGCAGAAGAGGAGGAGGATGAAGGTGGGGAGGAGGAGGAGGAGGAGGAAGAACAGAAGGAAACAGTTGTTAATTCATCAATTCTGTTAGACCTAAGTGAAGCACCAGAAGAAATCTTACCTCCCAGTCTGGAACGACTGTGGGCCTATACATGTGAGTGGAGTAATGGCCACAACGTGAGCAGCATGGCTTGGAACAAGTTAAACCCAGTGAGTTACCAAACCTGTTCTTCTAAACTTGTTTCTAGAATTGGTTGGGTAAGTGACAAGGTAAAATACAGGCTCAGGGTTTGATACATTGGGCTGGATAGATGTGTGATAGGGAGGGATTCATCCCTGAGGTCAGACAGGTGGTGTTTGCTTCCTGTAGTCTGTAACTTCCTCTGCCATATGCTGACTAAGCCACACTAATCCAGTCTTTCATGACCTTCAGGACAGATAAGTGCACCTCACCATAGATTTGCTCATTCCTAGCAATCTTGAGAGATTCAGTTGGTTCAGAATGCAGCAGCTCATTTTCTTAGCAGCACTGGTCTCAGAGGACACATGACTAGGGTGTTTGGCTAACTACACTGGTTATAGAATTTTGGGTCAAATTCAAAATCTCACTGAAATACTAATCTTTAAAACTATTCATGGAACTGATCCAAGATTAGAAACCACCTCTTTCTCTGTGACAATGATCTCCCTGGACTGCTGCATTCCTCAGGAACGATGACACCAATGACCTTGAGAGTAAAACTTATGAGAATGGCAGCTTTCACAGCAGCTGGCCCGAGACTATCCAACTCCCTTCCTGTGGAGATGAGAATGAAGGGAGCTCTTTACTGTCAGAGCAGTATAAATCTCACTTCGATTTAGCTTTCCCATGGCCACAACAAAAATCAACAAGGTAAGGGAAGAAGGTAAAAATTGGAAAGGAGGAATACAAAAACAATAGGACTACCTCTTTCAGGGGAAAAATGGCATAAATCTGTGCACCTCTTGAATACTGATCCATATGTTTACACTGACTAGCTACAAACTAAAAATGGTAAGATCATTAGACGCTTACTTTCAAAATACTCATTTCACAATAAAATTGTTGCTTTGTGTAGAGAAATACAACACAGTTTAAAGGAGTTGAGGAGTAAGGTCCTTGCTGCCAAGTTCCTTGCTTTTTACTTACAAACCACAAGGTGTAAACAGCAGAGGCAATCATAAAAATAATTCTTTCCTCCTTGAAGTATTACAATATGGTAAATATTTGCAGAGTTTAACAAACACTGTACATGAACATATATTTATAAAACATGTTATATACATCTATATGAATGGACAGATTTTTATAAGGGGCCTCCTTTTTGGTGGGCATAATTTGTGCTCACTAAAATTACACTTGCAATTAATTTCCATTCATGCATAGTGAACAGTGCCTTACACTTACTGCATTAGAATCTGACCCTCAGAGTAAATTTTATTTACTTCAATTACCTTACTTTACTTACGTGGCTATGTTCCTGAGACTGTGCCCCTGAACTGGGTACAAGTGGAAGGATTTGCACACACAACTGCAGGCAGGAAGCTGCCACTTAAAATTCTAGCTCTAAATGTCTGTTTTAATTGAAGCATATCCCTCAATCTGTACTTTTGGATTTTAGGATCTTTTGGCTGTTGGTTACGGGCAATTTGGTTTTAAAGAACAGAAGAAAGGCTTGGCTTGCTGCTGGTCACTCAAGAATCCTATGGTAACACAAATAGAGAGAAAGCACAATTTATTTTAGTTCATTACTTTCAGACTTTTGCTGTAATAATTTTGTATGATTTAACAGCAGATCATTTAGTTTTGCTTTCTCAAACAACAGGAGACATATAGTAGTGTTTGATATCCCAGACTAAACCCCTCTGGAAAATAGATAATTAACTATTCTTATTTTTAAAATGTCTAAACTTCCTTAGTGCGGGTGAAAGATGCCAGAAAACACTGGAGACTAAAGTTCTCCTCTTATTCACAGGACAGTTAAAGCAAAGGGAACAGGGATACTGCACACTTCCTCCTCAGTAGTCTGCCAATGTCTCTCAGAGTTGACCTGGGGCAGTACCTACAGAAAGATACTTAGCCTCTGTGTCCATTCATCCTCTGTACTGTGATTTTATCATATGGATATCAGTCCACAGGGAACTGAACTCATGTCAAACACCATCAAACAGCTAACCACTGCTTAGAATGTCAGTTAGTATCAGCTTAGACTGGGCAACCTAAGAATGAAAAGCTCTGTACCCCATTTCCATTCCCCTAGCCAAGATTGTGAATTAAACCAGTTTGGCTATTACCTTAATTAGATCCAGATGTGTAGTTCCTCCTATAAAGATTTTCATACGGTGGGGGAAACTCCTTTAGCATTTCAAATATAAAAACAAATTATTTACCATGCATTTATTTTTCCATAATCTTCCCACATTTGCAAATTGAGGATATTTGTGTTTTAAATTTATGTTTTCCCCTTCCTAGTTCATCTTCTTGTCTGCTGTAAATTTTGGGCTGTATGAAAAAAGCAGGTATTTTAAATTTAATTTAAACATCTGCAGAATGTAACAGCAGATTTCAGATATAACATTTAAAAATTTGATATTTCTATGAAAATAGTGACCATTGCCAAAACAAATGTTTGAATTTAAAAAATAAATAAATAAATAAAATAATTGAGGGTTCTTTTAATATAGAATAATTTTCACTCAAAAATGTGTCCAATTTTCACAAAATCACATTTTCCGAAATAAAAACAAAATGCAAAAACCTCATTCTGAAGTTTTCAAACTTCACTGAAATATTTCACACAATCCTAGCCATGATGCAGATTTCCACAGAAACATTCCGTGCCGTCACCAATTCAAATTTGAGTTCATTGCCAAATCAAATAAATAAAAAAAAAAGACGATAACCTATGAGCAGGGGCGTGCACAAGGTGGGACAATCTCCCTACAGCCCAGGAAGGGAGGAAGAAACAGGGCTGCCAGGCTGAGCTCCTCCTCCCCATAGCCCTACAGCAGCAGCCTGCTGCTGCTTCCCTGTCTTTACTCCTGCTTCCACCCCCTGCCTCACCTCAGTGGGTGGTCTGTAAAGCAGGTAGAGCACTGGGACTCCAGCCGCAGGGAAGGAGAAGTTACCTTACATTACAGTTTATCTCCAACTAAGCTTCTGTTGATTAGAAAAGCAGAGAGAAGATTACATTTTAAATTATGAGATGGGCAAAAATTAGACATGGTAGTTTGCATTTTTTCAAATGTCAGGTTTTGGTTATAGTGGGGATCTGGCTCCCACTTTATCCAATCCTCCAAAATTCAGGTCATTTACATAGTCATTTACATGGTTCACTTTAAGACCACCTCTAATTTAATTTACAATACAAAAGTCTCATTTCTGCACAACGCTCCTTTCAAATTTGACAACTGCAGCAGCAGGTAGTCGACTCAGTTATTTAGAATATAGTCTTAAAGTTGAACCTGGGGAAGCGTGTGTGGCTTTAGAAAAGTAGTGGGTAGTTTAGCAATTAGGTAATACTCAGAAGAATGAAATAAATATGCTGTTGTTTTCTTCTGTTAAGTGGCCAGAGCGTATTTATCAATGTGATCATGGTGTTACTGCATTGGATTTCTCTCTGGCAAACCCAAACCTTTTAGCAGTTGGAATGTACAATGGTACAGTAGCAATCTATAATGTACAGACCCATAATACCGCCGCGCTTTTGGATAGCAGGTAAGACTATGAACTCCCCACCTCGTTGCACTTTTTTCATGTCTTGTTAATTGTGGACATTCATTCCATTGTTTATTTAAATTTAGCAAGTGAATAGTAGTCCTCTTGAAAAGATGGATTCAGTGAGTGCAGGGAAGTGCTGGATAATTTCCCCCTACCATCTTTGTTAACAACGGTCAATTCTGATTTGAAACGCCTACACTGCACACACCTACAATCTGGGGACTTTCTTGAAAAGAAACTGTCAGGCAGGGAGACTTTTTGATATGTATAAATGTCCATGAAAAAGTAGATTAGGCCAACCAGATTCCCCTCACACACCTTACTTGCCCTACCCTGTATTTTTGAGGCACATCAGCCCAATTCCCAAAGCACTGAAATGTTTCCACTGATGCTGCTGTTACCTTATATTATTACTAATGTTAAATATTTAATATTATGTTAGCACTCAAGGGCCTGCATGAGAATTGGGGCCCCAGTGTGCTGGTTGCTGTAAAAACAGACAGTTACTGCCCTGAGGGATCACAATCTAATGTCTCCTTGTAAGTGAGAAGTTGTCACTGTTTGTTATTTTTAAATCTATATATTGTAACTGCTTAGAGCAGCCTACTTCTAAACAACAAGACTTTTTAAAAAGTTCTTTACATCTACTAAAAATGGGTTAGCTTCATCCTATTAATGGGGTTCTATATTTTCAAAAACACACAGTGGCAGCAGTTAGTGCTGGAGTCCTAGATAGCACTTTCCAAATGAGACCATTTGCAGGGCCCAAGCATAATTTTTCCAGACCCAGTACAAACTTTTAACACTGGCCCCCTCCCACATACATACCACAATCCCTCATCCCATACATACAATCTCATGCGCCATGAAACATTTTTTCCTCATGGTAATGGGGGTTGCAGCCTGGGCTGGGCTCCCCAGGGTTTCTGGGCCCCGGTAAAGTGTAACCTTTCCCCCTCCCATGTGGGGGCCCTGACCATTTGCCCAAAAAGTTCAGGTTGTGGGGATGAGGGGAAACCAGACTAGTACGAGAGAGTTGCGGAGAAAATGAGAACAGGGATGATTGGAGAGACACCTGACCTGAATGAAGCTCTCAGATTTAGGGCACAATCCTTCAAAATAATGGGATTTGAGGTTGCTCAACACCTTTCAACAGATGTTCAGCACCTTGCAGGCTCTGATCCCTAATTAATGGGTTAAATCAAAGGTTCATCTTCCTTTCCCACACATACACATACTTTTGGCCCTAATGTTCTCCTACTGAAATTATGGCAAAACTCCCGATTACTTTGGGAATAAGTTGGGGTCCATGAAGCAGCACCAGTACAATGGTTCAGATACTTAAAGAAAGGTGCTTCACTCCTTTCAACATTATTCTGTAATTAAATATGTAAAAATAAAAAGTACATTTTAGAAAATAAACAACTTTTCAAAACAGTAAGTGTCTTAAAACCCTGACTTTTTCTTCCATGAAAATTAACCATTTAAACAAATTTAAATAACCAATGAATTAGCACATGCTCACATTCCAGGATGTTTGTTCCTAAGTTATGTTCAAAGCAATTTTGTTGCCTATGCAATAACTTTTTCAAAATGCATTCTCCATATTTCTGTAAATGTATAGCTTTGTTGTGTGCATTCCTCTTTTCAGTGAATCTTTTGATAAGCACATAGGCCCTGTATGGCAGCTGAAGTGGGTCGAACAGGACAGGGGCACAACAGGAGATGACAAAGGAGAGATACTAATCTCTATCTCAGCAGATGGCAGAATAACCAAATGGCTCATACGGAAAGGACTAGGCTGCACTGGTAAGCATATTCTCTCAGGACTTGTCTACATTGGGAAATTACCCAGAATAGCTATTGCACAATAGCTTATTCCAGGCAATTTCCCTGTGTAAACAACCCCTTGGTAAAACATTTCAGAATTGTTAAACATTTGAAGTATTTGAGTTGTTCAGAGCATTCTAATATGCCACTATCACTTCCAAGTAAAATTAATATCCCATTTACTGTCTATTTGCATAGATCTGATGAAACTGAAGCGAACAGCAAGTGAAAGGAAAAAACTAACTGGTGAGAAAGAAAAGAAAAGTGAAGCTCTGATATCTCGACAGGCACCTGGAATGTGCTTTGACTTTCATCCAAGGGTAGGCTCAGGAAATTCATTGTGATTATTTTATGTTTCAGATTCAGTTGGCTAAAGTTTTATCTATTAGAACAAAACATTATGGGTCAGATCCTCAGCTGGTGATAGTGTAGCTCCATTAGTATACACCAGCGGAAGATTTCGCCTTGTGTGTTTTAACGAACACTATACGTTGAAGTAGTCTTTTATCTGGGGGTAAGAAAGAAGCAAGACAGCTTCTGCAGGGCTCAGTCTATTAGTTCATAAACAGATAGGCTAAGAAACAATGTTAAATGACCAACAAAGTCTGTAATAGAAGAAAGAAGTAATAACCAGTAGTAATATAGCCAGATATCATAGACACCTAACAGGTATGGCTAAGAATTTAATGTGTTTACGCCTAAGAATATGCCACAAAGGGTCTGAATCTCAGTTCCATTCAAACTAAGATCAGCTCAGGAACTGGTGTGGGAGAAGAAAAATTAGTTGTGCACCACCTATACATCTCCTGGATTCTGGAGACATAAGCTAGACCAGCCGTAAGTGCTGCTCTAACTGGGTGAATATTCACATAAGAATGAATGAAAATTTCAAAAGAGAAGCTGCATGGTGCCAGCAAATTAATACACTTGCCTTTTACTTATAGTTAATTTGATTCAAGGTTGATTCAAGTGATCAATTAAACACATTTGGAAGTCTCTCTTTTCCCAAGTGAATTTATCCTGTCTCACAAGACCACTGCATACACCTGCACATTGTAGGCACTCTCTAATGACGGCCCCAAAACAGTTCAAAAATGGAGATCAGGATTGAGGTGCAGCACTTAGTTTTATAGGGGAAGCTTGCACAGCCATTGCCCATGTTTCTCCAGCAGTATCTATAGAATGGTTCTGATGTTCATAAGTGCTAACAATATCACCTCTAACCAATCAGAGAGAATACAAAGGAAGCTAACCCCTATAATTTGTGAGTTTTACAGTTTTAGTTATGTTGCTCTCATTGACTGTGGGCCTGATCCCACAGGGCTGGTGAACAAACACAGCTCCCAGTGACATATAGGTGCAGCTCTCATTGAAACCAAGTGAGAATGAGTGCTGTGCATCTCCCAGGTCCTTCAATAGCAATTTCACAGCCTAACCTCCACCCAGCTCTTTAAATATTTCAGGATAATGCCAGTTTGGAATACCTGGATTTTTGTTTCAGGACACTAATATATACCTGGCTGGAACAGAAGAAGGACATATTCATAAATGTTCTTGTTCATACAATGAGCAATTCCTAGAGACCTACATAGCACATAAGGTGGGTAAAATTAAATAACAGAAAAAGCGATTGGATTAATTAGATATCAGAAGCAATGTTTGATTACATTGGATACATTTATTTAATTTATGTTCAGTAGACAACACACTTGCAACACAACTTTTAAAAGCAAAACCTCTTTTCTTAGCTTAGTAATAAGGCTACAAGACAAAGCATTCAAAACTCTTGAGATTATGGTCTTCAGTATATAGATTTTTTAAGAATCACTAATCTTTTCTTAAAGCTTTGATTGTAACTAATTTAAATTTAGTCCTGGCTTTAAAATTTAAATATTTAAAATTAATAATCAGTGATCTCATTGACCTGGAACTCCTGGGTTAATACCATTACTCCTGCAAAAATGTCCACAAGAGTTTTAACAACCCCAACTGATCTGCACCTCAGATTTGTCTTGTCCAGCAGATTGCACTCCCAGGAGTAGTTTTTCCTAACATCCTGGCAGGGCATTGAATCAGCAGTGACTCAGAGGGAAAAATGAAACCTCCACTGAAACATCAGCATCACCAACAAAATATTTTTGGTTTTAGATCATACAGCATGTTCTGTGATCTTTGATGTCCTAATATGCTGTGCATGTGAAAAAATAGTATTGTCAGTACTGGGGAGGGGTGGGGGGAGCGGGCGGGCGCAGACTGTCAAAGACACAAAAGGCAGTAAGGCACCAAGCTCCCATTTAAAATAATAGGGAGTCGGGTGCCTAGTTTGCTTAGGCTCTTTTGAAAATCCCAGTCTGCTAGCTTTGGAATAACATGCAGTTCCTTTTCCCCCAATGTTAAGGGTCCTGTGTACAAGATAGCATGGAATCCATTCAGTACGGACATGTTTTTAAGCTGCTCTGCGGACTGGAGTATTATTTTATGGCGCCAAGATTCAGTAAGGCCCATTTTAACGTTCAGTTCCACCACTAATGTTGTTCATGACATTATGTGGTCTCCAAAATCAGCCTTTGTATTTGCAGCAGTGAATGAGGGCAGAGTGGAAATTTGGGACCTTAGTGTCAGCACGTAAGTAATAACTTTTCTGGAGGATTCTGAAGTAATAGAAAGACACACTAACTCTTATAAAGTATTTAATTATTATACTGCCTAAAGGCCCCATTTAGTATTACAAAGCATTTAGATTGTAATAACATTGTACTTCATTCTAAAATGTTCACTTTACAAGCAATAGGTAGCATGTACCTAGAGTGTTTAAAGAAAATCTAGAGCTGGGTGCTGGATGGCTCAGGGAACGGGGGGCTGCTTTTTTGCCACAGGAGTCATGGATTCTCTACCACTTCCATGTGTTTTTAAAAAACACACACATTTTGGGACTTTTGCAATGAGCAACAGATGCCAGTGGGGGTTGAGACACCCGCCCCTTCTCCTTTTCTCAGCTTTTTGATGAAAAGTGAGTGTAAAAGGGTGTCCAATCAGAATTATCTACTTGCTTTCACTGGTGATAGCATTGCACACCCACTGTGTCCAGTGTAAATGACTGTACCAAGTGCAAGGCAGTCGAGAACTAGGTCCAATGTATCATTCACTAAAATGCAAATGATTTATATTAAAAAAATCCCCAAGTATTAGGCAGTAGAGCAGATGATTTTTCAGGTAGCCAGAGTACACTGGTTAGCAAGGGTTGGGATTTGAGTTGTATTTATCAGAGAGCTACCAAAATGCACTTGCACCATTACTTAAGGTTTTAGATTTTAGTTTGCCCAGATAATAAAAGTAAAAAGTAAAGTTACAGCAATATTAGGATTAACTTGTTTCTGTAATTTTGTTCTGCAGTAGTCATCTAGACACACGCCTTGTTGGCCTCATTTCTAGTAGCTATTAACTTCATTTCATGTTTTGGTTTCAGTTTGGACCCCTTGATTGTGACCTTTGCCAACCCAGGAGTCAAATTCACAACTGTCCTTTTTGCTAGAAACACAGACTGCATTCTAATAGGGGACAGTAATGGAACAGTTAGTGTGTATGAGCTGAGGAACATGATTGCTTCAGATAGTAATAAGGTATGGCTGGCAGGATAAGTGGGTTGATGCTAAGATGCCCACATGCTTATCTGGGTCCCTCTTCCTTCAGTAAAGCATTTACCTTAAAGAATTAGGTTGAAAAAAGTTTATCTAATAAAAGATGTTTTGTGTAATCACACACAGAATGCACAAATGGATTCAAAGCACAGCTGGCTTCTGCTCTTATACATGATAAACACTAGGATTTCTGAGCCAGAGGGAATACATGAGGTCCAATTCAGGACTTGGACTCCACTTGAGTGAAGAGCTGCAGCTAGGAGTGGAACCACTGGGTGCAACTTTTGGACTGTCTCCCAAAAGCTGCAGAGTTAAGAAATATTCCACTGATTGTCTGTGGCCAGAATCAAAGGAGAGGTTTTTCCAGGGTAGGGGAAGGTGTCAGAGGTGTGATCTGAATGTTTTATCACACATTCACTTGATCACCTACACACACACTAGAATTAATTGTATTCCTAGCATGAGTAATCTCCATATCCATCTGACCGCAGGGATTGCATGCCCACTCCTGGCCATCCAGAATAGGCTCACATTAATGCTGTCCTCTCCTCAGTAAACTCACTAGCCTTTTGTTCCCACATTATCTTAACTCTGGCAGAAAAGCAATTGCCTTGCTCCTGCAAGGACTTTTCTGTCACCAAATCCAGGTCTCTCCAGTTTCCTTGGATTAGTACTGAGTGAATCTCCCTAGAGTACAGCTATTGTGGATTTAAGAACATAAAAACTGCCATACTGGGTCAGACCAATGGTCTATCTAGCCCAGTATCCTGTCTTCTAACAGTGGCCAATGCCACATGCTTCAAAGGGAATAAATAGAACAGGTAATAATCAAGTGATTCATGCGAACACATGCAGCAGTGTTAAAGTGAGATGCACCCAGCAGTAAATCTCTGCTGCTCACCTCATCCCTATCTTTTAATAGCCACATCTGTGTCAATTTGTCCTGAAGCTCTCATGTGGGCAGAGGATGTGCTGATTAAATCAAACAACCCTGGCTCCATCCTACAGCATTTTGTCCATCCTACAGCAGTCTGCAAAGGTCTTGGGTATTTTAATAACTGGTGCACCCATATTACCATGCTGTCTACATGTGCTCTGGCAGACCCATTATCTGGATCCCTGAACTATACTGCTTAAATCTCTTCACAGCTTTACCGCTATCCATGCGATGTTGGGCAAGTAACTTCACTGGTCTGTGCTTCAGTTTCCCACTTTGTGACACAGGGTTATTACTCACCTTTGTAAAGCACACTGATTTCAGTGGAAAACATTATGTAAAGTTATTTTGAGCGAGAGAAAATGCTAACCTTAATCAGAGCCTCACTTGGAGAATTAAACAATAGTACTTTATTATTATTTGTGTTACCATAATGCATAGGAACCCAATCATAGACCAGGACCTTCTTGTGCTAGGTGATATGCAAACACAGAACAAAAAGATATTCCTGCCCCAAAGAGCTTAGAATTTAAGTAATAGTTGTTACACTTAAAAAACCAACATTTTTACTACAAAATTACCACTATAAGGTGCAAGACCTCTCTAATTCATTAAGCATAGAAAATTCTGCAGTAAATTAAGGCGGACACACAGTCTTGTGGTTAAGGCATTGGACTGGGATGAGATCTATGTTCAGTTACCATCTTGTGATACAGATGTCCTGTGTGACCTTGGACAAGTCACTTAATTAGGCTGTGTGCCTCAGATCTCCATTTGTAAAATGGAGATACTATTTCTCACACCCTTTGTCTCGTTTTGCCTATTTCTTGTGTTAGCTCTTCGGACAAGAGCCTCTTTCTAGGGTAATTTGTATACCATGCATAGCACAGTGGACTCAGATCACTTTAATACTACCACTAATAAAGTGAATATACTACAGCATGATGTCTCTTGCCCTACTGAACAGGTATTAGCCTCTTTTTATAAATAAGGTTCTAAGGTTGAATAAGTTTGTGCCCTCAAGTATGATGTTGCAAATGCACTCCACACAGTCCTACCTGCTATGAAATTTCTTTAAACTCTCACACCAGTAATTTCTAAAAGTGCTACTTAGGAAACAGTAAGTCTGTAAAAAGAAGCGATTAGTAGCATACAATTAACTTAGCCATTTACTTCTCCCTTCTTGCTGATACCCATTATGTAGAAATCATTAATCTAGGACTAAGTGGGGCTTTTTAGATCGCTTCATATCTTAAGCACAATTACAATGCAATTCAGTATCTTTTTTCCTCTTTTGCAGGTGGATGCTTTACATGACATAATTGGCTCTGCTCTAGCCAGTTAACGCTTGTTTACTGATAATACTTCTCAGTCAGTAAACAAAGGAAAAGACAACAAACAATTATGTGCTATGTGTCCATATACCCTGAACCTGTATTTAATTATGCAGAAAAAGTCACCAGAAAATGCAATATTATATTAAATAAAGGGTAACAATTTTTTCATCATTAAGTGTATATGTGAAATCAAAGTGAATGCCCTGAATTTTCCTTTGGAAATACCCATCATTGCACACAAATAAAGTATAAGTTAACCTTCCAGTATATTTCACTATATCATTGCACAAGGAAATAAATCAAACAAAACATCCCTTCCTTCCTCATCACCACTATGGATCCCCAGAGTTCTCAGACATCCTGTTTCAAGTAAAAGGAGGGCTGGAGACCTGAGCCACAACGGCAGAAAACTAAGGCCATAACAGACAATTTGAAACACACAGAATGTCACCAAGCCTATGTGGAGGTGTTACTGCAGTCCAAGAGATCATTTCTCTACATAAGGTATCATATTATATTTATGGTCTTGGTGTGAAATCTTGGCCCCACTGAAGTCAGTGCCAAAAATCCCAGACTTCACTAGAGCCAAGATTTCACCCTCAGTCTAGGATTTAACCCCCGTTTTTATTTTCAAAGCACTAAATAGCCTGTGTTCAAGACACCTAGTATAGTGCCTCATTCTTCAAGACCTCAGCAGCTTTGCTCAGAGACAACAGATCTGTCAGCCTGAGGGCAAAGCTCATTTGTCCAAAAAGACGGCTTTCTTGGAAAATGTAATCCCAACAATACATATAAAATGAGGGGGTCTAAATTAGTTGTTACTACTCAAGAAATAGATCTTGGAATCATTGTGACTAGTTCGCTGAAAACATCCACTCAATGTGCAGTGGCAATCAAAAAAGCTAACAATGTTGGGAATCATTAGGAAAGGGATATAATAAGACAGAAAATATCATATTGCCTCTTTATAAATTCATGGTATGCCCACATCTTGAATACTGCATGCAGATCTGGTCACCCCATCTCAAAAAGATATATTGGAATTGGAAAAGGTACAAAAAAAGGGCAACTAAAATGATTAGGGGTACGGAAAAGCTTACAAATAAGGAGATATTAATAAGACTGGGATTTTTCAGCATGGAAAAGAAATGACTAAGGGGTGATATCATAGAGGTCTATAAAATCATGCCTGGTGTTCAGAAAGTAAATGAAGTTATTTACTCATAACACAAGAACTAGGAGGTCACCAAATGAATTAATAGGTAGCAGTTTAAAACAAACAAAAGGAAGTATTTCTTCTTTCTTCGAGTGATTGCTCATATGCATTCCAATTCAGGTGTGTGCGCGCCCCGTGCACAGATTCCCGGAACCTTTTTCCCTTAGCCTGGACGGTGCCGGTGATCTTGATGGCTCTGAAGCCGGACGGAGCGCCGACTCCATGAGTAAGACCTTCAGCCTGGCTTCCCTTTTTTTTTGGGTGCGGGGCTTGAAGGACTTGCAAATCTTGCACTTCTCTTTGCGGTGCTGCTCTCCGAGGCACCGGAGGCAGCGGTCATGAGGGTCACTCACCGCAAATTGCTTGGAGCGGATGGAACAGCTCTTGAAACCAGCCGAGCCCGGCATGGTTTCCAACTTGCAAGCCCCTAAGGGCAATCAACAGTTCAAATGAAGTGTCGACGAATTAACTAAATCTAAATCACAATACTGAAGCTAGAAGCTAAAGTAGATAAAGGCTAAGGACTGCTGCTTGCAATAGCAAGGGCAGAAGTTCCAGCAACCGTCAGAGACGGAAAGAAGGGACTGGGGACCCGCGTGGCCAGCAGTGCCCTTTATACCGCGACATGAGCGCGGCACTCCAGGGGGCATCTGAGCTGGCCCTGCGGGCAGGCTAAGGGAAAAAGGTTCCGGGAATCTGTGCACGGGGCGCGCACACACCTAAATTGGAATGGATATGAGCAAGACATCTCGAAGAACAACAGTTACTGGTAAGTAACCTTGTTTTCTCACAATGCACAGTCAACTTGTGGAACTCCTTGCTAGAGGATGTTGTGAAAGCCCAGACTATAACAGGGTTCAAAAAAGAACTAGATTAATTCATGGAGAATAGGTCCTTCAATGGCTATTAGCCAGGATAGGCAGGGATTGCTCTGTGCCAGATACTGGGAATGGCCAACAGGATGGATCACATGATGGTTACCTGTTTCATTCCCTCTGAAGCACCTGGCATCGGCCGCTTCAGAAGACTGGATACTGGGCTAGATGAACCATTGGTCTGACCCAGTATGGCCATTCTTATTATGTTCAGGGCTGGCCTCAGACTGTGAAACTGACCCCCAGAAGGGACCACCACAAACCTCACAATGCTCAGGTCCAATTATGCACAATCCCTCATCCTTGCCTTCCTGACAACATGTGGCACATCAAGGGTCTGAGCCAAAACCCAGTGAAGGCAAGAGAAAGATACTCACTAGAGTCACTGGGTTCTTGGTCAGGGCCTAACTTAGAAGAAGAGGAAAAAATCTGGAAGAGAACTCCTATTTAGGCCAACACAGTGGGAATCAAGAGATTGCCTCAAGTGTGCACAAGAAGCAGTCAATTTTCCCTCTCTTGCTGTCAATGTGGCATTCTCTTTCCTGGGAATACATCACATACTGAGTGAACACCATGTTTTTCAGATCCCATTCCATCTGCATTCAAACCACAGCTAAAGATAAAGGCAGAACTCAAGCAGTTACAACTAACTTTCATCAAGTACCCAGTAAAAGCTTCTAAGGCAGATACACAGTATCCCAGAAATCATTCCACCATGAGAAACATCT
This sequence comes from Emydura macquarii macquarii, assembly GCF_026122565.2. Taxonomy (NCBI): domain Eukaryota; kingdom Metazoa; phylum Chordata; order Testudines; family Chelidae; genus Emydura; species Emydura macquarii. Next base: position 221,135 of record NW_027132618.1, on the reverse strand, counting down.
TGTACAAATCCGGCCAGATTTGAACATGGAGCACTTTGCATTCTCTATAGACTACACTGCCAGTTCTAGTGAATAATGATACCTGAACTGGGGGTCCTTACATGAGGACATCTATATTGTACTAGAGGATTTGGGGGTATTGGTTATCCATAAAAATGGATCATCTCCCCATGTGACCAATAAACAATATTATTCCCAGTTCTAGCCCTTTAGCTGCACAATTAGGAAGAAATCCATCTCTAGATACAGGAAAAACACAATCAAAGCCTTGCAGTAAAACGCTCTGCCTGTCAATTGATGAATGCAATATCTGTTCTGTCCTTGAGTGTTGTTATGCAGTGGGCCTTATTTTTTAAATGTACAGAACATTTAGTCTGTCTCATTTGTTTTACAGTGAATGCTCAACGTTTAAACCCAACATCAAAATTATATGTCATTTAGAGACCCATTACCATTCATTTCCTTTGACGTTACACATTTTATGTCAAAACCGCAAGTTTGACCCTTGACAGAAAACAAATTCACGTAGGTTTTTGAGATGACAACCATTAAGGTGAATCATGTGTTAATCATTATTAAAAATCTGACAAAAATACACCATTTCTTTTCATCAGTGAAGATAGTTGTTTACTTACTGGTATTGGTAGTGAAAATGCCCTTTCCATCACATCCATACCACACAGAAACTCATTCCGCACAAAAGTAAACAATTAAAGTTTAATGTCGTGGTGCTGAGAAACACATGTGGTGCTAGGAAGTGAAAGATCTTCAAGGTTGCTCATGTAGTTTGTTTCTAAATAGTGAATTTCTGACCTCAATTGTCCAAACCATAGCCATTTTCTCAAGCATGTTTTATTGCAAAATAATGCTTTAGCAATCTACAGACACGACAGGAATTTCAATATCAACAAAATAATACACATTTTTAAATCTCTTTTCAGGACCTATCATAAACATACACAGTATTCAGCATAGTCACAAAGCTTCTCAAGGTGTTCTTTTAAAACTCCCATTTTTCAGATGTTACCAAAATAAAAAGGATAGATAGGATGATTGTAGCTATTCTGCAGTTTGTTTTGAGCATGTGGAAATAATCCATTTTCCACCATATTCTCTGTTGTTTTGAATTTAAATTTCCTTTTAACACCATATGTCTACAGGGACAAAGTTTCAAAACTAGTCACATACAAATGCGCATGTACGCATGTGCACCCTCTGATTGCATAAAGATATCTTGTGTGCACAAGCAAACTAGATACCTATTTTGCCATGTGCATATGCAAATACCTGATTTGCTTGTGCACAAAAAGTATCCACATACATATATTCAGTACATCCAGGATCAATCCAGGAAGTTTTTGGATAGTGTTGCAGACAATTTCCTGGTGCAAGTGCTGGAGCAACCAACTAGGGGCCGTGCTTCTCTTGACCTGCTGCTCACAAAAAGGGAAGATTTGGTAGGGGAAGTAGAAGTGGGTGGCAACCTAGGCAGCAGTGACCATGAGATGGTCGAGTTCAGGATCCTGACAAAAGGAAGAAAGGAGAACAGCAGGATACGGACCATGGACTTCAGAAAAGCAGACTTTGACTCCCTCAGGGAGCTGATGGGCAGGATCCCCTGGGAGGCTAATATGAGGGGGAAAGGAATCCAAGAGAGCTGGCTGTATTTTAAAGAAACCTTATTGAGAGCACAGGAACAAACCATCCCGATGTGCAGAAAGAATAGCAAATATGGTAGGCATCCAGCTTGGCTTAACAAAGAAGTCTTTGGTGAACTTAAACACAAAAAAGCTTACAAGAAATGGAAGCTTGGTCAGATGACTAGGGAGGATTATAAAAATACTGTTCGAACATGCAGGAATGAAATCAGGAAGGCCAAAGCACAATTGGAGTTGCAGCTAGCAAGGGATGTGAAGGGGAACAAAAAGAGTTTCTACAGGCATGTTACCAACAAGAGGAAGATTAAGGAAAGTGTGGGCCCCTTACAGAATGGGGGAGGCAACCTAGTGACAGAGGATGTGGAGAAAGCTGAGGTACTCAATGCCTTATTTGCTTCTGTCTTCACAGACAAGGTCAGCTCCCAGACTGCTGCACTGGGCAGCACAGAATGGGAAGGAGGTGAACATCCCGCAGTGCTGAAGGAACAGGTCCAAGACTATTTAGAAAGATTGGACATACACAAGTCCATGGGGCCAGATGCAATGCACCCAAGGTGCTGAGGGAGTTGGATGATGTGATTTCAGAGCCATTAGCTATTATCTTTGAAAGCTTGTGGCAATTGGGGGAGATCCCTGATGACTGGAAAAAAGCAAATATAGTGTCCATCTTCAAGAAAGGGAAGAAAGAGGATCCAGGGAACTACAGACCGGTCAGCCTCACCTCAATCCCTGGAAAAATCATGGAGCAGGTCCTCAAGGAATCCATTTTAAGGCACTTGGAAGAGAGGAAGGTGATCAGGAACATCAACATGGATTCATCAAGGGAAAGTCATGCCTGACCAAGCTGATTGCTTTCTATGAAGAGGTGACTGGCTCTGTGGATGTGAGGAAAGCGGTGGACGTGATATACCTTGACTTTAGCAAAGCTTTTGATACGGTCTCTCACAGTAGTCTTATCAGCAAGTTAAAGAAGTATGGGTTGGATGAATGGACTATAAAATAGATAGAGAACTGGTTAGAGCATAGGGCTCAATGAGTAGTGATCAATGGCTCCATCAATAGGTCTAGCTGGCAGCCGGTCACAAGCGGAGTTCCCCAGGGGTCGGTCCTGGGGCCTGTTTTGTTCAACATCTTCATTAATGGTCTGGAGGATGGGATAGAGTACACCCTCAGCAAGTTTGCAGATGTCACTAAGCTAGGGGGAGTGGTAGATACCCTGGAAGGTAGGGATAGGATACAGAAGGACCTAAACAAACTGGAGGATTGGGCCAAAAGAAATCTGATGAGGTTTAACAAGGACAAGTGTAGAGTCCTGCACTTAGGATGGAAGAATCCCATGCACAGTTACAGATTGGGGACCGATGAGCTAGGCAGCAGTTCTGCAGAAAAGGACCTGGGGGTAACAGTGGATAAGAAGCTGGATATGAGTCAGCAGTGTGCCCTGGTTGCCAAGAAGGCTAATAGCATATTGGGCTGCATTAATAGGAGCATTGCCAGCAGATCGCGGGAAGTGATTATTCCCCTCTATTCGGCATTGGTGAGGCCGCATTTAGAATATTGTGTCCAGTTTTGGGCCCCCCACTACAAAAAGGATGTGGAGAAGTTGGAGAAAGTCCAGCAGAGGGCAACAAAAATTATTAGGGGGCTGGAGCACAAGACTTATGAGGAGAGGCTGAGGGAATTAGGCTTGTTTAGTCTGCAGAAGAGAAGAATGAGGGAGGATTTGATAGCAGCCTTAACTACCTGAAAGGTTGTTCCAGGGAGGATGGAACTAGGCTGTTCTCAGTGGTGGCAGATGACAGAAAAAGGAACAATGGTCTCAAGTTGCAGTGGGGGAGGTCTAGGTTGGACATTAGGAAAAAGTTTTTCACTAGGAGGATGGTGAAGCACTGGAATGGGTTATCTAGGGAGGTGGTGGAATCTCCATCTTTGGAGGTTTTTAAGCTGCGGCTTGACAAAGCCCTGGCTGGGATTATTTAGCTGAGGTTAGTCCTGCTTTGAGCAGGGGGTTGGACTAGATGACCTCCTGAGGTCCCTTCCAGTTCTATGATTCTACATGCAATGGATGTGGGTGCCTAACTTTGAAGATCTGGCCATATTTTTAAAACACATCCAATTGCCAAATTACATAAAGGCATACTTAGCAAAAGCAACACCCACGTATGATGAATCGATGTATGATTAAATAAATGTGAACTAAACTGAAAAAAGTTAAATTGCTCTGTAGCTTGAGATTTACAATATAACAGAAATGACCAGATCTATATTTAAGTGGTGATAATTAGCACAGCTGTGAAATTGGTTGCTGTAGACTGAGCTTTCCTACAATCAAAAACTACACATACTGTTAAATGTGTAAAACACGCAATAAAACATCCATTCATTTTTGCAGAAAGTACTCATTAGTAGTGTTGATCTAAGCTAGTGCTCTATAAATATGCTGTACTACGGGATGTTTCTATTGTTAAGCAGTAGTGCTACCTAAATATACCTTTAATAATTGTTTGACCAGAATCCAAGTGGAAATCCTGAAGTACTTAAAATGTTACCAGAAACAGCTGATTAACTCACATGCTTGACAAACATTAAAGCCTCATCAAAATGAACTCTTACCCAATAGAGTGAATGGACATTTTGTATAAATTGTCTGGATTCAGCAGAATCCTCAGATCTTGCCTTTGCTGGCCCTCTTTCTACCCTCACTGAATTCTGATCCGACAGGTGCTATTTCTGCAAAATGAAGGGTGCAATCCTGGGTTTTGTTTTAATCTTTTTCCTAATAGCAGTCTCTGATGTAAAAGGTGAAGGGAATTATATGAAGCTTTGTGGGAGAGACTTCGTAAGAGCAGTCGTCTTCACATGCGGGGGATCCCGATGGAGAAGGCATCTGACTGACGATCCAAAAGCTCTATTTGGTAAAAGTGTTATTTTATGACAGTGGGCTCACTTCTCTCCTCTTATGCATGCACAAATCTTATTGAATTCAGCAGGGGGTGGTGTCACCTGGCTAAGGACATAACTGGATGCTTAGTGACTTTTATCTCTGTACAATTTATTTCTTGAGTCTGTATTGTGAGGCTTTGTTTCATACAAGGAAGTGAAATTGCACAACTTTCCCTGAAGCTTACCTCACTTAGATTTTTGTTTTATTTTTTAAATAAAAAAGGATCTAGGTTGAGATTTTCAAGCCAACTATGTGCTAAAACCTCTAGGCAGCTTTGAAAATCTCAACCCCCGTTTTAAAGTCAAGGGGGGGAAATCCTAGTCCCTTGAAGTGAATGGAAGTTTTGCCATTGTCCAACGGGCATGGCTTTTTCCCAAGAAGTTTTACAGCACAATCCAATAGTTTGAAAATTATTGGGAAGTTTCAGAAAATTCAACAATATACATTAAAGTTATATCCGTGTAATATGTACTGCTACTCAGAATTTGGGACCTTAATTATAAGGGATTAAATAAGTGAGTTTGGTTTTAGGAAACCACTCTTTCTATATATATTTTGTTTTCCAGTCTAACATCGGCTTTCATTGAAATTCATACTAACGACAGCTTGAAACTCATGGCTATATGCAGAGAAAAAACAGTTCAGGTAGAAATACTTCTGCAAAATATTTTAGAGTACAAGCCAAATGGGGAACTCTGTATTAGGCCAGGAGTGGATGTTGCTGTACTTTATGACTATTAAAAAAGAGTGTAAGAGTGCACCACATTGTACTGAGAGATTTAAAATATTCCTTAAAATGCACCTGAATTACAAACAGCTGGGAAACAATATGATGTAATTTTCTGAAAATCTTGGAACTATTCATATCTGATACATAAAGCTATGGCACTTGAACTTTAGGAAGGAATGTACCATATTCTAGTACAGTATGTTGATTTTAAATGTAATGGTCAGAATGAAGCTGCACTATTAATACTTTGAAACAAATGTACAGGTAGTTTCAGTCATCAAAGCAACTGCACCAACAGATAACAGATTTGTTGTACTCAAACAGGTACACAGAAAAGCTGTAAAAGAATGAGAGATTCTTTAATGGAATATTAATAGAATAATTCTCAGACATCTATTTCAGTGCAATTCTGGTGAAATAATGTTAATAATCAGGTAAAGCTTAATCATTCTGACTACAATAGACATGTACAATGATGTCCTGAGAAATTAAATCAACCAGAATGAGGTGAGAATACCTTTGACCTTTTGGTTTCTTTGGTATATCTTTTCTGTTAGAGCAGAAAGTCTACCCTTTACTAAGGATTCTATGCCCTCTAATTTTAGTTTGTTTCTAATTTTTATGCAGGAGACAGAGAAAGTCACCTGCATTTACCACGTGAAAACAGTGATTCAATAGAACCCTTGGAATATGGCATTCAGAATCCAGAACCCCTGAGTGAAGAAGCCCTGAACACCAAACCCCAGTTTGAAAAAGATGTAAGGGGCAGCAGGGAAAAGTCTATACAAGAAAGGCGGGAAGTGGTTACGCTACTCACTACATCCTGCTGCAGCATTGGCTGCAGCGAAAGAGAGATCAGTTCTCTGTGCTAAAATGTATCAGATGCTGGATGAATTATATTCCATAGCTTTAATACACTAAAATAATCACCGCAACATTTACCTGTCTGAAACTATACTATTACACTTATGTTTCTTGAACTCTAGCTTTATTTTCTGCATCATACCGAGGATTAAAGGTTAAAATTTAAATAGTATGACTAAAAGCAGCTTTGAAATGCCCTTTTGTGGGGATAGCTCAGCTTTTTGTACAAGGTATTTAACATGTTTTAAATAACTAAATTTCAAACCATATGTGCTAATATTTTCCCCTGGCCAATTATTGTACTGGTTTCAGTTTTTGTGGCTAAATTTTAATAAAGTGTGCAATGTACCATGTATATTTCTCATTGTGCTTTCTCACTTATGAATACACCTCAGCGGGTTTACAAAGGAGGATGCATAGCTAATGGTCTCACTCGGAAAGCAAAATCATAATAATGTAATACATGTAGTATCCATAATGCCTTTACAACACAGGTATCAGAATGAAACTGTGATCCAAACACCCAAACATCAGACTTGCTGCATCAGATCAGACCAGTGATCCAGGTAGTCCAGTGTTCAGTCTCCAACAGTGACCAATACCAGAAACTTCAGAGAAAGTTGCCTGAATTATCAGAATGGATGATTATGGAATAACCTGACCATTGGCTAAGTTTCTTCCTCTAAACCCCATCAATTAATAGCTGGCTTTTGCCCTGTGCATAAGGGTTTATAGCCCTTATATTTGTATCTTACTGTCAGCTATTGATGTCCCAGTGATTCTCCTAATAAAGTCTACGCAAAATCAAATCTGGATATAAGGTCAAATTCGCCCCTTTACAGGGAGATTGAAGATACAGTTCCGAGCTCAAGGGAGTACATTTCTCTTTGTAACCAGAGACAGACTTCAACCAAGATCCCAAAGTAAAAATATTTTTATTACCTTTATGCATCTTAAAGGACATCTATCTGAAAGCTCTAAGCACTCTGGATATTACTTAAAAACACATATCAAAAACCCTCCAATGCAATGACAACAGCTATTTTCTCCAGTATGGCTCAAACCCACAAGCCAAGCAAACAAAAAACTAGAACTACCCTCTTTCTCTAGCAATTCACCATCTTCCCAATTCTCTCCCACTTTCAAATCCCTAGAATAAACAAAATGTGGCTGACAGTTTGCCCTGAAGATCACTAGCTCTGATGTAAAGTTTTTCAAAAGTACTTAAGTGACTTAGGAGCCTGACTCTAATTTTCAAAAGTGACTTAGGCATTTAAGAATCTATGGCCAGGTATACACTAAAAAGTTAGGTCGACCTACCTACATCATTCAGGAGTGTGAAAAATCCACCCCTAAGTGACATAGTGAAGATGACCTAACCCCTTGTGTGAACAGCGCTAGGTCAACGGAAGAATTCTTTCTATCAGGGAGGTGGGTTAACTACAGCGATGGGAGAACCCCACCCATTGCTGTAGTGAGTATCTACACTGAAGCACTACAGCGGTGCAGCTGCAGTGGTTTAAATACAGACATAACCCAATTCCCATTGATTTTCAATGAGACTTAGGCTTTGAAGTGCTTAAGTCGCTTTTGAAAATTAGACTCAGGCTCCTAAGATACTTGTGCTGTTTAAATTTTACCCCTAGCTATTTTGATTCGAGATCACGGTAGGAGAACTAGCTTCTAAGCTGTTTCCAAGGGGGCAGCCTTAATTCCTGTGCTTTGTGGTGGGCTACTGGAGCTAATGGTACAGACAGCTCTAACCCCTTGGACCAGCTGGGCTCCCAGGATGTCTCCAACATACAGAAAAACAGAGCTGCCAAGGGAGTTAAACAGGCATCATAAAGTCAAGTCAGAAAACCTGGTTGTAACACAATAACATTTTGTAGCACGGATGGTATCTACTCATGTATCCATAACCAGGTCAAAGCTTTGGACTGTTCAAAGCTTTTGCCCACTTATAAAGAAACCAGGTGGGGTCCCATCCACACTGCAATTTTTAAATTGTGTTGTAGTTGGACCAGGGGAGTAACTGACAAGCAGCCAGTCGTGAAGTTAAATTGTGACAACATGGTACAATGGTCAATTTGGTCACTGACCTTGATCTGTAACATCTGTGCTATTCTTGCAGTGAAACTCTCCTGAGCAGAGAAAGAGGAACTGAGTCAAAATGCAGGGCTCCACTGAGGCCAAACGCCTTTCATTTGGAACCAGTTCTGTAAGGTGCAAAAATGAGGTGGGGTTTATTAAACCTCCTCTGCCTTTCTATATCGTGTTTTCAAAAACAAAACACAAAAGGAACCATTGTAAATAGATGGCACCAAGGAGAAGTTCAGAACATAAAAAAAAAAAAACTTATATTAAAGATTAAATAGTAAATGCTGCATACTGGTGCAGAAGGGATCTACAAATACTCTTTTAAAGTATAATCAAATGTTAGATATTTTTCCTTTAGAGCATTAGCAGTAAATTAGCCCAAGATTAAACATTCATATATGTAAGAAAATTAGTACTTACCTAAGAGCGTCTACAGAAGTCTTAGAAGCCTTTTTTTACCACATTTTACCACCTTATAGCAACACCTCCACATCATCCTATAAAATAGGAGCTGAAATCCTCAAAAAAATAAATGATCCATGGAGTAAGGCACCTCAGCCATTTCACTGCTGTAAAAGTTAAGGACTGGACACATTACTACCGCACAGAGGTCACTGGTGTAGCAGAGATACACAATACAGGAATCACAAATTTATAGCTACAAGTATCACTCACTATTTTATTTAACTCATGGTGAGGGAACTATCAAACCAACATAAACCTGAACCTGCTGCCATATCTGGGCAATGGATTTTTTTTCTCTTTTTTTACAGTTCAATATAACTGCAATAGATATTTTTATGCTGTAAAGGTAAGTTTATTTAACATCAAGAACTAAGCTGCTGTGCTATTTTCACTTTCACTAAACCACAGCCACTTCTGATAGAACACTAATTATAAACCCACATGTTTATGTATACAAATAAATGGAACCCAGCTCTATGTTTCTCAAATGCCAAGAGAGATTTATTTTTGATGCTTTAAGAAAGTCACAATTTAAAACCTACATTCTACAATATTTGCTTTCTAGTATAAAATTAAACCCCAAACAGACCTGCTTTGAATCTTGGTATATTTTGATCTCCCATGAAAATTCTTGGGTACAACTTATTATGGGAGTGATATGTTCATGAATATGATCTAATCCATTCAAGGTATCAACAAGCCTCTAAAGTGCACAGAACCAAAATGCAAGTTGGGGGGAAGGTGCACTTAATCAGGTGAAATATTACATACCATATTAGGACATTTCTCCCCTCCTCCTTCCACAAGCCTGCCCCCTCAAAAATTAAACAAACAAATTGGGCTTTACCCAGCTACTTGGGGACTGGGATGTGAAAGCATTCATCCAAATGATCTCCACTGGATGATGTGCTCCACAACTTCCTGTGAATAAGTGCTAGTTTATCAGAGCTCTTACATGACATAGATCAGGACAGTATTATCAGGGATCAAAGGTGTTAATTCCTATAACTTCATTTTCTACTTTTCTCCCCTTCCACCATCAAATAAAAAAGAGTTTAAAGCAATTCAAAACCAAACACTACAGGACTTGGCAGGAATAGCTAGAGGTTTTAAACTGCAACGTGTTGACTTCCAAATATTGCACAAAGAATATTCTAAGAGCACCTCCCTGATAGCACATGCATCCAATAATAAATAAAAAGGGGATTTATTGTAGCATCCTTTGTTAGATTCAGAGACGTATACAAGAGGGTTCAGACTCATCAGTAATACAAGAGTACTCTCATATGATTTGTTGGAAGGCCGGGGGTGAGGGGACAAATATATTTGAGGACTGAAGGCTAGATTCATCCAGAGCATATGCCAATTTATAAGGTCTTGTCAGAGGGGAGGAAAGAGAATAGGCAGTGCTGACTGGGAAGAAGATATAATGCTGACTTCTGGGGGGTGTGCCAATTCAATGTTCAATGTTCCCTGTGAGGTAAAGCTACCCCCAGGCAGAAGCATCTCCAAGAAACATCTGCAGGATGAGTGCCCATAGAGCCAAAGGAAAAGGCCTGATGGTGCAAAGATGCCACATTCCCTATACCAGAAGTTTGGAACCTGGCCCACAGAAATGTAATATGGAATTTGTAGCCCATATAAAACCCTTTATCTTTGTCCACAACTCTTATTTGTATCAATGGGGTGCCATGAGTGACTCAAGAGCAGCAAATATCTAAATATTCTGGTTTCGGCATTTAGGACGCTGACCATAGCCAAGACCTCATGCTCTGCCTTAGTGGTAACTTGATGCAACAATTAAAAATCATGTAGTACATTCAGGCAGAAAATGGTATCTGGCAATATGTCAAATTTCTTATGCTATTTAAACAAAAGTGTTTTCCTCTTCTATTCTGAATGTTGTCGTTTCAACTTTTCTGGGTAATTTATCAACTGTTTTCAAGGTGTGGACTGTCAAGTGTGAAAATGACAAAGAGCAGAACAGAGAACACAGTTTAAGCCTTTTAAGAAAATAAAAGATAAAGATGAATAGACAAGGATTTAACAGAATGTCTATTTTAATCCAGAAACTATAAAGAAATAAAACTACCTTAATTAAAAACATTAATTCCACCTTTTGCACAGTGTAGTTTTAACTAATTAATTTATTTTATAAGCAAAATGGAAAAATAATTTCATACACATACCACAGATTAGACACATTGCTGCTTACAGTTCAATAAAACATTTCTGAACATAATGAACTGTTATCTGCCATGATACTTATCTAGGTTTTCTCACAGCTCTTAATTCTTACCAGTTAAGGGCCAAAATCCTCTGCAAAAAAAAAAACCCCAGTGGAACCTCTACAGTTCTGCAACACTGGAGACAGGAGCAGGAGGAAAGAGACAAAGAAGGTCTGATGAGGCTCCACTCTGCTTCACCTACAAGAAGGATGACCAGATGTCCCAATTTTATAGGGATAGTTCCGATATTTGGGGCTCTCTATTATATAGGTGCCTATTATCCCCCACCTGTGCGGATTTTTCACACTTGCTATCTGGTCACCCTACCTGCAAGATCTGTCAGGCTTGGAGGGGGTGATTAAAAGGAGAAAGTCAGTTTAATTGGGGACTGACCAGGAAGGACAGTAGACTGTCAGTTCCCATGTTGTGTGAAAAGCCTGGGTGGGCTGACTTATTACCTGTTGGTGGTGGTTAAGGCAAGCCACGGAAACTGGGATGTGCATTAAAGGAAGGGGGATGAAAAGTTGAGCCCAGAAGGCCGAAGGTTCTTATGGTTTGTATTTATGTTGGACTTCGACTTGGGGACTTTGCTACCATGGAAGGAGAAGATCTCACTCAGTGACGTGGCAAGAGGCCTAAGCTACAAAACTGAAATGAGCTGAAGACTCCATTGGGGAAACTGAGCCAGAAATGCCAAACAAGAAGGGGGTGCACAGGGACAGCACCTCTGCCAGATGGCTGAAGACAATGAGTTGTGTTACAAAACCTTTAAGGGTACTGGTCACAGTTCATGAGAGTTGTGCAGGTGCTCAACATTTTAACTCCAAGATGAGGGAGGAAAGAAAGGATTTTTTTTTTTTTTTTTTTTTTTTTTACTTCTCCAAATCCCATATTGGCCATATGCACAAAACCCTTTTACTTGGGACTGAAACGGAGGACCAGGATTTAATTAGGGCAAATAACAATAATACAAACTAATATAGTGATATGGGTTCTAAAAACAATTGAAGAGTCAGGTGCAAAATGTCCTTTTAGTATGAATCATTTCCTGTGGAAAGCAGTGAGAGTAGAAAATGGTTTAGGTGTGCATGATTGTTACATTTACCACTGAAATGCTTATTTTCCCCATTTTAAAACAAGTGTAAGCTGACTGCATCTTCTAACAGTTTTTTTTACAACAAACATGATCAGGTAGATATTTTTCTTCCAGTGATTAACTTAGTCTTTTCATTATTCAAAATAAACAGCATAAACATTTGCAAGAGCAAATAGTGAGGGATTTTTGAAAGCATACGATGAAAACGTATCACTTGCAGGATCCCAAATGCATCTGCTTCCAATTCGCATGCTCTGTTCATTGAGTTGTCCAATATGTACAATCACAATAATCTTGTACCTTGCTATCATAAGGTCTTTTACTCGAGCCTTAATAACCTATAAGAGAGAAACACGTTGAGACAAATAATTTTTATATAGTAGGTTCAGAGATGAAAATCATTGCACTGATACAATATTGTATAAACATATTATGTATAGTATTATTTAACATTTGCAAGAATCTTGTTGGCAACACCTAACCTTAGTCTTCCAACATCATCCTGTAAGTATTCCAGTATCACTACAAGGTGTAATATGTGAGACTGAGGTTACAGCATCAATGAATCAGTATATTCATGGAAATGACATCTCCCAAAAGAATTAACTTCAGGAGTTACATTAAAAAAAGTGGAGGTATCTTCATGAATAGTTACAGAGAACAAAACAGTTCAAATATGAAAACTGACTATGAAAAAGATGGCACACAGATCATCTCCATGTATGTATTCAGTTACGTTGACTAAGCTGTACAAAACCAATTAAACAAAAATAACCAACAAACCTTTTACCGCTTTTTTACTCCTGTTAGCTTTACAGACCCATCTTTGCTAAAAGAGTTGCATATGCTATTCTTTCTCAATAAACAAATCTGTTGATGATGCCCAAGTTCCACTCTATTACACTTAAGCAATGAATATTTGCATATGTGTTACCAAGCAGAATTTGAGACAGCACAAATGCATAAGTGTCACTTATGGGCTATTTTGGATGTTTTTGGAGGATTAAGTTACATCAAACTTAACTTCTAAATGAGAGCATCCACACAGAGATTTAATGGATTTTAACTTCATACCTCCAGTTAACTTGTTTTAATTTTCCTGACTATCCCCATGTAGACAAATCCTATATTTTACTTAGTAATATGGCACCAGATTGTCTCTTCCCACATGAAAAGCCAAAGAAAGGGGATTTTGAAGGAAAAAAATCTGAATCATTGTCCTGTCAGGGTACAGCCTCTGCCTATCCTAAAATCTGGCAGTTGTTGGGGGTCCACATAAGAAAAGCTAGCACTATGCTTCCACATTGCCTCTGGTACACCTCATGTCCACTCGCATAGTTTCTTGGAACCACTCCCCATTGGTCACAATAGTCCCCTATGGCTGTCCGGGGGCTATACACAAAAGTTAATACAGCCTGGGACTGTTCCCTTTTCTGGGTATCTTTTGAGGACCAGAGGAAGGAAGATGTGTACTCTCTGGACCCCCACTTCTCACAAGCCTGACCAGTCACTTTCCCCTCCCCTAATACACACTCCAGACATACATAAAAAGGCCCACCAATGAAAGCGGAAAGTGTGCATGAAGGACCCCTCCCATGCCTGGATCTGAGGAAGGGGTGAATCTGACCCATAATTTATGCAAAAAGCCTAATTGTACTACATTTACTTTTTTATACCTCAGAGATGGTCTTTGTCATTTGTCTGCATAGCTCTGCTTCATATTTTTCTTCTTGAAGATAATTAGTCAGCACATCCTTCAAAATATTATTTACTGTGACCACTGGAAAACGTTTTGCAGGACCTGGTACATGTAGATATTTTATAGTGCTTTAATTTATAAGCCCATATTGAGAACAACTAAACACACATTATAAACTGCTTTTTTAACCTAATCAAATTGAATAATGAAAGGTGGCTAGCTAGCACAGTGAACTAGTACACTAGATGTGTGTGTGTGTCTCTGGCGATCTGAATTCAAATTCTGGATAAGGTCAAAATTAAAAAACTATTTTATGACCTCATACTAGTGGCCATTATAAAGCTACTACACAATCTGGTATGGTTTAAAGTCTATTTAAAAGAGACCCAGGACTGAAACAGGAGTGATGCTAAAGATCAGGACTGAGGTGCTTCTTTCAAGCTTGCACAGCATGTCTGGTAGCCCATGCTATTATAAGATTTCATTTCAAGAACATTAATTCACCCACAAATTAAAAGACTGATTTTTATTAGTAGGAAATAAAGAGTAAAAATATGGACTTGGAGGTAATTTAACTACAAGTTCGTAATAAATTTATTAGGAAAATAAATATTAAACAAGTTACATTTTGTAGCTCTTTGGAATTTTTAAAATGAGATTCCTTGTCTGTTCTCACTCCTCTCCAGAATTTTTACCAGAAAATAAAACAGACATGTAAAACAAGAAATGACACACATGTAAGATCTCTCTAACTTGAGAATAAATGTATGGCTAGCTGTATGCTAAAAAGAGATCGTTAGCAGATCATGCACTATTACTTGAAACAAATGCTATGACAGATACCTTGTCAAGAAGCTTCTCAGAAGAAGTTTGTCCAAATCCAGACTCTTTTCTAAATTGGGTTCCATATTTGTGTCACCCTACAGCTTTAATTTTTCAAAGCAGCAAGAAAAGTTCCTGGGTTTATTCTGATCTACTCTTTTTAAAAACCTCTTCTCCAGAGAATCTGAGTGTTTTCTATTTGTTAACCAACTAAGGTGCATACAAAGAAAATACCTACATGTTGTTACACCTCTTGCATGCTGAAATTTATTGAATGTAGATGTAATACCCTTCAAAGTACTTGAAGTACTATGGGCAGCAGAATACCAACAGCTGAAGTATTTCCGTCCCGATTTGCCTGAGAGTTCAAGCATGCTCTATCGTCTCCTTGGAAAAATGTGGTTCTGGATCAGACAGTTGTGTGGCAACACTTGTTCGAGTCTATAAAGTGTTAAGTATATTCTTATGCACAAGTTTTAATAAAAAGATTTCCTTACAAGAAGTTAATTTGCAAGATCTACAACAAGTAGGCCATGTACAGCTGCTCAGGAATTTTTCAGCAAACCATCTTCCCACTGAAAAATGTTGATTAGTCCTAACTGTTTGTGGGAGAAGGGGCAGTTTCAATAAATTTCTTGATGTGAACAGTTTTTGAAAAAAGTTTCAAAACTGATCAAACATTCTGTTTCAAAATGTTAGAAATGAAAAATTCTAGTTTCCCATTTTGATACATTTCATTTACAAATTTATGTTAGTTACAGTAAAATAGCGCTGTGGAAAGCATTCACTAAGTGGTTGCAGAAAAGAATGAAGAGCTATGTGGAAGCGGCACTTGCAGAGGAACAGGCTGAATTTAGACCAGATTGAAGTACAACAGACCATTTTTTGTGATAAAACGGATACCAGAGAAGTACATAGAACACAACCGAACCTGCAACTACAACTTTATAGATTTCAAAAGGCTTTGCATTTGCGTTATGACAAATTATAAGAATGTACAGGACCCCCAAAAACTGATCAAGCAGATAGAAAACATCTACAGCAAATCAATGACTGCAGTGAGAGTAGACAAGACCACAGAAGTGGAACAAGAATGCATGCTATGATCAAATTTGTTTTACTTGGTACTGGGAAGCAGTAACGGCTGTAGCACTGATAGATGAAACAGTGGGAGTCATGTTATAATCTTAGATTCAGAGAGGATATGGATCTCACAGAATTGACTAAGGAGGATTTACAGAGAATAACTGTCAAGGTAGACCGGGAAAGAGTATCAAAGAATGGGAACTGTGAAGATGACATAAAAACAAGAATCGGACTAGCTCCTATATTGCATTCGGAAAACTGCAGGATCTGGAAGATAAGACATTTTGATAAAAACAAAAATCAGCCTATATGAAATAACTATCATGTCGATACTTCCTGTACAGATCAGAATGCTAGAGTATGAGGAAAGCTGATGGACAAAAGATTTTTCACTGCAGAAATAAACTGGCTGAGGGCAATATTGAGTTTCATGACTACAGAAAAGGAAAGATGAAGAGACAAGAAAATGGCAGTACAAGATATAATGCAGTTACAGAAGATGCAAGGAAGACAACTGATGGTTTGGACACGTATCAAGAACAGACTCAGAAAGGATACCATATATGGCAATACATACCAGAATGCATGACCGAGAAACAGAGGAAGACTGAGGATGCATTGGATAGACACAGTGAAGAATAATATAGAACAAAAATGTTTAAAGATGTACCGGCTTCACAGATTTGTTCAAGATAGAAAGTGGAGGAAAGATTTCATTCAGCCCATCATTGTTGAGCTGATGGATAGGAATCGAAAAAGTAGTAAAAAAGATTAAAAATGAAAAAATAGTTGAAATTTAACTAAAACAATTTGAAATTTTCAAAACAAAACTTTGACCCAAACTGAAATCTTTTTTGGTTTGTCAGTATTCAAAACTTTTTGAGATTGCAACTTTTTCTCCCAAACTCCTTAAACTCCTTCTCTTGCTATTATCTGGATTAGTAGTACCTTACACATTCCAAACTTTGAAAACAAAATTGAGGAGTTTAATCAAAATATGGATCATGCGGTTTTCGATTCTAAACTAAGACAACTTTTGATATCCCATATTCTTCCATGCTGAGACTCTATTATGACAAAATTGCTTTATCTCGAGCCTATGACCATAGCAATTTGGGGCAGGGACAGTCTTTTTGTTATGAATTTGTACAGTACCTAGCACAAACTAGTCCTGGTCTGGAGCCCTTAATATTACCTCAATATAAATAAATAAATCAGGTAAATTACTATGCCTCGCAGTCAACAAATAAAGAGAAGCACTCTTCATAAAAAAACAGACAGTTATCTTAAAGAGATACTATCAACTCCAAAATCTCACTTTTCCCTGCAAATTTTCAATTTAAATTGTTACAAGTGGCACATAAGATTATAATAATGAAAGTTTAAAGAAAAATATTTTTATCTGAATTTTAAGTTGTTAACTTGATGCATTGAATAGCAATTTGGCGTCTAGTCTGTTTCAATGATTCCCCTGTAGGTCCTTTACACAGCAACAGGGAGAGGTGTAATGTGGTTTTGGTTTTTTAACAGGGAGAGGTGATTGTAAAAACCACAAAAACTGGCAAAGAGGACTCGGGGCAAATGGAGTAATGGAAAAGACAGTAGTCTGAATTCTATTAAAAAGCGACTACATTTTATCTGACTGTTTCTCTTTAGTATACATACCTCCCTTTAGGCAATATCTAAGTTATGCAATTTACATTTTGGATAGAATTTAAGGCCAGAAGTGATCCTTAGATCAATTAATCTGACAGATATACCACAGACCATTACATTTCACCCAATTACACCTGTACTGAGCTTATCTTTTTAATGTGAGAGGGAGAAGGAAGTGTTCCATACCCAACTGATAAGTGTTCTCCAACTGAACGGCAAGACGAGGAATATCGTGGCCAGGTTCATCCATATAAGATACTGTACTCATGGAGCTAAAAAATAATCCAGAAAAGTGACTGTATAAATTAGAGTATATTGAAAACTATGTTGATAAAAATAGATTGCAAAATTTAAGATGGTAGAGACACTGCTTTCTCCCCCAGAAAATATTAAGATAATTCTTGGACTTGTTCATGTCCAAATGTGATCAGTTAAGAATGCCTTTTCCCAGGACATTGGGTGCTAAAGAAATATGCTGCCACCGTCAAACACTAAAGAGTAGTGGAAGGAAGAGCAGCTAACTATTTATAAAGGCCATAATGCATTAGTTTTCCAAACTGCATTCTAAACACAGCTTCTGTTTTGGAAATTAATGTGCATTTAAGAAAAAAAAAACATTTTGAATTTTCTACCTGTGTGGTGTTGAGCAGAGTAAAGCAAAACAATTACTTTTAAACCTTAATTTGGTTTTACTACAACAGAAATACAATAATGCAGCCCAGAATTTAGAAGCAGCTAGGTGGACAACTACTCAAATTTAAGTGGGCTGTTGGAGGAGTGGGACAGAGATAAATAAAAATTAATCTAATAGGAACTCTGATACCACAGAATTGGGTTCAAAATAAGAAGCAGGCAAAATTCACCTGAAAAATACAGCCTTACAAAATATAATTTTGGTAAATACTTTGTCATGCTTCTTTGTATTCAAATTACTGCCAAGCAGGTCTGCAACTGAGGTATTCACCCTGCAAAAGGAAATACTCCCTAATATTTCATAAGGATCCAGAATGAAATCTACCTTCTGGTACCAAATGTAACCCACTGGTGAATGCATTAATTTCCCCTCTCTGCCAATTCATAAAGAATATGAGTTGTCCTAGCCTTCAACTGTAAAGCCTCTACCCTTTAGTTCATGCTGTAGCAGCTCTTGATTTTTCTTCTGGAGGTTCCTGGTTCAGTCTCTAACATAGCTGCCATCAGCTAAGCATTTATGGAAGTGACTACAGAAACAGTGCATTCTAAATCCTGGGATTCATTACTGTGTTTCTATTATAATAAAACCAAATTAATATTTAAAAGTGATTGTTTTACTTTACTCTAGTCAATCCCATACAGGAAGTAAAATCAAAATGATTTTTTCTTAAATGCACATTAGTTTTGAAAACAGAAGCTGTGTTTAGAATGCAATTTCCAGCCACATTGAAAGGAATAATCAGAAGAGTGAAATCCCAAATATGAACAGAAGCTATAAACATGAATATCTGGAAAAAAAAAATTAAGCCTATAAGAAGTTCCTCCCCCACCACAACAAAAACAACAAAGCCATGCAGCTACATGAATATTTTTAAAGGGGTATCTCCATGGGCTTGATCTGGGCACACAGGCAAGGTCTCAGCATACAGACCCTGATCCAGTCAAACATTTAAGCACTTGCTTAACTTTAAGGACATGAGTAGTCTCACTGAAGTCAGTAGGATTACTTACATCCCAAGTGCTTTGCTGGATTGGAGCCAGCACACTAAGCAGCTTGCTGAGCCTCTTGAGGTGAGACATGGGGCCAAGGACAGACCTTTACTATCAAGAACCAGTTCTTCTTCAAGTATACCTCTGTAATCCCCAAAACAATTATAGCAACCAACATTTATTTAGTCATTTATGACTGTAGGTTTGGACTAAAAGGGTCTCAAACATTTATGGGTTCTTCAGATTTAGTGAAGCAATCATGACGATAAAAAGCACTCTTACAGTGACACTTGAATGAGAGAACATTTTTCCTTTGTAAATACTATGCAAAGAAACTCTCTCATAATGCTTCAGAAACAGGAGTTAGATTCAAAACACTCCCTCATCCATGTAACCTTTTTATTTCTCAATGCAACATTTTGCTAATTTATATATTGACATTTTATAATCCAAATTAGAAAAACTACTCACTCTTTGTGTTTTCCAAGGATTTCTTTTGTTCTGACTTCATGGCTGCTTAGAGAGGATACACTGCCTCTTTTCTTTAACAGGCGAGCTGCTTTATCCTTAGCTATGTCCGACATGTCTATTAAATCTGAGAATTTATATAATATGATAGAGACCCTGGAACATGGTAGTGGCTGCAGTAATAGTATACATATTTTAGCAAATCAAGTACATGGAGGTATGTGCTCTAAGGAAAACTGATTGGTCCAAAGGAGTTTACAATACTATAGTGAACTAATAATCCTTGACCAAAAGTTTATTCCATGTACATCAGTGGTTCTCAGCCTATTTACCATTGTGGGCCACATCCAATACTACTTGTATAACCCTGAGGATGTCACATGGGCCACAGCTGTGTGCTCACTGGGCCACAAGCAGCCCGCAGGCCACAGGTTGAGAACCACTGATGTACGTAAATATAAACAACTGAACTGGGGCACCAGTGACTACAAAATGATACTCTGTTTTAAGTTTGCAGTAAAGAGATGACATGAAAAATAAAGTGAAAAGATTTCAGCAGCAGCATTACAGTAGTACAGCCTCACAAACAAGTTTCTCTGTGTACCAATAGCCACGCTATAGTTAAGGACCACTTATAAACCCTTTATCCTCTTGCAGGACTAACTGGAGTAAAAAGCAATAACATTTTTGTTGCTTCAGTTAGCAGAGCTGATTGGCCGGCACCAAGGGAAGAAATGTTGAGTAAAAGGGGGTCTCTTTTTACATGCAGTCTTCAGAGTAGAGCCATCATTGAAAACCTGTGGTCTGGTCTGCTGCTGGGACACATTTTGGCCAACAGGACAAACCTCAACTTTGTTAGATCTCGCACTGCTGCAAAGCGCAGGCTCCATCTTCCACCCCAGAGGCAGGTGCTTTTCAGCCAGGCTACTGTAACTAGGAAGTGGGGGAGAAGAGCCTTTGGGATGGGAAGTGCCACAGCGAGCCTGGAAACTAGTCTTATGTAGATGGGGCAGCCTGGAACCCTGGCAGCTCTGGGGCAGCCTGGAACCCTGACGATGCTTTCCACATAGCAGCACGCCCCACTCCAGCTAAACTGGCCCCAGCCTAGCTCCCCACCATCTCCTCGGCTCCCACCCCAGCCGTAGCGCCCCTGCCCCAGCTCCAGCTCCAGCCCCGCACTAACCCCCGGCCGCAGGCGAAGTGCAGCTCGCCAAAGAAGCTGCAGCAGCTGCTAGTTTCCAGGGTTACGGCCAAACACCACCGCCCCCCCCCCTCCGGGGCCTCCTCTGCCGGAGGCGGCTCCCCACATGGGCCCGGCCCAGACGCGGGGGACAGGCAGGGGCTCACCTCGGAGTCGGCCAGCAACGGATTAGGGCGGCTCGCGGGAGCCGGAGTCTCTACCCGGGCCGGCCTGCTCGGCTCTCCGGGCTCCCAGGCTCGCCCCATTCCGCTTCTAATTGGACGGCGGCTGGGGCGGGGCGGGGCGGAGCGGCTTGAGGCCCCCGACGCCCAGGCGGCGGCGGCTGGGACGGGAACGTTCAGGCACCTCAGTGAGGGGCCGGGTGCGGCCCGCGGCCCAGCCAGCCGGAGCCGGGCTGAGGAGCGCTAAGCGGCGACGGGGGAGCTGCGGGGAGAGCCCTGAGTTCCCGGCCGCGCGCCGCCACTCCCCTGGGGAGCAATGGGCCGAGCGCGGGCAAGGCCAGCCCGCCCCGTCTCCTCCCCAGGCTCGCTTCACGCTGCGATGTAGCCAGCCCCGGGCTAGGCTCGTCGGAGAGCCACTGAGTCGAACTGTGAGCCCTGTGTATGATGGGAACCACTTCAAACCAGGGGTGCTCCTGCACCCCTACTTCCAGCACCCTTGACCCTGGTTTACACTCACAGGGGGACGCCCTTAGCTCACAGCTTGGGTGGGGTGTGGGGGGGGGGGGTATAACACTCAACTTTCATTACAGTCTCATGCTTCCTTCCTGCCCCGCACGTGCAGACCTTGCACATGTTACCGCCCTGCGTGTTGGCCCTTGCAAAGATTCAGCTTCTTTGCTGTGTACGAAAAATAAAAGCGCATCCTCCAATCTCGCTACCCCTCACTTAGTGCTGTGAAAAATGTCACACCTCCAGCACTGTCCTTAGTTTAAGCCCTACCAGTTTTTAATTGGGAAATGTATAGCCTGGACCACCCCAGCATCAACTAGTGAACTGTAACCAGGACCAGTTTAGAAGTATTTAAAGTCATTGCACTACAAAAGCTTTACCTCTAGTGCAACACCTATGCAAGCTATTGCTTCCTCAGAAACCCATTTGTGAACCACACACACAGCACTGTATTCACTGGGTGCGGGTTGACAGAGCAAGTGCTGTCCCTAGAACCCAAGGACAGTGAGTTCAAATCCTGCACCCCAGGGCCTTCCATGCTGTGGTGCACATTAGCTTTCTCAACTTGTGGAAGGGTGAGGGACATGTTCCCTTTTGAGGAAGTTCAGCACCTCACAAATGCACCTCCAGTGTCATCTACCCAAGTCATGCTCTGGGACACCTTGGTGGGCAGTACTGAATTGGGGATATGAAGCCCAGATGGTGGTCTGAGGAGAGGATAAGGGAAGGACTAGTTGCCACATTGAAATTGATATTTGAGCGGTCAGCACAACAATCGCAGCCCAGATAAATAAATTCTTTGCTGAGATGGGCTCATTGAACTTGTATCAGGCATCACTAGGCACTGACATACTCAGTGAATGGCAGTGGCGCACACTGCTGAGACTGGGAGGGGAAGCTAAGAGAATGTGCAAGCTGAGAGCATGGCACAGCCACAGGAATCCTGACACAGGCCTACAAGCAAAGGGGGTAGGGAAGCTAGTCCCTTGAAATAAATGAAGCAATTCATACCTTTCACAGCTATTGTTTCAGGCTGTCTCCCTCAGTGTTCTCTCATTCAGCTGAGAACGTCTCTTTGAAATGAACGGTCTACTGCATCTCTCGCTCAGCTTCCTGTGCTGAAATTGAAGTTCTCTACATATTATGTCCAGACTGGCCTGAGCCTAGTTGATACATGAACTCCTCACAGCATCACCAGATTCCCTCTTTCTCATGTGCCCTCCAACTTTACCAGGCAAGGAGGAGGGTCCATAGCTGACTGGTAGGGGGTACTCAGAGCAGCAGTGGATGTGGAGTGGTCAAAAGCAATGGGCAGGTGAAGGAATTACAGCTGTGAAGGGGAAGCATGGGGGACATTGGAACAGTGATGAGGGTTTGGTAGGATGTAGGGGGGTACTGCTACCTCTTTGTCAACGGTGTGCTGGCTCAGCTGATGAGCTCTAAGAGGGCAGCACACAACTATATGATGACCCTCAGTAATGTAAGGAATTTCAGAAACCTTGTTTGATGATTAGAGGCTTTAAGGAAGAGCTGGGTTTTCAAACATAGTTTTTTCTGATCATCATCATCATCAAAAGGACCTTTTACTCTCTGAGAGCTGAGAAGCAGTGATAGCAGAGGGAAAATTGGGTGCCTTCCTCCATTGTGACATATTGGTTGGAGGAGAGGAAGTGGAGTCATCTGTGTCCTGCTGCCCCCCATTCCCACACATACCCCTCCTCCTTAACAGTTCATCTCCATGCCTGCTCCACTAAGCTGATGGAGGGGGCTCTAGGTCTCTCTTTCCCTCCACTGCTGCTGCTCATATGATAAAGGGGAGGTCATAGCAATGCAGGAAAAAGTTGGAGGGGCAGTGAGGGGACTAACATGCAGCCAAGTGCATTCTGGGGTTGTAGAAATCATTACCAAGGAGTCTGAGGGAATTTAGGGGCAGAGCTGGCCTGTGGAAAATGGGAGTGCTGAGAAATTATTTAAAAAACAAACAAGGAAGTTAATGGTCCAGGTCCCAGAAACATCATTAACACACAGTTAAAGTTGCTCAATGCACCTTGTACCATTCCAGAATGTGGAAGTAGAATAGGAAGCTCTGAGGAAGGAGAAACTTTCCGTTATGAAGAGTGGGGAAAAATGACCCATGATCCTAAACAAATTATTCAAATGTAGCCTATGTGCAAGCTTCCAATGAGTTTGAACTACATGGAAAGTGTGATTGAAGAGTGGTATTCTGTTACTCAGAATACTATAGGAAAAAATGGTCTGCTGCTGGGTGATACATTTCTTGAAGGACGCATTTTAAATAATTTTAAATCCTAAAGCTAGTAGTTACTTGTGAATTCTCAGAAAAAAATTAATGTATTCAAAAAGTAAGTGCTATATTTCTGCGGGGGGGAGAAGAAGAGGAGGGAGATGTGCTCTATTTTTCACACATTAAGCAGGGACTCAGACCTGATCTACAGTGCTGTCAGTGGTCAACGGAATATACGCAAGCTACATAGCGTAGCTTGCGTATCTCCCATCGACTTACATTGCCGTACCATGGCATCTTCACTGCGCTGCCTCGATGGGAGACGCCCTCTGGTCGACGCAGCCTTAATCCTTTCGGGGAGGTGGATTAATCGCTCAGACCGGAGAGCACATCTGGGATTGATTGAGTGGGTTTTAACAGCCTGCTCAACTCGATCCTGGTGCATCAATCTCCACAGAGCCCACAGTGTAGACATAGCCTTAATCTCTGTTAAATGCAAAATTCAGCCTTAACTCTGGAAGCACTACTCCGTAATATGAGGACCATAACATCCTTTCTGAATATAAGTTATGTACGCATTAGTGACACATTTGCCTCAAAATTAAGTCCACATACATATGTTATGTTAAACATTTATAAATGTTACGTATACATTGCTATTAACAAACAGTACATTACCAAAAGCTATCACACAAATCTGACTGCATGATCACTGCCTATAAAATATATGTAAGACACAGGGCAGTGCCAGGGAGCCTTACTTTTCTTCAGCACTAAATTAGCAAAAGTGACTAAAATAAATGTTTTGACCGGAGAAAGCATTATTCATTATTTATAGTGCCAAGGATAACAGCAGACAATTCTGATTCATCGTCATATGTCTCAAGTTGTGCTAATAACAAATACTACATTTGGAAACAAAACTGATCCAAAACAAAAATAGAGTATTTTAATGTTTTTCATTTATTTTCAAGAAAAAAAATCACATTTAAATTACAATTTAATCAGGTACTTAATTTTGTTCTTATGTATAGAATTAATAAACTTTGTTCTGAAATTGGGACCTTATTTGTTGTAATATTCTATATGGTAAATCATTGCATATTCAGGATTTTGTGAAATGGGTGATGGGGAATTATCATGAAGGAAAGACATTTATAAAAACATTATTTACAAAAATGATATCCACATATTTGTATCCTAATCTATAAGGCAAGTAACATTTAAAATATGTTGTTTAATGATTATCTTCAACAAGTCAATACAACACATTCATATTACCAGTGGTCAAATATAAAGCTTTGCTGCAGTTCATCAAATGCAACAAATCTTTGTATCTTTTACAATTTTTCTCTGAGAACATTGGGTAAGCAGCAAAGTTTTCATCACAGACTAAGCAGTAACTAGGGCATCATAGAGTAACGGTACAGTATATTTAATTGGAAGTGTAGGCTAGAAAGGGGGGACTAACTTTTTAACTTAAATCTTAAAAATATACTTGTGAAAATTAATCCACAAATATTTAAACATTTTATACACAAGGTATTTTATAAAATGATATAGTTTGATATAGAGTAGCACACTTGTAAATCCAATTCACTTCTGGGACCTAGTTTGGGTGTCTGGAGCATTACTAACAATATAAGAGTTAGTAAAGAGTGCCCAAACCTGTAAATACTTGCTTACCTTTCAGTGTGTGTGCATGTGTGAAGTTCCACCGAAGACCTGTACATAAATGTTTGTGGGCTTAGGGCTTTACACTAATATCTTAATTTTACACATCCACTAAATGACAAGGTACATTTGGACAGAATTTCTCTGACCTGAAGAAACTAATTGATATCACTATATTTAGAAAATCGTGGACTTCCTATAAGATTTTTATTTTCTTAGGTATACGGGGGGGAGGTGGGGGGGATGTTTTTTAAATAGTGTACATTTGGTTTCCGAATTAAACTGCAGTACCTTATTTACACAAAGATTTGCCATGCAACATGAAAGAAACAAGTCAGTTTCAGACAGAGGATCAATAATCTAGATTCCCTCATTAAAAAAACTGATTTTGGACTAACTATCACGTACTGCTTGGCCTGCAGTGAAATCCTGCTTATATGTAAACCTTTGAATAACATCACCAAACTAACACTTGAAATTTTCAAGAAAAGTTGTTCAAGCAGCAACATCTGTACTCCCCTTCTTAAAGGTAAAGGGGGAAATCACATTGCCTTACATTTCTATAGCTCATTTCTAGCCACATTTAATGGTGCAATAACTAAAATATGGACTAGCATAAAAGATGTCCAACTCCACAGGAATTACCTTCCTAGTAAACTTACAAGGAAACAAAAATTCTGGCTTTGTAATGGAGTCTTTTCAGAGAGTAATTTCCTTACAGGAAAACAGTATTTGGTGTGATTTTACATATTTTGGTCATGGTAAGCTTTAAAATGAAGCTTTTTAAATAGAGAATCTGTCATGTAAAAACAATGCCCATTAATAAAAGAATGAGAAATAAATCTATTCCATATACTGAACTGGCTCTGTTAAGTCTATGCCAAAAAAGATGTCAGAGGTTTAAGTAACAATATTTTGTACTGTATTTAGAAAATTGTCAGGCTATTCAGAATTCTTCTGTAAATGCAGAATTATGAGTACCATTCAGTGAAGTGCATAGACAGGAACTCTACTCAATTTAATATTAAGTTACTGGAAAGCTAGAAAACTGAGGAACAAGAATGGGATGAAAGGTCTGAGAAAAATCATCACATTTTTGTTATATTGTAAACCTTCAGAACAATGTTTCACATTGTACCTCTCAGGCTGTTTAAAAATTACACCTTTTATTGTGATCCAGCCATTTTAAAATGTCTTTGATACAAAACATTAAGCAGGAATTGTTCATATTACGCTTATGCTGAAAGGATCTCAGAAAGAACCATTAAAACATTTGCACAAGGACATTCATTGGTGTCTCCTTGTAGGTAGCTCCTTAACATTATCATTTCAATTCAACACAATGCCATCATCAATAGGTGTGTGTTAGTCCAGAATTGTGTTTTTAAAAAAACAAAAATATATTTTTCATTTTAAGGGCAAAATCTTTTAAGGGGCTCAAGCCAGCTTTCCTTCATTTTGCTTATCCACATGACTGCAGGTGCAATTAATTGTGAACCCAAGTTATATTATTTAGATGCTCAGCTACTTGATTTTTGTGGGTATGTAGGTATCTAAATGCCAGCAGGTGCACATACAATTAATTCTGCTCGCAATTATTTATGAGTATAAAACTGCAAGTGCAATGACCAAGACCAGTTTTTAGAACTGAGCACTAGAAGTTCAAAATAAATATCTAATACTTATCTTTGATAACATTAAAACAAAGCAAAAAGCTAGACCTTCATTGTCAAAAGTACAGATGTACATAATTTCAAAGTTATACGTTTTTAATGACAGTTTCTCCAATGTCCTCTGTGCAGCCTAGACTGGAAATATTGCGGTATCACCCTACCAGCAGATGGCAAAGGGAAATAAATCTTGAATTTTTTGCAACGTCTCTCCCTATCAAGGGTCTGCCTTGGGTAAAGGCGCTCTCTTCCAGTCCTGTCTTTAGCAGGCTGAAATCACTTTCTGGTTGGGAGAAGAATTTTAGTTTAATATTTCAAAGTAATAGATTTGTAACATTTTTCAGTGATGTCTATATTGTGTGTGTGGTGTGTGTGAGAGAAAGCATCTATAATTAATTAGATCTAAAATGTGGTACTTCATATCATATTTAAATTAAATTTGTGCTTAAATAAAAACATTTTAGAAGGCATAAGAAAAGCAAGCATTTGGAACATAACTCCCCGTCTACAAAGCTATGTTTATGGGACAAACATTTTGTGTGTGTCAGTTAAGTTGCATAGGTTATACTAAGAGAGCTTAATGGATCTGAGCAGAAATAGGAGCTTTGTGGCAAGTAACCTTCAAACAAAAAGCTGCACTGAAATGGAGTGATATTTGAGAAGGAAAAAACCCCTAAGACTGGTACTTATTATATGGTAATATTTCATAATATGGAATGATTTAATATAAATATTAAGAAACAAACAAAGGTGGAGAACTGGGCAAAAGTCATCTTATATAAGGAGGAATATAGATTAGTTGAAAATTGACACACTATGTCTGCCTGTAGTCAACCTGTTTAGGCCTAATATTTGGCTTTTCTTAGAGGTATACGCTGATGAATGCTACCCAGTTCTATTTAAAAATAAAACCATACAGTTCTGTAACCATGAATTGAACAAAAACTTCACTCTGAAGTGAGACCATAAAAATAACCTCATGTCCTCTATTACTCTATAGCAGCAGTTAACTCTAGCAAGCAATATCTCCATTTCTGATAGTGTTATGTACCATGCAAGGGAAACTAGAAATAGAGCCCTATGTGCTCCTGAAGTGACAAACATATTCACATACAGTGGTTATTAAACTGAAAAAGAATGAATATTCTTAACATCTAGAAGACCGGAGTCTGAAATCATCATGGAAGTAAAAACTCCAGTTCAACTCAATGGGAGTCTTGCTTTCATTGAGGTTTTGCAGGCTCAGGCCTTTGAGGATACCAGAAAAAAAGCATACAGAAAATTAGCTGAGTGCATCCTTTCAAGAAAACAGTGTACTTATGCATACTATTTTACTTAACCAGACATAAGAGATGGGCCCAAATCCAAACTTGGATCCAGATCTGAATTTTGCTAATGATTGCTATCTTCACAAAGGGCCAAACCAAACCCTGGATCTCAGTGCTGCTGAACTTGAAAGAGCTTTACTCCCAGTTAATAACTCTGGAATATTTGAAATCAGAATCAAGGTTTGCAGCTTCAGCCCACATTTAGAGAAAAATATTACACTTGACCATATTTTAAGAAATAGCTTGCCTAAATTTGGATACTATTTAATTATCAAAAACTAAATCACACTATTTTAAAACAAATCTTATGTTCACACCTCTCTCTTCTTTCAGGGATCTTGTGTATCAAAAACAATATATTCCCTGACTGGTACAGAGATATACTTGTCTAAAGAACACCTTAACTATACACCAACTTCTGAGATGGAGTTTGGTGTTTTTGAATTCTTTTGACTTTACAAGATAATGACATCTTACTGTACACATTTTTACCATGAAGCTTACACTGGCAGCTAGGGTAGACATGGGAATCAGGTGGGAGGACTATTATATTCTCCTCATGTTGCTGGTGCTCAATAGTGGCATCTAATAGCCCCAAAACTGCTGCCGATACATCCTTTTCTGTTACTGTCAGCTCACACTCAAGTGGTGGGAGAAGACCATGTGCTCTTAAACATCAAGTAGCAAGATGAGTGACACATTTAAATTCTTCCACCCTGAACAGGACTATTGCTGGAAGAGTAATAAAAGTCTGCCAGTTGCCTCAACTGCAATGGCTAACAAAGAACTTGGAAGGGGTTCAGGGACAGAAGAAGTTGTATATTAATGGAGTGTTCTTGTAAAGAAACCGAAAAGGTTTGATTTGCTTGGATGGAAAGAGAAGACACGAATAAAAGATACCGAAGAAAAGCCTGTCTTTAACCTATTTGACAAACTGTTCTTGAATAATTTCTCCATTTGGCCATTTACAGTGTAGCGGGGAACCTGGTGATCTCAGGTACTGGCCTAGATTCTTCCAACCAGCCATGCTGTGCTTGATGCAAGTCAGGGATTGGGATGGATAGGCAAGTATGACAGTAAGCCATCTCAGTGGCGCTCTGATCCTAGAGTTTTTAAGCTGCTCTATTTTATATCAGCTGCCTACAGCCCATAGGTCTGTTCTAGCAGCTAGTGATCAGCCAGGATGTCCTATAGTCTATGTGCCTCCTTCACTGTGGGGTCAGGAAGGTGAGTGGTTTAGGCACTAGTATGGCAGTCTTGCAGCACTGGAGGACTCAGGTATACACTTAAGCCAGGTTAAAGTCTGCTTTATTCCCCTGGAGCACCTCAAGGCAGATTAACGGGCTGGAGAGTTTGATGCTATAAACTAGTAATGTAAAACACAGACCTAATGTATAAAACTCTGGGGCACTTTTAAAGATATGTACCCATGTTTTCTTAAGACTGTTTAATTTTTATTCAAGGAAAGATGACTTGCAGACATCTAGCCCAGAGTTTTTACACAGTGCTACCTATCTCAAGGGCATTATGAGGATTGTGATTAAGGGCCTAGTTTGCTGTCTCTGTACTTTGCCTGCACACATCTGAACACAGGCATGCAAACACTTGGTTGAAAGCCTACCTACAGTATCTTGTAAGCATCTACACTTCTGTACGTGCCTCTGGATGTACGCACAAGGGTGCAAATACACACTTAAAGGCTGGAAGTCGGATACATGATGCCAGTAATGGGTTTTGAAGAAGGATAGGACTATGAGTGCTAAATAATATCATTTTGGTCATTTGCATTCTTCCTTGGCATGCTAAAGAACCCTCCCCCATTCAAACAGCAGAAAATCTGAGAGATGCTGAGAATAAGATAGAGCGGAACAGAGCACCAATGTGTAAGACTGGTCTTTTCAACAGAACTGTCCTAGTTACATGATCATTTTTAATAATGGAAGTTGTAGTGATGGATGTTATTACAGATTTGGTTAAATCAGTAATTAAGTTCTTGAAACAAAGTTATGGTTACTGCACATACTTGCTCTACTTTGTGAAAATGTCCTGTTAGCCTCAGCACAGCTCAGTCAGTGGAGGAGATTCTTCTGCTATGGGAGTTTCCTTGAACTGAACGGAGTTTACAATTTATGGATACCATCTGCCCATAAGGAGCCAGTATTTACTACTTTTTTTGCTTTTGATATAGAGTTGCATAGTAATACAGATACCTATGCACCCCACTCTGGTCTATTCATATTCAGTTTACGTCCAGGAGGGGATGCAGTTTTTTAATATAGTTACAGAGGATGTGCATGTTATACTTCCATATGGACACTCCACTTTTGTCAAAAGTTACATTAGCTTTGGTGGGGCATTTTACAGTATAAATAGAACAAGTTCTTTTTTGCAAAATTGTAAAAAGCTGCCATAATTTGTTTACATGATCAAGTTCTAAATCTCCTTAACATAAAATATAAAGTGAATTACATGTGTACCAGTAATATTTACATTAAAAAACCCCACTTTTCTGGATTACAATTTTTTAAGCATCATTTTGCAAATACTATATTGTATATTTCATAAACTGATTATGAAAAACTTCTATTTTCTTGTAGGTTTTTATTTTTAAATTACTTGTCCTATATTTAGTTCCCATTTCAAATAGATGTGGGTTATGCAGCCAATACAGTCATTTCCAAACAGGGGATTATCAAATTAGATTGGCAAATATCTTATTTGGGAATACCATCATGTTCGCTTTCAAATGTTTCGAAGATGTATTCATTTTGATAATTGCATTTGAATCTCTGTTACCCTTTATTTTTTTGTGATCATGCACACACCAATAAAAGTTGATTATCTTTAACACATCTCGAGTTATTAATCTAGGACTCTGCTCAGAGTTTC
This sequence comes from Emydura macquarii macquarii, assembly GCF_026122565.2. Taxonomy (NCBI): domain Eukaryota; kingdom Metazoa; phylum Chordata; order Testudines; family Chelidae; genus Emydura; species Emydura macquarii. Next base: position 189,961 of record NW_027132618.1, on the reverse strand, counting down.
AATATCTCCAGGGTTCCTTAGTTGCTTTCAGTAATTTTAAAAGAATGTTTAGTTTTTTTTAAAAGCTGAACCTAAGTTCAGCTGCTAATAAGCATTTAACATGTATGATCTGTGTCATGTACATGAAAACATCATTTTTATTTTAAATTGACATTTGAGAGCCTGTTGCTGGCAACTTTTGTGATACTAGTGATATGGGGAATGAATTTAGAGACTGAAAATTAGCATTATTTGGTATTACACATTTCTATAGTACCTGATATCAATTAATGGATGATCTTATAGTTATCTGTGTACCTCAACATCAGAACTTTAATGTTTAATTTTGAACAGATATTTCATTTTCACACAGCACAATTCTTACATTAAAACAGGACAGAAACTAGCTTTCTACCATTTCAGCTGACATGCCATTAATGGCACAAGTGACATCACCATGTTTGCCAGCAGTAGGTTAAGACATGCCAATTTTACCTCAAAAATAATTTTCAACTGTATTTCACACAGTGATGGGTCTGTGTCACAAAATGTAGATTGCATTTGGTTCCCAACTTTGTCTAGAGCTTGGGGTGTTTGGATCTAGGGACTTGGTTCAGGCCCATCTCTAATTTTGCAGTTCATCCATGATTAGACATGTTTCTAACTCAGTGACTTTTCAAAGTATAATTCAAGATGTAGTCACCTGGTTTAACACAGCAGACAAAGATTTGTGAAAATAATATTCTGTCACACTCTACTATGACAGAACTCAAAAGAATTGCGAAGACAAACATAGCACCCTTTTTCTACTGAAGACTAGCTCACCTATTAGGCTGTACATTGTTAAGTCTGCAAAGTTTAATTAAATTTTCTTTAAAATAGTTTCCTATACAAAAAGAAAAGTTTCTCATCTTAGAGCCACACAGAAAAATCTTGACTGATATTCTGCTATCCTTACACGTGTGAAATTCAATTCCACAAGTGCAGGGAAAGTAGTATAGTGGAGTTGCGATTGACTATGCCAATATCCGGAGAAATATTTAGAGCCAAATTTTCAGCCACAGACTCCAATTTTTATGCATGCAACTATTTTTCTAAGTACAGCTATTTTCTTATGCAAATGAGGCAGCTGGGTATTAAGTTCTGCATGTGCAAATGAGTGTGCTATCCACACAAAATGGATACAGTTAGTTGCCCAACTAACCTTTAATCCCATTTTCATGTTTCACTTTATAATCTTAATTTAGCTCACATTACAATTCAATGTTAAAAAATGATAGATTACTAGATTACTAGATAAAACAAATAAATATATAAAATAAAAACCCACAGACCTGACAAGTTGTGTGCAAAATATACAGTGGGACCAGTTTAAAAGTTTCTACTGCATAAAGTTTTTACTAGTTCTACTGGTCTGGTCCATTATAGACACAGGAGATCGCTCTCACAGTTCAAAATATTTGAAGCATAACCATTGTAACTACTCGGTCTTGCACAACACAGAATTGTCCAGTTGACAAGACAAAAGACAGTGAGTTTAAAGACCTAGGTTCTATTTCTGACTCAACTCTGTCACCTTGGGCAAGACTTAAGCTCTCAGTGCCTCAATTTCCCCACGTGTACAACATAGTTAAATCCTTCTTCACTTGTGTAAAGCACTTTAATCTATGGATTGAAAGTGCTCCATCAGTGATACATAGTAGGATTATATTGCATTCTTTCTCCAGTTATCTGTGTGGGGTGTTTTGTTTGCTTGCTTGGGCTGTAAACTATTGAGACAAGGAACTTTTTCTTAAATGTCTGTAAAGCATCTTACATATGGTGCTCCAAAACCCCCCAATAAACAGGACTGCAAAAGTGGAGGCAGTTGCTGAAAATGTGCCCTTTAATACAGTTACTACCTGCAGACATACAGAGTCTTGTAGGCTCAGAGTCATTACTGAAGGTCTTAAACTGCCTGTTTATTTAATAATCTATTTGTGAGGTGTCAGAATATTGGGGAGAAACAAGAGTCCAGCACCTGTTTAATCTCAACTGGAATTTCTTACAGGGTTCTAAAAGTAAAGAACCATGTTTGGAAAGGTTGCATTATTTGTTATGCACCTGCATCTGACGAAGTGGGTTTCTGCCCACGAAAGCTTATGCCCAAACAAATGTGTTAGTCTTTAAAAGGTGCCACAAAACTCTTATTATTTGTTATGAAGTTTGAAATAAGTATTTTAAATAGTACAGACTATGGGTTTTTGTTTGTTTGTTTGTTTTTGGGCGGGGGGGAAAAGGGGGGTTGAATGTGTTATAACTTCAACATTTACTCAAATATTCTTTTGGAGTTAAACCAGCTAAACAACTGAAGATAGACCTTTTATTTAGTGCTATGATAAGACATATTAAGGACTGAAGAAAAAGTAAATCAGTTTGCAGGTTCTACTTAACTCTCTTTTTTATGAGGCACCCCCTTTTTAACAGCTATCAGTATTGTATTTAAATCTTATATATTGACAAAATGTAATCTACCTCTGTAAGCATTGTGCCATTCAACAGTACTACTATTAAATTTGTATACCACAGTTTAAATTACATCCATTTCATGAATGGTAAAATGCTAAAACTCAAGTGTCTAACTGCCAAAATACAGCCTTACTGGAATGAGTACAATTTACAAATACAATAATTACATTTTAAAACCATTAACAATGTTACATCTAGAAGTAAATACTGTAGGACTGGTCAAGACGGTGTTTTCTCAGGAAAAAATGCTGAAAGTCGCTGACACTTCCAACAGAAGTGCCTCAAGTGCAGGATTTAGTTCATTTCCCTTAAACCGTAATTCAAACCCGTTCCACACACAGCAGTCCTTGGTTATATGGATTTTCCATATACTTGCATAAGCTTCCATTAGTTATCAGCCAAGTATTTTCCTATAAATAGAATATATTAGAACAACAGGTTACTGAGTGTATAATTTTCCCGTCTATTTTGTAACTAGATCCATAGCAAAGTTAAACAGTGACACTTGATCTCACACTGGATTAGTCCTCGATTTACACTGATCACTGCAAAACCACACCCTGATTGTGTGGGTTTTTTTAATATGCATCTGACACGCCCATTTACCAAATGCCATATTTTGTACACAGGTGCTCATTCTCTTTGTTCTAGAGGAATGCAGGCCCTGGACCCCAGGAGGCAGGAAGTCCAGTGAGAGCACAGGTCCATTGGCACGTTACCTTCTCCCTCCACTCCACCAAAGGGTCTAGACCCAGACAATGCTTTTTACAAACAGGAAAGAAGTGGGGTTGGGCAGCCTGGCTGGGACCTGTGCACGTTCAGAACGTGTCCTGTGAAGAGACTGCCAATGAACTGCCTATGGATCCCTTGATGGCATTTAAAGCTGCCCTCCCTAGCATAAAACCCAGTGGAGACTTGTGGTGATACCACTGCTTGACTCCCCTAGGAATGAACCCTGCCTTGTGCCTGCAAGAGTGAATCAAAACATTAGGCCAGAGTTTACTTTTACTAGGTCTAGGTGCCAATAGTGAAACTACTCAGTCATTGTTTTTTAATATGTACTTGCATGAGGGACAAGTCTGGTCCCTGGCTGGACAGACGTGCTCACACCCACGTCCCCCTTCCAATCTTGTCCTTTGTGCCTTTGAGGGTCAGTTACATATGTTCCAAGAGCCCAAATTCAAAGAGTTGAAGAATTTTAGCAGGTTATATTGACAATTTCACATAACAATATTTGCCTCTTGTTCAGTTGGCAAAGCAGTGATGTCTCTTCAGTGTTCAATTTCCAATAGCTTATGTACAGTTTAAAATAGACCTCTGGAAAATACAGTCAAAATCATAAGTAATCATTGAAAGGGCCAACAAAATCCAATCATTTGGAAGAGGTGGTTAACTAAACTCTGAACAAAATGGTTGTAGAAATCTTCATGAAATTTAAAAGCAAGCCTCTTAAGACAAAGGGTAGCTTTTTAGGATGGCCCCCAGTATAGATTGTACTGTACTTTGTGCATGTATGAAGTCTTTGGAAGAATTTCTCCATAGTCTTATTGGTTAAGGCACAAACTGTAGTTTTTTTGGTAAAACAATAAAAGGTATTTTAGACAGACACTTGTTATCAGAGCCCTATGTATAAAATGAGTGAGCACCTTAATTATGCCCTCTTCTTAGTACCTTATCTTGCCACCTCTTCTCTTACTGCAGGAATGTGTATGGCAGGTGGCCAGCACCTGTTACTCTTACTGACAGTCCCCACCCAGTTAAGGGGAAGGGGTTCTTACCTGCTGCAAATCTCTTTTTAATGAGCGAAAACCGGTATCCTGCTCCAACAAGTTCGATATCACAGCTGGACAGAGTGCTCCCTTCACTGGTAAACTGCACTACCAGTGGCGAAGGTTTGCTTGGTCCTTCAGATAGCTGGAATCTTGCCAGCAAAGAACCCACACCTTTGGATTAAGAATTCCAGAAGGAGATCATTACAAGAGAATAACAGATATACTGCTTCTGGGATGGAGCTTAGCATGGAATCCAAGTGAATGGGATAGTAAACAATATTCTTTATGCCAAATGTGCCCAGAATTAAATCTGGGTCTCCGAGTTATCTAAATGGCAGCAACTGTACATTGATAAGAATGTGAGTATTTCATCAAATTATACGTCAGCAGCCAAAGTGTGTTACCTTTTCAGACTTTAGAGATATAAATCAGATAGCAAATAAGCTGTGGGAGTCACACCAAATTGAAATTACATGCAACTGTGCTGGATCCCTAGTATGTGCATATTGCTAAAGGGCAGTTGGCCCAAAGTGAGGCCTTGAGAATAGAAAATGTTACAGGGGAAAATAATGGGGATTACTGAATCTTGGAGATAGAACTTGTAGGACCTCCATGGGGCTGAGGACACTCAGTTTTAGAAATCAACTGGTTTTTTTTTGATGAAATTAAAGCCCAAACCATTACACATCTCCCTTTACACTCCTAAAATGGGCAGCAAAACAGTTACACTAGTCTAGTTCACACTTTACAAAATTCATTTGCTCCTGTGTTGTGAACAGTACCCTATAATGTTAAGTTTCGTCAGGAATTGATTTGTTGATGGATGTGCATAAATATGATAAACTGGTCAATATCTTCAATTAAAAACAATTAACAACTGAAATTAACTGTCCACTTTTATTACCTCCATTTTCTGATTTTTGCGAGATATCAGGAATCTTCCACAATATTCTTTGCTGTTCAGCATTCCTAAAAAAAAGGAACAAAAGTGTAAATATAAGAAACAAAGGAGGTAATGAAAGAGCCATTTGAGGCATTTGCATTCTAGAATAGGTAATGAGAGCAGTGCAAAATTTGTTGAAAATGCTTCCTTCAGGTTAGGAGTCTCATGAGGTTGTACTGCATTAGTTTTGCTTTAGGTTTGGGAGCAAAATAAATGTAAGTGCCATCTCGCATTTATCTGTTGCTGTCATAGATGGACAGTGTTAGCTGCTGAATTAATCCAAATAAATGCAAAAAATAATTATACTAATAATAAACTAATAGACGGCAGTATGATAAAGTGGATAGTGACCAGACTGGAAAAATCTGAAGACCTGAGTTCTAGCCCCAACTCTGCCAATGACTTACTCTGTGATCCTGAGCAAATAAATTCTATGCATCAGCTTCCCCATCTGTAAGATATGGGGAATAATGCTTACCCATGATTGTAAAGTGCTTTCAGATCTACGACAAAAAGCACTCTAAGTGCTATGTATCATTACTATTAAGATTACTGAAGTGACTTAACCAGCATGCAATAATATGAAAGATCAGACTGTTCATTTGTGAAAACGACAAGAAAAATCAAAGTAGTGGTTCATGACATCCTCTGCTACAAAAAGTAGATTCTAATGTCTAGCATCCCCATTGTGATCCTGCAAGCCTCACCTAGAGACTTATATATACCAACGCGTCTCTCTCTACCTATCGGGGATGAAATACCGTTGTAAGCACAAAAGTGAAAGGGATGGCAAACCATAGGGAATGACTTTGTTGTAATAGACTTTCATACCAAACAGCAGGTGGAAGCACAGCTTGAAGTTTCGTTACTCCTCCATCTATGGGAACTACGAATTGGACATTGTTTAGAGCTACTGGGGTAGTCATTGCCTCTGTATTATATTTGTAGTCAATGCGAAGATCAGTGCTTGTAGATTCACACCGCCAGCTCACCGCAAGGTTTAATGGAGTGGACTGAATACCCTGGGCAGATACCTTAGAAAATGACAGAAAAACAATATTTAGTTTCCTAAGGGGTGGAAGGAGAAACCTGCTTCTATGGATATAAAAATGTTTGTGATTTTGGAATAGAGAACTCCCTGCACTTCCTCAGTAAGTTTGTAAGGGACTCAAGTCACATCCAGTCCGGTGACGTTGAGAAGGCTACACCTGTGCAAAAATTCTTGTAATTCCTGTACTAAAAAGCAGATTATTTCAAGTAATTTACTTTTCTATACTAGAGAGACAGGTTCTATTAACTCTACAATGTTCATTGCATTTTTACAACATTTTAATTAGCAAAAGACTTTACCTGGTATTTGAGCATGTCCACATTGTAATATGTTGCTTGTGGTTTCTGTTCAGACACTTTCTTTAGATGAGTCATCAGATTTGGCATGTTTACCCAGAATTCCTTTGTGTTGGCATCAGTTTGTGTACTGTCACTATGGGTTTATAAAAGGGAAAGAATTAGCGATTTTCATGAACAGAATCTGTAAAAACAACTTCTTAAAATGATCAAAGGCCGTAATCTCGGGCATGTTATAGAACAAGATTTAATTGTACACTAAAAAAAGCAATGCCCTTTCTCCATTTTTTGAAATTCTTCATGAAAACTCTACCTTGGCCTCAAATGTATAGTATCTCCACACTTCCAAGGCTACATTCAATTTTTAGCACACTAGCTTGGATGAGAGAGTGGAATCACATCCCCATCTCAGAGTGGACACATCCCCATAATAAATTTAGTGCATGTGAGAACTACAGTATTGCCATATCTGAGATGGAGGGTAAAATATTCTAAAGTGCCCAAGTGACTTTGGATCCTGTGTGCCATTTGTCAAAAGTGACTTAAGTACTCAGGAGCATAAGTCTCATAATAAGTCACTTCGGGCCAGATTTTTAAAGTTATTTTAAAGTTAAAGATGCAGAAAAGCACCTTGTGGAATTTTCAGAAGCACCTAGGTTTCTAGCTCCCCTTGATTTCCATAGGAGTTAAGCACCTAGGTGCTTTAAAAAAACAAAAACAAAAAAAAACTTACCCATGAATTTACTTTAAAATAAAATCATATCTCCAGCAGTGAAACCTTCGTGCAGTATCACAGTGCTTCATCCATATGCACTCTTCCCCCAACAGAACTAAATTGGTTTAACATCCACCATATTACGTAGAGGCTCTTCTAAATTAAGCCAGGACGGCAGTTTGGTAGGTAGCCAGTGCCAGAATTAGGGAAGCAGAGCAATGGCTGGATCCTGCACAGAGTGTAGCATGCCTAGAGCTGGGGATCTGATCCATACTATCCCGGGTAAACTGCTAAACTGACTGTAAACTAAGAGTTATCAAATGCACAAAGCAAATGAACAAGAAATGGAGAACTCATTGATCTGAGGCATTATTCAAACAAACAGCACACTAAAAAAATTCAAGCTAAAATATTATTTTAAAGCAGACTCTATCCCATTCAGCCTTATTCTCAATAATATTGAGAGAGATGCTTTTCTAAACAATTCCAGAGTACAGGTCAATATTTGAACCTCTGTCCAGTCACCATGTTTTATTCCCTTGAAATGTTTCCTCTAACGCGGCTATAGAGTAACATTTCTTGTAAGTCTCTACAAAGATTTTGTGAAATTATATTTACCAGCAGAGAAGTTGGGGGTTTGGCAGGACGTGTTCTAACCTGTTGTAATTTATCACACGGAAGGTTAGCACAGATGGGGCTGGATTATTGGCAAAATGTCTGGTAATTCCTGCAGGAAATGACAGCACCATTTCTCCAGTTATCTTCACTATACATCTTCAGAATCAAATAAAAAGGAAACAAAAGGAGAGAAGAAAGAAAGCATCTTAAAATACAGCCCAGGAGGTGAATAATCTGGATCAAGCCAGGCATGATAGAGACGATGACATTTCATTCCTTGCCTGTTATATTGAAAAGAAAATCTACTTCTTCCTAAAGCAGCATTAGTCTGAATAGAGAAAAATTCTGGTATTTGAGCAACAAATAGAAAATGTGACCTTTCTGTGAATGCCTCCGGACTTGCTTTTAGAAACACACTGCTTTTCTCTTCATAAACAGAAAAACAAAATCAACCATCTTAAATTGAACAGTTAACAGTCCAGTTTTGCCTGGGACAGTCCCAGCTTTCTGCTCTCTGATCCAGGCAACTAGAACTGAGCTGTAATTTCATTGCAGGTCCTGATCTAGCCATAGTTACTGCTGCCTTGTGGCTGTAGAAGCAGCCCCTTTTCAGAGCCTGTGCTGTATCTGCTTTTAGGAGGAAAAGGGGGCAGCCATCAGCACCCTCACTAGCAACTTCAGCTCAGCCCATTCCCCCAATGGATCAGCAAGTAAAAGGAAAAAAAAGTCCAATTCAAATTGTCCAAAATGTTCAAAATTCAGGACTAATTATTTTGAAAAAGGAATACTGAAGATTCTGGAAAGAGTTGTTTCTGATAGTCAGATTGCAAAAATCAATGAGAGAACTTACCAAAGGAAACTAACATGCCCCACCTTGTCTGAGTTTTACTCATTCCATTAAGTGCTTTTTTATGCCAAGTTTATTCAAACATGGTAAGCCTACAGCACTGCTGGAATTAGTGCCAAGGCTGACAAAGTTTATGCTAAGGCCAACGTCTTTAATAATGAAGTGGTAGGTTTTTCAGGACCTCAGTATTCATGGAACAGTGATTCCATAAATAGGAAGTGGTGGATGAAGTGCACTCTGGATACAATGTATAGAGTAATTGGGAAACCCCTGCATTGATTTTTGCCATTTTTATTTCCTTGCTTGCTTGTTGTTTCTAGGCCTCAAATTAATTCAGTGACCACACTATTAGTTATTTGCTTGTGGCTGATCTATGTACATTAACACAAAAAAGCAGACCACACTGTGCTCAGTATCCAAGTGTTGATAGCAACTTTCTTATAGGACTATCACTTCAAAAATATAGTCTCTGAATTTACATTCCTGTATTTTTGATAGATCATATTATATCTCCAGCCTTCCTATACAGATAGCATGCAGTAAAAAAGTTTAGTGCCAATGAACTGGAGTGTATCTGCTGGGACTATGGAGAGTGGCTGTGTATCAAAGTTATGCAGTAAATTTAAGTTTAAGAAAGAGTCATAGCAGGGAAAGGATATAGTATGGAACATGAATGGGACTTTTCTTGCTTCAAATTAAAATATTGTCATCTGAAAACACTCAGATCTTACAAGTGCAAAGCAGCCATGAAGCTGGGGATAGTGAGGGGAGTACATGGCATGCTGCAAGTTTCTGGTTGTGCAGTGGTCTATGTGAGACCCTTAGACTGTTATGCCACAAGCTGTTTCAACCTCCATTTGGCCCAGAATTTCTCTATTCATCCTCAGCTCTAAACTCAGAGCTGAGAATCTAGCTCACTGAAGCATACACATATATATAATATTTTCAGGGAAATTGTTGCAGGCATTGCTCGCTAACATGGATAGGACAGCCCCTCTCTCTCCAGAGAGTAGCAAAGGGCATCTGAGGATATTCTGGCAAAGAGATGGCCTCCAGGACAGTAACATGTCTGCTGTATCAAAGGAAGGACTGATGAGTGAAATGGTATTCTGGTGGTATTAGTTTGTGTTCATCAATTATATACTGAGGGAGGCAACAAGTTCACAGGACTGGAGATCAGGAAATCTGGGCAAGTCACTTCATTTCCTTGTGCCTGCACTTTCCCCTTTCAAATGGGAAGATGATACTTACCCTTCCTTTGTAAAGCACTTCAGAATAATACTCAGTTCCTATACAGCATTCTTAATTCATAGATCTCAAACATACAAAAACTTCGCTGAAAACACTAAGGCTGTTAAGGGAAAATAAGATCCAAACACACACACAAAAAAATCAAGAAATATGGAGTAAAGCCAAAAAAAACCTAAATACATCACCCCTCACACTCTCTCTCTCTCTCACACACACACACACACACACACACACACACACACACACACACACACACACACACACACACACACACACACACACAAGAAGTATAGGCAAAGTAAATCCTGGTTTCTGAGTGCCTGCAGGGCTTTGAAGAACATGAAATTGCTTTCATGAAAAACTCAGTTGTGCTGGATTTACACCAGTGGAAATGAGAACAGAATTGGGCCCAGGGTACTTGTGTAGGAGGAATAATAGGTTAGTATAGCCACACTAGCTAGTGTCAGGTCAGATTTTCAGAATGTAATATCCAGAAAGTAGGGAGGGAGAGAAGAATTGCATATTATGTGTATATTACTCCTCCAATAAATCCCACAGACTCAGTTTCTGGTCCCTCTCTGTCACTGTATCTAAAATTAGTTCCTTAATGAACAGAAATAGATGTCAATTAAAACTATTTTTCAGGCTATAACAGATAAGCCTGACACATAACACAAGCCTGAGCAGAACTTTCTCTCATTGGATTACTTGTAGGTATGAGAAAACTGGTAATCTCTTTAACATCTGAAAAATCAAACCTATTAAGAGAATTTAGCTGTCTGAGCATCTCTAACCTATCAATAGCCCTTAAGGGAATATTTCCATGTATTTGTGAGATGTTTTAAAATCATTACATATTTTATATGCATAGTATATAAATACATTAAAACTAGCCCACATGAATTATATCAATAAAACAATTTCATAATTTAAAACTACTCAGTTATAGCTTTTGTGTTAAATCCTATTCCAGGCTGAATTTTTAAATTGCCCAACGTGGGTGAAAGGTGGCAGAAAGGTAATTTTTACTGGTAGACATGTTATTTAGAATTATTGTTAGACAAATCACTGAACAGACAGAGAAGTATTAAAAACTAAGCTTGTTAGAATTAAAAGAATTGTTGATCAGGAGTTTTCTAGGCTTCTGGGGGGGGTTACAGAATTGTTATAACAGACCAAAACTTTCTTAAAATGAGAGAACCATGGACCATCAGAAGCCTGTTTTGATTGGGTAGTTTTGATCAGGCAAAATTGCTATTCCTTTTGCACATTTATTTTTTTGAGGCGTATTTGGTAACATACACACATGAACATGGCAGTGAGTTCTGAGAATGGCAGGTGCAGGAACATTAGTACCACCACACTGACCAGCGTCATCATCATGACAGAACCTAAGGAATTAGCATCCTTGGTAAGTCATTTTCCTGATCATGAAGGATGTTCTGATTGTATCAGCTGAGATGAGGGAACCAGATGACCTCACTGTCTCCATAAGCGTATAGATTTCTAGTTCATCTTAATCCCCCGCAACTCTTATACCATGCAGTGATAAGAAGGTTGGCTATATACAATGCCTTACCAGCCTGATTCCAACAGAAGCTTGGCTGGACCCAGAGTGGCTAATAAGGTTGTATGCCATGAATTGTGCCTGCAGTTTTCCAGCAGCTAAAGCGTGAGCTTCAGAGACAGATGCTAAGGCCTGGTCTACACTGGCAACAGAGGTCGATGTACCACCACTTAATGTCCACTGGCACGTCCATTGGCATGTCAGTTCCGCTGACCTAAATCATGGTAAAATTTGACATTATAAAACCACCTCTGCAAGTGGCATAGCGCTGAAGTCGAATTCCATGGGTCGAATTAGCGTCAGTGTAGGCAGAGCGCAACGTAAATCAACGTCATTGGCTTCCAGGAGGTATCCCATAATACTCTGTTGTGACTGCTCTGGGCATTCGCACTCTGTTGCACCATGGCCACCTAAAAAGGAAATAGCTCCACTTCTTAAGCCCTGGGAAATTTTGAATTCCCATTTCTGGTTTGGTCAGCGTGGAAAGCGCTTTTTTAGCTGAACTGTTCATGGCGACTGCACGGCCCAAATGTGCTACAGCATGGAATCAACTAGACGTCTTGGATCTCATCAGTCTGTGGGGCAAACAGTTGTTCTGGTTCGTCACCAAAGACGTGCCGCTTTTATGAGGAGCTGCATGCAATTCTCGGCGGTGACCCCAGGCCAGGACGAATGAGGAGGACTCTGTGGATGAGGTGGAGGATGAGGAGAGCAGGGTGCAGGAGAGCGGGATATTCATTCTCCCTGAAAGCCCAGACCTGTTCGTTACCCTAGGGCAGCCCCGCCACACACAGGACAGCAGGACTGATTGAGATGCCGGGGAAGGCACATCTGGTGAGTGTGTGTGGCAAATCTTATTTTTGTGGTTATGTCCCCAGTCCAGCTTCTTAAAAGAAGTTTGTGTTTTTGAGGGGATGGGCTTCCTAGATATTGATAAACTTCATCAGAGGGTTACCCCTGAAATAGACTATTTATGTGCCCAGCTATGTGCCAAGAATCCTCCATGAATATCTCAAGGAAATTTTCATGTAGGTAAACTGTAATTCTTTGCATAAGGTTTCTGGGGAGGGCAGCCTTATTTCTTCTGCCATGTAGGAAACTTTACCCCGCCACTCTGCTATTAAATGAACAGGCATCATCATGGAACACAGAATAGCAGCATAAGGGCCAGGCTTGTACCCCAATGCTTGCAGCAAATCTTCCCTTTCTGCTTTCGTTACCCTCAGGAGACTGATATCACACATGGTCACCTAGGGAAGATGGCGCAAGTTTACAATACCTGACCAATATAGTCACTGAATCTTATTCCCCTGCTGTGGACGGTGTCCCTGGGCACCTACACAAGACAATTCCTAGTCATGATATTGTTGCCATGGGCATTATGGGTCAGGACACTGGTTGCCCTATGTTTTCTGCCGCTACACTTCACCCACAGCGTCCTCTAATCCTGTTACATTGCCCGCCTCCTCCCAAACCCATCCTTAGGATGTTAAATGGGTGCCCAGTGATCTCTCCTTGCTTAAGTGTGGGTTGTGAAGTTTAGTGCTAATGAGACCTCTCTATAATGGATACAAAGGTCCCTTGCTTACCATGTCTGGAAAGCCACTCCAACCCATCCAATACATACAGATTGGAATGAGGGTCTGGCTTGTGAACATGAAGGGGAATTCTTTTTACACTGTAATATTTCTTTTACTCCATGGGGTCAGCTAACAATGGCAACTTTGTGCTTTTCTTTTCTTAGCAGTCAACACATCGGCCTTCAGCCCACCTTGCAGAACTCCCGCTGAAAGACTTTCCCAGATTAGGAAGTGGAAAAAAACAAAAACACGGGATGACATGTTCAGCAAACTAATGAACGCCTCTGCGGCTGCTGACACAGAACTCAGAGCCTAGAGGATGTCCTTGTCTGAAAAACTAGGCATGGACATGGAACACAGAATATCAGCATAGAAGCAGGAGCGTGCAATGCAACAGGAGATGTTGCGTATTATTAGGGATCAGTCTGACATGCTGAGGCATCTGATAGAGCTCACGGAGAGCAGTGGCAGGACAGACTCCCTCTGCAGCCCTTCCAAAATACTCAACTGACAACCAGTTTCTTATCAACCCCCACCCCCAAGCGCTCTAGGAGGAGGATGAGCAGGGTGCAGTATGTGCTGCACTCCACACTGGTGGAGGTGATCAGAAAGACCTGACGGCCCCTTTAAGAACTGCATGCAACCACTGTTGCTTGTACAGTGACACTTTACAATGTTAAAGTTTCTTCCTTCCCCCCCACAGAAACAGGTCAAAAATAAAACTTTGCAGCTTTAAAAAACATCTATCTTTATTCATTTATAACTTGGGCAGGGAAAGAAGGGGAGTGGGCACTTACTGAGCCTGTTATTGAAATGTTCCTTCTCACTGTCCAGGTGCCTGGTGTAGGGCTTCAATAGCCAAGGGAGCAAGGGGGAGGCAGGATCCCCCAGGATCACTATTGGCATTTCCACATCCCCAATGTTTATTTTTTGGTCAGGGAAGAAAGTGCCTGCCTGCATCTTTTTGAACAGACCTGAGTTCCTAAAGATGCCTGCATCATGCACCTTTCCTGACCACCCTACACTGATGTTGGTGAAATGTCCCTTGTGATCCACAAGGGCCTACAACACCATTGAGAAGAATCCCTTCCGGTTTATGTACTCTGTAGCAAGGGGATCAGGTGCTAGGGTAGGGATGTGTGCGTTTGGGAACCCCATTGCGGCAAACCCGTCCACTATGTCCTGCACATTTTCCAAAGTCACTACTGTTTGTAGCAGAAGTCTATTAATGGCTCTGCACACTTGCATCATAGCAGTTCCAACGGTGGATTTACCGATTCTGAATTGATTCCCAACTGACCAGTAGCAGTCTGGGGTTGCCAGCTTCCACAGAGTGACGTCCACTTGCTTCTCCACTGTCAGAGCTGGTCTGAAGTGAGTATTCATGTGCTTCAGGGCTGGGGACAGCTCCGCGCAAAGTTCAGAGAAAGTGGCCTTTCACATACGAAAGTTCTGCAGCCACTGCTCATCATCCCACACCTTCATAACAACGCGATCCCACCAGTCTGTGCTTGGTTCCTAGGATCAGAACCAGCACTCCACCAACTGAAGAGGATACGTGACAACCTGCAGCAAATGGGAATTGTTTCGCTCTATGGCTTGTAGCAGGACGGCCTCAGTAACATCGCTATTTTCCATGCTGCAGCTCCTGTCTTGCCTTTGAAAATACTGCAGGATAAGTCGTGAGGTATTTGTGATGCTCACAATGATAGAGAGACATAGAGCCTGCTCAGCTCTGCACTGGCAACGGTGTGTGTGTGGCATAGAAAAACGGCACGAAAAAGCATTTGCTGTTTATTTGGGACAAGAAGGGAGGAGAAGGGAGCATGTTGCATCATGGGAGGACAACCACCTTCCCAAAAGCCTCTGCGGCTAATTGCACTGTGGGATAGCTACCCACAGTGCACTGCTTTGAATGTCGACCCAAGCATGGCGAGTGGGGATGCAAGAGCCTGACAGAAGGAGCGTGGTGTGATCACGCTCCAACGACTTCTGAAATTCGGCAGGTGAAAGTTGATTTAAAATAAATCAACTTCTCTGCAGTGTAGACATATCCTTAGATTTCTTATCTTTTGCTGTTCTTTTCTCTCTTCCCCCTAGTGTTCCTTTGTGCTCTCCCCTGCCAGCATTTGTTTGTGCTAAAAAATCAGAACCAGACTTTAATCACAGAAGCTGAGTGCAATCCACCAGCCTGACACTCTTCTCCTAAACAATCACATTGGATGCCCTTCAAGAGCTTTTCCCCTTTAAATAGCATTATACCAAAGACTCTGACCTCTTACTTGTCTGGTGGAAACAGACAGAGGGCCAAATGAGAATCTGGTAAGTGTCATCAGTAAAGAGAATGAGACAGGAGAAACTGAAATTGATTTTATACCTCACTGTCCAAAATACAAAACGAGAGAGAGAGAGAGAGAGCTCCTCAGATTTCCAGGAATAGTAGATTTCCCATTAAACTTAAGAGAAGTTATCCACTACCTTTGGGAAAATGAAAGCAATAAGACACATCTCACAATAAGAACATTAATAGAAGATGGCCTATTTCAGTGTACAGAATAGACATGCTGTATAAATCTCCATTATCAACAGGAAGTGTATTCTAGACACAGATACTACAGGTGAAATCCTGGCCCTAATTAAATAAATAGGAGTTTTGCTATTGACTTAAATGGGGCCAGGATTTTACCCTATATGCTTTAACTACAGTAACTCCTGTCTAGCCAATAGAAACATCATTCAAGAACTGGGTGTTTTTGTTTTGTGGGAATACTTTCAGCTAGAGGTGAGCACAAAATTTAATACCAGATCTGAATGCCCTTTGACTTTGGGGAAGATTCAGATCAATCTAGACCCAAATCCTTTTCTGAACTTGGCTATTTGGGTAAGTATCTACCTAGTAGTACCTATCTACATGTAGTACTCTAAGATCTGATTTCCCACTCAAGAATCTTATATAAAATATGATCTTCAAAATGCTATCCAGACTTAATTGTCAGAACACCTTTGCAAAGTAGGCAGGCAGGCAAACATATTCCTCACTTTACAGATGTGGAAAATGAGATACAGAGGTTGAGTGATTTTCGCAAGGCCTCATAGTGAATCAGTGTCAGAGTCAACCTTGTTATTGAGACTGTGCTGGTGCTCTTCAGGAGTTCCTGGCTTTTAGTGTTTTGCTCAGACCATGACACCACTCCACTCTGCTATGCATAGTTTGCACCAAGTTTTTTAATCTCTTCACTCACTGTTTAAAAAAAACCCAAACAAACCACACACTAACTACTGGGTTTTAACAATAAGATGGGGTCACAATAATTGATACATTTTACTGACAACAGAGAGGTATTTTCTTTTAATTCACACCTATAATTTCCTTTAACATGGATGGGACTTATACACATCCAAAGGAAAACATAACCTTAAGTGCATAGTAATATGAAAAAAATTGATTGGCATGCCCCTCAATGAAAGCATTGTTTAAAGCAGCTGGATAGTTTTTACAATTTCAGGGTGTTGAAGCCCTGCTAGACGTTTAGATTGTCTCATGCCCTCAGAGAGCCCTGGAAATAGGGACTAATGAGCCAAACATGACACTGAAAAGATCTGTACCTGAAGTTGACTATTTCTCTGTGTGGGGGTACCTACTTGTTAGGGTCTGCTCCTTTGAAGTATGCATTAACAGTTTCTGTGAATGCTGCTGCTACAGGGAGGGTGTCCTGTGCCCCCATCGTTAAAGGGCTGGGTCCCCTAGAAGAGCCTGCAATAGAGGAAAAACTTTCACTTGTTATGTGCATATAAAACATTATAAGTACTCAAAGCTGATTGTACCAGGGGTGGGGAAATAAAGAATCATTTACTGAAAATAAAAAGTCATCTGGTGCTTTGCTTTTATTTGTGAGCAGTAAAAATCCCCTTGGTGTTTACAGATGGTCATTTACTCTCTATATAACCAAAATAAAAATTTAAATTCTTTACTATGAACAGCATGCAAAAGCAGAAAGATACAGGCAGTCACACACATCTGTAGGAACTTTGATGCTTTCTGAATAAGGCAGTATTTGCATGACAGTTTGTGCAGTACACTTGTGTGTTCTGTGAAAGAGAGTTGGGTGATTTTCTTTCTCTCTTTTTTTTTTTAAACCAAAAATCTCAATCACCCCACAATTTACAGTCAAACATTTGGCACCATTTTGTTTTGAAGGAACAAGGCCCAAGTGCTTCTTTTCGCTTTTGTGCCAGAGGGGAAGCACAAACCTGTGCATCTATTCCAAGGCCGCTCTGGCGCCTCAGTTCCCTTCCCTCTCCCTAAACCTAATTGCAGCTGTTGTCTGCCACATTCCCCTCCCCCCCGCCCCATAGATAGACACAGATATCTGTGTCTAAGTTAAACGTTGCTCCAAGTAGTGTTCACACAGACTTAATACCTGCATGCCTTTCTGAGATGGGGGTTTGTGCAGACACTGCCTGCCGGCCTGCCTAACTGTAGCCAGGCTCTCATAGGAACATGGCCAACAGAGGAGGAGTAACCTAGAGCAACAATGCAGCGGGCCAAGCTTCCATAACATTGGGGATTCTTTTCCTTTTAGGTCTTGGAAATCTGTGGGAATATTTAAAAAAAAAAAAAAAAACCCTCTGGCCCTGATTCAGCAAAAGCCTTAAGTATATATTTAAGTCCTATTGAAGACATTGAACAGGTGCTTTGCTAAATTGGGGCCTTCCACATTCACCTCAGGGAATTTCCAGCCCCTTCCCACATAGGCACATCTGTAGGAGGATACAGTTTGGCTTGCATGATGTGAACCCTTCGGGATAGCTAAACCCACTTACAAGCAAGACTAGCATGAGTTATGGTTTCAGATGGAAACCATGAGAAACTCTGAATTTAACCTGGAACCAGACAAAACTTGGCAGGTCAGGTTGTTTCGGGTTTAAATTAAATTCAAAGTGAAACTCAGGGTGCAAACCCACAACAATTAATTCAGGACAATCATATAATTAGAAGAAATAGGAGGGATTCAGTGATTAATGAGCATGATATTTACTTCAATCACACACTGCATGTTCTGTAATGGAGATTTTATGCAGCTGCCACCATGAATGTTCAACAGGAACACTAAAATCACTAATCCCTTGGTGTTTGCAACCATTGATTTTTCCTTTGCTGGCAGTGAGCATGCTTCTCTGTAAGAAATCCTAAGTCAACATCAAAGGGGTAAAACTGAATGTTTAGTAAACTCATGTTAGAGGAAAAGAGTAGATGAGATCAGAATTTGCATATAAATCAAATATGGGCAGGTGGGAGATTTACACACTACTTTCCACACTGACAACTAAAGGAGGTGCCTTGTTTACTGAAAACAACAACAGAGGAATATTTCCAATCAGAAGGGCCTTGGGCATCAAGTATTATTTTTGGCAAAGATCATTTCCCTCTTAATGGAAATTCTAATAGATTCAAATGACATCAATTAGTAGTCATTTACAAATGCATGACATACTAAAGCTTTAATACAATAAGGATTAATGCCTTATATCTTTCATTCGCTCTCTGGGAATCTAAATGCATATTCAAACCTTTAATCCATCTTGTGATAGACTACACAAATCAATAGGTTAGGACTGAGAATCGGGGTGGTGTGTGGGGAATGTAGCATTGGCTTGATTTTGAAGGTGCTGAGCAGTCACAGTTCCCATGGGTTTAATTTGAATTGCAGGTGCTCAGCACAGCTCTCAAAAGCAGACTTTGTACTTTTTAACTAAAGCCAGCAAGTTAAGTTCTCTATTCCACTCTTCCTGGCCTGAGTAAATCTCTCCAAGAAACAAAAACAACAATATGGATGATTTCAAAGGAAAGGTTATGTTCTAGGGATGGAATTTTAAAATATAGGTCAGGCTACACCTACCAAATTTTGGGGCTTTTATTTTGCACTGCACTGTTTGTGCACTGCTGGGTATTAACATGATTTGCAAATACAGTTCAGTTTATTAGAGCTTCCAAGGCCTTGGTACAATAAAGATTAATGGTTTGTGTCATTCATTCACCTACTGCAACTGTAAATGCAGCAGCAAATCCCTGGATGATTTCAATCCACACAACATATTGAGCGATGATGCAGAGGTATAGAGATGAAGTGACAAATGGGTGCAGTACTTAAATCATCCTAGTATGCTTTAAGATGATTTAAGCATCCTAGTATGGCACAGGATTCTAGTAGTGCCTGTCTGCCCCAGGAATGCCTATATCACCCACATGGGACAGAAATCCTTAATGCTGCATTTTGACTTTGAAGAGAGGAAAGGATCACACCCAAACAGAGGTGGCAGTAGTAAGGGAAATACAGGTCAGATAGCTGTAGCTTTTAGAGCTCTTCCCCATGAAAGGGGCCCATCTATATATATCTATCCATGAGAACACAAAAAAGGGCAAAGCTCCTTTGCTTGTACAGTGGGTCTGACCACAGCATATATAGAGCAAGGGATCTGCTGATAGTGGATAATGAATCTCGGCTTGATTTAAGTCTCTTTTTTGAATCTTAGAAATGAATACACCTCCACAGATTTATTCAAGACTTCGACCCAAAAGGCATATTAATTGTTAAGAAACATCAGAGTGTTGAGACTAAAATCCAACCAAACAAAAAAAAAAAAAAAAATTGGGAGAACAAAGCTGCTTCAAAAGTGGAGACAGCTGAGTTGATGTGGAGTGTTTGTATGCCCTCAGCTAGCTATTCAATGAGCTGAGTGAGGGTATAGAATTTAGGAGAACGGAATATACGATAGTCCTCATGTGGAGCTTCCTTTCCATTCGTAGGAATAAATTGAGAGCCTGATTCTATCCTTCTTGAAGAAAAGGTATATGAAAAGCTTACAAGGGTCTATCTAAGTACTTCTAAAATATCATTCATTGTCATATCTAGCTCAAAACCTCTACATGTAACCAAAGCGATTGCATTTATGCCTTCATTTTGTCTTTTGATTTTTTCTTGGGTCTGGATGCAGGCAGGGTTTTTCATCATGATCACATTTCTGTCAACATTTAGTTTGAACCAATCTTTTTTTTAATATGAGTTCAATCATTATATATTTATTTTATACCCCGCCCCGCCCTCCCCCCCCGGCAAGTCTGGATCTTTATGCAACTATGACTGTACAACCTGGATCAGAATAGTATAACAACTGAGATTAGCATTAAAGGAACAATCAAGTAATCTTTGGATGAAATACCAAATATCGAAGTTTAGGCAACATATCTTCAATAAGAAAATATTGAGATATTTTAGAAGTTCCCCCTCTTTCTCATACCCTGTACTTAAGGCATAATACCAGATAGCTAAGTAATATGCATTGTGTTTTTCCCCCATATCGTATCTGAAACAGTTCCATAAAGTGTGAATATTTTGAACTCCTATTTTTGCTTCTTATTTATATAGCACCAGGACTGTGGTTTACAGGCACCAAAAAAAGTCAGTCTCTCCCCTCTAAAAAAGCTAACAGTATAATCACATGATGTAAAGGTAGAGGTGCAACAAAAAGTACAGCGATTTGGTGGTGAAGTTTAGCATATCTTGTAAATTCCATGAGTTTTGCTCGAAGATCTCTAGAAGGAACTATCATCTTCTTATTAAAACTTTTTTGTAGGGGATGAAGTCTCATAGAAGACGAGTGAACTGGGGAGAATATTGGTGGAAAATCAATAGTGAATTCATTACTATGGGTAGTCACTAGGAGATATCCTCCAAATGAGACACAATTTTTAATATTTACAGTGAGACACTTGCAGCAAACGAGCTACAAATTTAGAATGCTATGAATAATTTTGAATACATTTCAGACAATCATAAGCTTTTCACAGACAATTCATAACAGAAAAAAGGCAAAATTAATCAAATATCTAATTCACTGAAAATTATTAGGCCTGCTCTATTCAGTAGTATCTTGTACTGGATTAAAACTGGTGATATATTAGTGAAAAGTTACACAGAGCACATTACTGGAGACAGAATTAAACTATTACAGTTCTTCAGATCTGGACTAAGGACTTTAGAGTTCAGGAGTGTTCACATCCAGGATTTTGGTTTGGTCAGGATAGATTTCAGACCACCCCACAACATTTCTCTCTCTCTTTTTTTTCTTTATCCTCTTGCACTCTCAGGTACCTTGGCCATCCACCAATTTACGCCATTTATTTCAGTCTTGTGCTAGTCTGTTCAGGCTTCTGAGTGTCATGCTGATGGATTTGCTTTCTTTCGTTACTGTTTTGCATAATGTTTCTCTAGGTTTCCCTCTCTCTTTTTCCAGATGGGGTTTATATTAACAGTTGCTGTGGAAATCATGTTGGTGGCATCCTTAAAGTGTGTCCTAAATATGACTTGTCTTCTTACACCATGTTTGATGCTTTAGATTACTTTACATTTCTGATGTTGCAAGAAACTCTCTTCAATGGACTCTGAAGATCTTCTGCAAGTATTTACTTTGGAATGAGTAGATCTTCTTATCAATTTCTGTTGTAAATTTCCATGACTGTGCTCCATGAAAGAGGACAGGCATGATGCTGGTGTTAAAAATGTGTATTTTTGTGTCAGTACCAGTCATGCTACCTTTCCACATCTTTTCAAGTTTATGAAAGTTGTTTGCTGCTATTGATATCCGTTGCTTGACTTCCAGCGTGGTGGCACTATCATTTCACACCTCACTCTCTAAGTAGGTAAAATGATTGCTTCTAGTCTTCCTTTGTCCCCTTTACTGCCAAAAGCTGGGGTTTTTTCTACCATTAAGTGAGGTGTTGATCTTAGCAGGAAAATGTCATCAGCAAAATCAAGGTAAACCAATTGTGCTTTTTCATTTGTCCATAAAATTGCTCAAGTTGCCTTCTGCAGTTATTTTCCTGACAATACACTCAATGTCCCACAAAATTTTTGATGTCTAGCGTGGGGGAATCTCTTTCTATTACCAGCCCCTCTGAGCACTCCAGTCCACCTACAAATTATTCTGAAAGATAACCTCTAGTCAAAAAAAATCGTTATCTTCACTTACTCTTTTCAACATGCTTTGATGTTTTACCTTTTTTTATATTAGCAGCCTGCACACTGATACAGCACTGCCTACCTCCACTTACTCCCACCCCTGCTTTTATGGTTCTCTTTTTAGAGACAGCTTGGGATAACAACGGTATAGAGAACCAAACAGCAAAACAACAAAAAACATTTTAATTTTAGGCAACAGTGGGCACCAGAGGGTTGTAAAGTGTGGAAGCTGTTATTTTGTTATAATTTATTTTCATGCAAACACCCAGCGGGGAACAATTCACTTATCGTTCAAGTTGACACAGGACCTAGGATAAATCATGAGTACTAAAAGAGGAACTCTTACTCTGCTTGAAATCAGAAAATTTAGCCCAGTCCCTCAAAGCTGGAGCAGTGACAGCAGCAAATGTGGGTTTGTGAAACCTGACATTAAAATAACCAGGAGCTGCAAACGTCCTCATCATATTTATACAAATATTACACATTTGAAAAATATTATCAGGCATCTTCTCAAGCCTGGGGTTGATCGCCATATTTGGGGTCAGGAAGGAATTTTCCCTCAGGGCAGATTGGCAAAGGCTCTGGGTGTTTTTCGCCTTCCTCTGTAGCATGGGGCGTGGCTCACTTGCTGGTGGATTCTCTGTACCTTCAAGTCTTTGAACCATGATTTGAGGACTTTAAGTCAGTCATAGGTCAGGAGTCTATTACAGGAGTGGGTGGGTGAGGTTGTGGCCTGTGTTGTGCAGGTCAGACTAGATGATCATATTGGTCCCTTCTGACCTTAGAGTCTCTGAGATTTTCCAAAGATTTGGACAAATGATAATATAAAGAAATCAGACTGTTGGTAGGTACACAATTCTTTTTTTTTTTTTTCTTTTTTAGAGAAGCTATCTCAAAAGACTAATTCCTTGGAGGTTAAGTAGGGTGCATGCATTCAATTGCGTACATGGGAGCTGAAAATTGGAGATTCTGTTCAGAATCAGAAACATCAAAAATAGAGGAAAAGCGGAATTAAGGCTCTTTAGCCACCAAGAAGCAGAAGAGCCTGTGATTCGCTATCATGCAATTATTATCGCTGAAGAAAAACAATCTGCACTGGGGAAGCAACATAATTAATGGAATAAGGATTTTTGAATAATTTATCTGGCCATCCATTTTAGTAATCCAATCAATGTGTATGCCAAGGAGGATATAATGGGACCACCAAACCTTCAGTGATCAACCATACCAAATACTAAAAAGGGGCAAGGTTTTGCACATTTTTAAGATTTAGATACTGAGTGTTCAGACATACAATGGAAATTAACCAATTGTCTAACAAATGCACACATTAAATCGCTTGTAGATTCTGCACATAAGCACCAGACCCTAGAGGCATTTGTAAATTGCAGTGCAGAAGGAGATTATACAACCACATACTATAATTAGTGAGACCTGCTTTCCACATAAACTCTGCTGTAGGAGTTTCTGACATTTACTTGAGCAGACTGGACAATAGTCAGGGTAGTTGGGGAGCAATGTACTCATGGAAGATATTCTTCCTAGTATGGTTAGAAGAATCAAGAGTGGCTTTGTCCATCTGAAGCCCATCCAAGTCACACTAAGCCATAGGTAAATCCAGGTTGCAGAGAGCGTGTGTGTGTTTCTTTTATGGATAGGAGGGATATTTTGGACCTTCTTCACTGATAATCTTCTCTGTCAACCAACTGTTGGAACACTTCAGTTGTTTAATCGTTCTAGGTTATATATTCCATTCTGTATACGTCTGTAAGAGACTACAGTGATGAGACCTATAGAATTACCTTAATAGATAGATGTCTTTTCTTTTTCTAAACTTTATTCTCCAGCCAAGATGCATTTTCCTTAAAGATGAAACAAAACCTTTAGGCTGCCAGGTTCTCTGTCCCTGCAGTCTTTGTTGGTGACCTCATCAACTGTAGCTGGAGGCAAAGAATCCTCAAATTGGGTTTTGTCACAAAACAGTTGGAAACCCTTTCCTCCTTCGGGGACTCAATCCTGCAATCCCTCATGCATATGAATTGTCCCTTCAAAAGAGTACTGCTCATTCCTGTAACTGTTTGCAGGACTGGGCCCTCAGACAGTCAGTGTTTCCAAAATATTTGGTTTTAAGAATCAGGGGTGGACCGAGCAGGCAAGCCCAGATTTTTAAAAGTATTTAGGCATTGCTGTGCTCAGTGTTGCAATGCCTCACTGAATTAGGAGCCTAAATCTCATTTTCAAAAATGATTAAGGCATTTGGCAGTTTAGGCAACAGTTAAGAGCTCAGATCCCATTGACTGGATCTGAATTAGGTATAGGCTAGGATTCTGGGTCTGAAGCCAAATCAGAATGAGAGCTCAGATTTGATGGTGCCAAAGTCTCACAAGCTGTTTTCCTGAGATTTCAGCCAATCTCATGAGAGATCTCCACATAGTTTTATCTGAGTTTAGGAGACTCGCTCTTCCAGGTGATTGATAAGTCACATAAAAATCAGCTCCTCTCATATTTACACTATCATCAACACAATACTCTTCAGAACAACAGTCCCCTTTTGAATTCAAGTGCTTCTGCACAGGAAGAAGAAAATAAGTTCCATCAGATTTTAGATTTAACTTTGAACTAAAATCACTGGATGGGCTCGGGATTCAAGGCTCTTGTTTTGGATTATTTTAAAAATTACAAGTTTGTATATAAATCTAAGATTATTCTCTTAATTATTTGAGATGCCTAACAGCTTTTGTGTATAAAGGTTCAAGTTTAATGATGCTCTAAATTATTTTTTAAGCACTAACATCAATCACGCACTCATGTACTGGAGGCTCAGGGGAATGCCTAGCTAACATATATATTGTAGCATCCCTTATAGTGATTTTAATTGTTGCTTCAAGGTCCATATTTTATAAACTTTTCATTTTGGCAGGATGATCTGACAATGAAGATGAAAAAGCTCCATTTTTGTGAGGACTTGGATCCAGAAACTTATAGCATTAGATTCAATTTCTGTTCATAGATTCCAAGGCAAGAAGCGACCACTGTGATCTAATCTTGTATAACAGAGGCCCTAGAACTTCCCAAAAATAATTCTTGGAGTATATCTTTTAGAAAACCATCCAATCTTGATTGAAAAAATGTCACTGATGGAGAATCCTCGGTAAATTGTACCAATGGTTAATTACTTGCCTTATTTCCAGTCTGAATTTGTCTAGCTTTGACTTCCAGCCATTTGATAGTGTTATAGCTTACTTTTAGACTGCAATCAAGTCACTTTTCTTTGTTAAGCTAAATAGATTGAGCTCCTTTAAGGCATGATTACAAGATTAGAAAGCATTTTTGTGGCTCATCTCTGAACCCCCTCCAATTTATCAACATCCTTCTTGAATTGTGGGCACTAGATCTGGACACAATATTCCAACAGTGGTCACACCAGTGCCAAGAAAGATAAAATAATCTCTTTACTCCTATTTGAGATGCTCATGTTTATACATCCTAGGATCACATTAGGTCTTCTGGACATAGTATCACATTGGGAGCTTATAGTTCAGCTGATTATCCAGCACAACATCCAAATCTTTTTCAGAGTTACTGCTTCTGAGCATCAAGTCCCCCATCCTGTAAGCAAGGCCTACATTTTTTCCCCTGGATGTATATATTTAGCTATATAAAAAACACACTGTTTGCTTGCACCCAGTTTACTAAGCAATCCAGATGACAGATTACTCTGAATCAGTGACCTGTCCTCTTCAATATTTACCACTTCACCAATTTGTGTGTCATCTGCAAACTTCATCAGTGATGATTTTATGTTTTCTTCCAGCTCATTGATAAGAATGTTAAATAGGATTGGGCTAAGAACCAATCCCTGTGGGACCTCAGTGGAAACACCCATTTGATGATGATTCCCCATTTACAGTTACATTTTGAGACCTATGAGTTAACTGGTTTTTATTCCATTTAATGGACACCATGTACATTTTATTTCATTCTATTTTTTAACCAAAATGTCATGTGGTACCAAGTCAAATGCCTTACAGTATATTATGTCAATAACACAGTATATTACCTTTACCAAACAAACTTGGAATCACATCAAAAAAGATATCCAGTTAGGTTTGACAGGATCTATTTTCCATAAACCCATGTTGATTTGAATTGATTATATTACCCTCCTTTAATTCCTTATTAATTAAGTCCTGTTTCAGCCACTCCATTATCTTGTCTGGAATTGATGTCAGGCTGGCTTAATTACCCATCCTGTTTGTAAGAAAGTTAATGTCAACTTTTAAAAAGGGCAGTCTTCTGGAACATCCCCAGTGTTCCGAGGTTTATTGAAAATCAACATTAATGTGCAGCCAGCTCTTTTAAAAGTCTTGGATGCAAGTTATCTGAATCTGGTGATTTAAAAATGTCTATCTTTAGTAGCTTCTGTTTAACATCCTCTAGAGAGACTTAGAGGAATGGTAAGTGTGCTGTCACCACATATGATGGATTATCTGTTTTTCCCCAGATACAGAACATTTATTGTACACTTCTGCCCTTTCTGCATTATTATTGATTAGTTCTACCATTTCCATCTAGTAATGGACCAATAGCATTGTTAAGATTCTTTTTGTTCCCAATATATTTAAAAATGTCCTTCTTATTTGTCCTTAGCTCTGCTGGCCATAGATCTCTCTTTGTGCCCTTGGCTTTCCTTATCATTTCATTGATAAGCAACACAGCAATTGAACCTATGCATGTTAAATGAATGACCTAGATGGGGTAGATTATAGTCATTGCACACAGAAGATCAAGTGAAATTTCATAATGAGATATTGCTTTCTTTTGGACCAGCATTTGGGTCATTGAGATTTATTAAACTTGGCAAATTAAAGAAAATTAATGGATTAAGAAACAGAGTGTAACTCTAATCTATATAGCGGCAAATGTAGCCTGTGAATTTTGCAAGTTCAGTGCCTCCTTTAATTCCTTTAATAGGATTTAACCATTTAATTTTATCAAAGACCCATCTATTGTCCTAAACAGCAGTGATTTTTTAAATTTTAAATTGGAATTCTTTTATTGCTATAAATTCAGGAAGGACAGACAGTACATGTTTTTAAATGCATGCTACACCTTCAATTAAAAATCTCCATTGTGAATGATGAATTACTGCTACTTAAAAAAATAGTCTAATCCATTTTTTCCCTTAAGCATAAAGGCATCCAACATCTTTGTTAATTTTTAAAATTTATTTTTATGTATCTAATTTTTTTTTGCAGTGATGACTATCCAAGCATTGATTTTTTAATGGCTGTATCAAAGCTACATTTTTATTTATTGCCATGTGTTGGCTGAACTGCTACTGCTTACTGCCCAAATTATAAAATTATGCCCATGTTACCATGCTACATTTTTTAGTAATCTTCTGAATACGTGGTAATTTACTAAGGAAAATGTAGGAGAATATTAGCGATGTAAATCATATTAAGCACCATCACTTTGGTAGATCAATTTATAATCCCTTGAAACAATTTGCCACTTTAACCAACCATTTTAAAAAAAAAACAAAACTATGAACTTGGTGTAATTCCAGAATTTAATGCAGCTCTAACCATCTCTTGGGTACTGAAGGAAATGATGCATCTGGGTTTTTAGGACAGGTTAAACTAGGTTTTATATTAGAAAAAAGCTAAGTCTAGTGTTTAGCTAATTGTCTTATTTTTTGGTGTATCATCCAACCAAACCAATCCATTTTAACATTCCTCCTTTTGTTCTGGTGCCATACTTTATATATGGAAGTGATAAAAAAAAATTCCTTGTTTAGACATACTGCTTCCTGGAATTAAACCATGTTATAGTGATAACAGTATGGAAGGCACCACCAAAACAAAAAAACAAAAAAAACCAAAACCACCACTTACCATGCCATGATACTTGATTTTATTACAGTATTGGTGGTAGGTGCTATACAGCTTAGAATAAGATATGCTGCCAGTAGTTAATGTTACTTAAAGAAATACCAGTATTGATCTACAATTTAGCATGCCAGTTTCACAACAAAGCAGTATTACCAACTTTCTATAGCACTCAGGGAGCTGTAAGCATTTAGAACTACAGCTGGTCTAACCACCCTAGGTAATAAATAATCAAACTTTGCACTTGCACAACATAGTACCTTTCATCTGAGGGTCTGTTGCGATAATTGGGCCTACAAATTTACTTAATTGTGAGCTCAACTGTAATAAATGAGTGCAAGTTTATAAAATGTTGATGGATAAAGGAAAACAGAAATACTGAATTTGTACAACCAAAATGGCCTACAGATGTAACTCAAGGACCATGTTAAGATCATGCATGGTAAACAAGGAAAGTATGGGATTGGAAATTAATGAACCAAAACTGGTATGTTAGAAATTAGGCCTATTGATGGACAAAATAACGAGGGGACAGACTACTATGCCCATCACTACCTTTTGGGGTTCTTTAAAAAAAAAAAAAAAAAAAGAGAGAGACTTTTGAGAGGAAATATGAATGGACAGAGGTTACCATGACACTGGTTGACTGAAAGAAGAGGAAGGAACGTGCTTTACCCGCACCATCTCCTGGGACCCTGGACTACTTTCATCCTAATCCTGAGAGAGGTCTTGATCAAACCGAGCCAGAGCGGGAGCCAGATGACACTACAACCTTTCCTGTCTCAATCCCGAACACCATCTGGATATAAGACATTGTCTCTTCCTTCCCTATTTCTTCTCTCTCTCCTGTTTCCTTCTGCCTAATAAGAGTCGGGATTAGCTGGCCAAAACAGTTTTTGTTTCTCTGGGGTTTTGGGGGCGGAGGAGGGGAAAACATTGCTGTAAGCCTGTGAACAGGAAATGCCCCGGAAAGCCCGATGCCAGCATAAATTTGCCAGGTCTCTGACTGGCTGATCAGACCATGTGCTTTCTCTGGGTTTTTCCACAAGTGAGGCTGCATGTGAGACTCAAGGCCAGAGACAGAAGATGCATTTTCTATCTTTGTTGTTCTTTTCTTTCCCTTTTTGTGTTTTGTCTTATTTTGCCTTCTAGGAAACAGGACTGGACTTTAACAGCTCCAGCTCAGCTCAACTAACTTTCTTCTTTCCCCAAAAGACAGTTCCCACCATCTTTACTGCCATTTAAGACCGTCAGACCACGTTTGTTTTTTTCCACCTTCCAAAGATTCTCTCCCGCTAAAGGAAGAAGGGATGCTGTTAAAATAAAAACCTTAGTTAATACCTTACATTTCAAATGCTTTAACTGTTTTTCTTCTTTTTTGTATCTTTAATAAAAGGACACAAAGATTTTTGGTGGTGTGTTTCCCATGGAACTAAGCAGGCTAAAGTCTCTGTATACCAAACTCTGAAACATG
Organism: Emydura macquarii macquarii; assembly: GCF_026122565.2. Taxonomy (NCBI): domain Eukaryota; kingdom Metazoa; phylum Chordata; order Testudines; family Chelidae; genus Emydura; species Emydura macquarii. The sequence continues at coordinate 160,446 of NW_027132618.1, read as the reverse complement.
TTTAGTCTGTTTGGTGTTGGACAGTGACGGGGTCATATTAACACCTTTGACTTTCTGGGCCCATATATTCCATCTAAATTAATATAACAGGTCTCCAAGCACTTTGCAAACATTAATGAGTTAACTATCTCACAGAGGGGTTTGTGAGGGTTAAATATTGTTATTTCCCTTTCTAAGATAAGGAAACTGATGCTCAGGTGACTAGGCCAAGATTACACAGAAGTCTACAGCCAGAAACAGAACCCAGATGTCCCAACACCAATTCCTGTGCCTTAACCAGAAGACCATATTCCCTATCTATCCCCCACTCATTCCATAAATATCCCAGCACCATACAAGTTCCAAAAGAATCATACATGTTTTTCTCTCTGTTCTCCTGGCCTTGTCTACACTAGCAAAAAGAAGCATCCAAACTTCAACATCTGCAACTTTAGTAACAACATTATAAGTGGGAGTGAAGATGGGTTTTCAATGACATATAGAATGACTGAGCTGCACCATTGTTTACAATTGCTGGAATATAGGTACTAATTCTGAATATATACTGTGCCCATTCAGGATAGTTCCTATCAACCCTGAACAAACACTGAGATGGCAGAACATCAGAACAAAATCATGCAGCACCCTTTCATACATCACCTGATTCCAAAATCTGCTGCAGCTGACTTCATCTTTAGCAAGAAATCCATTTTTCTGGTGTATCATTCACTGAGTTAATAGGGCTAACAAATTCCAAATGCTATATATCTCCTTTTACACCATTATAGAACTCCTCATTGGCCAAATCCAAAATAAATCAGGACTCCAAAATTTAGGGATAGATAAAGAAATATTGCAAAATTAGAGCTATAATGTGTGGAAGTGAAATCATTCTATTCAATTATATTCATTAAAAAAAAAAACAATATTATTGTCTTACCACTTTTCCAGCAAACACTCATCAAGATATGCAATGGGGTCCAGATTACCCAATGGGGATCTGCATGTAGAACAGGAATGGGGTGAAGAAAGATGAGTCAGCTGCCCCTGAGACATTGCTACCTACTAGTTTGAGAGGTAGTGAATCAAGGACTGAAGGATGGGTTTACCATGTGCACATAGTTTTCCTATTGACAATTAGCAGAGACTCTCTGGCAAAATAGAATATTGCCTGAGGTAGTATTACCATATGTACAAAGCCCCTCCATCCATGCCACCAAATCCCTCTCTTTGAGGAAGGAGATTGTTGAGAAGGCGATGAATAAGAACCTTAAGAGTCCAGGAGACAGTGTAGAATCGGAGTCTACACACTGAAAGTCTTCTGAGGATCTCAGGGGAACCAAAAAACACTTCTGCCTCACACAGATTGAGCATTAGGCAATTCTGTTTAACATCAGTGGACCCAATACCTCACTTACTTTCACAAGCCACAAGGAGTGTAGGTCCACCTTACAAGCCACAGACTATGGTTCCCCGAGCACATTCAGAACCAAAGTGAGGAAATCTGCCAAATCACTCCAGAGAAGAAATCCCAATTGTTTCCTCCAGACACGAATGCCCCCAAATCCACATGACAGTGGCACAACTAATTTTGTTGATGAAACAGATAGAAAGTTCTCTTAGCAAAAATTATCTGAATATTCTGAACAGAGGCAGCTCTTATGTAACAAACTGTCAACTGGTCAGAACACCTCCACCAGACATGAATACCTGAGTAATTGAATGATTGCATGTGTATAGGGTTGGCAGCAGTATTTAACTTTTGATCCAATAAAACTTTGCCATGCTCTTCAAGGTGTGACTCTTCAAATGTACATATTCTCTGTCTACATGATGACTGATCTATTATCTCCAGATGAGGTGGCCCAGGATAGTTGGCTGAGTCATGCATTGCATCCTAAACTGGGGATTACTGAGCCAATTTTATGAACGTTAGAAGCAATTAACTTTTGAAGGAATATGTTATTTTCTTGCATCTGCAGACATGTCTAGCCAAAAGGAGAGCCTCTGTTTCTTCTTCCCTCTCTAAACTAGGAAAAATGAATTGCATCACTGTAGTACACCTAGCCTGGTATTCTCTCTCCAACAACAACCAATACCAAATGTTTTGAAAGAAGATGCCAGATACTTCCAATATGGACAATTATGAAATAACCTGCCTACAGGGAAATTTCTTCCTTAGCCCTATCAGTACATGGTTGTTTTAACACTCTGAAGCATGAGGGTTAATCTATATTTGTATTTGCATACACATCTCTGTACACACCGCCCTCCCTCCTCATTATCCATATAAATATCTAATCTTTTCCAAAATCCCATTAATATCTTGGCCTCAGTAATCACCAGTGGAATTCACTACCAGATGACAACTTTAGATTTATGCAGAGTAGTATTTCTTTTTATCAGGTTTAAATGCATGGCTTCTCCATTTCACTGGCTACCGCCTTGCTATTGTACTATTAGAAAAAAAAATTAGATGATGTTGTCTCCATAAACCAATTAGGAGATTACATTGATTCACATGTGTAGTATTTGTGACAGCAATAATATTCTTCATTTTTAGAATTTTATGTTTCTTTCAATAAATTTTTACAAAGTTAAAATATGTTGGAATATTATAAGAGGACCCAAAAATCAGATTACAAAACACTAGACTAGACCATTTCCCTGGTTAAAATTTGGGCAGACTGATTATTAAACATTTGCAGTGGATCATCCCTAAACTGCACAGAAAAAGGGTTTTGATAATTTTGATCTCTTAGCCACTGTTGTTAAGTCACATTACTGTAGGTAACAATTCTGTATTGGGAAAGGGGATGGACACAATGGTCTGAGAGTATAACAAGGAACCTCTCTGTAAAGGGTTCATTTGTTGCTCTTGTAAATGCAGATGTTTTCCTTTAAGCAGTTTAAGATATAGATATAGCTGCATGAACTCACCAGCTTAAGGCTTTATATTAAATATTCAGTAGCAGCAGTAGTAGGGAAAAAAAGAGGAGTAAGGATGTTGAGATGTGCCAAAATAAAGTAATAAATCATGTGGATTCTTGAAAGAGTTAAGTTCTCTGTCCCTTTCATTTTAATGGAAGTTTTATTATGGAACCCAGCGTGTACATACATATATGTGAGAGAGAGAAGAAAGATGAAACAAGTAGAATTTAGATCTATTTAGAATTTAGAAACATCAAGTAGAATTTAGAATAGAAAGGATCTGTTCAATTACTAGTACATATCAACTAAGAAATTGATATTTGCACTTGATCTTAGCTAAGAGGGTAAGAAAAACCCTACTTGAAAATTCTCTGTTCCAGGACACCCACCTTGTTTCAGAACCAGTTTGGCATTATGTTGGCAACAGCTTCATTAAATGAAGCCTAAGAAAAACAATTGGGAGGCGATGGAATGTGGGCACTTTACCTCAGTTGCACTATATCAGATTTTTCAAAACATGAGCAGCCCAAATAAATTCTTGGCAGCTACAACTCTAATACCGAAAGCTATAGGATGTGTGTAACAATCTACATGCTGAGTGATGAAAGCAGATTCTAGGATTTTTTTTTGTCCATAGTAGAATTACTACAGAAGAAACCTAAAATATTACATACAGAAACCAAACAATTTCCTGTCTGGGGAACTTTTTCCTAGAGGGAAAAGAAGGGGAATGTTTTTTTACTCTGATTCAGAGAAAAAATTCCTAAGTTATCTACAAACAAAAAAGTAATAAGCCCCCTGAATCACCTTGCACATTGATGGTGAAAAGATCTGTTCAAGAATTAGTCCATCCAAAGAAGCAGCGAGCAGGAAAGAGAGCTTCAGGAAACATAAGAACAGTTGTAGAAGACTTCAGATAGCAAGATGGTGATAAGACTCCTATGATTTGCCTCCTGCTTATCGTCCTTTTTCTGAGGATTCTAATTTAAAAAATAAGACTAGTACATCTTCTTATCCAAAAACTTGGAACCAACTGTAGAGTCAACTTCCAGATCCACTGATATTGCAATCTTTGGGACAAAAATCAATGACCAGAAGGAAAGAAATAATTCCATCATAGATTTTGCAAAACACTCAGAGAATTTAAACTTGGCATCTTCCAGTGGATGGTCAGATGAAAAGATTGTAGGAATGATACTCCTGCTTTTAGTTAAAAATCAAAATTGACTCCATTGTTTGTCTACAACCCTTTCCCTACCTCCTGAACTGGACTTTCTTCTGGCTAGATTATATCTACCTCTAAAAAACTGAGGAAGGACTACAATGCCTCCCAAATACTGTGTATAAAGTACTATTTAAATTTTTTTTAAAACCCTGGAAATTTTGCCATAAGTTAGGAAACAGATTTTCTCTCTCCTTGCCCATCTCCTTAACCCACATTCTAGCTCAAGAACGAATGTTAAAATATAATCTTCTATATACTCCCCTAAACACCACTATGTAAGCTTCACCTCTCTGCCTCATAATTTAAAAGCACTAAGACTGCCCTCATCCAAGTAGGCAAATAAACCAGAACACTTGCAAGTATAGATATTTTACAGTCTTACTGTAAAATAGTCTTGATGTGTAAGCCGCAGCTAATTTTCATATGTTAATAATTCAGCAAATACTTTTTAAATATCAAAAAGCTGAGGAACTGGATGGCTCATGGGATTACTCACTACTGTTCTATTCAAATTAGCCATAGCCAGATGGTGTGTCTAGGTTGCTTGTGTCCTACGGGTACCACCACCTGATAGCTATGGGATAGACAGGTGCCCACTTCATAAAGCTGCCATTACATTTGTCACCACTTGTAGTCATCTCTAATGGCAGGCTAAAAGCTGAATGGGCATGGAGACTAAAGTTAGTCCCCCTAGGTAAAGCTTAAGGTTCCTTAGAGGGAAGGGGAAGCTTGCACTACTTTTGCCCATGGTGCCTATTCTCTGGATACACAGAGGACTTCCGTCTCCAGTGCTGTCCACCAGGTAATTCTCGTTAGCAATAAACTCATGTAAACCACTCAGACCAGTAAAGTGGATTTTTTTCTTTTGCACACACTTAAAACCTAAAGGCCAAACAGTTGGTTTAATTTGTTCCCAGGATAGTTTGCATTTTTAGCCTCAAGTGAGTTTTTAAGATTGATTTAAATCAAATCCCTGAAAACAAGACTTTATAAGGGATAGACTTATAGACTCAACTATAATACAGGAGTTGGTAAAGGTTACTTGTAATTCAAAATGAACAGACTAATTGGACAACTCTCTAATTCAGAAGGATAACTCACTTTTATAGACTGAAAGTTAATTAGATACAATACTGGGATTATGCAGATGCTGATGAATTTTGCAAATGTATTAGAAGTACAGCAGCTGTAGGGAACATTTCCTGTTTTCCTACTTTTACAAAGTGATGAGTAGAATCACAGAGATGTTATTTTCACATTAACCATAAGTATGTTACAGGTTTTCAAGGAGGTCTAAAATGGGCAGTGTGGTAACACTAATTAAATCACCCAGAAGAGGATAAAGGCCAAAAAAAAGAAAAGAAAATAGTAATTTAGGTTTCAGTCATCATATTGTGTAACAATACATTTAGTGTACCAAGTGGTTTGCAAAAGAGTGTAGAAAGAAGCCCTGGTTGACAGAGTCAAGTTCCTTGGCAAATGATTTTGTTCTGTAGAATATATTAATGATTTACACAAGAATATTCTCTTTTTGTCTTTTAAATAAAGTAATTGAAGGGAGATAAAGGTACAAACCAAATTTAATGATTCTGATTGAACTTGTGATGTGATGTAATCTAAGTAGCCATAGCATTTTCATACAAAAAGTTAGAATGGAACTTTTGAAGGAAACTGTAGGACTTAAATAGTAAGAGCAAAGGGGAGTAAGTTACAATTGGTATGCTATGTACTACTTACCTTCAAAAGTCAAATAAAACTTTCCTCTGTCAAACCAAACGAGGGAAGGCTGTTCATTCTCTGTATGGCCAGGAGTTGAAGCGGGATGGGAAAGGTTAAGGAGAGGGAGAGAGAAGGACACAGTGTGAGTCACAGAGCAGGTAACTTATCTCACTATGGGGGAGGGAAGAAGCACTGCAAGCTGTTAACGTGCAAGGAAAAGGGGGGTGGTGTTTAAAACGCTGTTTTTCGGTTTAGAAAACAGAAAGCAAAAAGCAAGCTCTGGAAGCCTAGATGGAGGGGTGTTTGTGCCCACTTGATAGTAGTTGCTATGCATGGAGTAGAAGAGGCTTCTTGTGCATACAGGCTGAGTTAGTATATTTAACTGCACTAGTTTTGACAAATTGTGTCACTTGCCATATCCTCTTCATCTCCAGGGCTGTCTCTATGGCGCTAAAATAGGACTAGCAAACTTTATTGGGCAAGATGCTGAATTTACATTTTCTGTTGGTGTCAAAAATACATTATAGTAAAATGCATGTTTTTTTAAAAATTGTATTTTAGGACATAAAATTACAGGTCAAGGACACAGACTAGAAAGTGTCTAATTGAATTTTTTCCCTTCCCACCAGAATTACCAGTTTGCCTGGACTCACACCACCTTGAAAGTAGCAGAGAACCAACATTATAGATATTATGTACTGTTGAAATAACTAGAAAATGCATTTTTGATCAGTTTCAATGGAAGGAATAAATTTAATTCACAAGACAGTAGCATATCACCTCTCTCAATCTTTTTGGTCACTGAGAAACTGTCATGCAATGTGCTGCTATTTTTTGTGGCACAAGTTCCATTTTTAAACATACATATGTCAAATGCGCTGGACATTCATGGTGGTTGAGGAGAAAGCATGTCCGTAAGTTTTATAGGTATTCTTATGAGACAATGGCTTGGCGTTTTAATCCAGATTTCTTGAAACCACTCTGCTAGTACAGTACCTGCAAGCATTTCACAGCGCCTTTCAAACGTGGGCAGTTTGTCAATAAAAGCATCATCTTCTGATACCATGAGCAAAAGAAACGTAAAAAACAAAAGAATGAAAACACAAATCCCAAATGAAATCAAGCAGTGACTATATAAACAAAACACAAAGAAGAATTTAAATGAGAAAAATAATTTAAAGGTCAGTGAAATAGAAACGATGGAGCATTTTTCTTTTTACAGTGTGTTATTCAAACTGCGTAAGCAACAGCAAAGAAAGAAAACCAAAACAACAACAATAAAATAATTCTGTTCAATATTCTTTTGGACAAGGTCCATCAAATGGTATAATCTTTGCAACTAGAAAGCAAATGTCCAAGTGCATAGTTGAGATAGCTAGAAGCTCTGTTCATTACTATATTTGGACTTGCATAGATACGTGTTTCAAATGAACAGCCAGATGGAGAGGGAATATCTTTTTTATGGCTTTCTGATTCTAAAGAGCAGCCAGTACATCTGTCCCTCAACACAATGCAAGTCCAATACTCCTAAAAAGAAAAACCCCACCTACCATGTCACAGGGTAAACTTGTGGGGTTGTCAAATGTAAGCATAGAGATCCCCTTCTAACAGGCTAGTTCAGGGATGGCCATATACAGTTTTGACTATGAGTCACTGCCTATGAAGGCTCTGAGCTATAAATGTTCCACAGCTTCTGCTCTTTTCTCTTGATGACACAGTGGTTGGCTTAAGCCAGACACTATTTGCTTGCCTCTCTGCTGCATCTTGTAAGGAAGTACTTCTTCACACAACACAGTCAACCTGTGGAACTCATTGCCAGGGGAAGTTGTGAAGGCCAAAAGTACAACTGGGTTAAAAAAAAAAAGAACTAGAAAAAGTTCATGGAGGATAGGTTCATCAATGGCATTAGCCAAGATAGTCAGGGGTGCAACCCCATGCTCTGGATTTCCCCAAACCTCTGACTGCCAGAAGCTGGGACTGAATCACTTGATAATTGCTCTGTTCAGTTCATTCCCTCTGAAGCATCCAACAGGGTCTACTGTCAGAAGACAGGATACTGGGTTAGATGGACCATTAGTCTGACCCATGGCCATTCTTATGTTCTTATTCAGCACTCTCTTTTGGCGGCAAAAACATGCTGCCTCTGTCCCTATTAATTTGTAGCAGAAAATCAACAGCAAATCAACATGGAAGCAGCCAATGGCATATTCAGCTACCATAGAGAGAGCCACACATGAACCTTTTTATTACACTGCGGAATAATGGGTGGGTTGTAGTTGTTTTCTGAGTGGCATTTGAATCAGCTTTATATGAAAGGACAACACAATTATCCATGGAAGTTGAATGGTAGAACTTTACCAAAAAGGTTTACCCATGCTTTCGAATTGCCGATGCCTCTCAAAATACCTCCCACCTCTGCCTTCTCTGCTAACATCTGTGCACATGTCCAGGTAACGTGACAAGGATATGTTTTGATTTTCAAGAAATGGATAATCTCAGTCACTCCTCAAAACCAACTGCTTCTGGGAGAAAGCAATAAGTACTCCCACATAGCTTGTGACATGGGACAAAGGAAGATAAAACAAAGATATATTTGAGGAATATGTTCCCACACTCCAGTACTAGTGAGGGAGAGGGTTCATATGGAGATAGAGGAACTAGAACATGAAAAGAGGGCATGACTGTCCTGTTAATGACTACAGTAAATACACTGGTTTACTAAAAAGATGAAAGGAGAAGACATTCATTCCTGATGCTAAAGAAAAGCCTCTCTGTGCCTAGTGCATTGAAGCATTCATTCAGTAACAGCTCATCTGTGTTAAAATGTGAACCCTGTAACAATGCTATAGTATGTAGAGATATACTGTGACTGGCGGAGTGAGCCCCTGATGAAGGAATTAGAGTTGCCCTTTCTAGTATGTATAACCCCTCCTGCAATAATATACTGACTTTGAATAATTTTTAAAAAGGAGGGCTGGGTTGAAACATTACTTCTTTCAAATTAGAGATCCAAGATACGCAGGGGCCATTAGAAAAGATGGGAGAGGTAGTGGAGGGATGAGTCCTGACAGAACTGTATCTTCTGCACTTGCTTTATCAAAAAGGGCGCAGTTTTCCTGCATTGTTCTCTCTTCAAAAGTGTTGAAATCCTACAGGCTAGAGTGGAATTCTGCAAGGCAATATAGGAGCCACAATTTTCAATTTGCTCCAGTTGAAATGTCAGTGCCCATGGTCACTTATGGAGCTTTTAGAAGATTGCATCTTTAAAGCAATTTAAATATTGTTTATTGGGAGCATTGCCTAACATCCAGTAAAAATTGGGGAAGGGGAGGGGGGGGAGACTTAAAAGCTTAAACAGCAGCCACAGGGATTAATTTCCTGAAGGGTGCCATCCTGGATTTGTTCCAAGAGACCATTCCACAGATCTTGTCACATGCAGTCATGCCGGCTGTCTTATTTTTAAAGTAATTGTACTGTGTGCACAAGAAAAATGTAAAGTATTGTCTTGATGTGGGAACTAAGTATAAATAGGAGGCTGAGATCCTAAACCCCTTAATTCAGACAAAAAAAGTTACTTACTTCTTGTGAGATGAAAAACCTGATTTTTAAACAAAAGAAGTTTAGATCATTCAGTGACCATTCTAATAAGCACCTCATTTTTGGTTGCTGCTCTGATCATCAAACCTCTGAACCTTTTGCAGTTCACCTATCACTAAGTGTAATGAACTCAGACCACATTATATCTCAATATTGATTTTGATGCTCTTAAAGCTGTAACCTTCACCTCAACTAATATTGCTTTCACCCCCCAAAATACAGTTCAACAAGGAAAAGGGTAATTAAATACCAGTAGCTGCTTTTTTGTACTAGAACCTTAAAGGAAATATTTTTGCAACATTGTCTTGTGCTCTCTTTCTGGTTCATTCTTTACTTACTGAAGGAATGGAATGAAAATCATATACAAGAAGAGAGGCACTGTCAGTCACTTCCACTGACAATATATATATGTTCATGATATTAAATAGGTAGAAAGGAATTCAACATGTTTGCTGAGGGGAAGCATTTTTATGTTTCTTACATTGGAAAAGACTGTTCAACCCAGTGGGAACACGATTGCTGAAGTGCTGGCAAAACACAGCATTTTTATTTCACCAGTTAGACCTGCCCAGAGACTTGCCTAAATTTCATTCAGACTTTTCATAGCATATCTGAAATGCAAATCAGCTTATTCTTTATTTATCGTTGCTTTCTTTATGCTATCTGCCATCCTATTTTCCAAAGTGTGCTCATGGGTAAGGATCCACATATCATATGAAAGTCTATGTTGATGAATACCAATTTCAGAGATGGTATATGAGAACGACAAATCGCACATTTTTACCATTTAATCTTCAAGACATTTAGCACATACAGAAATTTAGCATATCCTTGCTGAACACAATCCCCTGTGCATTAAAGTAAAATACATCCTAATTTGGATTTAATAAATTATATGCTGACTAGTCCATGGTTGAAATGCATTTATTTCAGAGACCTGCTGCTGCTGTAATGGCGACCACCGGGAAGTGGGAACAGAGGATACAAACATAAAGGCATTTGAAAAATGAAAAAAAATGGTAGAATGGAGACATAATAAATTAAAGCTACAGCAAACAATAAAGAAATGAAAATGCCCTTGGGTTTTAGCCAGACACAGATGTAAACTGCAAACATTCAGATCCAGACTTTCCCCAACTTTGAGGGGGAAAGGTTGAATCCAGGGTTCAGGGTCAGACCACCTCCATTTTCAAATCAACAAAAACAATTCCTAAAATCACTTCTTCGTATTGGGAATAAAGCTTAAGCATAAAGCCTGTTTTTAATACTATACTTCAAGGCTCTCTAGAGTAATGCCATTCAACATCATATGGGGACAACACACACCTGAGTTAATCAATTTTGATTTTCAGATGTTCTGGATTTGAACAGCAGCAAATTGGCTTCCATGAGGGAAAGCTACACTGTTTATTTCAGACTAGCCAGGAAAAAATTTCAGTGGCAGTGTAAGCTCCCTTCCCCCACAATGCAAATCCCATATAGTAGTTGAACTGAAAATGGTCCTGAAAGAAAACAGAACGTAAGAAGCAAGTGGTAGAAGAACTGGCAAGACAGTTCCGTCCGATGGCAGTGACGACAGTGGGACAGAGATAAGTGGCATAAACAATGGAAAATGAGGAGAACATTTAGAATAGAGAAGGGATTGAAGGAGGAAAGAGAAAGGTCTACAGAAGCAAGACAGAGGTGTCTTGATGAAGACAGAAGGAATACGAGAGAGAAAGAGACCTGGAGTCTGCAGCAGATAAGAGTCCATGTGAGGAGATGGAGTGAAGGCCTTGCAAATGAGAAAGTGGCAGATACCGAGAGAATAAAAGAGTATTTTCTCAAGAAAGAGGAGGGAGAAGCCCTAAAGGGAGAAAGTCATGACTCAAAAGCATCCAAACCTAGGAGCTGTCAGCCTTACAGTATTTTTTGTCTTTATCTTCTCACACCACAGAGTGTTACCGAATTTGTTTATCAAGCAAAGCAAGTTTTTAAAAGAGAGTGTCCTAGTTTCCTCTAGAAGGAAACGACACCATTTTTCCAAGTTGTGTCAGAAACCCTAATTGTTTTGAAAACTTCTAAAGCTTTTGCAAGACCCCAAAATTTTACTACCTACCACTTTAAAGGCAAATATCAGATTGAAAACTCAACGTGGTTTAGCAATAATTGTTTCCAGGATACCACCATCCAATTTCAGTCCTGGCTCCTCCTGACCCTCCTCCTTGCCCCCAAACAAAAGAAAAATGTCCCCATGCTTCTTTTGACTAAGTTTACAGATACCAGCTAAAACTAACACTATACCTCATTTGGTGATATCCTCTACTTTTACCAAATACCCATACTCTTAATATATTTTTATATCCAACAGAATAAAAAAACTCCTGTATAGCCTGAGTGTTAGTTTATGTTTCATATCTCGATTACACTCTTTTTCACTTAGACTGCTTTAAAAGAATATGAACATGAAAGCAAAAATTTAGAAAGTGATATAACAAAGTAGAGGGTTTCAGGAACTCAAGGTTTTAAAAAAAAGCCATTCAACTCTATAAAAGATTACAAAAAACCTGTGGTTTTTACCAACTGTGGGAGTAGTGGCTGCACTCAAGGAATTGGTGGATGATATGGAAGAAGTACTTTCAGCACGGGCTAAAGGTGCTACCGGAGGAGGACTGGATGAGTGAATAGGAGGGCTAAAAGGCCTGGACTGTAGAAAAACACAAAATAGCGCAAGATTAAAAATATACATACTGTAACATTTACACCAAATATAATGTGATGCCTTTGAACACAAACATAAGGCTTTTATCTATCTTAATATCATTTTCTGGCATCCTTGTGTCACCCACAGTGAGTAATATAGGTCTTAATGGTTCTCACACCTTTAATACTAATGGGGCTTTTGAGAAAGTAGGGTCTAGAAAAATGGGTGATAAATATTGTCTTGCAAGTCTCAGTCTGTTTTCTCCTCTCAAGCTACATAAACAATGTATTTTTACAATTTTCAAAAACTTTGCAGTGCTATAAAGTTTTAAAACAAACAGGAGAGAGAGACTTCTGACCCCGCAACGCTATGTAACTATGAGATGGCAATTTAAGACCAGAAAACACATGACGGATGGTATGTTATGGGTAAATACCACACGAAGTAAGTATTTCATGAGTTTCCAGTTGCGGTTGGATTCACACGCATTAAATCTTGTGCAAACCCACTTGAAGCACTAAGTGATCATTAAGTCCTAACGGAGCCAACCCACTGTGATGAAAATATGTATGTATAAATCCAAAGAAATAAAAAATTATTATTTCAGGGCATGATCCTGGAATACCTCTGCAGGCAAAACTCCCACTGGCTGGTAGAGTTCTAAATAGAAGAAAGAATTCTATATGCAGAGTGCTTTCAGGAATGGGCCTTAATTCCACAATGCATTAATATAGAGTAGGTTTGTAGCACTTTTCTACAGTATTACAAAGCATAGCATTTTAATTATGCATTTTGTTCCTACTTATATTGCATTTTAAAATGTGGACGCAGGATAATTATTAGTGTGATATACCATCAAGACTAGAACACATCTCTCCTCTCCTCACCAGCCAATGAGGATTTCCCAGTGTTCCTATGACAAGATGCTTAGTATCACTCTTACAGTATTTTGCTTAAGTCCTATGCAAACTAGAATGCTTGCTAATTCACTGAAATAGCATCTGTTTGTAGAAAATCACATCAAACTAGGCAGCATTGAATGGGCACAAGGCTTATCTATGCTTCAAAATTTACTGAAATAGCTATTCTAGAATAGTTATTTCAGAAAATTTTCAAGTGTAGACAACCCTTAGCGTTAGTCTAACATGAATTACAGTACAATTTCTTCTGGCACAAGAGACACAACCTATTATAATCACATCATTTCTGAGGATTTTCAATTGAATTAAAGTTTTAGGACATGTAAAACATATGCATGAATTTCTCATCTTCAATAATGTAAAGATAATCTACACTTTGCTGCAAGACACTCTTGGTTTTTAACTTGTGGACTAAATAACTATTTGCAAAAATATTAACTGAAATAAAAATCATTCACTTTGCGGAACTGATGTCCCTTTTGTGTTAGGTTTCTGCATGTACTCTAGTGAACAAATGTAGTGGCCAGAATGTTTCAACAAACAGCATATTTTAAGACAATGTTAGAAAATGTGTTAGGAAAGTGAATCTTCAATTCATAAACAAGAGTATTCATATAAAAAATCCTGATTCTAAGAGTTAGGGTTGATCCAAATCAGGTAAGGTGACCAGATGTCCCGATTTTATAGGGACAGTCCCAATATTCAAAGCTTTTTCTTATGTAGGTGCCTATTATCCCTTGCCCCCTGGCCCCATTTTTCTCACTTGTTATCTGGTCACCCTAAAATCAGGGAACAGACACAGTCTACTGTGTCCACTTGAAACAAATATACTGAACATACTGAATACTCTCAGTGAACTGTTAGCAAGCCATCAGCAGATCAAGAATCATTCACAGAAATTGTCCCATGTGTAATTTCTAATGATGAATAAATTATAGAAAACTAAATTGATCAGAAACCATTTGCAGACTCATTTATTTGCTACGAATTACTTGTTCAGCTCTATTAACTTATTTTAGAGTGGAAACAAACATGAAATTCCTTATTCGTTTTGAGTTCCCTCTCTTGTTAGTGGTTGTGAAAAGGGTGAACATACCACATCGCCAACTCCAGGCTTCCCTGGAGGCAGTTTTGGCCGAGATGGGGGCCGAGGTGGAGGAGGTGGAGGGGTGGTGCTGCTGCAGGCAGCCAGTGGAGTCGCTGGACGAGCAGGAGATGAAGAACCTGAAATAAACACAGGCTGTAAATACTAGACTAAACTCAAACTGCTCTCTCTACACTGAACCGTACACAGCACACTGCAGCCTATTAAGCAAACAAATGCTACTTCAACTTCTAACTCACATTCACAGCTGCCGCATTGCAAGCCAATCCATAAATATGGCAGTGTGGAAGAGTAAGTTACAGTTGATAGTCAAGGAGGCCATTGTAAAACCCAAAACTCAATTATCTGCTGTGGAATTATAGTATGACAGTTCTGGTTTGATCTGGCTTTATACCAACCTCTAAATTTGCATGTTCACACAGTAATGCAGACTATGTAGGTGTGATTTTTTGAACATAAAATCAGAGGCTAAATACTTCATGGTGAAAATTTTAAATTTAAAGTATAAGAAGTTTTAAACCTTCTCTCTTGAACATCAGTATCATGTCTGTAAATTACATGCTGACAGAGTTTGGAAGCAAGTGGTTACTTATCTTTGTACTTCTGTTTATTGGAGAGATAACTGAAGTGAGTTCCTATGAGTGGCAACTACTGATAGCTTTACAATATTCTTCAGTTTAACTTTCTCTTCTCTCAGCCCCTGATTTCTCTTCTAGTTATTTGTGTATAAGCCTCTTTTCTCTAACTCTGAATGTCTTAAATTCATAATGTCTATAAATTCACCGGGTTTTAGGATGAGGGAAAAAACTTTTAGCAATTGACATATATTGACAAATTTCTTGTAGTAAAGAGACTATTTTATATGTACTTTACAGTGGGCCTGCTTTTCTCAAGCATTATCACTGGCATAAAAACATTTGTTATTTCAGAGATCTTCATGGATTTACATGCAAGACGAGAGAGAGGGATTTTCTTAGAATTCACTGAACATTTTAAACAAACAATAGCACTGTGTGTGTGTGTGTGGGGGGGGGGGGGGGGGGGGGGGGGGGTGTCAGGAAGGTCCAGTATGGTGGCCAGGATATAACTGTCTGGGAAGAATTTATCCTATTTTATAGCTGGAGAGATTGAGAAAAAAAATTGAGAGAAATTCATTGTAAGTGCGCTAGTATTGTTGAGAGGATTGAAATAACTACAGTAGGCACTATAATGAGCAGTAAGGGTTTGTAAGATTGGGAGCAATTCTTGATGCTGAATACATGATATGTTCAAGTTTTACTTTGGATCTATTCCTTTTTTTTATGATCTTTGTTACAAAATTACAGTGAAGCTATCAAATCCTGGTTATGCAGCTGATACAGAGGTTAACAAAAATGACATTTAAGATAACTGACTCTCCGTGAATACATGAATATTTAAAAAACCCAGAGTCCTTGGCAGAAGTAGTTTACAGTGATGGGGACAAACCTTACACAATTCTTTTGATTTTAATTTCATTGCATATTATTGTAAGATGGCATCCAATCATTAAACAAGAATGAGGATTGAAATGGGGAAAGGGCAGAAAGTTATAAGATGTCTTTGGAGCCCAAAGAATCCATTGAAGAAAATTATTTAAAAAAAAAATATATAGTTACCATAAAAGTCAAATTTTAAGTAACTAACTGCGAAGCTCAGATGCTTTATTTTGTCACTGAAGACTGTCACCTTGCTGTGAAAATAAGACTTGCCGCAACTTAATGAAAAGGAATGAGATGGGGTAGTTAACAGAATGCTTGACATACTATTTTGATGTAACTAAGAAAATTTAACATACCAGGATAAGTTCAGCAATAATATTGCACAAAAATATCTTTAAAACTCCTTCAACCCCTAAACTAAGATTTACCAATACCTCTAATTAGAGGAGACATAAGAGTAAGGATACATAAATTTGGACTTACAGGAGCAATGTGCAAACTCATTTGTTAAGGAGTTTTAAAGAATACTTGAAAGCACATTCTGTTTGGCAACGTAATGACTATTGTTCTAACTATATATTAGGATAGTGTGCTTAGTGTTTCATTTTTCCATTTAAAATAGAATCAGTTACCTTAAGAATCTAACACTTTGTTAATCTGAAAATATGAAGTTTGAAAATGAAATTTATAGAAAAAAATCTGCCCCTATATTACACAAAATTTTGGGTCAAAAGTTAGGTTCTGATTTATTAAAATCTTAGGCACCAATTTTTGCAATTTAGAAAATCAAGCCTCTTCTATTTAGGAGCCTAAAATTGGATTTAGGAAACTAACTTGAGTCACCTGGGTTTGAAAATTTTCTACTTCAGCCCATAATGAACTTCTTGCCCTACAAGAAGGGGATTATTCAATGGAAATAATCTAACAGGACTGCAAGAATTCCAAGGGGGCAGGATTATAACTTGTATTTATCCATATTAATGTCTTAAGTAGTTAGAGAAGCAACAACTGTTAATGTTCTAGATATTAGAATTTTAAAATTAATGGTATTTATTCTTGAAACATATTCAGGATTCCTTGAATTCCACTGTGCTTCTATACCACTTTCTGCATCAAGTGTAATGGAATTCTGCTGCAGAATCAACATGTAATTGAATGTAATCAAACATCTACAAAATCCAATTGTAGGTGCAGAGCTACAGAATTCTTTGCCTTTAAAAAAATGTTCTGCCATCAAACTATTGTATAGCACTAGAATATATCCAACTCACATTACTTTACTTAAAAGTAAAAAAGCATAAGCAGAAACTAAAATATATGTGCGTAACAGACATGGGTGAGTGTGTGTGTGTGTTTCCTCAACGAGCTACTGCAAAGATTAAAAATTAGAGATTAGCCCGCTAATTTGGAACAAAAAGAAGCAACCTAATAATCAGCCTCAAATAAGGAACAAAGAAGCCAAATCCCTTCCCCTTTTGTTTAAAGATTTAGATGGATGAGACAAGGACCTCTCCATCTTTTCCTCTTATGAACCCCAACAGGCTTCCATTTTGGTGTTTGAGCAGAACCAGCAGTCTCTGCTGCTGTGTTCAAATCCCAGAGCTTTCAGGGGTTCCCAGGAATAAGACAACATCATATTCAGGGACAGCTCTGACCTGAGGTCATCTGAAACAAGTGGAACCGGAATGGACAGTTAGCCAGAGCCTAGCAGACCAGGTAAGCCTGAAAGGAATATCACCAAAGGATAGGAACAGGAGAAAAATGCCTGTTCAGAGTTTGGAGAGGTACTTATTATAGCACAGGTCAGGAGAACACAAATAGCTGGTGGAAGGACAGAAGGATGTGGCTGAAATGAATAGGGAATGGATTTATACAAACCCAAACTGCCAAACTCGCCCTCCACCAATGGTGACCTTTCCAACTGCTGGCCCTTTAAAAAGTCACACAAAGCATTCTGCATCCCACATTTTAGGGTGGCTTCACACATCAGCATTATCAAGTAGATCAGACATGCTGACTGATCACATGCTACAAGATCAGTGGTCCGTTAAACATACACAAAAAAGCCAACACACAGCTATCGGGGAAAGAGGATGGATCATAAAAAATACAGCAAAATTAAGGGAGACATCATTTAATGGCCATATGCACAGCATGTTCAGAACTCCCCCTTACCCCATAGTAGCATGGTCATCACTGGGTACTGTTAAATGACAATGGTTTTAAGTTTCTCTCACTCCCATCTACACAGTATGTTCCTGCTGCCCCTCTATGTGTGGAACGTCCTTTTTATCCCAGCCTCCCAAGCCACAACCCTCTTCATTGAAATCCATCCTAAAAATCCAATTCTTCTGCAGTGTTTATAAGGTGTTTATAATTATTACGGGTGATACCTCCACCTTGGAATTTTCCATTGTGCTCCATCTTCTGGGTGCCTACTTTTAGAGAGCAAACACATCAGGGCAGAGAGCTGGATTTTTGTGCATTGTGCAGAACTCAGGAAATGGTGTTAAACAAAAATATCAGCAGTTACCCAAGGTCCCTCTCTCACAAAGTGCTGAGCACCCTCAACTCCAACAGACATCAAGTGTGATCAGTACCTTGCAGGATCAGGTCCCTAAAGCTTTTTATCTAGATGGCTCCCCAGAGCACTTTACAAACACAACACAGAAAAATCACTTATACCCACCACTGAAATGGTCACCTCTAGGCAGGAGTATTTAAAAACCCATTTGAAAACCCTCTCCTCTACCCTGGGGATTTCACGGAGAGTTACATTCTGCCACAGGAGGATAAGAATGCCAAAAGGAGGCAAAAATCTAATTTGGGAGTGTCCTCTGGTTTTTCATGCCCTTAGACACTACAGTGATGCACCCCCCAGAACCGCCTATGCATGAAATTAAAACCATTGCCCAATTAAGTAATCAGAAAATAATCTGTTTTCAGTGGGAAATGCACTAATGCAAACAAAGAATTTCAAAATAATGTGTTCAACATTAGTATCAGGGCCAAGTGTAAAACATGGGATTCTTTTTCTCCAAATACCAATAACTGCTATCTTATTTAGGGCTTGTCTACATGGGGAAGTTGATCAGCAGAACTACATTGGTATAATTATACATCTCTAGTTATACTACTTTAATTCCCCATGTGGACATGCTTATTCCGAGCTACAAGAGGCCTTTCACTAGAGCTTATGGCACTATGTCCATATGGAAAAAGGTACTGGTATAACTACAGCAGTATAATTATACCAGTATAGTTCTGCCAGTAAATTTCCCCACATAAACAGGCTTTTAGTCAATAAAAATAATGTGATCAAGTTGTACCCCTCTTGAGAACAACATGAAAGATGCTGGGAAAACTGACCTCCAACAAGGTCATTTGATCTCCTGGACATTAAGCAATTTAGAATTAAATTGGTGTAGCCAATCAACCAGCAAACTTCAAACAAATCCAGGTTTTACTCTACAGTGTTTACTTTAAAAAGCCATTTATCAAAATGTTAAATGAGGCTAGTTCAACCTCCCACTATCTAGGATCCTCAAGGACATTCTCAGGATAATGAAGTAGAGTTATACTGAATTTATTGCATCACAACTTATATCTGGCTGGGCTTCTGTTTATCTGGCTTTCTTAGCCTTAAGGTGACCTGGCAGCACGTGCTATCAGTGCCTCATGTGAACACACAATGATTTCAAAGAGTTGCCTGCCTTCCTTAAAAGTCACAGTTTTGTTTTCTGAAAAGTTGGCAAACATTTGTTTTTTCACTATTTTTGTTCATTTTGCAGTCCTTGGAGGAAATTATAGCAGGGTGGCAACTGTGCTGAATACTGTGGCTATAGGCAGTTTGGGGCCCTGCAAATACACATGTGGATATCTGGGAGAGAAGTCCAAACTGTTGAGCACATGTACTTATTTAAGGCAATAAACATGATCTTTGGTGAAAAGCTGTCTAGATTTATCTTGGAGTCTGATTTGTGGAGTCACAACTCCCCCTCTAATGTCAGACACTCAACAATGACAGGGTAAAAGGAAACATGATATCTAGGGTAGAAGCTTGACTTGGACCACAAGAGCACTGGATGAAAGAATACGCCACTGGGGGCACAGAACAATCAAACAAAAGGGAATGACTGATGCTTAAAAGCCAACTAAGAATAGCTAAAAGGCTGTGTTCACACTGCAGCAAGGCATTCATGGGCACACTGAAGCACACTCAAGCTATAAGACATACCACTGGGGCTTCCTGTGCCACTGCTGGAGCTGGGTCCAGGTGATGACACCACTGTTCTGTAGGTAGGTGGCGGAGGGGGAGGTGGTGTAGCTCTCTGTCCCAACCCAAAATCTTTAGGAGATGCTGCTGATTCTAAGTTATCATCTTTAACGTGGGTTTGCTCAGAAATTTTCTTCTGAACCTCTTCTAAATTGAGAGGTGATGGAACATTGCGGGAAGTTTCAACAGCTAGAGATTCAGCTGGGATTTCTGATGCCAGAGGTGGGGACACCACTTTTTCCCTTGAAGTCAACTCTGCAGTTATGTTTTCCGGGGACTGATCAGAAAAATTGACCCATTTATCTTCTGCGTTAACAGCAACAGACTTGGGGGATAATACTGGGCCAAAAATGCTGTCCAAGTCATTGATTGATGGTAGTTTGTCACTTTTGACCTCTGTTGCTGTCTGGTCACTTCCTGTGGTCAAAGTAGTTTATTTTAAACTTCAATATCGATTGGCATAGCTGAAGTCGCACTATACTCTACATTTACATGGGGCTTGCAAAGTCAGCTATATCCCAGCAGAGATATTTAAAAAGCATATTTTCTTACAAGCTATTTGGGACATATTTTCATGTGCATGAAAATATCTACATAACATGGTTATGCACAATGTACAAAAACATATGTGATTGAAATACATACGGAAAAAAGCATGCACTATATACTATATGTATATCTTTCTTGTATATTACACATCAGATCTACATCCTACTGAATATATAATTGGCTAGCAATGTTCATTATACATTGTCTAAATAACTTAATATTGTGAATTATTAAATATTAAAAATGCACACACAACACAGGAACCTGAGATTCACATGATATATATTTATACATGTACATATACTATTTTGGAACACTTAAAATATACTGGTAATGTACATACAGTATACTGTAGCATACAGGATACAGGGTTTTTAAAAAGCTTTATTCATGAACTGAATCATGCATCATTTGTTGTTAATTTTTGAGCAAATCTAATTTTGTAACCAATATGGAAATAGAATTCATCAACACAACTATATTGCAGCCAATGGAACTAAACCCCATATATTCCTCTAGTACTCAAATTTTTGTCTGTCCCTCTTACTGTGGAATGCTGATGAGTATACTGGACACTTACACAGTATAGCATCTTTTATGGGAGATCTCAAAGTTAAGCAAGCCTAATCACATCCCAGTGAGGTTGTATTACACCTATTTAATCAAGGGGTAAACTCATTAACACAGCAGTTAAAGTGACCCGTACAAAGTCACACAGTCAGTGGCAAAGGTGACTGAACCCAAGAATCCAGAGCTATACCCACTTCGCCACTATTATAATGACTACATACCTTGCTGGGTACATTTATCTACATCTAAATTGCTATAGACACATCGATCGACATCCATTGCATATTCTTATATTTTAGAAAACCATCTTCTGACTGTGTGGTCATAAAGAACTAAGAATGTACTTTAGGGATTAAAATATAATCAGTTTTAGAAAGAGACCTTTCCCTATTGCCGTACTTGATATGCATACTGAAATATGCAGCAAGCCAAAAGCCGGCAAATAAATGATCACATATGGCTTCGTATTTCATTTGCTCTTGTTGATGAATGCTATTTTATGCAGGTAGACAACTCCCATCTGACGCATAGATAAGTAATGAAAAAATGAAGATACATGAGTATGAATAAAGATATTAATGAATAGAGCACTAAGTTAATTGCACAGAAATTCTATATGACTAAATAATATACAAAATTTGCATTGTATGCTCATGCTGTGTAATGTAACTATTGTTCTCTATGCAATGCATCTGTTTCAAAGAACAATGACTGCATTTCTTTATTTAAGCATACAGTTCTGATTTTAGTTGATAAATTTGTGTCTGCTAGCAACATGAATAATATGGCTATAAAGCACCTCATTTACTCCTGTTGCATTCCACATAGCCTAGATTTCTTTCACCATACATATTTACTAATATTATAGTTAACATAGCTATTTGGCATACCTTTGCATGAACAACATTGAGGTTTACTAATTCTAGATTAGATCCTACCTTCGCACCCAAACCTCCCACTGAAAATCAACAGGAGTTTGGGGTAAAAGAATGACAGGATCAGACCCTGATTTGTTCTAGAAAAAGGAAAACTAGTTTTGCACCCATATTTCATAGGAACTGAACCTTAAAAAACCATTCAAAATAGAAGTTAAAAGCCAATTTACAGAGCTACGATAACAGTTTCAGATATAACTTTAGAATTAGTGTCATATTTCTTTACCAAAATGGCTCAACACTAAAATGTGGGAGAGGATAATTTTGAACACAATAGATGCTAAAACATCTGAAATAAAAAAGAAACATAAAATGCATATGAGTTAAACATACAAATACGTTCAAATACATGGCATTATGCAGATTTCATCAGAGTGGACCTGATTCTGTAAGTATTACACATACAGAAATTGCACTGAAATCCGTGGGGATTCTGGAGTCAGTGGTTACAGAACCATGCCCAGTTATGCACTGTATATATAGATCTTATGTAATATTATTTCATGAGCTAACAAACATTATGCCTCATTCTTACCTATTCCAACAGTTAAGGGAGAGGCAGTCCTAGGTGGTGTAGCTGGAATGTTTTTTGGTGGAAGTGGTGGAGGTGCTGCAAAAACAGGTCAGAGGAAAGAATTTAAGTTCAGGCGATATACCCAGTTTCTTATGAGCTTAACCTTTGATTCTTTGAACAGGGTAGGTTCCCTCTGTTTAGGGAGTCTTCTTTTTATGCCATTGAAGGTGCAGAGGTGGTAAAGTTTAATTGCACACCTGTCCCAAGATTTAGCAATGTGCCACAGAGATAATGGCTATGACTTCTTTTTATCATGATAGATTATTTTAATAGCCTGACCTCAACCTCTGCCCAAAACTTGAAAGAAACCCAAACGTTAAAAAACAAACAGTAAAATACTAAAACTTCATGCAAACTTTCTTAACATTATTTTTCCTTTTGCAGAGCTTTACACTTTCCCTTCCTGGTACTGACTGGACCCAGAAAGTTCCAAAATCATGACTGGCTCTAGGGACTCTCCTGTTCTAGACAATGTCAAATGTCTGCACCTACCAGCGCATAGTCACGCAAAATGCACTTCTAAACCTTTTTAGATTTGCTAGAACTGAGATGGTGAGACATCACATGAGGTGTAGTAAGTGTGTAATTAATAGTTTCAGGGGCTGCAGGAAGGAGGAAAAAACAGATCAAGAGAAGATGTAACACAAAACAAGAAGATGATATCTTTGTAGATTGACAGAAGAGAAAGTTATTTACCTCATGTAGTAACCGAGATTCTTCGTGTGTATCCCCCTGTGGGTGCTCCACTTCAGGTGTTGGTGCGTCCTGGTGTTGCCGATCAGAGATTTCTGCAGCAGTGCTTGTATGGGCTGCGCATGCGCGGAGGGTGTCTCGCAGCGCTGTTGGCTCCCTAAACTGTCGCTCACACAGCCCAACCCCCTCAGTTCCTTCACTACAGTGGAGAAATATACAAACTCTGAAGTAGAGGGAAGGACGGGGAGTAGTGGAGCACCCACAGGGACGCACATTTCAAAGAACCTCGATTACTGCATGAGTTGAGTACTTTCTCTTCTTCTTCGAGTGATATCCCTGTGGGTGCTCCACTACAGGTGACTGTAGAGCAGTATCCCACCCCTGGCGGGGGGAACTTCGGCGTACTCCCGGTAACTGATGTTAATATTGTGGACCCTAACTGAGTGTCCATATTTGCATTAGTCATGATCGTGTACTGATTTATAAATGAGTGTTTGGAAGCCCAAGTGGCCACCCTACATATTTCAGATATGGGAACGTTGTTGAGGAAGGCAACGGAAGTTGCCATTGCGCTAGTAGAGTGAGTTTTGATACGGACTGGTGGCTTTGTCCCTGATGGTTTGTAACATAGCTGTATACATCCTGATATCCATCTGGATAGTCTTCGGGTGGATATTGAGGTGCCTTTTGAGCGTTCTGTTGTAGAGACGAATAGTCTCGGTGATTTGCTAAACACTTTGGGTCTGTTGAGGTAGAATAATAGTGCTCTTCATACATCTAATGGGTGCCATCTAACCTCTAATTGGTCCTTGTGAGGTTTAGGATAAAATGTTGGCATATATATGGCCTGGTTCACATGAAAAGAAGAGGATATTGTTGGTAAAAATTTCAGATGGGTTCTCATAGTAACATTGTCTTTGCAAAAAATAGTATGGGGTGAGTGTGCCATAAGGGCTCCTATCTCACCTACTCTTTTTGCAGATGTAATGGCAACTAGAAATGCTACCTTCATTGAGAGATGAAGGAGTGAGCATGTGGCTAGGGGCTCGAAAGGGGGATGTGTGAGGATGTTTAACACAATATTTAGGTTCCAGGCTGGTGTGGGTTCATGTATTTCTGGGTATAGGTTTTGAAGACCTGCCAAGAAACGTTTCATGGTAGGGTGTGAGAAAATGGGTGATGATTCTCTGTTTTGATGGAATGTGCTAATGGCCACAAGGTGTACCCTGATCAAACTCATGGATAAACCGGCGGTTTTTAGTCCTAATAGGTATTCGAGCACCTGTGGTAGAGGTGCCAAAACCATGGGAATAGTTTTAGTTTGACACCATATATTAAATCTTTTCCATTTTTGCAGATATGTTTTGCAAGTGGATGGCTTTCTGTTGTTAAATAATACATTTCGTACCTGTCTCGAGCACATTCTCTCTATTGGGTGGAACCAAGGAGTCTCCAGGCTGTCAAATGAAGCATGTCCAGCTTGGGGTGAATTGTCCCACCCTCATTCTGTGATAAGAGGTGTCTCCCCGTCGGAAGCCTTATTGGGATCTGAATGGATATTTTCATTAGGTATGGGTACCACAGCTGTCTGGGCCATGCTGGTGCTATAAGAATGATCGAGGAATGGTCCCAGCATATCTTGTTTACTACCTGTGATAGGAGAGGGAGTGGTGGGAATGCGTATAGTAGTGTCCCTTTCCATTTGAGTAAGAAGGCATCTCCTAGAGATTGGTGTCCCTGTCCTGCTCTGGAGCAAAACTGATTGCATTTGCAATTCATTCTTGTCGCGAACAGGTCTATGGATGGTGTGCCCCAGTGTTGAAAAATGTCATGTAGGACTGTCATTGATCTCCCACTTATGCTCTAGCCCAAATTTCCTGCTCAGCACGTCCACTGTTGTATTAATGTGTCCTGGGCAGTATGAGGGGGATACGTCTATATTGTGGTTTATGCACCAGTTCCAGAGTTTTATCACCTTGGTGCATAGTGAGTGAGACCGGGTGCCCCTTCTCTGTTTATGTAAAACATTCAGGCTACATGGTCTGTCATGATTTTGATTGATGTGTGTTTTATTTGTGGAAGGAAATGAGCGCATGCTTTGTGTAATGCTCTCATTTTGAGCAAATTGATGTGTAATTGGGTTTCTGATGGAATCCACTGACCCTGGGACATGTGTGCACCCCAGCCTATCAATGAGGCATCAGTTGTAACTATAATTGATGGTATACGTTTTTGGAATGGTATGCCTCTGCACAAGTTGTTCGGGTTCATCTACCAGTCTAGAGAGTCTTTGATTATTGGAAGGACTGTTAGTTGTCTGCTCACTCTGTGTCTCTTTGGAATGAAGACTCTTTGGAATGAACGTAGCCATCCTTGGAGGCCTCTCCTGTGCAGCCTGGCGTATTGTACCATGAAGGTGGTGGCTGCCATATGGCCCAGCAGCTGGAGGCAGGTGAGGGCTTTAATATAAGGACTGGTTTTGATTTCTAGAATAAAGTTCAATATTGTATGGAATCTTTGAGTTGGTAGTATTGCTTTAACCCTTATTGAGTCGAGTTGTGCTCCTATAAACTCTAGGGTTTGAGTTGGTACTGTGACTGATTTTTGGTAATCTATCTGCAGGCCTAGTCCTTGGAAAATATCTATAGTTCTCCGTGTATTCTATTTTGCCTCTGCATAGATTGGATTTTGGAGAAGGCAATCTGCTAGGTACAGAAAAATTATCACCCCTAGGTGTCATAGGTATGCTGCGACCATCAAAAGTATTTTGGAAAAGATTTGCAGTGCAGTGGAGAGGCCAAAGGGTAGTACCGTATATTGCTAATGTTCCGTACCGGCTGTAAACCGAATAAACTGGTTAATGAAATGGGTGTATGATAATATAAAAGCAAGCATCCTTTAGGTCGAGGGCTGACCTAAATCTCCAATCTCTGCATTCAAAAACAGGAATTATCATTGTTAAAGTGACCATTTAATTTTTGAACATGGATAAACTTGCTGAGTACTCTGAGATCTAGAGTTGGTTTCCATCCCCCATTCTTCTTCTGTGTAAGAAAATACTGGGAATAGAATCCTCTGCTCCTGTATTGAGGTGGGACTTTTTCTATTGCTCCCAGTTGTAGTAAGTGGAGCACTTCCTCCTGTAGCAGATGCTCATGGGAGGGGCCCCTGAAGAGGGATGGGAAGGGTGGATGGTATGGATATGAAGGGGATGAAGTAACCCATGTACATGATTTCTAGGGCCCATCTGTCTGTGGTAACTGCTGTCCACTTGGTGAAAAAAAGGCGTAACCAGCGTCCAAAAATGGTTGGTGTTCCTGCCGCTGGGGTGTGTCTCACACCTTCAACCAAGCCCTCAAAATGACTGCTTGGACTGAGCTGATTTGAGAGGAGGTGGACTGGTTTGATGGTTGTCTCCTTCTCTGTGGCCTCTGCTTCTGCCTATTACTATCATAAGGCCTTTGTTGGCGGTTGAAAGAGAAGTCTCTCCTCTGGTATGGTTGATACCTTCTACATTTGAACGATGGAGTATATATCCCCAAAGTTCTGAGGGTCATCCTAGAGTCCTTCATAGAATGCACTGTCTCATCTGTTTTCTTAGAGAATAGTTTGTCTTTATCAAAGGGTAAATCTTCCACCTTTGTTTGCAGGTCCCTCAGAATGCTGGAAGATTGGAGCGAGGAAGCATGATGCATAGCAACAGCTGTTGCTGTCATGCATACTGCCATATCTGCTATGTTAAGGGATGTCTGCAGAGCGGTTCATGCAATTAATTAACCCTCGTCTACTAGTGATTTAAGTTGTGTCTGTTTGTCTTCATGTAAGTATTGTTTCGGTTAATTAATTACTTGGCTTATAGGGCATTATAATTAGCCACTCTAAATTGCAAGATTGCTGAGGAATACGCCTTGCGTCCGAACAGATCTAGACATTTGTTGTCTATCACCTGGAGTGAATTTTGGCTGAGATTGGTTACTCCTATGATGTGCTGTGTCAACCATCAGGGAATTGGGAGGAGGGTGAGTGAATAGGAACTCCACCACCCTTTGATGGACATAGTATTTCCTATTGACCCTCATACAGGTTGGAAGGATTGATGCTGGTGTTTGCCAGATGATATCGGCAGTTTGAATTATTGCATCATTAATTGACAGGGCTCTTTTCGTATTGGCCAATGTATGTAGTATTTGTAGTAGCTTGTGTTGGGTCTCTTCAATCTCCCATACAGGTATGTCCTGGCTTATTGCTACTCATTTAAACAATTCTTGAAATTGTTTGAAATCATCAGCCGTTATTGGTGTGAGAGGCATTACTGCCTTGTCCAGAGATGAGGAGGAGTGGGTTGGAGAGTTCTCCTTTGTATCCTGTCATCTGACTCCTCAGAATCCCCGTCCTGTCCAGGGGATGGTGGAGCAGGTTTTTCTAAGGCTGTGGCCGATGTTGAAGGCACACCCTGCTAAGCCCAATGGGATGTGCATGGATCCCCTGAAATGTCATGTGAATGGGAAGATCTTTGAGAGAGCAGTTTCATCTGTTTGATCCACTCCCTCATAGTCCTTTCAATTTGAGCCAGCAATCTTAATGAGGACAAAGACTCCCTTCTGATTGGGGAAAACTGGTATGGGAAGAAGACTCATCCATGTGAGCCTTCTTTGTCATCACTGGACAGTGGAGTGGGAATGCCTGCATGTAGGGTGATCTGTCGGTACCGTAGAGAGGGGAATGTGATGGAGGTGTGTCCTCTCACGTGTGGTGCCGTGAATGTTTTGTTGGTGCTGCTGGCCGCAAGTCTGTCTGCTTTCTCGGTATAGTGGTTGGTGTTGCGGATTTTACTTTTGCCCTCACTGGTGCCGATAGCGGTGTTGGTACTGATGATGGTGCCAAAGTTGGCAGCATGCGTGTTGGTGTGGGTTTCAGCACCAACTTAGCCGACGTTGGTTTGCGGCTCGGTACCGAAGAGTTCTTGGTGCTGACGGTGCCAGAAGTAGTAAGCACTGTGACTGAACTCTCCCGTGAGGTAGACAGTATGGGAGGAAGAGACCTGCCCAGAGACCGCTTTAGTTTCGGAGAGCCTCTGACAGGCAAGTCGTGCCTCTTTTCCTTCTTTTGTTGGAGGTTTGAGCCATAGTGCTGCCCTTTTCTCTGGTATTAGACTTGGAGGCGGGATGCAGGGATTTTTCCATAAGGATAAGTTTGAGGTAGAGATCTCAGTCTTGCCTGATTCTTGCTTTGAATTTAGTGCAGTGCATACACTTGGCAGTGATGTGACCCTCTCCAAGACACATGATGCAGGACTCGCATCTCTGAAATCCTGGTGATCCAGACATTTTAAAGTTTTAGGGAAGATGGTACTCCTGTATGTCTAACTGAATATAAATATAATAAAAATATATATATTTTAAACTAATCTATTCTAGGATTAAAAACTATAACTAAACTATGCCTAAATTAACTATTTTAAAACTTTTATCTGAGGAAGAAAGGAGTGCTGTGGAGGCAAAGGACGGTTGAGAAGGAATTGGGGGATGAGGGGGGGGGAGTGTCAGCCTGCGCGAGCAGCAGTTAGGGTGCCAACAGCGCCGCAAGACACCCACCGTACATGCGTGGCTCATACAGGCACTGCTGCAGAAATCTCCGATGGATGGTGCTGGAACACACCGACACCTGAAGTGGAACACCCACAGGGATATCACTCAAAGAAGAAGAAGAAAAGATTATAAGGAAAGAGGAAGGGCTAAGAGAAATTTAAGTTTAGAGAAAGGAGATTAAAATAAAAGAGGAAAGTAAGAAAGGGATACTGACAGGGCAGAAAGATTTACAACTGAGCACAACAATACATGAAAAGTCCCCTTTGACAGGACAAAGCAAATAAACATGTATACATTATTTTCTGGTGCATATTATTTCTTGGAAAACACAGTATACAGGCTTAGCAAAATCTGTATGATGTGGGTCATTCAGTAGGGGCTCTTTCCTTTCTTCCCAAAGCACTGGTGGAAAATGGCACAAGCACTATTTTCCATGTGTGTTATTTATTAATTTTTCTTTCCACAGGCTAACCCTGTTAAGGTGGACAGTTTGTTTACGGTGTTATTGCCTGGAGGCTTGTTAAGATGGAGGGCATTTGCCTGTGCTACAATATGCCCATAAATGTACATTAATCTAGCACTTGCAAATATACAGCACAAACAATTTGTAATGTTCTCTTGTATAAAAAACAAAACAAAACACTGGCTTCTTTGTACATAACCCTTACTGCTATCTCTCTATCCCAAGGTCAAGGTGGTAGATGGTACAGGAAGATTAACAGAGGAGCATGATGGAATTGCACTGCACTTGTATATGTTAACCCTGAAAATGCTAGCATTTTCTACATTGCAAACTGAATGAATGCTTAAGAGGACATGTATAATATATCTTCTTAGACTCCAGAATGCAGGGAAGGTTTAGCCAAATTTCTATTAATTTTACAAATTTCTTTTACTCTTCCTTCTTTGACGAGGATACTGGACTAGTGATGGGGAGAATCTGTAGATGTTGATACCTTGATTTTAGTAAGGCTTCTGACACGGTCCCACATGACATTCTCATAACCAAACTAGGGAAATGTGGTCTAGATGAAATTACAGCAAGGTTGGGTACAAAACTGGTTGAAAGACTGTACTCAAGGAGTAGTTATCAATGGTTTGCTATCAAAGTGGATGGATGAATGGATGTAGTGGGGTCCTGCAGGGCTCTATCCTGAGTCTGGTACCATTCAATATTTTCATTAATGACTTGGATAATGGAATGGAGAGCATGCTTATAAAATTTGCAGATGACACTAAGCTCGGATGGATGTTAAGCACTTTGGAGGACAGGATTAGAATTCAAAAACAACCTTGACAAATTGGAAAATTGGTCTATATCAAAATGAAATTCAATAAAGGCAAGTGCAAAGTACTATCCTTAGGAAGAAAAAGGAATCAGATGCACAAGTACAAAATGGGAAATAATTGGCTAAGCGGCAGTACTGTTAAAAGGGATCAGGGAGTTATAGTGGATCACAAATTGAATATGATACAACATGTGATGCCGTTACTAAAAAGGCTAATATAATTCTGGGGTGTATTAATAGGAGTGTCATATGCAAGACACAGGAGGTAACTGTCCTGCTGTACTCAGCACTGGTGAGGCTTCAAATGGAGTACAGTGTCTCGTTCTAGACACCACACTGTAAGAAAGATGTGGAAAAAACAGAGAGTTCAGAGGAGATCAACAAAAATGATAAAAAGTTTAGGAAACTTGACCTATGAGGAAAGATAAAAAACCGAGCATGTTTAGTCTTGAGAAAAGAAGCCTTGGGGGGGCAGGGGAGGTGGGCGCGGATAATAGTCTTCGTATACATTAAGATCAGTTATAAAGAGGAGGGTGATCAATTGTTCTCCACGTCCACTGAAGATAGGACAAGTAGTAATGGGCTTAATCTGAAACAAGGGAGTTTATCTTAGCTATTAGGAAGAATCTTTCAAACCATTGAGGATAGGTAAGCACTGGAACAGGCTTACAGGGGTGGTTGTGGAATCCCTATCACTGGAGGTTCTCGAGAACAAGTTAAACAAACACCGGTCAGGGATATTGAGGTATACTTGATCCTGTCTCAGTGTAGCAGGCTGGACTAGATGATTTCTCAAGGGCTCTTCCAGTCCTATATTTCAATGATTTTCTCTGGAGATGTAATGTGAATTGAGTTTAGGATAGCAGAGATAAAAGAAGCTATGATATTCATCATGTGCTATATTTGTTCCTAGATCTCTCTCTTGTCAGATAAATAGAGTTAAATTTAACCTTGCAAATTGAGATACATCAAGGCAGAAGCTTCTCTCCCCAGGGATGAAGTGCACTGTCTCCCTCCTTCATTCTGAAAGCCATCCATCCAATACGTTAAACTAATGTCTTCTTTTTCCATTGTAATACGCTGCTGTTAAAGTCAGGCTAGTAAAAATAAACTAACTTGTTACATGATTAAAGTGTTGGAGAATTTCATATACACCATAGCCCAGATAATAAACCCCCTGATTTTTCAGATTAATAATCCACACTTAACTTACTTCCAGTTGGAAAAGATCTTGGTAGCTTTGGAGAATCTAGACTGGAATTCACAGGCTGGACAGAACCCCATATTTCAGGCTCATCTAAATGAGCTAAGAACATACACAAAAGAAAATAAATCATGTACACCAAAACAATAGAAAAGACAATTTCAATTATAGAATCAACCAATTAATTATGAATACCAGTGTCTACCAAACAGAAGATACAAACATTCCATCAATACTTGATTGGATACTTGGATACGCGCTTTTCCCTGACGCAAAATCTGGCTGGAGCTGATGTTCCTTTTAAAGGAGTTTCAAAAGCCTGGTCTATCTGCCTCATATAAAAAAAGTCACATTCACAAGGAAAATGCCAGGATGTTACATCCTTTGGGTTGCTGTTTATGTTCAACAGAAAGAGAATCTCGAAGAGATTCTATTCCCTGTGGTTCTGTTTATATTGAATTGAGTGACCTACGCTAGGAGCATACGATATCCCCTGTGATTATGGTTTGGTTTATAATCAGAAGTGTAAGATACTTGCATAACTGATCATTGATGAAATTTTATTTTGTGAGAGGGTAATTACTTTGCACGCATTGAAACTACTAGTTAAAAGTTTATCATCAATTTAGAATCTTCAAACTGCTGGTTTCTATGTATTGTACACAATAGGAGATACCCAGGGTACAATGTCTCAATAGCAAGGAGAGTGATCAAGTACACTTGTTGCACATTTGGCCTGATCACAGAATTCACTTTAAAAAAGGGCTTATTTCAGACCACCATTCCCATTTATTAAAAATGGCCAGGCTAGAAACAAAAACAAGCAAGCAAGCAGCCCCACCGTTGATTTTTGATTTTCATACCTTCCAACTTTTGCTCCTCAAATGCCGACTCCAGTGGTGGACCAAAGAGTGGGGCAAGGGCTGCAGGATCATCTGGGGCTTTTTTGCTGCAGTACAATACAAGTATTAACATAAGAAATGTAAAGAACAAACTCTAAATAGACTAAAAAGAGGTCTTGATGTGTTCTTCTATCAGTGCTGCGTGTGGAGTTAAAGGACTAGCTAGCATGCATATGTACCACCTGCCAGCATTGATCAAGTGTCTAACTATAGCCTGCTAGTAGCTGTCCCACTGGGAAGATGAAAACCCATAGTACTACTGAGAAATAAGGGCTTGTCTATACAGCCCTGTAGTTTGGGCGTGAGCTGCAGAACACACCCAAGTGCTGAGTTGCAACTGTCCCATGTGGATGCTGCTGGCACAAACTAAAAAGTACCTAGTTCGTGTTAATGTTGTCCTGTTTGAAGAGACTATGTTAATGTAAACTAGGTGCCTTTTAGTTCATGCCTGCAGTGTCCACACAGGACAGTTAAAGAGCAACATTTGGGTGTGTGCTGCATGCTCACACGTCCCACATCACACTCCCCATAATTGCATTGTGGCACAGTGTAGACACAGCCAATGTGAAGGTGGTTCTTTAGCTTGGGTGACAAGGGTCTGTGCTATTATAGCAAAGATGCCAGACCTAGGTGGCCATGGACCCATTAGATTGTTTAGATACTACACAAGGTGCTAGGCACTAGAGAGATATCTAATAGAGACAGATTGCATGGATAACTTCTGTTACAAGTGTTATTCTTGATATGAATTACTTGCACAGCAGTGGCAGAACAATAACCCTTAGGGTAACATTTAACATTAAATGTTTGACTTGGCTATCTTTTTCTGCTGATCTACAGTCTATAGCTTTACTCCAAAGATTAGACGAGACCTGATTGTCTTATAATATCGTGGCATCATCCCAACATGAATTAAGACAACTAATATAAATGGAGTGGTACCTCAGAAAGGCCTTTACTTCTGCATTTGCTTTTGGTATGCTTCTCTAGCTATTAAGATTTTTATACAGTGCCTATCACTATGGCATCTGATATCTTTACACATTTATTATAGTGAACATGAGAAGAAAATTAATAAATATAATTACTGACATTTATAAAAGATTTGATTGGCATTTCAACCAAAGGTTCCAAAGAATACAGCTTTATAAATGGATTACAAACAAAAAGAAAGTCTGATTACACAGTAGGCACCCATCATTGAAATACAACAAAGCCACCCATGAAATGGAAGGTGGCATGTGTTAGTGACAACCAGACAACTAAGCTGTCACAGGTCAGGAGCTAAATATAGCTTTCTTATCAGCCTTAAAGTACACAGTGAACTCTTCAGTCTAGCACTGAGTCATCTTGACACAACAGGCAGGAGACTATTTTGATAGCATTTACTTTACCTCATGGAGGACACTTCCACCTTTTTACATCATTCTTACTTCCTGGAACCAACCATACTTGTAAGAGGAAATGCTTGAGATGGTGTTTTTAAGAACAGCTTTTAGAAATGCTTCTTTCCTGAGGTTGATACCAAGAATGGTATCAAATCTAGATCGTTTTATACATGAAAATTGGCAAAACTAACAGGGCATCCTTCCCAAAGTAATTGAGAGTGTTAGGTAATGAGGTAACTTCTCATCTCTATCTTTGGTGCAAGAATCCCAGACTAACATTTGTGCAATATCTAGATTAAGTTACAATTTCTTTCATACTTACCTTACAAGTTCTGGAGTTGGTGTCGAACGCCTAGGTCTTGCTATCTCTTCACCTGTCACATATGATAGTTCTGTTTAAATCAGTTCTCACTTGAGTTCTCTATCTCAAGTTTTCACATGAACTACTCAGAGATGTGGGCCATATCAACTACATGAAACTAGCATGCAGTTACATGCTAAAAATTAAAACTGACACTGACAGAGGTCAGAGCCTGTGTGGTCCTAACCCATAATAAGGGGAATAGAACTCAGCAAGTTGCCACATATCAAGACCACTATATAGATGTCTGAAGAGAAAGGAAAATCTATTCACTAATTGTTTGCTATCTAATTTGTCTGACTTGAGAACACAAAGGCATAAACACTAGCTCTGCCTTCTTCATGTCTTCTTAGTCCCAACCACATAATTTTAATATCTGACATTCTAGGAAACAGTCTGTTGAACAGGGTTGTATGGTACCAACATAGAGTGCTCCACGTGTCTTTTGACTTTAGAGGCATCATATCACATTGATAAACTAAGTTAATTTTACAAGCAACACATTCTTGAAGGGTGAAACACTACGTACAGCAGTCCAATGGCACATGCACTGTATCCCCAATCCATTTCAAGGACACAGCCATTAATAATACAGTACCTAGAGTTATCCTTTAAGAATTACTCTTTGGGAAAAGCAAGTTTAAGTGTACTTTGAAAATTAAGTAGAGGAGCACATGTTTTGAAGTAAATTTGTCTTCTTTAAAATTCATGAGAGAACCAATCTTCTTGAGATACTATCTTTTCCTGCAAGCTAAAAAAAACATACTTACTGGATAAATTCCTTTTAATTGCACCCTAGAATTAGAAACAGACACTAAGGTTTAGGAATGAACATGTGAGCATAATTTACATGTAAAACAGGTACAAAGCTGACATCTCAATTTGACTGAGAAGACATGCAGCAATAATAAGGGGTACATGAAATTTGACTCCAATCCACCATCTATGTTGGTAATTACCTTGATGACATACATGTACACATTATGGAATCAATTTTGCTCCTAATTTGAGGAGGACAGAGAAAAATAATGAAAAGGAATTCAAGCCAGATAAACCCATTACCTGGAAGTGTTGTGTTTACAGATGACTTAATTGTAAATTGATTGCAATTAAAAATGACTAATGATGCGCCTTTTAAAACAATCCTGAACTTTGATGGTCTGTAAATTGATCTAAATCAAGTGACCTACTTTCAGCATTTAACTGCCAGGTTAGTGAAAGATCTAAGGAAGACTTCAAGCTCCTTGTGAACTAATAAGAATCCAGAAGATTCTGACAGAAGTAGCAGTTGTTAAAACTGGGGAGGGGGGGATAAAATATACAACAGATGGACCTCTAAAAGAGAAGGGAAAAAGAAGATGCAGTATATGTTTGTAATAGCCATCTCCCAAGTGGGAGAATCAGTGGGGACTGGGGTTATTTGTCAACAACAACATGAGACAATACAGCAATGTTATCATGAGTTACTATTCTTCTTAATGCAGTTACCATGGTGCAATATTATACAGCCTTGTAAATAACTTATGCCACAAGCTCTATGAAATGTGTGACATTTCTTAATACAAGCCTTTCCCTTACTTGCACCACACAAAGGAGAAGCTTTTTTTTCCCCATGCACGATGGAGGAGTAACTGCTCTAGGGAAGTTTCTGATCTTGAGAGAAGGGCATATTTTCCCCCTTCAGCATCACATTTTCTACAAATTCATTCACATTTGCCTTCAGGGCTGCTGGGCCACGGCATCCTGGTCCCATTCATTTATCAGGCAGAACAGTGGAATAGCACAGAGCAGAGGTTTATTTAGAAGTCTACAGAGCACTATTGAGGAAAGTGAGGAGAGAAGTGGTGCTGGCACATGGCACTCAGTGTGCAATAACCAGAACAGTGCTCAAACAGGTAAGCAAACCTCTAATTTCACTGAAGTGAGCAACAGGGATCAAGGGAGAAAATGTGAGATGACAGGGAAGACAATGATAGGGCATGGTTGGGGAATAGGTACTTAAATACAATTGAAGTGAATAGCAGCCATTTTCATACTGCCTGTCATGGGCATCTACTCCTTTGTGCTTAACAGCTGGCCTTAAAAGAAAAAGGGGAAAGGTAGCCATGGGAGAATACTTCAGAAAGGTCCCATGGAACATCTCCCACAACAAAGCTGCTCAATGCTTTAGCGTGTGTGCTGGGCACAGTGTTCTTGCAATTAGCCTGAAGCACCTGTTCGCTTCAGTTTTCTTCACCCTATTACACTGTGAGAACAATACTGCACCATGCTCAGCAACTCAATAACAAAGCACTGGCAGCTCAGGCCTGCTCTCATAACTTATCCACATGGCTGCCATACTGAACCCTAAGTAACTAATGGGCAGCAGCATGGCTGTGTTACCAACACAACGTGTGTCATTAGAGAAACCCATTCCACTCGAGGCAGGAGATTCTAACTGACTGACTAAGACGACTTCTAGTATTGTTTCAGGGAACACAATAAAAAATGGTCCAAATTTCAGGATGGCTTCCATCCTTCTCAGCTAATTCTCAGCTGACCTTTAACATTTTTGAACATGATGAATTCTTTGTTGTACCTACATATTACGTGTGTTCATACAAATACATACGTACTTGCACAGAGAAACATGTATATTGCCTGCACTCTGATACATCATTCAGAAGGTTACAGAAAATGTACACCAAATTGATTTACATTCCTTTACTTTACTAAAGATACCTAGGGAAAAATGATTTAAGGCTAAATAAACCAGACCACAACAACTAGTCGTCCTTCTATTCGTCATGAAAATGGCTAACAAAATTGTAAGGGTTCTTACCGGGCTGCGCCTCTGTGATCAGCAAGAAGGAAGAGAGAACAGATACCTAGTCAGAGAATGACAGATCAGTAAACAGATTTGGGTAATATGAGCTTTTTCTAAGTAAATAATTATTGTGTTTTGAAAAGTGAACTCCCCCGTCCCCACCAGAATCTGTGTTTTGCTTATTAATGGTGAAGACCTTGAACATGCATTATATACCCTTTTTAGAGATTTATAAGGCTAACTACAGGAATTTGGGAGGTAAACTACATAAACGTTAGGCTCCAGAATCACATTGGACTGGGAAAGGTCTGTTGGAGTGCCTTAGGTTCCCAACTTTAGGAGTAATTAGTACAGCACTCAGGCATTCTCTACAAGCATCTTCTCACTCCCCTTATTCCTGTGGCACTGGATCTCTCCTCCTCACAACTCAGCTCTGAAGTTACAAACCCTCTTACAAACACCTTCCCTCTCTCAGGAGTACTGGGCAAGCAGATGGGCTGATTTGCTTTGCTCATGTTGTCCTCCAGGTTCCTCGGTTCTCAGCTACCACACTCATCACAATACGATCAGCTCAAGGAGAGCAGAGTAGCTGGGAGTGCACACAACAGAGAAGAGTTGCCTGAACCCATCCGCATAAGCAGTTTCAAGAGAAAAATCACAGGAGAAAATGCAGGAGATTTCTTGAGGAAGCCTGAGAGATGGTATCCAACATATTGAGACTTAACAGATATGCATCTGACCTCACGATCAAGTTCCCTTCCTCTTGTTCCGTCTTGCTTGCGTGAAATAATTCCTCAGTTCTTTTGGATCATGACATAAAATAAAGCTGAGTCAATGGATAATTTTTCAATAAAAAGCAAATTAAAATGATCAAATGCACTATTTTAATTATTGTTGGGGGTTACCACAACTACACAGAGAAAGAGTATTGAACAGTGGTGTGCTCAGTGCTGCACAAAGCATTCAAGATTGGCCTTGTCCCAAGATGCCAATGCTCTAAGTTAGGCACAGTCCAGACATACAGCGCTCTCTCTCTCTCTCGCTCTCTGAGATAGTAATATTAGAGCTACAGGGAGTAGCTAATACTCAATGTGCACAGAGTGTTTTATATAAACCTTTTCAAAATGCTTCACAAACAATCCACGCTCGGTGCACCTGGGAAGGAGGCACCATATTATTATCCAAGTTTTACAGATGAAGAAAATGAAAAGAAAGACAGAGGATTAAGGGCATGACTCTGAGGTGCTGAGCACCCTTAATTCCTTCTGAGCTGAGATGTAAGAATGCTGTGTATTACCAATATTAGAGTCAGTGAAGCTTGCTGCAGGATTGGGGGCACGTGAATAGCCAGAGTCAGGATGGGCTGTCATTAGAACTCCGCAGTTCCAAACTTGAAGTCCCAGAAACTAAGCACTGGGTCATGTTGCTTTGTTACAATAAAAATATCTACCAGAAAAAACAACTGTGTGTGTGTGTAAGTGATCCCTGTGGGAATAAGCTCATTTTTTTCCTCATTTCTTTAGCATCCGGAATGGTCTCTGCACAATTTTCAGCCACTCTAGCTCCCCTTACATCCGGAGACTAATAAAATAGAGGTAGAGAGACTTGTATATCAGTTCAAATCTCTGACTAACAACCCACTGAAGCACTAAGCTCAAAATAAGATATAAAGCACTGAGCATCTAGCTTGGGGGTCTTTAACCTCTAGACACCTGGAGTCAAATCCCAGGTCAGATCCCAAGTGAACAGCAGTTGGCTGGTTTCATTCCAATCCACATTTATGAGTCACAAAATGCTACAAAGCAATTTGATAGATAGTGATTGAAAGATTGATAGTTTCTTCTCAAGAGGAAAAGTCAGGGAGGAAGTATCATTGGAACTCACAGGACCCTTCCAGAAGGAGGGAAACAAAACAGGATTTTAAAAAGCATAAACCCAAAGAATTCGAAGTGTTATTGCCCTATTTAAAAATGTGTTTCATTTGCCAGGCTACAGGAAGCCTTTTGTTAAAAAAAAAAATTAAGTATTTTTGGGTGCTAAGTCAGGAGCCAAAAGCAGCTCACCTGTTTTAAAGATACCTCAAGTCTCACCCAAACTTCATCACGCAGCTTAATGGGTTATGCACCCTGTGCAGGGTGTGGTCTCATCCTGAGGTGTCTTTAAAGTTTAAAAACACTGCTGAAAACAAGCCACAGAGCTCCTCTGCGAAGAGATTCTTCAAACTCAAATCTTCTCACAATAAAGAAACTGAAGCAGACCAGCAACTATTTCAAATAGGTGGCACTTAAATACCGTGGCGATGAGTGCAATATATATGCATCTGAGAAACAGAACTGGACTGGGAGGCAGTTGGTTTTGAATGCCAAGGTAACAATGGGTAAAACAAGCTCTAGAAAAGGTTACCTTCAGGAGAGAAATAATTGCAATTAACAGAAAGAGGAAATATTGTCTTGGAAATTTTCAGTTGATTGAAATGATAATCATGGGGTTTGAGAACATGCTGTCCCAGTTCAATGATGACCCTATCATCAGTCAAGGAAAATACTTGTTAAGGTGAGCCAATGTAAAAAGAATGAGCGAGTAAGAATATTCAGCCAGAGGAAGAGCACAGGAAGAATGGATTACGGGGAGCACAAACACCCACAACAAAACCCCCTTTTCCCCAACATCTGAACTACTAGTTCTGGCTGCTCTTATGCCCTTACCACTGTACAGAGGAAGGCAACTCAGCTTATTATATTCCTTCATGTTCTGCTACTAACTCCTTGTTGTATCCTTCAGAGATATAATAGGGTGAAAAGTTGTGTACACACACACACGGAGTCTATCAGCATTCTCTCCTAAGTGTCTTCCAGTGAATACGAAAGCCCTAAGGAAGTTGTGGAATCTCTGTCACTCTGCACGTATTGAGTATTAGCTACTCCCTGTAGCTCTAATATTACTATCTCAGAGAGAGAGAGAGAGAGAGAGAGAGAGAGAGAGCGCTGTATGTCTGGACTGTGCCTAACTTAAAGCATTGGCATCTTGGGACAAGGCCAATCTTGAATGCTTTGTGCAGCACTGAGCACACCACTGTTCAGTACTCTCTCTCTGTGTAGTTGTGGTAACCCCCAACAATAATTAAAATAGTGCATTTGATCATTTTAATTTCCTTTTTATTGAAAAATTATCCATTGACTCAGCTTTATTTTATGTCATGATCCAAAAGCACGGAGGAATAATTTTTAAATACAGGTTAGACAAGTCCGGTCAGGAATGGTCTAGTTATTACATAGTCCAGTCCCCTGCACTCAAGGCAGGACTAGACAGCATATTGAGGTCTCTTCCAGTCCTACTCTTCTATAATTCATTTTTATAATTAGATGAAAATCCCTTCCCTATTAAAAGGACAATAAGTCCCAACGAGAAACTTTTACAATGTGTGCATCCATCAGCTATACTACTAGCTTCACAGACCATGTTTGCACAACACCAGATGTTATTTCTTTGGCTTGGATTCACAGTTCTCTTTGGTATCACCATAACTTTATATGCTAACACAAGCAGTAAAGAAGATGCTGGCCTAGATCTCCAGCTGCAGCTGACAAGCTTGGTGCAGTGGGTGGAAGATGGAAGTATGCTTTAAGATACTCTGCAACTTCCGGATCCTGGGGTTAGGAACTCCAGCAACCTCAGGGATCCTTTAAATTGCCCTACCTGCCTATGACCCCAAAGGGTTGTACCAATAGCTAGAGACCATGATAGCACACTGGTGTTCCTTCCATACCCCCTTTTCCTGTCCACATCCTCTAGAGTTGCTACACAGAGAGACTCCTTCTATGCTGGAAGAATCCACAGAGGGCTGGATCTGCAGCATTTTTGGTTGCCTCGTGCTGCCAGAGCAAAACAAAGGAAAGCAACCAGAGGAAGGCTGAATATATGGCCCATCACGTGGGTGTGTATATAACAATGTATATACATATATAGCATGTGTGTGTTATTGCAGAGATAACATAAGTTAAAACACATGGATAAAATTAACTGTTTCATGAAATCAGTAATAAAGTTGAGAGTAAAGGTACAACATATTTTTCAAAAGCATTAATATTCTTAAACTTGCACAAATATTTGAAAGACAATCTCTTTGGGTTAATGAATTCGATAGAAAAGTACTATCCATTTCTGAAGATAATTCTAAGCTGAACTGTGTAGTATTTACTGCAAATAGTAATGGACAGTTACAGAACGAAGGCAAGGACATCTTTCTTTTTCCTGCCAACACACACACACACACACATATATTCTTAATGTCAAATGTCACATCAGAAGCAGCAGGGGAATTTTTCTGCGACCTGTATACTGTGATCAAGTACAATTTAATTCATCTAACATCTTAGAGCCAACTGGTGATGTTCCAAATAAAAAACCATACAAGTTCTTGAATGTTTATGAGCTCTCTGCCAAATAAGGTCAGGAATTTGAGATGTTAACCTCAAGCACTTTGAGAAATGTTCTCCTGTAAAGAGAAACTGGAAATGCCATGGTACATGTGCTATCATGGTCAGTCACATGAAAGTCACCAGGAAAGTAAATGAAGTGATGCGTGTCATTTTTCACAGTTTTCCAAGGAACCTCCTAATCTGCCTTTGGGGGTTTTGTTTTGGTTCGGCCAACTGGTAAAAGTCTTTTTCCTGTAATAAACAATTTCAACTCACTATCACCACATATATGCCAATCAAAATTAAAGTTACTCATGACATATTTCAGAGTTGTGTTTCAGTTATAGTATGTAGGTGTCCTGCAAACAGATGGTGTGGGGTTTTGGAACTTCACATGCTATCAGTCAGACACGTCAAAATCACAACTGCCTTAGACATACTCTTATTTCGCAAAGCTCTGCAGTCAGTTTGATGTGCAATAAATACAGGACTGTTCAGCTGATGTTTTATTGGACTTTTCCACAGCTCTGTGATATTTATTAATGAATAGTTGCAATAAACATTTCACAGTTCCACTCAGGGTATCTTTGCTAGGTTCATGGAATGGTTAGACCCTTTTCTGTTGAATTCAGGAATCTGATAAATTGAAGAA
This sequence comes from Emydura macquarii macquarii, assembly GCF_026122565.2. Taxonomy (NCBI): domain Eukaryota; kingdom Metazoa; phylum Chordata; order Testudines; family Chelidae; genus Emydura; species Emydura macquarii. The sequence continues at coordinate 118,622 of NW_027132618.1, read as the reverse complement.
TGTTTCATTAAGAGGGTAGATGTGATAAATGTATTAGTCCAACGAGGCTTTTAGTTGTATGTATTTGTGCAAGTTTGAAAAGAATTGTAATTGTTTAAAAAAGACAGAGAGCACTTCAGTGGTTTTACATAGCAATTAGATTTAATTGAAACCTTAATTGCATATCTTTAGAGTCTCAATCTCTCTCTCTCTCTCTCTCTCTCCACGGCTCCTCACCCCACTCCCCTCACTCCCCATTGTCCCATTGCCATCTCATTTTTTGGTCTTTGCCCTGATCCATATTCTCCCCTTGATCTGCATGCATTACTTCCATTAAGGTTAATGGGAGTTATGTGCACAATGAAGACTAGACCAGACCTTTGTGTCTTTGGGTAGTTCATTTATCTTACCATGGGACAAGTCATCTCCCATTCTGCAGCAGGTAGGCCATTTTATGTATACGAGTGCAGCTGTCTACTCCCCAGCAAGAGAAACAAGCAAAGCAGAATTTTTTTTTTTTTTTTTTTTTTAATTCAACAGATCAATGACAAAGTCCATGGCCCACTGGGTAAACAACAGCTAAGGCATAATTGTTTTCTAAAAAGCCAGGAGCGCATTCAAATTCTGTTTTAGATTTTCTAAACAAACTTGATTGATTTGTGAATGGTTATGCAGACAACTATGACCAAGAGAGCCCAGATTTCTGGAAGGGGAAAAAAAGCCACATACAGATCCTACTCCACCTGCAATACAGACCCACTGCAGGAAAGCTCCACCTAATAATTTCAAATTGAAGTTGCAATAGTATAGAGAAAATGAATCAGAGAGTAGTGGGAAGTTTATAGACCAGAACCACAGCTAATAGAAGATGCAATAGCTCCACCAACTTAAATGGAGCTACACTGATTTAGTTGAGCTAAGGATCTGGTTCTATGGGTTTTTTCCCTATAATTAAAGAGGTCAATTTACACACTTCTCTTCTTAGTTAGTAAGTCCTCCTATACATTTATCTATCTGATCAATATGGTATTTTCTTCCACATTAAAAATAAAAATTAAGACACTTTGTAAAGTTTCCTCAGAAATTTGAGTTCTTCTAATGCTAGGTAAAAGTCCACTTGTTTCACTTCAAATCTATTCAAAACTATTTTGGAATAAAAAATAATTTACCATATTCCACAAAAAAACTTAAGTAATAATAGGTACTGTAAGGTAGCAGAGTGAAGGAAGGAGAGTTCAGGCACTGGTTAGACGCTTCAGAACATGTACCCAAAATGCCTAAATATTTAATAAACTTCAACTTGTCACTCAGCTCATCTTTCAAACCACTTCAGTCCAAATATTAACCAACAAAACCTCACAAGACTGCTGAGCATCAGGAAAATCACTGTAAGATGGCAGGTGAGGCGGAAAGTTCCAGGGATTTGCCCAAGGCAATAGAAGGAGATGAGATTAGATTTAGAAGTTCCTCTCTTGAGATCTGGTGCTCAGATCACACCTGTCTCTCATTTAGTGTTCAAAACTTTGTGTAGGCCTACACAATACTATGACATGAAAATTTATAACCCAGTTTTGGCAAGAACATTGTTAATGTTACTACAGCAGCAAAAGATCATGCTATATAAAATGGTTGGTTTCCCCATCCTCTGATAACAGGACATGTAATGTGATGTGCATTAAACATACCATGGGTGAAATCCTGGCCCATCTAAGTAAATGGGAAAACTTCCAGTGGCTACATTGGGGAAAGGATTTCATCCCATAATCCTTTGGGCAAAAGGCAACCTCAAACTTTCCCCTTCTCATGCAAGCCAAAGGGAAAATAATGAAATTTAATGCAAGCAAAATCTAGCTCATTTTAAAAATACCTTTGAATTAAATCCATAGGAGAAAGAACATAATGAATGCCATCACTTCTAAACAATGATATACGGCATTTGCATTTTATATTTCAGCTCTACAGACAAATGAAAAATGGCTAGAGCAAACAGAAAAACACCAAAGCAAAATATTCTCTTAAAAAAAAGGTTATAAAAAAGGTAGAAAAAATAGCAAATTATTTCTTACCGGACTTTTCCTCTAAAAGAATGCAGCCAAAATAAAAAAAGAAAATGAGAAAATAAGATATTTTCTAAAAATAATTAATGCATTGAGAAAAAGATCTGCATCTATGAAAAGCAGCATTAAAAGCCTACCTGTTAAACTGACAGCAAAGTAGTAATATTGTATGCAAACAGTCTAAATATTATTCAGTTAGATACAAGATTATAGTAAAAAAATACCATACAAAAATACAGCACTTTTCTTTAAGCCATTTACAGAAATGATTACGTGCTACTGGCATTGCGGGCTATTTCTAACTATACTCAAAGCTCATTTTCAATTAAGTTTTATTTCTTGAAAGGCTTTACAGGACAGGAAAATAAATTTCCATATTCTACTAGCTTTGGCATATGCAAGAGTGGTAAAAGAATCCAATCTCAAAAAGTTGCAGGCTTCTAAAAATATTACACCTGAACTCAGTACTCCAGGATTTTAGGCAGGTGATCAAGAAATAGAGTCTCACATGGCTCAAGAATGGTAATCCCAATTGCATCTGTTTCATCAGAAGCTCTTCCATTTTAAAATAAACTTACAACTTTTTCAGCAGTTTTCCTATCCCATAGCGAGCTTCAGCTTCTAGGCTAGTTAGCAAGAGATGTCAATGGTGGTGCTCACAAACTTCAGAACAATGGTCCATCTAGCTCAGTATCCTGTATTCCAACAGCTGCCAATATCAGGTATTTCAGAGACAACGACCAGTACAGGGCAATTAGCACCATCCCATCATCCGCTTCTGGCAGACAGAGGCCAGGGCCACCCAGAGCATGCAGTTGCATCCCTGACCATCTTTGCTAATAGCAATTGATGGACCTATCCTTCATGAACGTATCTAATTCTTTTGTACCCATTTAAACTTTTGGCCTTCACAACATCCCCTGGCAATGAGTTTCAAGGTTGACTGTGTTGTGTGAAGAAGTACTTCCCTTTGTTTGTTTTCAACCTGCTGCCTATTAATTTCATTGGGTGACCCATGGTTTGTGTATTATGTAAAGGAGTAAATAACACTTCCTTATTCACTTTCTCCACACCATTCATGATTTTATAGACCTCTATCATATCCATCATTAGTCATCTCTTTTCCAAGCTGAAGAGTCCCAGTCTTTTTACTCTCTCCTTACATGGAAGCTGTTCCACACCCTTGATAATTTTTGTTGCCCTTCTCTGTACCTTTTCCAATTCTAATTTATCCTTTTTGAGATTAAGTGACCAGAAATGCACACATTATTCCAGGTGTGGGTGTATCATGGATTTATATAGTGGCATTATAATATTTACGGTCTTATTATCTATCCCTTTCCTAATGGTTCCTAACATTCTCCTAGCTTTTTTAACTGCTGCTGCACATGGAGCGGATGTTTTCAGAGAACTATCCCCAATGATTCTAAGCTGTCTTTTTTGAATGGTAACAACTAATTTAGGTCCCACCATTCTGTATGTATAGTTGGGATTATGTTTTCCATGTGCATTACTTTGCATTTATCAACACTGAATTTCATCTGCCATTCTGTTACCCAGTCAGCCAGTTTTGTGAGACCCCTTTGTAACTCCTCACAGTTTGCTTTGGATTTAATTATACTAAGTAATTTTGTATCATTTGCAAATTTTGCCACATCACTCTTTACCCCTTTTTCCAGATCATTTATGAATATGTTCAACAGCATACAGGTCCCTGTACAGATACCTAGGGGACACCATGTTTACCTCTCTCCATTCTGAAAAACAGTCATTTATTCCTATCCTTTATTTCCTGTCCTTTAACCAGTTACTGATCCATGAGAAACTTATCTGTATGGCCACTCCATGGAGGAACTCAGAGAATGCACTGGTAGGTTCCCTCAAATGAGTAAGCAACTTTTCATAAAATACACATTTAATTTACTTATATGTCATAAATAAATCTTTACTGGAAACAACTGACCCTGATGTATGCGCTGCCATGACTATGGGCACTGCAGCAGCTATGAAACATTATTACACTTGAAAATAAATCTCTCTCTAAATGAGGTTTTGTCTTCCAGCATGGGGTGTATCTGGCAGAGGCAACCAACCCGGTTAGATCACCCCATTTGGTGCAGTAAAATAACCATCCATTAAAACCTATCACTTAGAAGAAATGTTGCCCACTATTAAGTTTTAATTTGTAAATCAAGAAGCTAACTTTTACAGTGAATGGTGAATTACTTTTATTTAAAAACACATGGGTGCATATTAGACTTATTAACAAGTTCTTTCTAGCAAAGACAGTTCATTTACTAAGATCTGAAAATTCCAATGCAACTTAAAATGATATAAAAGTTCTTTAATATTTTGACAGTTGCAAAAAGTTAACACTATTCCTGTAAAAATGATGATAGCTTTATTGGGTCGCCCCCTGACTAACTCTGTTTTTCCTAAATATTGCTAGTACATTAGGTTCAGAGAAAAGAAGTGATTTATTCAGGTCATTATTCCCCTACATATGGACAAAAGACCATTGCACCTAAATAAAAGTTGCATGATTTTCAGAGGTGTGGAGCACCTACACATCCCATGGTCTGCTATAAAGTTTGTGAGAGCTCAAGGTTTCTGAAAAATCAAACCATTTTTATTTAGTTGTTGAAATATGGAATCAGGAGTCGATCTTTTTCAAGCATGCATGCATAAATTTAGGTCAGGACCATAACTTATTAGCTTGTACTATAAAATATATTCATTTTGGCAGAAAAACATTGCACCACTAAAAATCCCTTACTACTTGGGGCTGGATTTTCCATGGTGCAAATAGCAGGCAATGAACATGTCAGGGATTGCCAGTAGAAAATTGAAGGAGGCTGGGGAATGGGAAACTCTGGTGTTCATGAGGCTATAATATCTGATGCAGTCAGGTTGCATCATCATCATGAACTACCCCAACGAGTAAAAAACCATAAATTAAACCACTTCCAAACAACAGGAAAAAACATGTGTATTCAAGGAAGCTAGAAAGAAGCATCCATCTGATGTTATTTTTCTTCTATGCCCAAGTATTATTGCGAGATTCTAACAAAACCATAATTTAGTGATCATCCAGTAAAATAGAACAGTTCCTCTGGTAATCTGACAAAACAGAGCTATTAAAACTTAACAGGAGGCTCAAAGTTGTTCTCTCACCAAATAACTGCAGAGATCTAATCTCTGCTACGTTCAACGAACGAAGGTTTTGTTTGGCCTCTGGGTGAGGATACAGTTGACTTTGACAGGAAAACATCCAACTGTTGAAATGTGTCATTCTCACCCTAGTGCAGCATATTTAACAGTCTTAGAACTACCTGAGTAGCTGCAGTTTTATTATTTTGTTATGAAAAGTGTGGCAAGTCACTTTCCAGCTTCCTTCACTAGTAACTGCAGTTTTTTATTTCTATACATTATATGTATGGTTTCTAGACAAGTCTAATTTTCCCCAGACATCTTTAAATTAAAGTATCATAACTTTTGCCCTCAGGGATCAAGTAAGACAAGTAGGCAACATATAAACATAGGTGTCGCCTGTCATCCTTCTAAACACTGCCCATCTTTTTAAAGAGAAGATGTTAAGCCCTGGTTTATGTCATTAACTTAGCAGGTTTTGAGTGAGACAGGGCACATGACTATGGTAGGGGAAAGGATAGCTATATGAGAAAGATAAATGTAATGTTGCTAAGAATTAGTAAAATAAGTAAATCCATTTATTCATGTCTGAGTATTGGTGACATCATAGCAGAATTTTTGGAAACCTTCATGATCCACTGCTTACTTTGGGTGCTCAGCAGCTCACCTTCCAGTAATCTGCCACACACCATTCATCCATCTCCTCACTGGTCATCCCCTACTATGATGACCTTTCACTATTCCTTCCATAATAAGTTTCTTAAGGTTATTTCCATCTCTACGCCTAATGTGATTAAAGCACACAAGTTTGTGTCTGTTCATTTCCAACATCGGGATCTGTTTCTCTCCAGTAACATTTCTAACATTTGTCTTGTTTTCCCTTCATCCAGAAGATATGTAAGAGTCATCAACAACACACTGCAAAAGCTTCTGTTAGTATTCCTGTAAAAAAAAAAAAAAAAAAAAAAAAAAAAAAAAAAAAAAAAAAAAAAAAAAAAAGCATCCACCCTAGTCACCTCTATTTCATTGATTAAGGGTCTAGCACCTTTTTTCATGACATCATCATGGCCAAGATGCTGCCTTGATATTTGTTCCTATGACAGAATAGGATGATTAGAACTGTATTAACGAAATCCATGTGTACCGTTTCATTTTTAGGGCTGTTTCAGTTTGTTGCTCACAGACTTGCCCTATATACAGGCAAAGGATTAAACATACAGGGAGAGAGATATGGCCCCCTTCTGTTTACTGTGGTCTGCTTCATTTTTGCATTTGAGCTGGATGAGAAGTAAAGATACAGAAATATTGCATGATCGGTTATAACATTCTTTTTACAAATAGAAAAAACACGGTCAGGCCAAATTTGGTTGGAAAAAACCAGTTTTGGGGAGGAGAGGAGATAAACAAAACCTAAGCCCAGAGCCTTTCGTTATTTGGGTTTTAAACGCCAATGGAAATGGGGGTTTGGTTTTTTTGTTTGCTCTAAGAAATGTTCCCTACTCCCAGAGTCTGCAACCCAAGCACTGCATCCTTGTGCAAAAGGATGAAATTCTTAAAGTGACTAAACAGAAGTAAACTCTCTAGTCTATTCTTGTTGTCCAAACAGAGGGAAATGCCAAAAGTAAACAAGCTGCAAAAATAGGGAAAAGTGCATTTGTTACACTCCCAAACCAGGAGGTAACCATCCTAGGCCCACTTCCTGCTTTCCCCCTGTATCACTTTATACCTTTTCAGCAGAACTCCAAACCCTTAAAGGGACGGGATGCAAGTAAATATCATCCTGACAGTAAATAATATAACCCTGACATTCTGTTAGAATGATATTTACCTTCATCCTGTCCCTTTAAGGATTTGGAGCGAGGGAGGTTGAGGAAGCTCTTTCACCGGAGGTTTTCAAAAGGAGGCTGGATAGCCATTTGTCTTGGATGGTTTAGTCAGACAACAAATCATGCATCTTGGCAGGGGGTTAGACTAGATGACCCTTGTGGTCCCTTCTAACCCTATCATTCTACGATGCTATGACAATGAAACAGTAGTTAGCTTACTTTTTTTTTGTCACTTTAAGGGTTTTGTACATTTGTACAAGGATGCAGTACTAGAGGTTCTGTTCAGTTTCCTTCAGTTCTGAAAATAATGCCTCCTGGCTTTTATATAATGCTTTTCATCAGTGGCTCTTAAAGCCCTTTACAAAAGAGGTCAGTACCATTATTCTCATTTTACAGATGGGGAAACTGAGGCACACGATCAACCAACAGGCCAATGGCAGAGTTGGAAATAGAACCCAGGTCTCCTAAATCCCAGTCCAGCACTCAATCCACATGGCCACACTACCGTAAATGAACTATTAAAAAAACCAAAAATCCAAACCAACCTTGGAAAGGAAACTTAAAATACATGTGTTTTTCACCTGAGTGTTCTTTTCCTTGAATTGCACTGGCAAAATTAGATACAATGCTTGCCCACTGGAGTGAAGACGACAAGTTGTAGAAGGAGATTAAAAGGCAGGATAGTTAGTTGAATGCAGGCTAAAATCCTTTCACTTTGTGTTTTCAGGTTGTGGACATACACTTGTGTCAATATTATCTTGTAAATAACGCTACATTTTCAGGGATATATACTGGCTATTGAACCAAGGGCTCTAGTATATAGGCCAGATCCCCAAGTGCTCTGTGTCTACTTTGTGCCAAGCTGTCACTGTGCTAAGATTGCAGAAACTGAGTAAGCGAGCTAGGGAAGATCTCCAGTGTGTAGAGGCGATCTCGCAGTGGTATATCCAATGTAGGAGCTGACAGGACACACATGCCTTCCTTTTTCAGTGTATCAGGAAAGGGGGACATAGTTAGAATACATATATTCTATCCGTCCTGGCCTAAGTGCTCAGCCCTTCATGGCGGGTATAGGCCAACGTACCTAAGACCAGCCCTCAGGCTAGTTTAACCCAAAACAAATGGTGGTACTTGCCGAGAACAGCACCAGAATCAGAGCAGCACAAAGGAGTGCTTTATGCCAGCTGTGTATGCTGCCCGCTGATCTCTGCTGCATGTATTTTGGGAGTGTCCAAGGATCTGGACCTATGCCTTTATCTTTGATAACTCCACTAGTGATTCTTCTTTACAGACAGACCTCATATAATCCAGTTAATATAATGTTAATATTTATGGTCTGATCCTCCAGCTGATGTGAACTAGTGTAACTCCATTGAACTGAACTGAACTGAGCTATGCTGATTTACAGAAGCTGAGGATCAGGCTCTTCGTATCTTTCTCTCTCCCCCAATTCACCTCTGCCTAATTTTTTCTGTCTAATTCACATATTTCCCTTCTGTGATCAGCATTACAGCAACTAGGCTCAAGTCGAACTTCCTCCAGGCAATGTCAGTGGATCAGGAAGCCACATGCTCCACAGAGCAACAAAGCCATCATTCTGCATGATTTAGTCCCCACATCTCCCACAGCCCAGGAAATGAGAGTCCCAAATTGACTCTTGAACCTAGCTTCCGCACATAGCAACAGAATACGCTGCTGTCCTGCCTCCAAGCCAGCTGCAGCATCTTTACGATTTCATAACTGTACAAGTCAGCTCACCAGAACAAAGACTAGCCACAAACCAAATTCTGACACGTTTGCATGCAAAAGGGAAGAACTTCATGCAGCAGCAAATTAACAAACATGAATGTGTTTGCAAAGGGACTAAATCCTGCTCCAGATCAGTCAAAGGCAAAACTCCCATTCAGTGGGAAAAGAATCATAGAAACTAGGAAACAGATACTCATTTAATTCACAAATGAAAATAGGCTTTGACCTTGCAGTGTATTTAGTAGAGCGTGCAGTTCTGTGGGATTTAAGTATTTTTTCTTATTTCAATTTCAGAAACACAAGGCACAAGAGAGCAAGTGGCCAAGTGAGCCTAATTCCTTTTATGTTGCTTCATGCGCATTTTCTTTCAAAGTTATTAAAGCATTGTAACAACTAAGAAAAATGTGATTGCCAGGAACCAACCAAAATTTGAGAATCTCTTAATCCTTTACTTGCAAAACACATTTAGTGATCATGAATATTCTTCAGCATGAGATCAACCCCAGATTCAAAAACTTTAGGGCAATTAGATGTCCAAAGTACAGAATTACTTGAAGAGTTAGTACCACACATCTGCCAGTCATGAATTATGTATATTTGAGAGTTATTTATAAGGATGAGGGACCTCAGAATGGGGGCTGCATTCTGAGATAAATGCTCCAATTTATAGATTTCAAATTCTATATAGATGACCTGCTACTTGGAAAGAATAGCCTTGCGTCATCTCAGTTTCTGCTGCTTAAAATGAAGATAAATGCTTCAATCCCAGAAGCAGAAATCAGACATTGAAGAAGCCTGTTAGATCTTCTTGCCCCATCTCTGCACAACTTATCCCTTTAGTATATTTTTTAAGTGCTTGCTCTATTTTATTTTTAAATGTTTCAATATTTTCCCTCTTTCCACAAAATGATATCCTCACCTATAGATATAGGTACACACAGATATATGGACATTGGACTGCTGTGGCTGGGATGGGGCAAAGAGAACCACAAACAGATTTGGTTTGGATGATGCTGCATGATCCTAGGAACTTTAATACAAACTCTGGGATTCAAATGCGAAACTCCAGGAACCACCCTGGTCACAGAGAGGAGAAAGCATTAAAAAGAAAAAAGAAAAAAAAATCACTAAATGGGCCAATCATCAAGGGGAAACTTCCATAGACAAAATCTCAGACAGGTTATCATCACACTTTGGGTTTCATCCCAAATCTAAAACTCCCCACTTCAGGGAAGGATTAATGGCTTTACTTCTTAGACACTCACAAAAATTGGTGATGTTGCACTAGCCTAAATAAGGAGGGGGGGAAAAAAGACTGCAGTTTCAGTTCATTTTCACTTTGCTTTTTTGGGATGCATTCACATCCCAAACTCAAAGCAAGATGCCAGGCTTGCAAATCCATGGAACTCTAAAAAAAGGCTACTTAAAACCCTTACTGAGAGAAATTACAGAGCTTTGCATAGCTGAATAGATTGGGATAGCAAGTCAGATCTTGGCAAGCCTTGAAAAAGATACATGCCAATGAAATGAAAACCAGGAAGGGTTTAATAAAATATGATCTTTCCTTTTAAAAATCTAGATTAATTTTTTCATTAAGGAATGAATTGAGGAACATGTAACATTGTATATCAATGTTATTAGAAAGATGTGTAGGTGTGTTTGTGATCTGGAAAGTAACAGATCAAAACAAGAGGTAGTTTGGATGGATTTTTATGTACAGCAGAAAATGAAACAAAAATTAAAATTAAGACATGAGGATAAAAGAAGGAAGGTAAAAGCAGGGAAATACATGAGGCCTAATTCTGATCTTACTTTTGCCATTTTTACATTTTGTAAAACCAATAATTTCCGTGGAGTTTCTCCCAATTGTTTTATTGCTATTATAGTACAACCTCAGTTACTTAAGTGTCATGAGGGATACTGAGGTCCCTATTTTCCCCACCCTTAACCATGTTGAGTAGCATCTTTTTACATGAATGATCAATCCCACTGATTTCAATAAGGTGACTCATAATATGGTATTGCCCAATGTAGATGGATAGTATCAGGCCCTAATAAGTTTTGATATCTGAGAGAACTTTCAGCATAATTAACAGATATGAGAGAACATGACTGTTTTGGGTAATGGGGAGTTTCAGATAACTGGAGTCTGGATTGTTCAAATTCTACTGTAATAGCAAATACTACTTTTTTAAAATAAAAAATTAAGTATACATTTTGGGTTTCTCTCATTTGGAGATGTGTGAAACTCACTAAAACAAGGTCAATGCATAGAAAAGTTGTTGTAATAAAAACCTTCTCAGTATTTTAACACATTCAAGAAACTTCCTAATATTTTAGCACATTCAGAACGAAAAAAAATACCTATTACAAAAATCATGAATCTCCAAGAGTTAGTTTAATCACCCAGCAGCCACAAATAACAAATGGTGTCTAATAAAGTGCAAAACAGTTGTACTTAACTATGAGTCAGTTTGACACCCAATTAACAGACTTGCTGACCACTAATACAATGAACCAGGATAGGAGGTTATTGTTCTTCCAACTTTGTAAAAGATTAAAACACAAGGCACTCACCACTGGAGATGGAGAAAGTGCGATGTTGCCTATTGATGCTTTCAATTCATCTACAGTTGCTGCACTCTTAAGAATGTCTTTAGCCTGCAAAGGCTTAATCTTAATGTTAAATTTCTTGTGCGACTCCTCTTCTTCTTCTGATTCACTTGAGGAATAAAAGTGCTTTCCTTTGGTAGGTAGATCACAGTTAAAGAATGTTTTGTTCTGTGAAGAGGTAGGCTTTTTATACAGAGTGGAGGCAAAACAGTCCCCCCTCCCCCTCTTCAAACTCCTAAACAACTAAGGTCAAGTTTTCAAAAAGTGCCTCAGTCCTGTTTTCCAAAGAGACATCAGTACTTGGAAGCTTAAGTCCCTCTGATTTTCCAATAGGATTTAGGTTCTTAAGTCACTTTGGAAAATGGGATTTAGATGCTTTTGAAAATTTTACCCCAATTGTTCACTTGCACAAATGGGTAACAGAGGATACACATTTTGGCCAATCTTGTCACTATTATTCCATTTTGTCATATTTGTATATAAAATACGTACATATACAAACAACACTATACAGTATGGAGGTAAATTGCTAACTGCTCAAAAAATAGGTAAATCTGCACCGTGGGATAGCATTAATTTATAAGTCAGTCTTCTTTTCCCACCAATCAGCACTGTACCAGTTTACCACTGTATACACTAATACAGTGGTTCCCAACCCTTTTGGCTTAAGGGCCACAAATACCATTTCTACAAACCTGAAGAGCCACCAGTCTATCAACTCATGAAAGGTATTGGATATATACACATCATAGAATCAGAGTTGGAAGGGACCTCAGGAGGTCATCTAGTCCAACCCCCTGCTCAGAGCAGGACTAACCTCAGTTAAATAATCCCAGCGAGGGTTTTGTCAAGCCGTAGCTTAAAAACCTCTAAAGATGGAGATTCCACCACCTCCCTAGGTAACCCATTCCAGTGCTTCACCACCCTCCTAGTGAAAAACCTTTTCCTAATGTCCAACCTAGGCCTCCCCCACTGCAACTTGAGACCATTGCTCCTTGTTCTGCCACCGAGAACAGCCTAGTTCCATCCTCCCTGGAACCCCCTTTCAGGTAGTTAAAGGGCTGCTATCAAATCCCCCCTCATTCTTCTCTTCTGTAGACTGAAGGACTACAAATCACTACATATTTGAAGTAAACATTTCGATGCTACTGTGCTCATTTTTACATTCACTATCTTACACTTATAAGTTACTCACAGTATATCACACACTCACAGACAAAGCACTAGTGTAGCCTCCTTGCTGATCTCCCATACCCCTGGCTGCAGCAGGGAAACCGCACATGTCCTGTAACCCTGTACTCTCCACCTGGGTCCCTAGGCAGTGGCTCCCTTCTGCAGCCAGGGAGATGGGAAATCAGTGCTCCGCTTCCTCTAGCTCCAGCAGGGACCTCAGAGCCTATGGACCCATGCGGAGCGCTTTGCCATGCTCCCTGCTACAGCCGGGGAGAGGGGAGCGCTGATCTTCCATCCCCTTGGCTGCAGCAAGGAACCTGCACCAGTCTTGTAGCCCCGTGGCAACGTACTCCGCATGTGTCCTTAGGCTGCAGCTCCCTTCTGCAGCCAGAGGGAGGGGTGCAGTGGGCCACTTTGAAAGACCCTGCGGGCCACTTTTGGCCTGTAGAGCATGGGTTGGGAACCACTGCACTAATATGTAACCAGGAAGTTTCAGTTTCAGGAGGAAGTTATGAGCCTATTTTCCCCGCTGTTGACTTACTAAAGGCAGCTCACTGCATGGGCCAATTCTTTTATGCAGTATGGCTGTTTCATATCACACGATTGACACAGACTACTTGTAAAGTTAGCGAAGCCAGTAACAGAAATCATCCAGTTCAAAGGGTGTAGCACTGAATCTCATGCCACTAACCTTCCCTGCAACCGGGATAGAAGGGGTGTGATTGGAGGAAAGGGGACATGGCTACAACATCCCTTCACTGTGCCAATCCGCAGCTGTGTGTTGCAACCTGGGATATGAGAGAGACAGAGAGTTCCTCAGGCTGTTCAAACAAAATGCAGAGGTCCTGGCCAGCAGTAAGAGGATGAAGGAAGAGGATGTGTGAGCTTTAAGTCCCCTTCACATGCACACCTCAGGCCTGTGCTGCGTGTGTCACAATGGAGACTATGGGCTCGTGTGTAGATATTGTTCTACAATTTTGAGAACATCTAAAATGTTATGGCCATCTGTACCACGTAAACAAAATTCATGATCGCTATCGTAAGTGTTTTCTGTGATGCCTATCACACACTAGATACATATTGTATTTAAAATACACGTATCTACGCTTTCACAGCTGGTAACACATCATTGTAAATGGACAGTGATTTTCAAAAGGCAAGTTCACTTTTGCTTATATTTGCTTTTACAAAAACTAAACATCTCCTCTTGCTCCTGCTTATGTCCAATTAAATGGATGAAAGCAAAAGTGTCAACAATTACACGGCCTATTAGATCAGCATAAGCAAGCTGGAAATTAAATATAATACTTTGTACATTTCTATATAAACTTCCATAAGAGAATCACAGCATGATTTATAAACATTCACTAGTGTCACTAGTTGGTTGAGAAGCAAAATAGTAGCACCTCCATTTTATAGATGGAGAAACAAAGAAATCGTTAGGTGACTTGCCCAAGTGAATCTATGGCAGAGCTGAAAATAGGACTGAGAGTCTAGAGATCCGAGTTCTAACCATTAGATAATGATTCCTACTTTTCTAGACCCATCAATGTAACATTTGTTCAGCTCCCCTAATTTTAATTCTCTCTTACAAGGCCAAAGAGGTGCTGCAGAGAGATGTAAACTGCTTCCTTCCTCCCATGAATAAACACACTGCTTCTGCAGCCTTCTAGTCTCTGCCAACCCAGAGAAAAAGGATAGAAATCTGCTTCTATTCATTGTGAGCATTATAATCACATCTGTTTTAGTGGCATGCACTGAACATAATTATTTCTCAGTGTACTTCCTATCCGCTTACTCCTTTCTGTCAATTTCCTATGACTATAACAAGGCAATTGGAAGTGCCTTCTGGTTAAGTGTATCAAGTGATTCTCCACTGGGCTTCACTTTTAGCTGAGGAATAATAGTGCACAGAAAAATAAGGGAAAAATTTCAGTGACCAATCCATGAACCCAAGATCATCTTACAGTTTGCAAATTGAGATGTAAGGCTAACAATAAAGGATATAGCCTGGTTCTTCTGGTCTGATGCTGTATCCCTCTTCATCAAGCTCAGGTGAATTCTGGGTGGGGTACAAATAAAACAAAGTAATTCAGTTCTTGTAAAACTTTTTGTTAAAGAGCAGCTTAAGCTATTTCTTCTATCCGGAGGATATGTCAAAGGAAACACTGAGCTGATTAAATAGTGAGCTTTACCCAAAACTAGGAAAGGTAGAGCAAGCTGAAGAGAAGCCTTTGTTTACAGGCAGCTCAACATGGCTGCAGCTGCTCTTGCTAATATCCATAAACTACCCTCCCATGACAAGGTAAATGATATTGTTATTAACTCTGGCAGTGTCAATCAAATACACTGCAAAGAGCTGAGATGGCAAGCGTAAAGGTTTGGAGGGAAAAGAAAGGCAGGATTGTGGGAACTGCACAGGATTTTAACAGTCTCAGTTGGGTCACCGCAACTAGGGCCCACAGAATTAGACAGGCAAAAAGTGCTGGGAAGAGAGATGGAAACAATGGAATGCAGGCACCAAAAATATGATGGTATATAATATAGAAACACTCAGTCATTCTAGAGAAGGATTCCTCCTCAAGAGTGCATACATTCCAGAATAGCATTCGAGCCTGCAAGTCTTTGAGCCCACAAAGTAGGCTAAAGAATCAGACCCACCGGCAGCTAAGGCAGAAGTTATTAGTGCTGCATTTAACATAGGTTTGAACTTTTAGCTTCTCTGCAGGTAAACGTTCTCAATATACAATTGAAATTTAATTCTTTTTCCAATTAACGTTGACATCTTCCATATTGACGGTATAATCAGTCTCATATACTTGTTACTCACGGTAATTGGTACTTAATGGGTAATTCGAGCTACGCGGTCTCTGGACAATTTTACACAATCTAATTAACATGCACATATAAAATATATTTCAGAGGAAGGTTAGGTTTCAGCTACACATTTGTGGGGTGATAAAATAGCTGAATTCATTATTTTTCCCCCCACAGTGATGTAGTTCTTATAATTGCCAATTCTGATTCAACAGTAAGACTTCAAATCACTTAAAGAGGTGCACACAGCATGAAAAAACTGGTTAGTTCCCTCATGTAATTTTAATACCACAAAAATATATTTTCCTATATTTTATTACAGGTTCCCCTCTCTCTCTCTCTCTCTCTCCCCTGTTGCTCCATGATACATAAACAACAGGGGAAATTTCCGATAGTTAAATTGATTACACATGAAGCACGGTCAAATTCACAATGTCCACAGACAAAAACTGGAGAGAAGATTATTTTCTCTAATCACCCTCAGTTCCAGCGATCTTAGGTGTAACTTGTAACAACAGCCAAAAGTTTTCCCAATAGAAGTGCACTTTCCAAGTTGACAGTGTCCCTCCCCTAATTCAGGCTTACTGTAGTCACACAGTCATTTCCACATAAAATATTTAGAAAGGAAAACTGAGTCTTTTCCTGAACTATATGATAACATTTGAACCAGGCTGGAATTGTGAATACTCCAGGATGTGATCTTCATCCTGAAGTGGAGAGAGTGAAATAAGGATCAAGCTGCTGAATATGAAGCAAACACTTGGATCACCAAAAACAATCATGTCGGCTAGAGTGAGATAATCCTGCAGCATTATGAAGGTATATGAAGTTATCTATCACACATTACTGATATCTATTAAACAAAGCAGTGGCAGGGAGAAATCATTCAGATAGATACTTACATATCTTTCCCAGTCAATTTCTGCATAAAATCCATTTGGAGCTCCATTACTTTTCTTCTGTAATATATTTAAGAACAAATATACAATTTTTAAGTTGAAGAGCCAAGGGATCACACAATGTGTATCAGGAGTGAACTAATGAAATCTGTTACAGCATGACCAGATTAAAAACTGTCCAAAGAAACTGGTCAGTAAGGTTAGATGATCATTTTAACTCTATATAATAGTTGCAACAGCTATTTCATACAAATGATAAAAAATATCTTTTTAAAATAATGCAAAAGACTGATTTTATGTAACAAATAGGGCAGTTCAAAATTCATAGCCCAGCAATAAAGGATTCTACAGAAATGCAAAGTATCTTCCACACCTCTATTTCAATGCACTTTATAAACAACCATTAATTGAAATCCACAACATTCCTGTGAGGAAGGGAAGAAAAATTATTAATTCATTGTTCTGTGCTGAGCTGCTTCAGCACATTTATAGTGCTGCTGGTACACCACCACCAAGCATTGGACAGATATCCACAATACTTTCACTTATAGAGTATACATAGCTTTCTTCAGATTGTAATGGAGGTAGTTGTGAGTTTGAACATATGCATATGTACATCTAGAAAACCATGTCAAAAGTAATGTTTAAATTATATATTGAGCTGCCTTACTTAGTCATCATCCGTTGACTTAGTCTTTTCTGAGAAATTTCATGATATGCTAACATGTATTACTGGTTTCTACAGGAAGTAATGTTGCTTTTTATAGGCAGTAAACTGTATTAATTGCAGAAATGGTGCTAAATGGTGCAACAAAAATGAGTAATTTTCCACCCGAGGTTTGTGTCGGAAGTCTAAAGAGGCTCAGATTGATCTAGGGTCAAACTCTGCTATTATTAACACACCCACCACCTGTGGCAAAAATGGCTCCCTTGTCAATATCAGCTAATTAGCAAAACAAAAATGGATAGCTGGGCAGAGTTCTGTCCTTAGCTTGAAAACTTGTACTCTCAGTGTACATTACATTTTAATTGCGAAGTTATAAAATATGACCCAAACGAGTTGATAAAAGAAACACCAATGCACCTTTTCCACAGAGCGATGCAGATGAAGGCCACCATAATGTTCAAAAAGGAACAGTGCTGCATTACTGATGGCACCATGGTTAGATTCATTTTAAAGCCAAGTCAACTGTCTCTTCTTCACCCCATGATAAAAAATGTCAAAGAAGTCTCTACATTTAAGATGTACTGTACATGCAGTAAACCAATCTCTTTTCAAATCAACA
This sequence comes from Emydura macquarii macquarii, assembly GCF_026122565.2. Taxonomy (NCBI): domain Eukaryota; kingdom Metazoa; phylum Chordata; order Testudines; family Chelidae; genus Emydura; species Emydura macquarii. Next base: position 101,073 of record NW_027132618.1, on the reverse strand, counting down.
AGCTGTTTATCAGTCAGAGATGTCAAACTAACACACTTATGCATGCTAAAGTAGTCAGGCCATTCTTAAGGCATTAAATGTATTTGAACAACGATCTTATTTAAATACTTACTATAGGCCCAGTTTTCAAGCTCAGGCAAGTAAGTTAGACAGCACCCAGACTGGAACTGGCTGAACAGCAGTGCCAGGGCATTCAAATACCCCAATTTAAGGGCCCAATCCAACCTTCATTCAAAATCAGCAGAGAGACTCCTATTGACTTCAGTTGGACCAGGCCACAAGCATCTAAGGGCTTGCTTACATGGACATTTAGTTCGCAGCAAGCGGAGGTGTGAATCTACCCTGCACTAGCCTACTGCGTATCAGCTGTCTGCGTGGACCCTGCTGATGCACATTAACAGTTCACTAATGCCTTCTGAGCTAATCTTCTTTGAAAGAGGACTAATCAAAGCACATTAACGAACTATTAATGAACATAGGGTCCATACAGATAGTCCCTGGCAGGCCAGTGTGAGGTACAGTCTGCTCATGTAGACAAGCCCTAAGTCATTCTGTTTCTATACCATGCTCATCACCGTAGTATCCCAGCACCTAAATGCAGAACAGAGTACCCTATCTTAGAGCCTGAAGAATAAAAATTGAGTTTTGAACGTGCCCTGCATAGTTGTTGATCTTCACATTTTTAATAGTAAATTTGTATTTGTAGCTAACATACCAGAATTCTCTTACTATACAGGAGTCTGAAAGGTATTTTTTCCTAATTTGTCCAACAATTTTTTAAACATTTTTTAACTCACTGTTTTTATAACCCTTTGGAAGCTTTAAACTGAAATTCGTGTCCTTACCGAATTTTTTTTTCCTCCTTCTCGTGCACACTCTGGTTTGTTATTGGAGGGTGGTTCATGAGGATGAGGGCTGGGCAGCTGGAATGGATTTTGTTTTTGTAGAAAAAGTGTTAAAGTATTGGGTGGGTTTTAAACACACAGAGAATGACATGGAGTTAGCAAACATACTATACAGTTTAAAAAAAGAAGGTTGGCCAAATTTGGTTCCTTTGAATGTAAAGGAAACACTGGGATACATACCAGGGCTCTATTCAACAGATACTAGGGTTGGTGGATACTAGGCTACAGAGAATCTATGGTATCTTGTATCTCAAGGACACATCAGATCCTATTCCTGGTTCAGCAGGCACTTAAAGGGCCTGTTCCCACAGAATCGAGCCCTGAATCTGTAAAATGGGCAGGAAGAATCAGACAGTACATCAGAGCTCTCACACTCCTTAATAAACATCTCTTCTTGACTGTCTCACGAACACCTCCCTCTCTGCTTGATCCACAGACCATCTTCCCTCCCATTAACCGTCATATCATTCCTGCGGCAACAGCAGCAGGTGCTTGCATGGAAAAGTAGCATTCAGAAGGGATTTACTACATTTTGGCTGCCTATTAATGCAGCTTAGCAGCTGGGAACAGGAGGGGATGTCAGCAGCACATGGCCACCCAATTTCCCATGGGCCACAGCTTGAGAACTTCAGCTCTATAAAAGGAAGCATCATATACCAACAACTGATACAGGCAGAATGGCTAGGATTCTGTACTTTGGGATTTCCAGCAGTGGTTTAATGAAGGAGAGGATAGAAGTGGGGGGGGGGGGGGAGGCGCACCAACTGGGCCCTCCTTGGAGGTGCTGCTCCCCACTGACATCCCCGGTGGCCGTGCCAACCTGGCTCCTCTGGGCCCATGCTGGGCACAACAAGGGAGCCGTAGGGACCCCAGCCACGCAGGGACCATGCTGCCTCCCCCCCAGTGGCATACCAAAGGAGGGGGCCATGACCCTGGCAGCCAACCTGGGTGGGTGCTAGCCAGGCCCTCCTCCTTGGAGCTGCCCCCCCGCTGACATCCCTGTGGCCACGCTGATCTGGCCTCTCCGCCCCCACATTGGGTGCAACGAAAGACCCATGGGGACCCTGGCTGTGCAGGGGCCAGGCCTCCCCCTCCACACCACCAGGAGGCCCGGGGGCATCTCCCCCATCACTCCTGCTCCCTGTCATCTCCACAGCGGGGGTTGGGGGGGAGAGGGGAGAGAACGGGAAACGGGCCCACAGACCTCCTTCCCCCACGGGGTGCTGCCACCACTGCTGCTGATGGGAAGGCACAAATACAAGTATTGGCCCCTAGGCATCGGAAACCCATGGTATGTCACTGATTTCCAGAACACGTTGTGAAGACAGCATACCATAGGAGGTTGCATTGAATTAGATTCACAACAGATTACGTGAATAACTGCCACTTCAGGTGCCTAAATGCCAGCATCAGGCCTCACTGGGATTAACAAAATCCTCACTTAGCTGCTGTCAAACCCTGCAGGCTCCTAAGCTTGCTCAGCATCTAATTTTTTGCAGTAACAAGTTATCTTGGCGCCTATGTTTCTGCGTCTGTACACACACACTCGCTAGGCATCTGGATGCCTAAGCCCCAATGTGATGCACAAACCAGGGAAATATGGGCATTCTTTCACCTAACTCATTTGCAAGATCCAATTTTTAAGGAGTGTTCAGAGGCCACTTACCAGAGAGCTCATGCAAAATGGCCACAGGCAGGGGAAAGGGGAGAAGAAGGACCTCCCTCACAACTTTTAGCTCAGTGATTAGGTTACTCACCTGGGATGTGTAAGACCACTGGTTCAAGTCCCCCCTCCACCTGAGCAGGAGAAGGGTTTTGAACAGGGATCTACCAACTCTCAGGTGAGTGTCCTATGGACTATGTGATATTCTCATGTGGGGCTCCCTCAGTCTCCTTTATTGAAGCCATTCCACTGTGGATAAATAAATAAAGAGTTATTGGACCAGGGGGACTGGATCCTGGGTGAGGGCTCTAATCATCAGGCTAGAGAGTTATTTTCATGCTTGCTGTCTTAATCTCTCTCTGGCTTAATGATTTGTTGTCAGTGACAATAAAATTGCTAACAGCCTGCTATTGAAGAGTGCCTGTAATCCTAGATCTAACTGCAACATCTGCTACTTCTGTTACTCTTTAGAAACAAAAAAGCAATGATGTGGTCTGAACAGCTACCCACAACTTTGGTGTCCGATTCCTCTGCCACTGAAATCAACAGTAGTTTTGCCATTGGTTTCAGAAGGTACAGGGCTGGGTCTTTTAATCTATTAAATGAACTCTTTATTCTTAGACTCCATGTATGGGGGCATCCATGTTACAGTTTTTTCTTGCATCAAGAAGTGGAGCATGGCTATGTCTGTATATGTGACAGAAAGATGGACAAAATTCCCCCACATATCACCATCATTGGGTAAGTCTGCTATATTTACAGGCAGCCTTGAAAAGTGCAGAGGGAGAAAAGGAAAGTCACATGGCATTTGAAACCATGAGGAGTACTGCATAAAAAGAAAAGATAAGGCAAATCCCTGATTGCAGCTGACATAGAAAAAAAAGGAGAAGAAAGAGTCTAAGGGCAGCAGAACAAAAAGCAGAGGACATGAGGGAGAAAGAGTCCAAGGGCAGTTTAGACAGAAAGGAAAAGAAGCAGAAGAGGAGAAACAGAAATTGAAGATTGGGGAAGACCCATTATACATTCCACAGTTTCATGTAATCTGGAAAGCTACATCTTCTCCCCCCCCCCCCCCCACTTTCTGATGAATAGAGCCTTGATTAAAGTGCAACCCAAAAAGTTTAGTATTCTAAACTTAATTTCTTGACATTTCTTAACAATTAATGACAAAGGGCTCTATGAGTGCAGGGTTATCCCGAAGCTAAGGATCTTGGGTCAGATGCTAAAGACTTATGCCTGGTAAAACTATAATTAGGCATTCCAATTTTTGTACGATTTTACAGGAGACACACATGATTTTTTTTTCATGACTAGTTTAGCTTCCACTCCAGAACTCTGAGTATGGTGCAGAGCAACTACAGTTTCATAGCTGCACCAGTTTTTGAATGTGTTTCTGATTTTTATTTTAGGCAGGAGCTTTTTAAATCTTAGTATGAAATCTCTTAAAAACCACAGTCAAATCCATGTCTGAACCCAACATACTTTCTTGCAAAACTGAAAATTAATAGCCAAAGAAATCAAGACCCGCTAAAGTCCAACTCTAGTAGGGACATTCATTCCTAAAACCGTAAGTTAAAGCAGCCATCATTTAAAAGTAACCACTCTCCTATTTTCAATTTAATATAGAAAATAAAAATTGCATAGAAAATAGTCAAATTTGTCACATTTATCTTAATAACCTTTCAGATTATTAATCCACTGTGTAGAAAATGCTGAACAACAACATTTTCCCAGAAAAAGTAAACATTCATAATAAAAAAGCAGCTTTCATTTGCTTGGCTTTATTTAACATTACCTTTGAACTATTGTTATACAGGATTTATAAAGTGGCTGTATGTACAGCAAGTATTATTGTGGCATTGCAACTATATTGACTGTTTATTTTTGACAAATAAACAATCTTCCCAGACCAAGTACTGAATTCCTCTGATTTAAACAAATAGCTCTCTCATAAACAGAATTATTATATTTACTATATTAAACGGAAAGAGTGAGAAAGTGTAAGACTTCCTTATGCTGATTTGCAGAGGCAAATGCTCTCGGTTAGACACACACTGAATGCTATTAAGAATATATATATATTTTTTAAATAAAAGAGATCAGTACTTACAATTCCATCCCTATCTGGTGATCCTCTGCAACAAAGAGAAAATATAGATTAGTCAAAAACAGTGTAATTCAGACTTTGCTGTTTAACCTTTGGAAACAACTTTCTAAGATAATTGACAAGAGCTGTGGTTTATTGTCAGCAACTTAATATCTCTTTCATGGGATTAGCACTTGACATCATACCTCTCTTATGGAGAAACTGTTTTCAGTGTTTGTTCTTTATATTCATATTCTGATATTCATTCCTACCAAAAGAATCCAAACCTTACTAAATGTGTGTTGTATGTTCTTTTAGAAAACACAGTAGAAATAGCTATAATTGACAATTTAGGGCCCAGTCCTGCAAATACTTTCTACTGAACATAGTCCTTTCTTCTGTAAGTATTAGTTGCACTGAAGTCAGCATAAGGACTGTACATAGTAGCGTTTCAGGACTGGGCCTTAGGCTATAGCAAACATGGAACAGCTACAGAGATGGCAGTCACGTTTATTTAGCATTACATACATTAATAAAGTGTTGAGTGAAAAGATAATTATTAAATCCAGCCCCCACTCTTTCCACCACCCACACTTCTCAGATCCTTCAGTCACATCTAGTGTTACAGATGTTCCAAAGACTGATGGTCAAGACTTATGACATTGTAGAAAATCTATAGGCAGCTATTACCAACTCAAATATAATTAAACAGAACAATGTCCTTCATTGAACCACTCCATAATTCTTGTGTATTCACTTACTCTCTGACTTGATAGTTAAGCCTTATTCATTACGAGAGTCCCAAAACATTCTTCTAAAGCAGCAGATGTTATATCAGATTCCATATTCCACATGTGTTCCTTAAGCTGAGTGGACTAGGCTTTGGGTATGGAATATTTAGACTCCCTACAACTGCATGTTTGAATCCTGGCAGATATGGCTCAATTCTTCCTCTTTCAGACGTATTAGTGGACTGTGATGCAGTTTGCTGTGTGAGCAACTTTTGAATGAGACCCTAGAAAATGAGCTGTTTACCTGTGTTATTTAGATACCTCCATCTTAAAATTCTTTGCAACATGATCTGAAGGAATATCAGAGTTCCACCAACCCTCCACCTCGTCATTTTACTCTTTGTAATATCTTCATTATGGCTATGAATACAAACTGCCTTTGAATATATGCATTAATTGTAGCAGAGATAGAATAGGATGGAAACTGGACTATGAATTTCCAGGTATGCTAGAGAATAGTGATTTTGAGTGCATTGCACATGGGGCTCATGGTTTAACATGAAGATTATTGTTACTGGTTAAGCATCAACACTGTGTTTGATGCTGTACAATACTGAAGAAAAAAAACAGTCCCTGTCCTGAGGAACTTACAATTTAAATAAGTGAGCAACAGAAAACATACTGGGAGATCCAGCAGAAGGTTCTTCATTAGATCAAAGAAACAAAACTGTTACAAAGAGACAACCCAAAATGTGCAAGAGTATGAATATCCAAATGACTTGTGAATAGACAAGTTATTGTGTGTATGAGCCAAACACATTCATGCACAAAAATCTAGGAGATGGCCATATAGTACACCACTGTGCCTCAGCATATACCAAACAACTGCCAGTTTCAGATAAGTTGACTTTTCTCCTGTTGCTGATTGCAGTACTTGAAGTTTGACCTTGAGAAAAAGAGATAAAGGAACTGGTCTAGACCCAGACACCAATTTTAGAAATACCTCCCTCTAGAGCAGTGGTTCTCCGAGGAAGGCTGGGTGGTATGCGAGCCGTACCACGCCGCTGCCGGAAGTGCCCGCCCACCCACCCTCGGGAAACTCTGCCGCTGAAAAGGGGCAAACGGCGGAAGGGTTTTGGCGGAGGGCATTGTTCCCCTATGTAACCCGGCGCTGCCGAAAGTCCCTCCCCCGCCGCCGCAAAACGCCGCCGCAAGTCCCCCCCCCTTTTTTTCCCCGAGTGGTACTCGGGTCAGGTACAGTCAGGTCAAATGGTACTCGAGGAAAAAAAGGTTGAGAACCGCTGCTCTAGAGGATGCTGCATATTGATAACTAAGCTGTAGTTTTAAGATCTTATTAATTCATAATTTTCAAGTCTGACCTTCTGCATAAAAAAAGGCCAGAGAAGTTCCCCTAAAGCATCCAGTCTTGATTTTAAAATTGCCAGTGGTGGAGAATCCACCATGACCCTAAATTGTTCCAATGGTTAATCACACTCACTGTTACAAACTTATGCCTTATTCCAATCTGAATTTGTTTAGCTTCAGCTTTCAACCTTTGGACCATGTCATACCTTTGTCTGATAGACTGAAGAGCCCTTTACCAAATATATGTTCCCTATGTAGGTATTTATAGACTGTGATCAATTCATTTCTTAACCTTCTCTTTGTTAAGCTAAATAGCTTGAGCTCTTTGAGTCTATCACTATCAGGCATGTTTTTGAATCCTTTAATCATGTGACTCTTCTCTGAACATTTATCAATGTCCTCTTTGAATTGAGGACTCCAGAGCCAGATGCAGTGTTCCAGCAGCAGTCATACCAGTGCCAAATACAGAAGTAAAGTTTCCTCTGTTTACACATTCCAGAACCATCTTATCCCTTTTTGGCTACAGATTTGCGTTGGGAGCTCTTATTATCCAGCACAACCCAGAAGTCTTTTTCAGAATCACTGCTTCCCAGGATAGAGAGTCTCCCATCCTGAAAGTATGGCCTATGTTCTTTGTTCCTAGAGGTATACATTTACATATAGCTGTATGAAAATGCATACTGTATGCTTGTGCCCAGGTTACCAAACAATCCAGATCTGTCTGTATTGGTGATCTGTCTTCATTATTTACCACTCCAACTTGGGTCAACTACAAACTTTATCAGTCATGATTTTAGGTGTTCTTCCAGGTCATTGATAAAAATGTTAAATAGTGTAGTGCCAAGAACCAATCCCTGCAGGACCTCACTAGAAACACACCCATTCGATGAAGAGTCTCCCCTTACAATACAATTAGAACAAATTTGACTTTCAAATTGGCTCAAGAAGATGAACACTGTACACATAATGAGACAAGTAGCTTATTTTAATCAGTTAAGTAACTAACTTTAGAGTTTATTCCTGGTCTCAGAATTCCCTCCAATTTCATTTCTCCTTACTCACTCAAGCAAACGTTCCCACCTCCTTGAGGCTTTTCATCTGCTCTCTTTTTATGTCCTGGTTTCCAAAGATCTTTGACCTAATGGCTCCATATGCATCCCATCGGATTCATGGCTCTGCAAACTTCTCCTTTGCTTTCTCTGGTTTAGTGTAAAACTCTTAAATGTGGAGGCTTTGCAAATTTCCCTGGAGTACATCTGTGCTAGTCCAGGATCCCTGTTCTCCAGGAATTAACTGCTCCAGTGAATACTGACTCTGGACCTCTATTTAAGATACATAGGTACCTTTCTTGGATGCTGTGAAAGATATGGCCATTTCCTGCAATATCCTTGAAAAAACCTTATTGTATAAAACAAATGTAATTGTGGGCCAGGATTTTATGTAACCTCTCCCAGGGGGAGATGTGACCAATGAAAAAACTAAGAATGAAAGAGATTATATTGAAAAGGTGCCAGACAAGTATAGACTCTTGGGACAGAAAGTGTTAAGTGGATTTCCTGGGAGTCCTTAGGGCAGGCATTCTCAAATTTTTTTTGCTGAGACCCCCTTTGAAAATATTTCAGGCGGTAATGACCCCACCACCACCAAAAAGTGACAACCCTCTTCTCCCCCATGCCATGCTACTCTTACTTCTGTACTGCTACTGGGCGTGGCGCTGCCTTCAGAGCTGGGCACCCGGGTAGCAGCCACTGCTTTCCAGCCACCAAGCTCGGAAGGGCTCTGGCTGTCAGCTATGGGTGGGACTGACAGTTGAAACCCCGGCATGCTCAGGGGCTGACATTTCATGACTCCCCTTCCCCCCATCATGCGACCCCTAAGGGGTTACGACCCCCAGTTTGAGAACCCCTGCCCTAGGGAGAAGTTAATGAAAATTAACTAAATATGGTTATGCAAAAACCCAGTCTCCTGAAGCTACTCTCTGAGGAGTGGGTCTTTGTCTGCTGACAACCTGCTACAGAAGGCCAAAATCAAAGTCCAAATCTGTATAAAAAAACGGCTAATCTTCCCAACTTTTGTTCTGGCTTTGGATCTAAGACATATATGAACTTTTAGCCATGGGGAAAACCCAATGGTGGTTTTTGAAGGCCAGAAAGCTACCAGAGTTTGGGGTGCCCTCTGATATGCATTTTAGCATGCATGTAGGTTCTTTTATTGTTTTATTTTCTCCATAATGCTTTTACATTAAAAATCAATGTACTTGCTGAGAAGGAGCTGTGTGGTAACTTATAAATGTGGGCAATACACGGGTCTAAACTTCAGAGAGAAAGCAAAGCATAGACACTGGTCTGTTTTGGCAATCTGGCTTCCTAGGGATACCACAGTGAAATCCAGGGAGCTGTGCAGCCTTAAAATCCATGGCAAGGAAGGAGTGAAACATTGGTCTCTGCCCAAGAAATGATGGCTGGGAGCTGGAAGTCTAAGTGGGTGCCCTTCAATGTCAATGCAGCCAATACATTCCTGTCTTCCTTCTGTCCTCAGCTTAAAATATTGCAATCAGTTCAGTTCCCTCTCGCTCCCCCTCACCTCTACTTTATTGAGTTTGTCCTTTTTTATGACTTCATCCCCTTTTGGAAACTTCTGTGTTGGTTGACATATTTCCCCTTTTCTCCCTATTTGGGCATATGCAGCCAGTCAAGCTACCCGCTCTTTGTCCTATGCTGCACCTGCAGACTGAGCTAATTAACCCTTCACAATCCAGTTAAATTTAAGAAATGTTAAGATTCTTTTATAATAATTCTTTCTATTAATTCTTGATTATAATTACAGAGAAAAACTAGCATGATAAAGCAAATTGGATTAACTAAAGCACTGCTGAATTTAGTAGCAAGGCAATTAATAGTTAACAGTTCTTAAGTTATGACCAAAGAATACTAAAGTTGCCTATTTTGAGTTGGCATCTTCATCCAAGTTTTCACAGACTTTGCTTGAGTTGTCAATACCTAGAGCCCACGGCAGATTGTGCATGTTTTCAAAGCAGTTACAGAGATAATTAGTATCTTCAGAGCTTCTTAGGTTGAAACGGTCTCCAACTGGTTAGTGAATGTCTGTAAGGAATACTTGATCTCACTACTGACTCTTGTTGTAGTTTTTTTACTCAAGCACTCTGACACTATGGTGATGAGCACCAATGTAAGAACCTAGATAGACTGCTTGATTGATTTAGGGTCTTCAAATAAGGTAGTCAGATACTCACTATTAAGGACTAAGTACAGGAGGCCTGTTACCTGCTTCCATATATATATGAGAAGGATTCACACTTGCAAGTCCTTCTCATAACCCTTTGACAGAAATTTTAAGGCAATGTTTTTTTTTTTATAACAGCTGCCCATGCATGAGTAGAAATAGTGAATGTTCCCTAGTGTCTAGAACTGCATGAAACTGACAAATGTGTGTCTTCCACTCCTATGCTATGCTCTCTCTGCACTTTGAGCCTAAAAGCACTCAACTAAACCTACAATGACAAGCATATTTAAAAACAAAAACGTGTACCACCAATAACGGTACCACAGCACCAGTAGGACATTCCTACTGCTCCATGCATGGGAGTCGGCTGACCCACTAAAAGAAAATGAAAGGCAGAATGTGAAAGCACTCATGTAGGATCTTGTTGTGGGGTGGATTTCATTGAGGGCAGGGCTCCATGCATTCATAATGAAATAGAGGCTAGTCTGGTAGACAAACTCAAAGGAAGGACGGAAGGGAGTGGGAAGCAGTGAATGACAATGTGAATGTAGGTTGGAGGCCTAGAAAGCAGATATTTGTGGTTCTGCAGCTGCCAGCTAAAGTTTGCTCAAGTTGCAGAGCTACCAAGTTTCACAATGGACACATTAACTAAATTGCTGCTTACAGTTGCCATTGTTTCTATCCTACCAACTTCTATGCTATGGTATCCTCCTTCTCCCTCCCTTCCAAAAAAAAAAAAAAAAAAAAATCCGATCCCTCCCCCACCCCATCTAAGCAAGAAGATAAGCCACCCCTGTAGCTTGCTAATGAAAGTGTTTCCCCTAATATAGTCTCTCCTACCAGCTCATTATCACAAGCATCCTCTGCTGGATTCATTTTCTTAACTCTTTCATCAGTGTTTCTAACACCTCTATAAAAAAACATATTGCTTGAATTAATTACTAGAATTATGTTGTGCAATCGGTTAGATACAATGTAATCACTGGATGTTGTTTCATTGATTTTCTTTAGGCAAAGAAATATTTACGATCTTTGTTTCCTCTCTCTTTATGATAAATTATAAATGAATCTGCACATGACCTATGTGGGTGTCTTAGCTGTCTTGTAATCTGGCTGGTTGACAGATAGGCGTTTGAGTATGCATCTCATGTTCTCTTGCTCAATCACTCCAGTTTTTTCAGGTTCTCTGTTTTTAAAACCACCCCTTTACCATATTTCATATTTCTGACTCCAATCCACATTTTACTCACTACCTTTTCCTTTTATTTCTGGTCTACCCATCCCAGCCACTTTCTCATCTCTTTCTCTCTCTCTACCATCCCAGCCCATCTCTACCACCTCATAGCTACTTCTTGTCCCATTGTTTTAGTTTTATCCGTGTATTTCCTTCCTATCGTCAGCTACCTCCCCATCTCTTTGCCTTCATCCCATCTCTTCTCAACTTGCCTCACCTGCCTGAGGGCTGTTATTTGAGGCACCCCAGGGGCTCACATGCTGTCCCCAAGTCCATTTCAATGAGTTCAAGTAATTGTTTGAGTCTGCAGTATCTGTTGCAAAGCAACCCATTCACAAGCAAAGGTTGCAATATAACCATTTTTACCATTTTGCTGATGCAATGACCCAATTTTCTTTTAATTGTTTTAATTTAAGGTTAAATCCCAGCTACAGGCCTTTTCACTTTGCTTGCAGCACAGATTTCCAGGGATTAACAAGTTGCATAGGCATTTTCAGGTTACTGATGAAGATGTATAGGAACTTCACCTCCTCTTTTTGAAGGTGGACAAGGCCACTGCTTATAGTATCAACACGTAATTGGAAACATATTTATCTTTCTCCACTTTGCCTATGGCAACCTATAACTAGCCTCATTTTGATAGGCATCTCAAAGACACAGCAACATCAAGCAGAGGCAGAGAACTGGCAACAGCAGCAGCACACGGGGACCCTCTAACTACCTATAGAAATCCTGATGCAAACAAGCGGCTAGATTCAGCCCCAGGTTAAGCGGTTTTCTGGAAAGACTGCTCAAAGGGCTACCCCAGGATGCTAATTATCTACAACCCCATTTCATCAAATGGTAGAGGAAGCTGGTTACAGCACCACCAAAAGAGAGGAGAGTGGCTAAAAAGTGGATGTGGCCAGGGCAGATAGGGATGCATTAAATGAATGCATTTGCTGAGCAGATTTCAGCAACAGGGTTCCTATGGCACCTCAACCACAGATTAAAATGGTCCTCACTAGGTGGAATTCAGAGGGAGGTTGTTGGAGACAAAAAGCACATCTTTCCAGGAAATGCTGGATATGTTCACAGAGCTCCAGTAATGGTCAAATAGGTATTTGATAATTTAGCTACCACATGACTGCTACCTGTCCAGATTTTCTCAGGATCATTCTTTTTTTGAAGTGACTGTCCTGGGAAATCTGTAAGGATGTTCAGTACACACTGCCAGCTGTCCAATTTTATGAGCTCAGAAATATCACAGATGTCCCTTTTTTTGGGTGGAGGGGGGTATCTCAGGAGGTAGCACCCTACATAGCATATTTTAACTGAGCAAAAAGATAGGGATTTCTGCGTTGTCAAAAGCTAAGCACATCTGAGAAGCTTTAATTCCCTATCCCCACCCACCTACATTTTCTTCCATAAGATTGTCACTCCTCCAGAGGTTGCTGTATGCTCAGCTGTACTGCAGGTGATATTTTCTGTTGTCTTCTGCCATTATTATTCTAACTGAACAAGGTATGTTTTCAATTCAAACTTTTCCAAAAATACTCTTCCTATAATGGTATATCCTTTATCAAACAAATCTACAACATGGTGCAGCAGTAGGACAAAATCATATACTTGGAAAGGAGTACACTAAAATACATCTCTTCCCCTAAGTGACTGCAGAAATTGAATGTTTTCCATGAAATGAAAACAGTACTTCGAACAAACCAGCTTAACAGCAAGAACCCTTAAGAACTGGTAATCCTTTACGCATGATCATCATCTTCTACTCCCAGCAATGAAAAATCACCCTGATTCTCTCTCTGAGACATAACTACTTTTGAAAGCACATAAACACAAAGCCAGGTGAGTGCCTTACTACTCCAAAGACTGGCCTTGATCTGCTGTCAAGACAGCATATTTATTTATTGATGGTGCATCTAAAGAGGATTCTCAGCAGAACACATGCAAGTTGGTCGGTTTAGGCAGAGACTCTCACAATAGTAATATTCCTCTTATTTGTACACCACCTCCTCCTTTTGGAAATGCTCATGAAACTAGATTGTCCCTACAACATTAGATAGCTAAAAGAATGAGATGCTTGTTCCCTACTAGATTTATATAAACATGGGATACAGGACTGGAAGGGACCTTCCTGGGTCATTGAGGCCAGTCTCTTGTTATTGCAGGCAATCTAGCCATATAATCCTTGTTCATAAATTTGTCAAGGCCCACTTTCAAGCTAGTTAGGTTGTTTTACCCCATTATTCCTAATGAAAGGCTGTTCCAGAATCACAGTTTATACCCATTTGTTCTTGTGCCAACATTGTCCTTTAGCTAAGGAAAATATTTAAAAATGTTTTGTTGACTATTGCACTGCAGGTTCAAATGGTAATGACTGTATGCTACATATGTTTAACTATATGTATCACTTCTACAATGTACTGATATAAACATTTCAACCATTCACAAATGCATTCAGTTGTATTGCACTGACTTACGTGGAATCAGTGTCCTTCTCCTTCTTCCGCATTCCAAAGGCCTTCCTTGTACGTTTTTTCAGTCCTGTGGACACAATGAAGATGATTCAGAGGGAGATATTCATATCATGCTAAAAACAAACACTAATAAAGGCCATATGCTCCATTAACAGCTGTAATTAAAAACCAATAGGGCTTTATAGCCAACACATACTCATGTCTTTTACCAGTTCATCTAAAAATATCTATTACTTTATTCCATATTACTCCTGGGGAAACTCTGCACCACTGTGCATGTACAGAATTCATGTCCCCAGCAGAACTTTTTTTTCCCTTCACAGAAAATACATTCTACCAGACAAACACCGCAGTTACATCTTCCGCCTTTGGCTGTGGCATCAAAACAGAGAGCAACTGGGAGTGGCTCAGTTGCAGATAGGAAGGAGAAGAGCATCATTCCTCACTGCACCCTACCCATGGGGCCAGGTGAGGAGGCACAGAATATGGGTGGGATGTACAGCATAGGGCACGTGAGGCTGCTGAGGGGATCACAGACTGGGGTGGGGGCTGAATGGGAGCAGGGATGCAAGATCACATGGGAAAGGGAATGCAGGGCCACATGGGGAAGAGGGAGGAGGGGTGGCTGAGTGGGGATGCAAGGACACCTGGGGAGGGGGGTAGATGTGCCTGACTGAATGAGAGGCTGGGGTCAGCCAGGATCTGCATGGGGGAGGTTCCCTAATAATCCCTCTTCCTGCCAAAAAAACCTGTCCCATATGTAGGATGACCAGATAGCGAGTGTGAAAAATCGGGACGGGGTGGGAGTAATAGGCACCTATATAAGACAAAGCCCTGAATATCAGGACTCTCCCTATAAAATCAGGACATCTAGTCACCCTATCCATCTCTCTCCCATCCATATCCACTAACCCTCCAAGTTCACTCCCAGGCTGCTTCCTAACAATTACTTCCTTCTCCCTCAGTTTCTCCATTACCCCGACTCCTCCAAGCCTTTGAACTGCTTCTGAGGGATGCAGGAAATACATTTCTCTAGTGTAGTTTAAATGAATTATTACTCCAACTTTTGTATTAGATTCCTTACTTTACTAGGCATATTATTTGTCAAAAAACATTTCCTGAGTCTTTTTTGTTGTTGTCTGTATTGTTACAGACATACTTGCTGACAGCTATTTTGAAATAAATTTTCAAAATAATTGAAACTGGCATGATTATATTGTGTTATTCTGACAAATAAACTAGGCAGAATTTTAAAATTTTGTGTGCAGAATTTTTAATTTCTTGGTGCAGAATTCCCCCAGGAGTACCATATTTATTGAACACCACACATCACTCAGTAATTATGGTCAATAGTTTTAATCCTCCATATTAATTTTTGGTATTAAACAGATAATCTGTCAGTGTATTGAATTTTTTAAATGAAATTATTAGACCACTGAAATACATTTTAAGGAGTAAAATGCTCAAACTAGCTTACATTCTTTATCTGCTTGTGTCAAAAGTTCAGAAGAGCACATGATACTTCTACCCACATCATGCTTTTTATATATATCCGTAGTTACATTTTATACAAGTGCATGTGCGTGTAAGGGGGTGTGGGTGGGTCTGCTTTATAAAAAAAGCCACATGGAAACAAAAACATCCATACACCATTACTATTGCTCAGAGCTACACAAATCAGACTTGCCAGTTGATCAATATACTCTATATCAGTCTGTACAGTAGATATTTGTATTACAAATATTATAGAATGTAAATTAGTCATCAAAAAAGAGAAACAAAACCATGTTTGTTTACCCAACCTGCCATATTATTGAAGGATACTTTAGCTAGGGAGTCATTTTCTATCCTCTTGCATTCAGACTTCTGTTGCTACAATGATACCCTTCATTCCACCCCTGAACGCAAAGTGTACAAGTCACCTTACTCCTAGAATATTCCCTGCTGGTTTATCTACAAAGCAGTGCCTGGGCAATCTGCGTATCTTGCTGGAAAAAGGGTGCTGTTACAGCACCTGCTACCAAAGGATTGAGAGGTGAAGCAGAAAAAGCACAGATAATGCTTATGGCACCAAGTTAAAAATGCTTGTTTGGAGTCCTGAAATGCTAGCCACACCTGTTACAGAGAAATTTAACCCTCAAGTGGTCCTTCCTGTCTTACTGTTTTACTTAAACACCCTCCTAATGTATTCAAACATCTCAGCATGAAACAATTGCATACCAGGCTCCCTTCTGGAATCTAAGTTACTGCACGCATCTCAGTCTCGATCATTCAAAACAAGAGCATTTCTGCACATTGCCGTTCAGTATTTCTGCTCTGATGGTAATCTTTACCTTAAGGCAAACAGAATGGAATCCTTCCAAAACATAAACAGCCCATTCCAAGTACCAAAAAGAACAGCAGCAGTGAAGCATAGTCAAAGATACACTTACACTAATAACTTCAGGATTTGGCTATCCTTACTTAGTACTAATTCACATTGACTTCAATGAGTCCTGAGTCAGGATTGAGCAAAAGCAGTTTTAGGATTTCCAGATTTGCCCCATAGATAAGCAGGGTTATAGAAGGCTATTTAGAATACCCAGTCAGAATTTTGCTCCCTACATTATGTCATATCTCAAATACTTTTCAGATCTAACAAAATCTTTCCTATTTTCTGTGGCCAGACTCAAGGTCCTCATTCCATTCTTAGACAAACTCTCAAATGTCAAACAGGAGTTTTGAAGGACTGGAGGATCAACTGAAGGACTAACAAACTAGTGCCATTAAAACAAGAGCATTCATAGAAACTTTACAGCAAAGTTCAGACCCAATCCTGCAGTTGTCAAGAAGGACTGGCCATACATATAAGGAATGGCAGAAAGAACACTATTTCAGGCATTAGTTTTTGCAACAGCAAAGGAAATATGGAAACAGCTATAAAATAATAATCACTTGCTATTCATGATTTAAGGGTCTTCATTAGAACTCCATGAGTTAGCTATGATTCTTCAACCCAGTGTCTTACAAAATGGCCATCTGGCTCTCAAGGCGCACTACTCAAAAATTTGCTAAAATGGGAGATTTATAGCTTGACTGTGCATGTTGAGGCCTTTTGTCCTTCAATCCTTTATGCTTGTTGTGAAATCAGTAAATAATATGTGATATAACCTCCCTATTCAATATGAATGAATTATATATGAAACTGGTGTTTAAGAACATGCAAAAGGGTACTCATCCATTCTGTGATGGGGATAGTGGCCAGGTTAGAATCAGAATTGTTCAGCTGTCTGTCACAGGTCATATATTCTCGGCAAATTCCTTGTTTAGCTCCTGTGGTTAGTGGCCTGTATATCTGAAGCTTTGACTAATCATGATATGCACTTGTTACATTAGGACGTTCTTGGTGACCATGGATTTGTTAAAACTAGTGGTTCTCATACTGGGGCCCATGGACATCTTGGACACAAAGCACTTGCTAGTGATTCACAAAGAGCTGACATGTCATTTAGTGCCAACTACTCTCCCTTGTTTACAACTGTTTTTACAGAATTTTGTATTCTGAGCCACCATCACGACTGGAGGTGCCATCTATGATCAAGAGTCCCAGAGGAACAGGAGCCAGGAGTCACCAGGAGGACCAGAGGCCACCAACAAAAGGAGCAGCAGGAGAAAGAAGCAGTCAGCAAGTACTAGGGAACCAGTGATTATGGAGCAGGGAAGCATTTGCAGGTAGAGAGAGGAAGAGAACGGATGGAAGAAGATAAAAAGATCAAAAGGAGTGATAGTTCAAATTATTGTTTTCAAGTGGATGAAACACGCTAAATTAAAGAGTTACAATACCTACCTACTGTTACTGTTCTGTAAGAGCAACTGTAGTTGTTGAAGGTTGTTGTGCAACAGCAAACAGGCTATTCATGGGGCGACAGGTGGTCAGCAAAACCATCTATTTAGATATGGTCTCCTATCTGAAATTCCTGTTCTATAGTTTTATGGGCCAGATTTTCAGAAGTACTAACTTGTTCCCATTGCAACACTTCTGGACAGATTTTTCAGAAGATCTCAATACCCAATGTAGTGAGCTCTTTTGAGAATCTATCTACACGTTGCTAATATGAGAATTAAATTAGTGTGCTTGAGTGCATATGCTAACACATGTGATGTGTGAATGAACATACCCAATGTGTATCAGAAGTCTGCAGAAGCCTGAGAAGACTAAAATGATTGCTTATGCAATTAAAAAGGTTTATATTCTATTTTATGTGTTATATCAAGAAACTTGACCTGTCAGTATAGTGTTAATGGTGGGGGGGATTAGAACACCAAAGTCTAAAAGAAGGTATAACAGGGAGCACAGGTAATTATCCATCCTGAGCAGAACAAGCTTCTGAGACCTGAAAATCCTACAGTTGTGGGCAGAGGTCCGGCAGATTTGCAGAGGGCCACATTAAACATAGAGAGCCTTTCCAAGTTTGTGGATATCTGAGCACACTGATAAATCACTTCATTAGTTTAGGATCAAAACATATGGTACCAACTCCAGAGAAGAAAGCGTAGAAAGGGAAAGAACTGAGGAACAGCATCACCTCCCCACAAAAATAACTTCACTGGAGGCTTGAAACATCCTAAAGCCAGCCTGGATCCTCCTGAACAAAAAATTTCAAGTCTGATCCAAATTAACTTTTGTCTTGTGAAAGTTTGAATGCAGAAATAAAGCTCTCAAGTGGCTGCTTTAATACACCAGGAATTACAAAACAGTTAATCCATGTAAATACTGACCTCTTCAGCATTACAGGGGTAATCTTCATGGAAGGATGTACTGTTCCTGAATATTTTCTTTAAGATAATCAGGCTAAAACAGGCTAGATCTTCCGCACTTAGCCTTTTATTAAAATTGCCATTTGGCACTAAAAACAAAAAACAAAAAAACACCCCACTAGAGCAACTAATAGTGCTTAGTCATCTTTTGTACCGATACTTCTGTCTTATGGGAAATTAAATTCACTTTATTCCTATTTAGGATTTAAAGATGCAGTCTATGCCCTTTGCCCAGTAGCACAATGCAGTGGGGTAACAGACATCACAGAAGCAGCAGGGGCAGAAGACTAAATTTAACTGGGCTGTAACACTGAGTCACAGAGTAAGGCAAAAACCAATAACTCTGACATGGATTATTTTTGTTGTTAGGAAAAAGGGGATAATGTGCCTGGTGACAGCACAAGCAACATTTTACAAAATGGCATCAGTGACCATCATCACTTCTGGAGTATTTTCCTGTGAATTTCTCTTACTCCTTTCAGGGCTAACTGCTACTCACAATGGCACTGTAATGATCACGTGGCACTCACAAGTGCCACAAAATCTATTCCTAGTGCATGTCAGGTTGAAAATAGGTTTCATGCATTTATTTAGACTTCGTAACTCATGGCTTGGGCAGTCCTAATTTGACTAATATTATGCCATGCCAGCCTCTCCAAGGCCACTGGTGATGGTCTAGTCTCAAAGGGCCTCTCCTACGCAGGTTGAAAAAGGCACTCAGCACTGAGCACTGCAGGACTAGCTTTTCATCTGGGTATCCACCTTGCGTCTGCCATTGAATACTGAAATGCTTCCCCACCTTCCACAAAGAACGCACTGGCATCATACATTTTAAATGAGCGGTCCTAGTCCTAAACACTTCTTTTAAAAAACCCTAAGTAATGAAATTTCATCATTGGGCACTGACAGACCTGACACCTCTTGAGACCACTTTAATCTTCAGGCAGCAGCTTTTAAAGGGATGGCTAGACATTGAAGCAGAATGCCAATTAGCTGAATCCCCCCGCATCTGCCGGCTGGACTCACAGAATGAATATCCTGTACACTCTTATGTAAGGTCAGGCTTCAAAATTAGCTGATCTACCAGTTGGGCCGAGGAGATCCTTCTTCTTGGCCAGATGAGCCTGAACTGCATTAAATATGGCCTCAGCTGGAAGTCACTAAAGGTTCTGATGAAGCATATTGTTGGTCAAACCTGTAGTGCCATCAGGGGTCATGGACATGATTGCTTAGTCTGTGCCACAACTCGGAGACCTTGTCTGGTGACGCCGAGCAGCACAAACTGTGTGTAGTTGGTGAGTTAGAGAATTATGAGATTTTGCCTGCATCCAGTAGCATCAAAAAGAATCAGTCTAACAGAGCCCTGTTTCATTTCTACAAGGAACACTATCCAAGCACACTCCAATATATCTATGCTGGCTATGCTCCTTGTATGAAAATTATCCATACCTCTTAGTGTGTAAAAGAGCTCAGTATAGAGGTTAACTGTTTTGAAAACTGATCCCCACATCAAATTGCCTTTTTTCCTTTTATTGTTTGTAGTTGGAAACAGCAATTAAATCCAGGAGTATAACAGGTATATACTTAACTGCTAGTGGGGGGGGGAAATATCATGATTTTGTTTTCAATAAATGTTATTTCAGTCAAAACTCTCCACCAGCTTCAAAACTCTTTTTTAAACAGATCACTTTTAAAAAAATATTTATAAAAGATTCAGGAATTTAATTTTACACGTTTGACTACATTAATGCAAAACAGACATTTATTTTAAGAAAATGCAACCTGTTAATAGCATGAAAACATTCACTTGAGGATTGGCATTTTTAATCAGCAAAGGCTGAAAGGCTGTGTCTTCCACTAGTTATGCACTAGTCATATTTTACTAAGATATAATAGGGAAACTGCATATTTATTATTCATATAGTAAAAGCTTTAGACAATTACATAATTGGCATAGTTTCTGTAGTCTGGTACACAGTGCATAAATGCATCAGTGTTAATCAGCATGTAGAGGAGGTGCATAAACTGTAGTCAAAAAGAGAGGCAGTTGATCACATGGAGTTAGGAGTTGGAAGTAAGGAAGAAGAGCTAACTGCCTTAAAATACAGCTAAAAATATAGTCTGTTTCCCCTAACTTTACTTTTCTAAGTAAGTAATTTCTACAGTTGCACAAGAATATTATGGGATGGAAAATAGGAAGTTGTGTGTTGATACAGAGATTACCTCAGCAAAAATTAGGTTGACATTATGAAAAATGTTGGGAAACCACACTAATTCATTCCCATAAGCATACAGGAATATAAAAATTCTTAAGCTATTGCCCAGTAAATAGGAAAGGACATAATAATGATCACCTTTGGGAATGGAGTAACAAAGTAAATCCAACAGCACATAATGAATGGGGACATACTCAATTATCTCCTGCTTTGCTGGATATTAAAATAGTTCTGAAACATGATCAGCAAAAATAAGTCAGTCATTCTTGCATATGCAAGATCATGTTGTACACAAAATAGAAGACTTCAAAAATTAATTTACAAAAAAGTTAATCTAATGCCATTAAGATTCATATATTACCAACTAAGGTAACTGCACAATTCTATTGTTTTTCTTGTCTTTTCTGTCCCTACACCAATATTCACTACTCTTCCTCCTCATGTTTTAACTCAGACTGTCAATTTGTTTAGGTACTTATGAGAGTCTGTTATAATATCCATGCACCTCTCATTATTCCTGTGAGCTATACAACTATTATACCCATTTTACAGAGGATAAACTAGAACACAGTTTAAATGACTTGCCCAAGATCACACAAGAAATCTGTGTCAGAGCAGGAAATTTAATGGAGATCTCTCAATTCCCTGTGCCATAACCATGGGACTATCCTAATAAACGACCCTGACTTGGTATCTAGACCTTTATCAGATACTGAGGCAACACATACCTGAGGGTTGCCAACTGTCCAGTTTTTCCCAGGATCATCCCTTTTTTGAGGTAGCTGTCCTGGGAAATCTGTAGGAGTGCTCAGCTTACACTGCCAGCTGTCCAGTTTTATGGGCCTTGGTTCATCCAGATGTTCCTGATTATTTGAACCGGGAGGTGGGAACCTAACTTACACAGAGGCAAAATACAGATTCTAACAAAATAGGCCTGAACTGTAGTAAAGTCACAGCCAGGGCTTAAATTCAGCAGGAGCTGTCCAGAGCGGAGGTCTGGTAAGTATTTTCAACTCCCCTGGAGTTTTTAATAGAACTTTGGGCGGCAGGGGGAAAACGAATATGGGGGTGACTCTGGGAAATACTCAATAAGCATTAAGTCCTAGTCACAGCCCAAACTACATGAACCAGACACAACCGGTTGTACTTCCTATTACATATTACTGCCAGGTTTCTTAGATGGACAAGCTAAGATTTTAAAAAAATCAGAGACAAAATATAGAGTCCTAATTCCATATACATATAAATACAAGGCCGGATTTTAAAAAATGCTGAGCACCCTACAGTTCCCTTTGAAAGCCTGGCCACATATTTATATGCCTGAATATAGATCTGGGACACTAACTTTAGGCACTCACTCTCTCTCTACCCCCCACCTCAACCTTGGATGAAGTCCACTACACTAACTCTCCCCTTTGGGGCATGAACATATTTTATTAGTCTCTACTGTAAAACACTGTGCATATTTATAGTGCTTTTCATATGAGAATTGAGACAAATGTTATAGCTGACAAAACCAGAGAACTAAAAATGGCCGATGGCCAGGTCTTTTTGTTCAGATATTGAAGTGAATGGCATGCAGGAGAAACCTTCATAAAATTCCATGTGCTCTTGTCTATGCATGGAATGTTTTTCTCCTGGCTATAGTCAGGCAGTCAAAGACTCTAGCATCGTATTTAACCTTCTTGGTATGGAGAACGGCACATGAAGGAAACATTCTTTGTGTGTCACATAATGTTCTACTTTAAGGAAAGGCCTGATAATGATTCAGCAGTAGCAAATTCAATACATCTAATCTTCACATATTTGAAATGACAAAATTAGTGCAGAGGACAATGCACAGAGCCAGCCAAGGAATGCTTTTATTATGTTCAGTCTCCAAACCAAAGTGCTCTTTTTCAACTCATTTGATTAATGCTTTATTTTTCTCTACATTGCTTACTTAAAATGTGTCCTTGAATTGCAATTCATTTCAATAGTCTCTAAAACATTCTGCACTTGTTGATACATACTCAAATCTGTAACAGAAACACTAGTTTTCTCTGCAGAATGTCAAAAAAATTACATGGACTAGCACTGGGCTTGGTTTTTATCATCAAAATGAAACATTAAGTTAATCTCTTATTATCGTCTTGGTGATAGATTTTAAGAACTGCAGTGGCATAAGAGTCAGCCTAGAATTTCAATATTTTAACAACATAGCATCATTACCAATTACAGCAACAGCATTACCACACCTTCACTATCCCTCTATATGAGCCACACAACAATTTTGTGTTACCTTGAAAAGTCTAGAACTTGGGGTTGAAACCCTGGCCCTTATTAAAGTCTGTGGAAGTTTTGCCATTGACTCAATAGAGTATGTATTTTGCCAGATATTTGAGAGACTGCCTTATCCTCCCCAATGTCCCATCATGCAAGTTTAGACGCGCTCCTCTTGCTGCTGATACCTGCAACCCAGATTTCCAGGAATGGTGGCAGGATTTTTTAAATTGAAGGATCTCATCTATGGAACTTGCACCCTCTAATCCAACGGAATGAGTTTATCAACCTTCAGGCACAAGGAAAGGCTTTATCTGTTCCATAAAGTCCTTCAATATTTATGTGAGAGAGGAGGTTCATGAGGGGTCCCCATCAAGACAGTTGCTTAGCACAAAAGGAGTACAGTGTCACACTAATTTTTTTAAGTTATCCTACTGGGTAAATAAAATATTTTGTAAGTATTTTATGAAATGAAAGCAACAATAGGAGGTCTATTGTGCTACACATAGTATGAAACTATTTAAAAAAAAGAAAACCTCCACCCTTATGTCAGGTTTTGAATCCAACAGTGCACTAAGTAGTCAGAATGGATTTACAAAGAACAAATCATGCCAAACCAGCTTGATTTCCTCTTCTTTGACAGGATAACTGGTTCGGGGGAGGGGGGGGCGAAATGTGATGAACATAATATACCTGGACTTTTGACACAGTCCCATGACATTCTGATAAGTAAGATGGAGAAATGTGGGCTGTGTGAAACTACCATTAGGTGGATACATAGTTAAGCAACTGCAAACAAAGAGCAGCTATTAATGGAATGATGTCAGACTGGACAGAGGTCTCTACTGGGGACAGGGGATCTATTCCAGGTCCAATGTTATTTAATATCTTTATTAATGACCTGGATGTAGGTATAGAGAGCATATTGATCAAATTCGCAGGTGACACAAAGCTGGGTGGGCTGCAAACACCTTGGAGGATAGAGTTAAAATTCAAAGGGATCTTGATAAATTGGAGAACTGGACTATAGACAACAAAATGAAATTCAATAAAGACAAATGTAAGGTGCTACACTAATGTGCAAATACAAATACACAATGGGGGATAACTAGCTTGGCAGCAGCACGGCTGAGAAGGATCTGGGAGTTGTGGTAGATCACGTCAACATGAGTTTGGGGGGGGGGGGGGGGGAAGAAAATGCAATTTTGGGTTGCAATAACAGAACATAGCATGCAAGTCACAGGAAGTGATAGTACTGTGCTACTTGGTGCTGGTTAGGCCTCAGATGGAGTACCATGTCCAGTTCTGGTCACCAATGTATAGAAAGGATGTAGAGAAACTGGAAAGGGCCCACAGGCGAATGACAAAGATGATCAAAGGGATGGAATGCAAGCCATACGGGCAAAGGCTGAAGGAACTGGATATGTTTTGTTTGGAAAAGATGAGATTAAGGGGAGACATGATTGTGGTCTTCAAATACTTGAAAGGGTGCCATAAAAAACATGGAGAAAAGTTGTTCTCTCTTGCCCCAGAGAGCAGGACAAGAGGCAATGGGTTCAAACTAAAGTACTGCAGCTTTAGATTAAGTCTCAGGAAAAACTTCCTAACTGTAAGAACAGTAGGACAATGGAACAGGCTGCCTAAGGAGGACACTTCACTGGAGGTTTTCTAAAGAAGGCTGGCTAGCCATCTGTCTTGGATGATTTAGACACAACAAATCCTTCATCTTGGCAGGGGGTTAGACTAGATGACCTTTGCAGTTCCTTTTAACCCTATGGTTCTATGATTCTAAATATAGATTCAAGACCACAACAATAGCTACTAAAAGTGACTTAGAATGGGAATCCGTTTATAAGAACAGAAAAGCCAGCCAGCAGTACTTCATTTCATACTCAGTACAGTGAAGAACACCCTTCTGAGGAATAATTCAGGAGAGCCTGAGAACATGCTCATGGACTCTACTACATTGTGAAACTTCTGTGACAGGTGCTCTCTAAGGGGGAATACATTTGTTTACTGCTTCTGGAAACTAAGTTTTGCCTAAAGAAGGAACATGGGCATGAGAGAGCTATTCAAAAAGAGAGGAAGAAGAGCAGCTCATAATACACCTCTTTACATGGCACTAGAAAGTTATAGAGGAATTCATATATTTGCTGTATTGATGCAAATAATTACAACTATTCTGAATACAAAAAGTATAGGCCCCTCATCTAAAAGGGGAAGGAGCTGTTGGTAAGGGACTGTCTGTGAGGGGTCATCAGTTTTGGAACCTGTACCTGCTGTGGGTCAGAGCTCAGATTTGTTAACTTTATAGGCACACTGCAAAGCACATTTCCCCCCCTCGTTGTTGAGAAGGGTTTGGGATGCAGTCCTTTTACATTGTGATTGTAATTTATGGGATGGATGCCTATAGCTGTACTTTTAAAAAACCACCACTGTTAAACACAGAAAAATGGGTTCTACTTCTGAGTCTGGAACAGTCATTCTATTGCATGTTTCATTGTGTCTTTCTGTAATGATTATATTACACAAGAGATTTGATCATGTAGGGATGCAGAGATTCTCAGGTCTCCAGTCAGTGTGATATTATATACACCAAATCCAATTGTGCCTGTGCTCTGCATTGTGTAATGGAAACTGTTACAGTTGCTTTGGCAACCTCAACTCAATTTGCTTGGATTTGTAAATGTGTAGAGAACAGCATAAGGCACTGCTTATACGATATCTGGTCTTTTGATTTTAGTGCAACTTCTTTCAAAATGGAGTATGTTAACATTAGGTGAGATCTACAAGGATCTCACTGCACAAGAATACTTTACCCCCTTGCATTAAAGGTTGGAAAGAAAAAAAATAGCAAAGTGATCTGTATTCTTAGTCAGGATAGGTCTCAGTGACTGGTCAGAATATCTAGTCAAGTCAATTATTCTGCTTAGTTATATAATGGGTTCACTGTATAATGTCTGCAAAAAAGTTGATTTATAAAATGCAAAACTAAAATAAAAATGGCAGTGGAGACAGTGTCTTCACAGACAGAGGAAATGCCCATTGTTGAAGCATTATTTTCTAATCAAACTTTATTTTTATAGCATGTGTTTTAATGCCTTTTCCCCCCCTCACTTGATAGAAACCTACCCAGGAGACAGTGCGTTTAAGGCAAATCCATAGTTGCTTGATTTCCTGCCTCCCCTTTTAATTTAGTTTTGATCATGAACTAACTATTTCTAATTTGAAATCTCCTGTCAAATCCTTGCAGGCTACAGTCAGTGCCTCCTTCCCTTCAGGAGGATTTAGTTTACCCTGACATTAAGATCATCTTATTTGTGCTATAGGAAATGCAAGCCCCATTAAAAGCCCCTCCTCCCCATCAGATATCACCTGTAATGATGCACACTATAGAGCTTTCATTTTATCCACTTTGCTACAGATGTCTGTTTCCATATATAGTTACCTTTTAGCATCTTCCCTGATTAATGGCAGGCCTAACAAGCCTGGAGGTGGCTTCATTTATAAAGCCTATGCCAAAGCTATCATTCAGATTAGCTGTATGAAGGTATTTTAAGGTCAGCTACTCACCTTCTATTCTACTGAAGATGTCACTTCTAGGTTACTTAATCTGCTAGTCCTGACTGGGTAAAGCCTCAGGTCACATGGTTTTTGGTTGCAGAACTAAACAGTCACCTGCTTCTGAGACAGTTATTTGGTTCAAACCTTCAGTGCTGAAAAGCAACCTTTGTAGACATGGTAAAGTAACTATTCTTGAGACTGGTAGCAGGAGAAACTGAAGACTAGCTCTTTTCATTAATGACCATTGCAGAAGTGGGGGTGGGTAGAGGAACCAAAACACAAATATAGAAAATGCAGGGGAGGGAGGCCTTCTACAGATATTTGCTGTCCACAGACTTCTCTTCTGCTTTGGTCAACTGTCCCAAGGAAGTATGGTCAGCTATTGGGAGGAAGAGCCCTACAAATTCCAATGAACTGAGTCAGTCTATCCCACTTACAATTCAGGGGAATTAAAAGTAATATAATGAAGGAGGTGCAATAGGAGTCTGCATTTTGATCTTCCCATTTGGAAGAAGGTTAAAACAGCAACTTATTTGGGATGCCACTTCTCTCTGATAGAGGTTAATATCAGAATGTGAAACTCACCCAAGCCCTGGCTTTACTGGGGGGAAAAAATTGTTAGAATGTCATATCTGGCATTGAAAAGACAGACATGGGCATTGAAGAGGTTGAAATACATGGACAACAGCATAGTTGTATATTTTATTTCTAAAGTCTCCAATCTCATTTCCTAATTACTTGAGGTGCTGAAGAATAGTAGAGTAAAGAGACTGCTAAAAATTCATCCTTATAATGCATCAGATGAAAGGACAAAGTTGTGTCCATTTTTGTAAGTCTGGAAAAACAACATCCCTGATATACTGGGAATGTTGCAGTTCTGGAAGGGTGCTAGCAGACAGAGGTGAGGAACTGACTGCTAAGACAGAAAAGGTGGTGGCAAGAGAAAAGACACTGGGTGGCAGAAAACAGACAAAAGAGAAGGGAATGAAGAGTGTGTATGTGGAGCAGAGGGATCTGGATACACTAAATTCCCCAATTCAGAGAAACTAAAAATTCTGCTAAACTGACTTTTAAAGTAACATTTGTCTAAAGCAGGGCACATACTCCCCACCTCTCATCACTGAGCACCGCTTTCATGGAGCCAGCATCAGGGCATTGATTTTAATTTGGTCTCTCCAGCAGAGCTAATTTAAGAGCAGTAACAACCCCATAATGGCTGTACTGAGATACACGAGCATGAGTAGGTTGAAATCTCTATCGGTACTTTTCTTTTTTTAAATCCATAACTTCTTGTTTGGCAGTTTTTATGTGAATTTGTTATGTGAATTAATTTTTTTTAAAAAAACCTATAAGAATACTTATTTGTGAAAGCAAGTTTGCAGA
This sequence comes from Emydura macquarii macquarii, assembly GCF_026122565.2. Lineage (NCBI taxonomy): Eukaryota > Metazoa > Chordata > Testudines > Chelidae > Emydura > Emydura macquarii. Next base: position 73,153 of record NW_027132618.1, on the reverse strand, counting down.
TAGTGTTGTTATCTAGGACTAATAGCAAATTAAGCCTATATAATTTAATGCTTCCCACACTATTTTTCTTGTGACCTTCATCTCATATCTTTCATTTTGTAACGTATGTATGGGCTTTGATATTCCAAGAAACATTGCGTGAGGTTGAGGAAGCAATTTATTTATTTTCCAGTTATGCATATGTTCTTCAAACCATGCACAGCTTGTTAACCCAACTGTTTAAATTAGGGTTTCTATTTAAGTGGCAAAAGTAACTGTTGGTGACAGAGGTAGGTCAATTTAATGTTGCCATATGTATACTGTCACAGTTACTGGGCTAACCGCACCTCTGACCTCTCTTGGTCTCGGAGTGCCCCGCTCTCTCGATCTTAGGCCTCTAGCCTTCACTTGTCTGTCAGGACAGAATCACATGATTCTTCCATTGTTAGATGAGGCACTGGGTTGCAGTTCCCTGTGTATCAACAAAAGCTAGGTAAAATTTTTCAGAAGACTTTTTTTTTTTTGGTGGTGAAAAAGCATATTCAGGTCAACCGAACCACTTCACAAATTGGTATTGAATTCAAATTATTTCACTCAAAAAGCCCCCAAACAATTTTTTAAAAATCTGCTTTGTTTTGACATTTTAAAAATGTAACATTTTGATTGCCTATTCGAAATGATTTTTCACTTTGAGTTGTACTTCAAGATTAACTTTTTTTTTAAAAAAGTAAATTTGAAAATGAACTATTCATTTGAGGTGAATTTTTATTTTATTTATTTATTGGGATTAGCAGGAGCTTTTCCAGTTTGGCCAATGAACTAAAAATGCAATTATTTGCACTGCTCTTGTATCAACTGTGATTTACCTCAGCAAGTCTGACTTACTTCCAGACCTTGCAATTTTGTTCCCTTCGAGAGCAATGACAGAGCTTAACAGAGTGACATGCAGCCTCCTTAAAGTAAGCCATTACTTAGAGTGAAGGCATTCCAGAGAAGACATATCTTTAAAAAAAAGCCAACTAACCAACCAATGAAACCAACTGTACACACATCTATCTAGCTTTTCTCTCTCTCTCTCTCTCGGCCTATCTCCCCAGGCAGCTCCTGATGAGTACACCCTCCTTTTCCACTTCAGAGAGACTTTTTAAGTCTTTAGTCTTCTTTTACTTTCTAGCCTCCCAGCCTGGCAAACTAGGTTTGCAACCGTTGGAGACAGGATCCTTGAAACTAACTACTTGCTCCCACTGTACTCTAAGCATGTGCTTGGGGTTGCTTTTCTAGAACTCGTACCGCTTTCCCGTTTGTATTGATCTAACTTAATAGGGGGCTGTGGGAAGAGCAGTCACACTGAAAATTCTAATAACCCTCTGTAAATACAGCAACTTTACCTCACTGGCCAAGTCAATTGCAATATTTATACCATTATTCAAATATTAATACATAGCAGCTCCATAACCAATACTCCTACTTGCAATTAAAATCTCAGCTCATTTTTAAGACTATTCTATAATTTCAGTAACTATTTTCTGAATATATTTCTATTCTAGTTTTGTTTGTTTTTTGGGCCTAGGTGAGTTTTATTTGACGGTTCCGCTATAAAGCTAGGGTTTTCTTTGAACTGCTTTATAGGGTAGGGAGGCATTATTTGCAGCAGGTGATATCAGTCACTGTTGATAACTAATAAGCCAACAAACTGAACAGCTCTGCCTTCCGGTTAATGAGCATCATATGAGCCTTTTGTTCTCACAACAAACAAGTGTGATTAGTCTCAAGACCTGGAAACATACTGTCTTGACTTCAGAAGCAAAACATTTGACCTCTCAGTATCAAGACACAGAGGGGTTAATGTAATTTAGGTTTCCTTTTATATAGTATCTTATTTATCTCACTTACTGAGAAAGTGAAAATGATAAATTATATCATGGCTTATATTCTACATTTGTTAACAGCTTTTGCAGCACAGGAAGAAAGGATCTGAACAGCCACAGAGGATGAATTATCCACTCTCTCTTAGAGGTGGCCCCTTCACATCTAGGTTTGAAATGCAGCAGTGGAGCAGCCTGTGGATGCGTGCACTCCTACTGGCTGTGCTGATCACTGTGCTATTTAAAACAGAGGATTCACTCTCTAGAGATGCCAGCCAGAACTTTTCATTAGCATTAAGTTTTCACACTTACATGGAAGCGTGGGTGGGTGCATGCATACAAGACACTAGAATTCAAACAGGAAGCATCTTCTCCTAGGCTAGCTTCTCCTATCATACAACATAAGTAAAAAGACCTCAGCAGTTACATCTGGAAAAGAAGACTGAGATCCTTACTTTTGTTCTGGTTTCTTTACGCCATATAAAAAGATTGGAGGCAGCACAGAGGGGTCCTAAAAGTCCCAATTCCAATCAGGGGAAGACTCCCCTGGTGCAAGCACTGAAGAAAATAGCCATAAGGCTGCACCCTGATGACCCTTTCACAGCCTCAGTGTAGAGGGGGTGCTGAGGCCCATAGAATGGCCCCACAGAAGCTATTTAAGTTACTCCTAGCACCACTTCTGTTCCCAAAGCAGCCCAGGATTGGGAGGATGCAAAATGTTGCTTAAAGCCACTATAGGGCCCCCTCTCCCAGTGGTGTAATTTCTGTGAATCTCAGGCTACGGCTACACTGACGGCGGCAAAGTTGCCGCCGTCAGATCGATTGCTCTGGATTGACTAAGCAGTCAGTGAAGACCCACTCAGTTGATCCAGAAATCGACGTACTAAGTCCACCTTCACAAGTGGTGTAGCGCTGCGTCAATGGGAACGCAGTTCCCGTCAGCGCAGTGCAGTGAAGATGGCACGCAGAAGAGGAGCCAAGTCAACGGGAGTTACGCAAGTTTTTTGCGCAGCTTGCATAACTCCCGTCAACTGCCGCCGAATCCCGGAGGTAAGTGTAGACAGGGTCTTAGTCTCTCCCTCTGAATTGCCATGAACACTACACTAAATTAACAACAGTTAGTCAAAACGAATTAATATTAAGCCTTCTGTTACACTTGCCTTTTGACATCATACATGCTTAGGTAATCACACAATAAAGAGCAACCTCCTGCTAACATATGGGGGCTCTTTCCAAAACACAATACACATTATGGTATGTAGTGCAAAAATACTTCAACATAAATAAACTATACAAATACCAAGCTTTCACTCTGCAAAAATTTAAACACAGTCTACTGTATCAGACACATTTGTAAACGGGTGTCAGTGTTCTAAAACTAGCGTCCCACAAAATGCATTTTCTTTTCCTGCCTTCTGCAGAAATTCTCTTGGGAAGAGTTTCCTGAAAGGTTTATTATTATTATTATTATAAATTTTGTAGGACATTATAGCCTTTAACCAGATTCTAGTTCAGTAGGTGACAAAATCAGACAGCATCTAAACACCATTAAAATTGCAGAATGGTGGCGAGAAAAGTGATTCAGTATCCGGTTAACATCAACACCCAAGGCAAAGAATTTTACATCCATGTCCACCATTATGGGATTCCCTGGCCTCCCAGACATGAACTCTGAGGATTTCATGTGTTATTGACTTGAGATATGTTAATGCCTCACATTTGAGCATACTAACAGTTAGACAAACTTCTGCTTACCTACTAATGTGTTAACCTTTCCATTACATCATATCTAAAGTTAGATTGCAAGCTCTTCCAGACGAGGACTATCATTATATTGTGAGGTGCTTAGCACACTGTTGGACACTGTAAGATACTACTATACTAATCTCAACAAGGCAACTAAATGTCATGGATACTTAGATAAATATGTTGTATGCTCTGCATAAAAAGTCATTATTTACTAACTATTAATCAAATATAGGGTTGCATGCTCATCGTTAAAAGTCAACATTTACTACCGATTAATTCTAGGTGACAATTCTGAGGAAATGGGGAAGGAGTACTAACTGTTCGTTTTTCAGGGGCAACCACCACGCTCCATTTTCTGAGCTCTTCATTATCCTCACTTTTTAAATTCATAGTGAAGCTGGGGTTAGAGAAGGCCTGCCTTCCTTCCTCCCCCTCCCCCAGCAAGATTTGCAGACAAGGCCACAAGTTTCCTTAATAATAAGGGAAGTTGGGTATGCCAGGGATCAAATTGTTTCTCTAGGTGTCTAATTCCTTTACGAGACTACGTGCTAACTAAGAGACACTTGAGAAAGTGAAGGAAGATGTCCTGAGAGATTTTACAGTATCTGGTTATAGGAGAAGACAAAAAGTTTTCATACTGAAAGAACCTGAATAAGCTGTTTTGAATATAATGCAGGCAGACAAAGAGCATAGCACATCACAATTCCAAGGAAAAGTGCTTACAATATTAACAGCAAAGGAATAAGGAAAATTTTAAAAATAAAACCTTAAAATTGTTTTGATAATGAATTGACTATGGATTGGGAGGACAGGAGCACAAGATGACCAAATCCACAGCTTTACCTCAAGGATATTCATGTTCCTCATTCTAGGGGAAGGTTAAAGTATATATTAGATACATTTAGACAGATATCTAGGTTTGGTAGATTATTAAGAAGAATTGTGTATGGGCATTTTTTCTTGCCATTTCTATGATCTGCTTACTCTGAAGGGCAAAATTGCAAAGTATAATTTATATCTATGCAGTGTACACATATTAGCACAGTTCTCATTCTTCTACCTATTTACCAGTCAGGATGAAGAAGATCCATTTCAATGGCTTCTAAAGGCACCCTTGTTGATAAAAATAAAACAGAAGTGGTGACTATAAAAAAAAAAAACCACCACCAAGACAGAACTTTGTGCGTAAGCATGTATTTAAGTCTTTCCAGAACTGGTTTCCAAACATGTAGTAGTCTTCCAAATACAAATGTATTGCATGTAACCCTGTATCAGATGAGTGAGCTATTTCATGGCCTTCCCTTCCTTATGCCTAAATATTTCTTTGATGGCAATGTTTTTTTAAACAAGTATAAATATACCACAATACATTTTGAATATTTTTCTTCAGGAAATTTTAGTTCTTGTATATGGAAAAAATAAAGATTATGAAAAAACAATTAAACTGATTAATTTTTATTTCATATCAGAATCTTGAAGAATTTACTGTATTAACATCGTAGGTTATTACTAGAAGGGCATGTAGGTATCAAGTGAGATTGTCTTTGTATTTGACTTTCCTTTTTGATGATGGAGAAGTCTTTGTAGTTTGTGAGATGACTAAGTAGTTCTAGTTAGTTTTTATCCTCATGTACACACTTTTCATATGACTTGAGTGACTAAAGCCTCAAATTACCTACCAGAAAAAAAGAAGAGAGAGGCGAGAAAGTTACAGAAAAACTTGTGTAACATCATTATTGTTAAACACTCATTGCTATAGGGATGACACTTGTGGTGACATCTCTCTCTTCTGCAGTAGAAGTGCAATCTTGTGAGCCGGCACAGGTGCAGATTTCTTTCTGTTCCAGTAACAGAGTAGGAATGCACAACTCATAAAGGAGGTTGGTATACAGGCCCATCAAAAGAAATTTAGGGCATCAGTACATGTTTGCTGAGGGCCCCACCCCCTCCCACTTCATTTTTTTTTTTTTTTTTTACACACACACACACACACACACACACACACACACACACACACACACACACACACACACACACACGCACGTACGTTCTGGGGTCCCCGGAACAATTATCCTCTCCTCTCATCAGCCCTGTTGGTATATATCTAGACAGAAGAGTGGTGGCTTCAAAGAAATAAGTGAAAAGAGCTGCCTGGACATAATGAGAAAGGAAAGATTAACTTGATCCTGTTTATTGACTCATATCAAAAGAAAAATAGACATCAGCTGCTGAGGCAGCCTACATTCCTAATAGTACATCTCCAAGAAGGACCTCATCCCAACTATGGAACGTTCAGATACTCACATGAGAAGCAACATATGGTTTTATAGCTGGTGATAGGAAACAATACATAGTAAATTACTCCTGCTGGCCTTTTATTATTATTGGTGCTCCTCTCTAAACATCTTTTAGTTTGTCAACATCTTTCTGGTAATAAGATACCCAGAACTGGGATCTAGTCAAGTGACCCAATACGCTATCTCATGGTTTCTTGTTAGCCAACTGGTAACACAGAGGAATACAACTGGATAGCCATGATTATATTTATTTTCACTAACCAACCAACCAACCATTAAACTACGCTACCTATATACAGGTCCTGTTTATAGGTTCTGAGTAAAAACTTGCAGAAAAAAGGACAGGGAACTCCAACAACGGGGCGAGAGGGAGGGAGATCGGGACCACTCATTCCTTTATAACCGCATGGTGTGCGCAAGACAGCACTCAGGCCAGCTCGACAGGCACCACTAAGGGTAAAAACACTGACAGCTGTGCACTGGAGCACACAAACACCTACAGTGGAATGGATACATGCAAATCATTTGAAGAGCCAACTATTATTGTTGTTGCAAACCACAAGCCTTTAAATATTTTTCAGCAAAGCAAGCTAAAAAAGTAAACTTAGTTTGCTAAACCAAAAAGACGACATCACAATTTAACTCCATTGAATCAAGAGTTATTTCACATTTAAAGAAAAACAGTAAAAATGAAATAAAACAAAAACAAAACAACAACAACAGATGATCACCCTGTTGGGCATCTAGGAAATAAACATGCATTTTATAGACTGCAGCTCAGGTTGTTAGATCAGCACAGAAATGGACCCCATCATGACTTGTTGCATAAATACAGTTTCTTCTACACCCAGCATAAGGTTAGGTGCTAGATTAATAACATATGACTGAACAAATGTGGATGTGTGTTCCGCTTTATGTGCTATAATTTAATTTAATTAGCACAATGACGTACACATTCAGTAGTTTTCAAAGATATGGCGCATTACAAATCTAATCCAATCCTTGGATCAAATCATGTAGCCAGAGATCTTCAATAGGCTTATTGATCAAAAAAACCACCACCAAAAATACAAGGATCTAAATAGCCAACATGGCAATTTGAAACTTACATTAATTTTTAACTGAACTCATTTACAAGTATAATTGCAGATGTTACACAATGAGGGTAAGAGAAAGAAGGATTGATGATTAAAAAAAGAAAACCACTGGAATGAGTGTGTGATCTCACTGTTCCATTGTCTAGTGCACTTAAACAAGAAATATGGATCAATACAAGAATTCATCTAAAACCACAGATCAGGGCTCAACTGCATAGGCAGAAGATTTTGAGCAGTCCTCAAAATTCTACGTGAGCAATGCACTTAGAAGATACTGGCTGCACGTGTTTGGGTGTATTTACACAGACATGCATGCATCCTGAATATACCATTTGATACATACTGTGCGTGGCCCCAGTCTTGTGAACAGATCTCTGCCTGACCAGGACCTGAGTACATACTCCATATAGGATAGAATTGCTGTCAATTAAATCTTTTCCCATCATCCCTCTCCCCAATCAAAAAATCCATCATTTCCATAAAAAAAGTAAATAGGATAACCAAATCATTACCCAGGTGCCATAATAGGATGGGGGCGCCCTGATATATGCAAATACAAATATAAAATATTATTTATCTAAGCTCTTTGATTGGATTTACTTTCATATTTTCAATTATTACTGGTTAAAAGCTACACCAAAGCTCTTAAACTAGTTTTAAACCACATCTCCTGGATTTGCTCCCAGCTCAGGTCATTAGTACCACATGAAGAGTATTTCTCCCCCACTTGTTCTCAAAAGTCCTGAACCCTGAACACTGAAATGCTTAAACAACAACTTCGCCACCCCCTGAGGTTAGTGGTTGGAGAACAGCATCAGGAGACTTGGACTCTGTTTCCAGCTCTGCTGTTGATTTAACTTATGTTTCTCAGTTTCCCCAAACTGGAGTTAATACCTAGTACACACAGAGTGTAGTGAAGCTTTAATTAGTGTTAACAAGGTGTTAGGGGTCCATGGTGGAATGGTCTACAGAAGTTCCAAGTATTGTCCTGTCACTGACTACTAGCACCCTCACATCTCCACAATTTAGGGACAATCAGCACATTTCTTTACCTTTTTTTTCAGTGTTTCTTCTAAATGACTCCAATAAACAAAAATTCATCCTAACACGGATATTTGTAGCACTTTATTAGTCATTAACACTCTGCTTCTTGTCACAAGTAGTCACTACCCCATACATCCAGCTCACTGTAGTTTTCTCCACCAAAGTAGCTCACTCTTTATTCCAGTCTGTCTCACTAACCTTGTGTAATGCTGCAGCTTTCATAAGTTTAGATACATTATGTTCATTGCTCTCTCTCCCCCCCCCCCCCCGCAGCTCTTTTTTACACGTTCAAGCAGTGTTATGTAACTGTGAAAGCACAGTCTCCATCTTATAAAACTATTTGCCTGTGGTTCAGTGGCAACAGATACTGTGCTGTGAAAACTACAATTCAGCACAACTGTATTAATGAAATCATTACATGCAAGTGATTCCTTTGTTCTTCACCTAACGAGTTTTTCCAGTTTCTTTCATCATTGCTGAGGCCAAACTGATCAGTTTATAGTTCCTGGATATTCCTTGTAGAAAAATTGATTTTAAGTCAACCTGCCTCAGCATTATTCAGTACATTTTCAGATTTCAAGGATACACTGCTCATCATTAAAAGATCTATAGTGCAAATCAATAACAAACAGTTGTCACCACGGTTACCAGTTATTTCATATTCTAAGTATAATGAAAAATGTTAGCAATTCAGCTACCATTGTGTGGTAACTGTTGGCAAATGTGGGCTTTTTAATGGTGACCCCAATATCTGCCAGGTTTTTTGGGTCACATGTGAGAATTCAGAGAAGTCTCTTATTTCGATTTTATCAGGCTTCAGATTTTGCAAATATTCTTCCATTTGTTTTGACATGATCCTGATTTCCTCTGATTTTTTTTCTTCCTGAACTAGGAAATATATGTCTGGCATCAGCCATCTTTCTTCCTCCGTGAAGACTGAAATAAATAATTCATTACATTTCTTTTTACCAATGTCTCTCTCTTCAGTCAATAATTACCCTTGTTATCCCCTTGGAGTTACTTAAAAATGTCTCATTTGACTTGACTCCCTCCTCAATTTTCCTTTCATTCCAAAGTTTTCTTTTCTTACCACATTTAGACTTATTTTATATTCTTTCCTACAACACACTCAAACTTCCTGTCCCCAGGAAGTGCAACAATCGACCACCTCTAAAGGCTTCATTCGTATGCCCACCAGAGCACTCGTACTCATGACATTTGTTCAGCTATGTGTCAAGACTTCTAGATTTTCCTGATCAAGCAGCAAGGATTTTTCCCACTTGATTTGTGAGGACAAGCACCCAGAAGAAAAGACCTTATGTATCATGGTTTGATTATCCTGAGTATTTCTACTGGATTCCATCATCTGAATTATTCAATACTGAGCTCTACAGCTGGTTTAGATTGATTGATCTCTGGGTGCACTATCAGGGTGTTCAAAGGAGGACTCTTGAATTTTACCCCTGTAAGGCAGCTTTAAATACCCAAACATTTAACAAAAAGACACAGTTTTTACAACTCATCTATTACTTTGTATAAGAAAAGACAGTCTACAAAAATGTAACAACTATTAAAGGATAATCTGGACCATTGCTCTTTGACAAAGAAAAAGCATTAGAACAAAACTTCATACTCCAATCATATATTTATGATGACCATCCTGAGTGCTGAAGGATGAGGCAGGGGAGAAGCGGCGGGAAGGTCCAAGGTGCTCAGTGACCTCAACAAACATTTTGTCTTACATTTACCACTCTCATTTCAGCAGGAGTTGAGAGCACTAAGCACCTTGCAAGATTGAGTCTATCTACCAACAAAAAATTAAAGTCATAATGTGTAAATCTTTCAGGGTTGCCTCATCACTTACTGAAGCAGAACTCTACAAGGCACCCCCCTCCCGCCCCCCAACAGGGAATCTAAAACATCCAAAACAAGTCAGTCATTTATTTTTCACTGTGGGTTATTCTTATCGACCACTATTCCTATTCTATTCGGCTTCTCATTCCAAGCCCACCAACATGATACCTGAACATCCGGTCTTCCACTTGTAACGTCAGACTTGCTCCTGAAAACACCTTTACTACTTTGAGAGCTTTAAACGATACACCAATGGGGGGGGGGGGGGGGGGGGGGGGGGGGACGACGACCGACAAACAAACACAATCATGTTATTGCCTACCATCTACTGGAAATACTGCAGCAAGTCTAATTACATGGCATGGCAACTGTGCATTTTCTTAGCAGCGATCAACAATTTGAGCTTTACACATCTCTACCATCTTTCTCCCCTGGGGATCTCTTACTTTTGATGAAGAGTTTTATAAAATGCTGGCAAGATGAGAGTTGAAAATGTTCAAACGTGTAGCTCGAATGTGTATAGCCTCTCTAAAGATCTATGCAGTACAAGAATCAAGCAATGCTGGCCAATCAAGAATTCAGATTAGGTTTGGTACACAGAAAGCTGCAATGCTTGGAGAGATCTGGCATGTTTGTTGCTCATCCATTCTTCACCTGTGGAATCTCTTTAGTCAATGAAGCTGATCACTGAACATCTTTTTCCTTAAGGAGCCTGAAAGTTAGCAGGCTCTTTATTTTGAAAAATTACTCTTTAGTAAAAACTATGACACCAGTGCCCACTGGCTAAGCTAAGGATCGGACCAACATGACTAGGCAGTTTATTGGAATATTAATAACTTAATTCTTAGTTTCAAGTAGTAATGAATATGATTAATACTTCAGATGTGATTCTCAGCTGTGCATATGGATAGAGAATAAAAGACTACTTTTGGTAATGAAGCAAGTAGAATTTCATTATTAATCTACTGGTAAGTGAGAGAATAAAACTGCAATTCTCAAAGGAAGGCCAGGACTGGATGAAGATGAATCACTATCACACAATGTCTCCAATTTGCCTTTCAGCAACAAAGATGGAGAAGAGACATGCAATTTTCACTTAAAATCGTAACCTTTCAGATCTCATGAGCTAAGCAGGCTTAGGGCAAGGCAGAACTTAAGAGACTTCTTAAGTGAGGGGTCCTTTTCTCCCAGTGCAGGATACAATGAAAGTGCATTGCTACTTATAATTAATGGGACTTATTCATATCCTGTAGAAGCTGGGGGTAATAAGGCCTCTAGTGCAGCAGGAAGCGGTGATGGTGACTTAAGGCCTGATCCCGAAAGTTGATAAGACTCTCACTGAATTAAATGAGTGATATGTGCACTCACCATCTTTCTCCAGGCAGTCTTCCTTTTGAATAAGTACTGACCCAATGCCCTAGCTAAAGTTTACAGTCTAAGAGTGAAAAATGAGACTGAGGTTATTCATTTAAATTATATTTTTGTTTTGAAATGGGATAACAATGGGTTGTCAAGTCTAACAGGCTTTGGGGAAGAAGTGAATTTTCAGGAGGGATTTGAAAAATAGCAGGAAGGAACCTGGTGCACTGTGAGAGGGAAACTGTTCAAGGGGAAACATGAAAGATGGGGGAGTTGACCCAAAAGCATATAGAGGACATGGAGAAAGCAGTGAGAAGCAAGTTGAGGGTTGGGGAATTTTTAATTGTGTATCTAAAGAAATTAAGAAAACCAAGGAATAAAAAAAAAAATCTCAGGTTTTCATAAAGCCCTTAGTTACAGGGTAAATAATACTGCATTCTGATTACTACAATCCACCACAAAAAGCTAGAATTAGAGAATTGGGAAATCACTAAATACTGGTAAAAACTTGCTCATATGTAGCAATATAGTTTGTTTAATCTAAGTATCTGCATTTGTTTACATTAAATTGAGCTAGGGTCAAATTTTTGTGACTTAGGATCCTAAGTCCCATGACTCTCAATGAGATTCAGGCTCCTAAATCACATCTGAAAATGAGTCAGACCTTTTTGAAAACGTGATTTTTGTTTACCAAGTTGCGGGTAGAGGACGTTAAAGCCACAGGTTTTTGATTTTACCGAATTTACTCTCCTCTCTGAAGTAACCTGATACATTGGTAGGATATTCTGTAATTTAAAATGTGGAGAATTTAAGAAGATTTGGAAGTCAGGTCAACAGCTGACAGTTGTAGAATAAAGATAAGTTAGCACCGCTCATTTCCTTACTCTTCCTTTTTCACCTTAGAATAGGAATCCTACAATTTTCATTAGTGATTCGAAAAGACATGACAAAACTACTCTCTTTAAATGATCAGTCTACTTGAGTAGCTCTCTCAAGGCAGCCACTGGGCCACATCACAAAACTTGATTGAAACGTATGTTTAATTAAAGTTGGTTTAGGCTAAAGCTTTTGGATCTTTGTAACAGATAGAAAAATATCAAGAAAATCCAAACAAAACACAGATGACTTCATGTTGACAACAGAGCTGAAGAAGGCTGAGCGCATATATTATTAGCAAGAGTCACATAATGAATGCATGGCAGTAATCAGGCTCCAAGTCCACCTGTTTCAGACAATAGCACAGGAAAAGCTGGTGTGCTTTGATAACTTTACCCTATTTTGTTAGTTCATGCCAATTTTCTCAGTCTTGGTAATCTATGTGGCAGTATAAATGTGGAAAACATGCAGACCTGAATTCTGTGCTCCTTGAAGGACAGAAAAAACTGGGCAGTTTAGCAGTGAAGTTGCTGGCTGTTCCCTAATGTATTGGTTATTCCAGATCTCAGATGCAGCAGTAGAGATCTGAGAGCAAAGTAAAACCTAAATCATATTTTGGGAGGGCGGGAGGGAAGGGGTGGTGGAGAGACCAAGGGAAAGGCAGAAGAAAAATCAGTGGAAAGATGTCCTGCATGAAATGCATTACTGGTTTCAATCTTGTTACTATTGAACAAAATGTCCTTATCACAAAAAGGATCATCCAACACTCTGGCTCACAGTCTCAGATGAGGGGTCAATGACTGACAGGAACTGAATTAACTCTTATTTCTATAGGTGGGCCATGCAAGGTACAGGCACATTAGTGGAACAGTGAGAAAGATTATTACTCCTCAACCAGTGGAAGGCATGCAATCTCCAGGGCTCTCAATTTGGCACCTTTCAAAAATACTAGATGCGATGTTTTTTAGAAGCAAGTTTTATATGTAAAATTCACACATCCCACTACCTGATTAGTTTATACTGTAATCAAATAGTCTGAATACCAAATCTACAGCCTGAGATTTTTCATGTGTTCATGAATTTTTAGAGATTAGGTCACAAGAAAAATAATTGCTCTTGCTAACCGTTATAGCAAACATTCCTCTTGTTAAGAGATATTGCAAATGACAAGGAAATTAAGGTTGAGAAACATTTGTTCTGTATCGAATACCTAATGAAGAGCTCAAAATCTGGTCATCTTGTAGAATTGGCTTGTGCTACACTTTAGACAAACAGAAAATACAGAGTATTCAGAAAAGAACATTGATTTTCTAAAAGTTTGCTGCAGTTTTATGAGGGACTCCATTTCTGATTTGATATACTTTATGTGCATGTAGACATTTGTCGAGCACTCATGTTTTTAGTAAAGATTAATTTAAGCAAAGCATAAAGCTGCTTATATGGTCCAGTTTCCTTCCTCCTTTCCTAGAGGTAGGAATTTCCTTCCTTTCCTCCCCCCACCTTTCATGCTGTATCCCATTGACTCTTTGTTGCTGTTTATAGCTTATCTTTCCCGCAATGATCAATGAAGCAGGCAGTTTTTTGGAAAGCAAAGAGATCCATGGCCATTCTAACTTGCTTCCGAAGGATGAGCTGCCAATAAAATAGTGTCCCTAAGCTCTCACAAACTGATAGTTTTATAATTCCTGAGGAACTTTACTGTTTCCTTGGACAGCTGTCTCAGTACTTGTCTCTTAGATGGCTTGGGCTAGTACTATGGAGAATGCTGCAGGTGAGAACTAAGACCTTGAACTTGACTCTGTATTCAATGGGGAGCCAGCAACAGAGCACTGGGGGAACATGTGTGTCTATATAACTATTAGTAAGGACCATTCATCCATCCAGGACTGGTCATAGCATACTGGTGTTTTAGAACACATCTGGTAACTTCCCTCAGTTAACAAAATCTCTCATCTCTTCCCTGTCCCTTTCACTGGTGTGTTTATTTTGTTCATTTTCTTCCATAGCCTCTCCACAAGAGTGAGTAACTTTGCTTTCAGATAGGCAGCCTCCTCCTGCAACCCATACTTTGAGGACAGACTCCCAGTGCACAGGTGTGTCTCTTGATTCTGAAGCTTTTCTACAGTGAAACGCTTCCCCAAATCATGGTATCTTTCTGGAACATGATGGATGAAGTAGTTGCCTATTCCACCTATCCCTACAGCCACCACTGCAAATCAGTGGCAATGCTTTGTGCTCATACAGAATTCACTGAGTCAATATGCAAACACACACAGACTAATTAATCCTCAACACCTTTCAGAATTCAATAATTACAAACCTATTTTACAGATTGGGAAAAATGGCATAAATTAAGTGACTTAAGATCACACAACAAATTAGTGTCAGTTCCAAAATTAGAACCCAGAATAGAAAGATTTGGAATAAGAACTCCATGGGCTATGAGTGGTTGGCTAGACCATATCACTCTTGTAGCAACCACATGACAGAGAAAATAGTTGTTTTTGATGGGTTTTTTTTTATTTTTTAATAACGAACTTCAAAAGGAAAATAACTTTGAAAGTTGTACTGAACAGTTATTACTTTAAAAAACACCTTTATTCAAATTATACTACACAGTTAGAAATAGTTATCTAAACTTTTCTTTTAGTAAAATCTGCAAATATTTGAATGGGACTTTTTGGCCCCCAAACTTAAGTTTAAACCTTATGTTGGTCAGTTATTCCATTATTTACTGTTTCCTATAAAAACTAGCTGCAGACATTTTCCATGAGGAAAAACATCAGGAACCATTAACAAGCCACTTAAGATCAATTAACAGAGCTTTTGCCCTCAACACACATCAAGTAGCAGGGTCACATGGCATTGGGCCTTCTGATATTTATTAGAATGAGAGAAAGCTCTTATAAGGTCCAGAGGGATCACCTGCAGGAGGTTAATTGCTTTAAGATACATCAATATGTGCAAAAAGTTATTTAGAAATATTTGACTTACAGAACCTTAAAACATCTACAGTGCAATAGGCTCATGGCATAATTTGTCTTTTCCTGGGTTTTGCATTATTATACAAATAGTATCAGGCAACTGCAAACCAATAAAATCATTGTCTAGACAGTAAACAATCATTAAACCATTATGTTTAGCTTTATCACAAGTGAACAAAGCTGTTTTTGATAACAGTAAATATCTAGGAATTTATACTACTTAGTTTTTGTACATATATTTAACAGTGAGGGTAATTAACCAATGGAATAACTTACCAAGTGGTGTGGTAGACTTCTATCCCTGGACATTTTAAAATCAAGATTGGATATTTTTCTAAAAACTGTTTAGTTCAAATACAGCTTTTAGACTTGAAGCAGAATTCATTCATTCCTATAGTCCGTGTTATACAAGAGGTCAGACAAGACACCACAGAAGTCCTTTCTGGCCTTAGAATCTATTACTTCAGTTCTCTCTTCCCACCCCCACAAAAACTAGAACAAGATCAGTTATCTGAAGCCATAGCACCATGGATTGTGCTGGTTCATATCTGATCTCACAACCTATTCAACATTGAGCCTTGTCTGTACCATGTGGGAGACTACAAAGGAAAAAGTAATAATGAGAAATACATTAATCTTTTATACCCCAGACTCCAGTTGCTACTCAGTTTCCTACAACATTCATTATGCAGCTTTGCTTAAACGTCTACCCTCATCTCTTTATTAAATGTATCATAGTCAGTTCATTTTTCACTATTCACTTTTCAGATTTAGAATGGTTGGGCACCTCCAGGGGAGCACTGAGTCAGGAACTTGTCAGTGGCAGAGGGCCAATTTGGGGTTATGCATTTTCTACCCCTGCCTGGCCACCATCTCCCCGCTTCCCTTTGCGCCAATGAATGCTATGGTGTTTTTGTTCTGAAAAATGAAGGTAAAGAATTCAAGTGCTAAGACATTAGGATAGGATACAGGGTGCCTACATCTTCCCTGAGTGTACTTCAGGGGCCTTGAAACTTAATTGGGAGTTTTACAGTTGGGAAGATCCTGGAGACTACAACTCCCATGATGCCTTGGGGAAAAAGGAAAGAGTCTCTTCCCTTCCAGGGAGTCAGAGAAAAGCATGTGGCGACTCCATTTTGATGCTGGGGTAGAGTGCGGCCCAGGTTGGAAGCTGCTAGCTGCCTGCTGCTGGAGTCCCAAAGCTGCTGCTGAGAGCCTGCTGGAGTTTTGATCGAGCAGGGAGCTTCAGAGGTTGGTGCATTGCCCAAGCCAGGGCAGGGACTGAGCCTGGAGCTGACGGAGGTGGGCCTGCAGTGAAGGTGATGTGAGTGCCCTTCCCCCCCGTTGTTTGGGGCAGGGCTTGTAAAGGAAGGGGCACAGCAGAGAGACTTTGACTGGGCCTGAGAAGAGAGAGTCTCTTCAAGCAGGGCCAGGACTGCAGACATTTGGTTGGGCCAACTCCAAATCTCCAGCTTGATACCTGGGCTGAACTGACACACTGAACCAACAGAGTGCTGTCTGCTTCAGATCTTCAAGTGCACCCACGCAAGCAAGGGGTTAGGCTCTGAGCTCTAGGGGAGTGCACACTCCACAGGTGGGGTAAATAGTGGCAGTGTAAATGCCAGCTAGACAAGTTCCATTTATTACTGTATACTATTTCTATTAATTGATTTATTCAACTGCCCCTGTGGATTTAAAATAGTGATGTTTAATTTCAGTCTGTTATGCCATATTTCCTTAATTTGTTAAGTAAAAGTGTATTAACCCTAATTTAAGTATATTGGATGTTTAGTTTACATAATTGCAATTGTTGAGTTAGATCCATGTCACAGATTATTATTATTAGACTAGGTTTAGTCCTAGAAGCTCCCACAGCCCGCTATTGAGCATGTAGAGGGGGTAGTCAGGTTGAGGCACCACCGGTTTTAAATTCCTTTAAGAGTAAAGGGACTGCAGCAGAGGGGTGGATAGGGAATTCCTACCTATCCTACATCATCGCTGGGATACTCGGATCTCCTTTGTTGTCAGCAACTTTAGGCGCCCTTAGACACTGGTGAGTGTTGCCTGCTCCCAAGTAACCCAGAAAAAGAAGGGGGTTACAAAGGTATTTACCTTAACTCCCTACATTTCCAGATATGCACATTGGGTCACTCAAAAAATAAGAATGGCAGTAAAAAACTTTGTCCATTCGGCAAATGGAGCCAGAAGTTTTGAAAATCTAACCCAGTCCAAGTAACTCCTCCCACTACATTTTGGGGACAGGATCTGAGCCCTTAACTGCTGAAGCAGCTTTTATAAGTGTTGACAAGTAGTGATGCCGATAGATACACAGCACAGTTTCATGCACCCAAATTGCTTATTCTTTAATGCTTCATAGCAGTGCCATTGGAAAGTCCATCACTTTTTTGACTGTAGCGAGACAGCCACAGAACTATCCCAACACAACACGACAACAAGGGTTTAAGTGGTGCTTTAGGAAATGGGAAAGATGTTTTCCCAAAACAAGTTTTAACACCAAGAACCTTTGTAAATGTGAATGCATGTATCTGAATAATGCATGCAATCTTACAGAATGAGCATGCTGTGCCACTACATAAACATTATCTGACTATATGATAAAATCTCTAGGATAAGGCATATATACATAGAAGAGAGTGTTAAGTTTGGTGGGGGCATCTCACTAATATTTATGTATAAACTGTCAGCCCTAACTTTACATGAAAATATTTAAGATGCATGATCTAGCTAGTTCTGTTTGCAGCAAAATATTTACATGCATTATGAACTCTTCTTTTTAATTAATATAGCATTACAGAGGAAATGTTGAAAAAGTGTTCATATTCTGTGCTTTTTTCCCCATGGCACACAAAAAGATATTATTAGTCAGATAAAATAACTTAGAAGCTAACACACATTATCTCTGAAGATTTAAAAAAAAAAACCAAAAAAAAAAAAAACCCACCACACTAAAATATTTATGTTCCTCCACATATAAAAGCTAACATATTACAGAGGCTAATGTCTGTTATAAGCATTAAATATATTCAAGTCAAGGGTTAGGAAGTGCATGACGGAGCAAAAAAGCAGAAGAAACGGGAGACCATGAAATGTCTAAATAATCATTTTCTATATGGCATTAACTAGGATAACAACTTGTAACAAACTGGATTTGAAGGATGAGAGAGGACCCGGATAGATAAAGAACTAGGTCAATGGTTCCAAACCAAATCAGGTCATAATGAAGAACACTTACCATCCATCAATTTATGGTGGTTTATGTGACGCAAATAGGTTGTCTTAGTCCAATTCCCAGTGACCAATCATCCATATCACAAAACCTCAAAATTAGTGCCAATCAGCATCTCCACTGGGAGTGAGAGTGGAGAGGCTGCAGATTTAATATGCAAGAACACCATGCCACCTCCTTAAAACTTACAATCGTGCTGGATCAGCAAAGGCTGCATATCCATTAGAGGGGAACCAAGGGGTGGGAGAAGGAGGAGGAAGATGTGGTGCTACAACTAAATCTTAAGCAACTCTTTCCCAATGACAAATAGAGCACAGGATCAACCATCCCACTCTAGGGTATTTTCTTCTGGGTGTTAATCTTTTCAAGACAAAATAGCACTTGTACCAGTGCTATAATACAAGTAGGGCATCATTAGAGTTTTGTGGAATGGGTTGTCTCTGTATTTAGGAGAGGAAATAAGATTGAACATTGTGTTCTTATATACGAACTCTAATTAGGCAGTAGTGCCATTTATTAGTTTGTAGAGCGCACACTAACTGCCAGTTCCTCACAGCTTTGGGTCCAGGTCTGGACAGGATCTTAGCAGATTGTCACTCAACACTCCCCAGCTGGCAGGTTCTGACTACTGTAATATGGTATTGGAGTAGATGGATTTAAATAATCAATTTTAATCATATTTTGATTTGTACTTCAGTTATTTTAATAAAGAAATTTGATTCTCATAAGTTGTGAGCCATTAAAACATGTTAATCTGCAGTTAAATGTAGCCTTTACACCAAATTTGGTTCTTCTTTTTGCTAACCAGGACGATAAGTTTAAACATTCAGAATCTGAAAAAGTGTAAGTTAAGCCGTATAATTATTTACGTAAATGTATATAGATAATATATTATTGTTAGAAATATGAATGATTCATTTCCACTAGATGGTTAATTTTTTATTTGTGTCAAGCTCCATTCAAATGGAAATACAAATTCAGTTAAAATGCACAAAAACAGAAGTGTATTTTATTAACTAAAACCACCTTAAATGTGCCATTTTTAGATATATAAAAAACACAAACATTCACATTTCACACTTAAAACTGATTTACTAAATAAAAGGAAGTATTCTCTGTAGCTTGTGAACTGAGCTGATAGTTCTAAAATATTGAAGGACATGGAGACCAGAAACAAGTAGTTCACATCCTTCACAGCTAGTTTTTATTCGTAGATTGGAAAAGGAAAAGCTTTCCTGCTTCTTCAGCTTCCACTTGGTTTCTTAATTTTGAATGATGTTTTGAATTGAAATAATTGAATAAACTGAAATGTAGAAAACATTCTCTCTGCCCCTGCTGAAGAGGTTATTGCTGTCAAAAGCTGGTTTCCAGCTTCAGCCAACTGTGGTTTCATGTACTTGGTAACATCCATCAGTTCAATGGTTTGACTTCCTTTAAAACTTGCCAAACATGTACAACTAAATTAAATACAAAAGATTCATAGTGAAGTGGTTTTAATGAATTGTAATAAGCCTGAACATAGGTTGCCAATTTCAAATTTAATTGTAAAATATAGGTTTTATTTTTTTTAAATAAAGCGGATTTAAATAAAACTGGATTTATTTTTAAATAATTGGTTTTTATCCACCCTGGCCTGTATTTGTTGTGCTTTCTAAGATTAAAATATTTCCTTCCCCCCCAATCTTGTGTTTAAAACTAGGAATTCTAGCCTCAGCCCCCATATAGGTAGCATATGACAGACTTGTTACTATTTTGACACAATTCAAGCCCCAACTACCCTTAAGGAAGGGGATTAAGGTAAAGACACATTGTGGTGAAGCTTGGACTGATGAGGCTCACCCTATATTTGCTCAGTGGATAAACAGAGGGGTTCATTTTCCAGTGCTATCAACACAGAACTTTCACAAGGATTGAATTCATTAGAGGAATAGCAGCTCTGGTTTAGGAATCCAGTTTTCATTTGGATTGTCCATGAAGTCATCATCTAATTGAAGTAAAGTCCAGTGTAGTAAGTATGTGGTGTAATGTCTAGACACAAAGGAGAGGCGTTAAGCGCTAACCCAGCTTCAAGCATGAATGGCTTACTTTCCCGGGCTGAAGACTGCCCCCTCATTTCTCTCATGTTTTCAATGGAGCTGAACCGGGAGCTTAATGTTATCAAACACATCTGAATTACAAATGTCAGTTTTGTACTTGTCCTTTGCTATATTTTGAATGAAGACCATATTACCATCTGTTTTTAAAGATCCGACATTGGAAGCAGATTTAACATGGAGTAGGGAACCAATGACTATCTGATTTTTTCCTTGCTACAAGATTCAACAGGATTAAGAAGAGCAGGAGTCTATGTGACTAGAGGGGCTGCAATTAATTTCATGTTTTAATGCAGTAAATAAAGAACACGTAAGATCATAAGAATGTAAATTGTTTCTCATATTTTATTCACCGACTTCAGTAATGTAATTATTTCAAATGCTCACTATCTGCTTTCAATGCAGATTAGATTTTTTTTTCCTAATATAAAATTCTTACAGTATGTACACATAGCAGCCAAGGGATTTTCCCAGCCTATTTTCTGCAAGACAAATAAGTGACCCAATTGTTAAAGAAAATAAATTGGACTTGGGTACAATTTGTCAATTTAATTCACTGCTTGGATAAAAGAGATCAAATGCCTTTTAAAAGGTTTGTGTTATGTAGAAAGGTGCCCCAAACTTTAGTAGTATAGAACAGGATCTCTTTTCTTTAAATAGCTCCTGGTCAAGACTGACTTTATTGTTCTTTCCTGTTGACTAATTAACCAATTGAGACAATACGTAAAAGCAATATAGCACCTTTCCTGCAACTCAAAACTTTACAAAAACATTAAAGGCAACAACATCTCTGTTATATCACTTTATAATTTGGGAAATTGAGGCAAAGGAGATATTAAGTGACTTGCCAATATAGCAGAGTTAATAGGAAAATACAAGGAATGGAACCTGGCTCTCTGTCCTTTATCTTCACTAGACCACTCTGTGCCTCCACTCCCTTCTCCCCCACACAAGCTAATCAGCTGTAAAATGTCAGTCCAAATTCTCAGTCCTGACCTTTGACAGCAGGCATGTGCTATCACTGCATTGTTTGGAATATCAGCTGTGACACAGCTGATTTAGATGCACAACAATGCATATCTGTATTTCAGAGGGAGGATCAGGTCCTAAAATATTCCAGATTTATGTTAAAAGGGAAGACAAGGAACATTCAAAATGAGAAAATGCCAGCATAATGTTGCTCTGTACTGCCTGGAAAAAAGCAGATATCCCCTCGCAATGGCTAACAGGAAACCATCACTAACACTGAGCTGTGATTTTAATGTTACATTTCTGTTGGAAGACAGTTTTTGCAACTGAGTTGGGCCTCATCTCAGCAGATTGCTGAAGAGCTGCAACACACACTATTTGTTTGGCCTGTTTTCTGATGAGCGGTTTGCTGTACACAATACATCTGACAGACACCCACACACATTAGACTCTGCACGACAATATCCCTTGAAAAGAATGCTGCAAACCTTTCATTTCTTTTTCAATGGATTTAACATTACTTCTGGTATTACATGATAGTGCCCCTGTAATCTTCTCCACAGTAGTCATAACCAATAGTAACTCTTGTGTTACGGCCTTTTAAAGGGATATGACTGCTTAAAACAAAACAAAACAAAAAAAATCTACTCACCTTTACATAAATATTCTGCAGACTGAGAAATGAATACTCTTGACAATTATTTACACTGTGGAATTATCCAATTTATTTTTAGTATCATCAATGCAGAACTGGTTATTTTAGAAGTCTTACTATTTCCTGCTATTAAACTTGGGATCCTTGACTAATTACAAGGGTCTAACAGACTATTTCATACCCTTGATTTGTAAAATCAGTTTCTGTGCTAGGTGCAGCAGAAATTTCTATAATGCTCCTTGTAGTATCACTGCAAAAAAAATGTGGCTCTCTTTTTTAAACTGCATTAACACAAAAGAAAACCTGAAATTGTACTATTATGCTGATGAGCATTTGTAATTGAACTGTAATTTGTATAACATGGTTTGTGGACTATTTTTTAAAAGGGTGAAGGTTTTTGTACATATAATTGACAGTTTATGTTGGGCTGTGAAGGTGAAAAGCCAAAAAAGAAACTACAAGGTAGAATAGACTGAATGAAAGCATTACAAAATTGAAAAAGAAACCTAATGCATTATAAAAAACAGATTTTTTTTTAAAGTGCTCCATTGTCTTCAGCTGTTTCATTAATTATATCCAGAGGAAAAAATACCCAAATACATTAAAGAAAAGGGTAGATTTTATGAGTCTGTGCAATGGGAAAGGCCCTCTATCCAAAGCCTTCTTTGGCTCCCTTCACCATAATATCTTGTTTCTGCCCAGTTTCTAATAAAGGAACTTTTTGCATGAAGCATGTGAGACAACCATTGCACTAGGGAAAGTCAGCTCTAGTGGGGATCTTATTGCAGACTGAAGTTTTTGCTGCTGCCAGGGAAAGTTCTGATTATTTAAGTGCATGTTGTATATTTTTCAGTATATTACCAGGTTGGGATTTTTTACAATTGTATTATAAAATGAAATATATAGACACATTAAGCACCGACTCCACATCCATGTGCCCTTCACCTTTCTGTAGCAACATAGGTCACGCATTTCTATTTAGACATTTACTACTCTACAATAAAAGAGAGCCCATCCTATGCTACGGTTGTGCTTGATAAACTTTTGAAAATATATGTAAACAAAAAGACCTTTTATTTACTCCAAGAGCAAGTACGATAACCCAACAACAACATGTACAGAAAAGAGACAACAACGCTGCCCCTCTCCCAAAAAACCAGCATTCTACACCATCTCCATATGAGCAAGAAAGAGGATGTATCTTGAAGCACACCCTGAAGACCAATAAACTTGGGTGGTTATAGACTAAAGGGAAAAAGTGAATTATCGACATTAAGACCCAGATTTTTAAAGCTATTAGGTATTGCTACACTCAGTGTTGCAACACCTCACTGATTTGGGAGCCTAAATCCCTTTTGAAAATGAGATTTAGGTTCTTAGATCAGTTGAGCATTACAACAAGGAGCACAGAGATGTCCAAAAACCTTAAAATCCGGGCCTACCACAAGTTATTAAAAAGGGCTTATTGGTTAGGAGACAGTGTTAGATCTTAATAGTTGCATACAAGTGTCTTTCAGGGCAATTCATTATTTCTGTGATGACTGAACACCGTTTACATTAAAGTGTAATGGAATGCTGTACTCAAAATTCTGCTCTTCTGTATATGGCGTGTCCAGCAAGATAATGTGGCGTGGGCACGTCCCTCCTCCTCCTGGAAGCCTTTTGAGTAGCTTCTCTTCCATCATCAAATTTCAAGTACCAATCCCTAATAACACTGTTGCTAACTAATAGTTAGAGCAGGAGACTGGGAGCCAAAACACCTGGACTCTATTCCAGACTCTGCTACCAAATACCACCGTAGCCTCAGAACAGTTAAACTTTATGCTTCCATGTCCCCACCAGTGGAGAAGGAATGATCATACTTATCAACTTTTTAAATGATTTGAGATACTTAGATGAAGAAGCTAGATAAATGAGAAGTATTGCATTAAATAATTATATTGTAGATTATAGGCAACATAGATTGTAGGCAATGTGATGCTGTATATTTAATGCAAAAGAAGCCACGTTTTTCCATGATCTGTAACAAGATTTTAGCCAAAGTTGGGAGAAAAAAAACTGCAACAAAAATCCATATTTAAAAAAAAAAAAAAAAATCATTTTTCTGTTGCATTCATACCCCTTGTATGTATAATGCTTTATATCATCATGCTCGTTAATTTACTGTCAGGTACATTCACCAAAACTAATAAATGTTAAGCAAATGTTGCAGAATAATCATCAACAGCAATTTTCAGATTTACTCCGGAAATAAGAGTTTGGATAAGTCTATCAGGGGACAGAAATATGCCATTTTGACCAGTGCAATAGTGCAAATACTGATTGTCCATGTGAATAATCTAAATAGTATGAATAAATCACAGAAATAATTTCCCAAATAATTTTGCACAAAACTGGAATGAACTGGTATGAATTATTTTCCATGCTCTGTTTTTAATTGAGTTTTACTCTGTGTAAAAAAAAAAAAAAAGCAGTGCTTACATCTCAACACCATATATCAACTAAATAAACTATACAAAGCTCTTCCTGTGGTTTTTCTTGTTACTTTCTGCTAGAAGTTTGTAGTGAGTTTTAGATCCTGGCCATTTACAAACAGATAGGGAACACAGAATCATAGAATATTAGAGTTGGAAGGGACCTCAGGAGGTCATCTAGTCCAACCCCCTGCTCAAAGCAGGACTAACCTCAACTATATCATCCCAACCAGGGCTTTGTCAAGCCTCAGCTTAAAAACCTCTAAGGATGGAGATTCTACCACCTCCCTCGGTAACCCATTCCAGTGCTTCACCACCCTCCTAGTAAAAAACTTTTTCCTAATGTCCAACCTAGACCCCCCGCCCTGCAACTTGAAACCATTGCTCCTTGTTCTGTCATCTGCCACCACTGAGAACAGCCTAGCCCCATCCTCTGTGGAACCCCCTTTCAGGTAGTTAAAGGCTGCTATCAAATCCTCCCTCACTCTTCTCTTTTGCAGACTAAACAAGCCCAGTTCCCTCAGCCTCTCCTCATAAGTCCTGTGCTCCAGCCCCCTAATCATTTTTGTTGCCCTCTGCTGGACTCTCTCCAACTTGTCTACATCCTTTTTGTAGTGGGGGGCCCAGAACTGGACACAATATTCTAAATGCGGCCTCACCAACGCCGAATAGAGGGGAATAATCACTTCCCGTGACCTGCTGGCAATGCCCCTCCTAATGCAGCCCAATATGCTATTAGCCTTGGCAACCAGGCCACACTGCCAACTCATATCCAGCTTTTTATCCACTGTTACCCCCAGGTCCTTTTCTGCAGAGCTGCTGCCCAGCAAAGCTCTCTCACAGGAAACATGTGCTATAGCAATTGCTACAGAATACCCCAAATCAGCATCTGAGAGAGACAGCTGACCCCTTCCTTGCCTTTGAAATGAAAAAGCTCTACTCGGGTTAATTGTTAAAGGGATTATTTTAATCTGAATGAAATAATTTTTAATAAATGTTTCTTAAATATATTCCCTAAACATTAATGCTTATCAATCAGTCACACTAGTAGATCAAAGAAATGTAAAGGGCAACAAGTTATAAAACCTATAGATAGAAAAGACCTGTTAAATTGTCTTCTTGCCTATCTTCTTCAGAGCTGTGCCAATAGCTGTTTTTTTTTAGTTCTCTGCAGTTCTCAGGGGTGCGTGTGTTTGTTTTTGATCAACCAGAAGCTGAAATTTTTGGCAAATTGAAAAGTCTGAACATTTTCATTTAGGACATTAACCCTTTATTAATAGTTAATGAAAATAGGAAATGAAGGGCTAAATTCACAAGACCAAGGAGGAGGAGGTGTCCTTATACCCAAGAGCCCAAGGTTTAGGCCACTAATCATCCAGGTTGGAATCCCCACTTTGGACAGGGACATCGCACGTCCCAGTTGAATGCCTTAACCACTGGCCTATTGGATATAAGAGGGGAGGGGCACCACCACCACCACTCTCCTCCTCCCCTGTTTTGTGAATTTTTCTTTTACTAAAAATTTGCTGAAATCAATACAAAACTCATTTTTGGCAAAACATGTTTCAGACAAAAGATTCATCCAACTGTGCATTTCATCTCCTGTCAGTGCTAATTCCCACAGAATCTTCACGAAATTTTTCCAGTTTAGATTTGAGGAATGCAAGGGATGGTGCTTCTGCCAGATATTTTTCTATAGTATAAGGTGGTCACTGTTTTTCCCCACATCAACTGCATCCCATTTTAATACACTGAAAGTTTTGCATTCAAGTACATTGAGTAAAAATTTCAAGATGAAACCTCTTATTTCAATGGGTATATTAAATTAAGCATTTGAGAATAGCTTTAAAAAAAAGTGAAAAAATAACTTCTTACCACATCTAAAACACTACCTCCACATTACACATTAGTTCTGTTTTGATTGTTACCAGAGACTGTCGACCAACTCCTCTGCAGAGCCCAAAAGCAGAGAGAGTAAATATCCTGAGGTGACTTCAATTCCATGCACAATTCTGCCAATATAGCCACAGTGTGTTTTTGAATACTTATGGAAAGTTTCAGTGGTTTTTTTTTAAAATCACTGTCACATGATGCTGCAGTCTATTTTTACTTTCAGGGGATATAAAAGCTAAAGGTGAGACTATCAAAGATATCCATGAAGACTATTTATGGATAAATCAGTTGTCCATTATTATGAGACAGAAGGTGGTGTGGTGGTAGGGGGATGGAGTGAAGCTACTGAAAAGAAACCAAATATGAGCAAGAACCACTGAAAAATACACTGAATGGTTAATGTAATTAAATATTTATATATAGAAACCATAAAATGTATATGAATTGTATGATAGTAGATTAAGTATTTGAAGTTGTTTTAAGGAAAGCACAAAACCGAACAACATATTTATACACATGCATGCCATTAAAGCATACCATTCATGTATTATTTATTGAACAGAGTAGCAGCATGCATCCTTAGTGAGTTTCACATCCTACTTTTACAGATCATAATTGTAAAGATTCCTTTATCAGGATACTAAATTCTAAATCTGCCTGCTTGACAGCTGTAAATGGGTGTTGGAGAAAAAGATGTGAAATGCTGCCTGCCACAACCACATGATTTTTAAGTGGTTTCCATATTCTTAACAGGATGCTGCTTTTCCTTAATTCAGCCTATTTCAAACCTTGCTCAAAACATTCTCAACACATCCCACGCTTGAGGACATTAATTCTCAAGTTGATGTTTTAAGTTCCCTATAGCATGTAGGTGTAGATCTGGAGTCTCTCTCTCTCAATAAACTCATCTACAAAAAGAGTTGCCATTAATAGCAATAATTTTTCTCACTGCTGTGGGGCTAAACAGTAATAATCTCTGATTATTTTTTAAATTGTCAAATGTTCTCCTTTGCAAGATGGCTTTTTCTTCAGAAAAAACAAAGCCTTTGGTGGCATGATCACAAGTCTAAACAGCTACTTTGTTGAGGATAATGGAAATTGGAAGTTACTGAGCACAAAATGGATATGGGATAAATGGCAAAATGAAAAGAACCGAGCAATCTTTGAAACATTTAGAGGTTTATAGCAGATGTTTGTTCACATTTCCCCTCCTCCCCCCACATTTTTCCTATTAATTTGAGGTTTAAAAGAGAGGCAGAAAAACCCTTAAAGCATCTCTCAGTCACTCATCACGTCATATACTGTACTTCTATTAAAAACATAAATCCCAAGAGTCAGAGCTTTTTGATTTTTTTTTTTTGTCACATTTAGTTTGCTGATGCTTCTCTTTCCCATCTGTTGGCTCTCTGATTCTTGTGAATCTGAATGGAATTTCTATCAAGTTGTCTGTATTGTTGAGAGAGAGACCTTCATACAGAACTTAAACCCTAAATTCTAGGTCTAGCACATTTTGTCAAACTTGGGAGGGAAGGAAATTGGCACAGTTGGGAATTTCACAGATATCATTAAAACCCTTCTTTCTTCCACCCCCATCAATCAAGACCTCCAACCCTTACTTATTTCTTACCATTGGGAGAGAACACCTTGTAGCTTTCTTCCCTTTCCTTTGCTCTGTTTGGTGCAGTGCCCTCCACTGTGGATCTTTGGGACGTACCAGCTGACTGCTCACCCACATTTTTTTTGTTCAGGGAGCCACCAGCATAAGCCATTGCCCCTTTACCCATACAGGTCTTCTAGCATTAGGCTGTGGCTTCAAGTCTTGTTCCCCCAAAGATCAGTGGAAGAAGAAAGCTGTCTGTCTTCTCCCACTGAAGTGGGCTTGACTAAGCCACAAGGCCTGGTAGCACCATAGCAACCATAGAATTTATAAGGCACCAATTCCATTGAGTGATTGTAAGGGAGGTCTAAAGGTTCAGTAGGCTTTACAAAGCAATTCCATTCCTTATGGCTTAGAGGAAGAGTTCTCTTCCCCATGAGGAAGGTCAGGATGTCTCCTAGCCCCTGCCAAGAAGGGCCTTGAGAGAAGAGAATGGAGAGACAAGCGACCTTGCTTACCAGCTTCACCCCTCCAAAGAGAGAAAAGGCAGGGGAGCATTTAGCTAATGCCCAAGCCCCTAGAAAACCCAGAGAAGGGTAAACAAACCCAAGAGGTACTTGGGAAAAGGTGGAGTCCACTGAGTAGATGATAGAGGGCCTCCCGGGTCTATTTGAGAAATGGGACGTATGTCGGGATGTTCCCTTGCAACTAGCCTTAAACTTAAACCTCCAAAACACACCCACAAGAGTTTGGTTGGTACCAGCCCATTGTGAACTGAATCCAGGGAGGTTTCACACAACTCATGTGAAACTCTAGCATTTGGCAACACCCTAGGGATATCAGGATCTCTATCAAACAGTCAAATAAACACAGACCTTAAAAGTTAAGGCCGAACACGCTTTTAAAAAAGGGGCTTTATTTTTCTCTCTGATATATGTCACACCCCTCTGCCACGTGTGCCCTATCCAACTGTACAAAATTAATCAGTGAGGGCAGAAAGAGCCTGAGCTTCTAAAACGTATGAGACGTTACAGTTCCTGATCAGACAAGCTAATGAAGAAAAAAGTGTGTATGAAAATAATATGACTTAGTGACATGAATTTTATACAGAGGAGCTATAGGAAATGAAGGAAAAAACCCAGCCTGAATTGCAAAGATTCATATTTAAACTCCCCGGAGTTTAGATTTCTGTATTACATAAACAAATGTAATACAGACATAGGACCAGTTTGAATCCGAGTCTGCATCTTTATTTCTCCAAAAATTTTTGGATCTGGATTAGTGCCCCTTTTTAGGAGTACAAGGTAATAAAATTGATTACTTTGGTAACAGTAAGTGTGTCTGCTACTTTCCATAGAATATTAGCCAGTGAAACCTGAACTGAATTCAAACTCGGAGGAGACCCCCCCGAGTTTCCTATTTTTTTAAAAAACAATTTATCATCTGCCATTCTTCACTTGTAGTAGTCAGAGCAATCAGATTGCTTTCAGCAAATGCACTGAAATCCGTGCCTCAACAATACTGCAGTTAAACATCTCCGAAAGGAATTATGAGTTGGTCTAGAATTTCATAATCACTCAAGTTGAACAATCTTTCTAGCCACAGCTTGTAGTGCAGCAAAAGGGATTATGTGCACATCAATACTGAAAACGTTCCTTAATGAGGAATACACAAAGCTGACATGGTAAGAAGCCACAAAGGAAGTTTAATGAGCAAAATCAGGGAGGTTTTGCAAAACTAGAATGTGACCATATAAGTGATTGTGTGTTGATTTCAGCCTTTTAGTTCTACATGAATGTACATGGTATGTGTCGTGCATTTTAGCAACTATTGTGCATACCACTTTCTGTACAAAAGAAGTACATTCCACCAGTAGTTAGGGTACAGGAATGCATGCCTGAAGCCTACAGCAAGAACACGGCAGACTGTATTTGTATTTATCAGATGGAACTTCACGGATTGTGATTAAATGTTATGTGCTTCAGTAAGTAAAATGTCTAGCAAAGTGGATTCCAGATTCTGATCCCACATTGGTGTAAATCTGGACCACCACCATTGGAAGCAAGTCAATTTATATCAGGGTAAATGAGACCAGAATTTACAAAGAGGAGCTTTGATTCAGGAAAGCACTTAAGCACATGCTTAAGTGCATTCCTAAGTTTGGGCCAGGATCCCTATTATTCCAGGTTTGTAGACAATAGGCCAAATTTTCTGCTGGTGTAAATTGGTGCAGTTCTGTTGAGTTCAGTAGAGTTGTGCCAACTTATACCAGTAGGAATGTCATCCTGTAACTACTATGAGACTTTAAAATGTAAAAACTATATCCTTTCTACAAAATGCATCATGAGTCCATGGCAGCCTTTTCTATTCCTAGCATTAAACAAAAATCAGCCAGTGACTGAATATCAGTAAAATTAAAAATGTAATCATAAAGGACATAGGGGCATATGCTCAATAAATTGCTAAGCAAACTGAGTGAAATGGAGTGCCACTATATTATGTCTGATTAATATATTTTGCTAACAAAAACAAATGTTCAGATCAGCAATGTGGTTTGGTTGCTGTTATTCCATTTGTTGAAATTCAAATGTATTGTTCTAATAAAATGAAATACCTTGTCTGATGCATCCTAGGACTGCATTAGCTTTTTTCACAACCACATCACATTGGCACCTTATAGTCATCCTGTGATCAACCAATACGTCCAGGTCCTTCTCCGTCACTTCTAACTTATGCGTCCCCACTTTATAGCAAAAAGTCTTGTTATTAGTCCCTAAATGCATGACCTTGCACTTTCCACTATTAAATTTCATCCTATTTCTATTACTTCAGTTTACAAGGTCATCCAGATCTTTCAGTACGATATCCCAATCCTTCTCTGTATTGGCAATACCTCCCAACTTTGTGTCATCCGCAACATTTACTGGCACATTCCCACTTTTTATGCCGAGGTCAGTAATAAAAAGGTTAAATAAGATTGGTCCCAACAACACTGATCCCTGAGGAACTACACTACCTGCTTCCAGCCTGACAGTTCACCTTTCAGTATGACCCATTGTAGTCTCCCCTTTAACCAGTTCCTTTATCCACCTTTCAATTTTCATATTAATCCCCATCTTTTCCAATTTAACTAATAATTCCCCATGTGGAACTGTATCAAATGCCTTACTGAAATCTAGGAAAATTAAATCCATTTAATTCCCTTTGTCTAAAAAAATCTCTTATCTTCTCAAAAAAGGAGATCAGGTCCATCTGCCACAATTTACCTTCTGTAAAGCCATGTTGTATTTTGTCTCAATTACTGTTAAAGACATCGAGGTTCTTTCAAAAAATTTTCCAGGACCTTTCATACCACTAAGCTCCAACAGTCCTGTAGTTACCCAGATCACTTTTTTCCTTTTTCTTAAAAATAGGAACTACGTTAGCAATTCTCCAGTCATACAGTACAACCTTTGAGTTTACAGATTCATTAAAAATCCTTGCTAATGGGGTTGCAATTTCATGTGCCAGTTCCTTTAATATCCTTGGATGAAGATTATTGGGACTAAATCGGGGGGCCTGGATAAACTGTTTGAGTTTGGCTTCTACCTCAGATGTGGTAATTTCTACCTCCAATCCTCATTCTCATTAGCCCCCCTGCCACTATCCCCAAGCTCTTCATTAGCCTTATTAAAAACTGAGGCAAAAGTATTTGTTTAGATACTGGGCCATGCCTAGATTATCCTTAACCTCCTCCACATCCTCACTGCTTAGTGATCCCACTTCTTCTTTCTTTGTTTTCTTCCTATTTATATGGCTATAGAATCTTTTACTATTAGTTTTAATTCCCTTTGCAAGGTTCAACTCTCTTGGCTTTTGGCATTTCGCAGTTTATCCCTATATGTTCTGACCTACAAGAGGTAGCTTTCCTTGCTAAGCCCTATCTTCCACTCCTTGTAGGCTTTCTGCTCTCTCTTAAATCACCTCTCTGAGATACTTGCTCATCCAGCTTGGTCTACAACTCTTGCCTATGAATTTTTTCCTTTCCTTGGGATGCAGGCTTCAGATAGTTCCTGCAACTTTGACTTGAAGTAATTCCAAGCCTCCTCCATCTTTAGATCCATGAGTTCTTCAGTCCTGTCCACTTCCCTAACTAATTCCCTTAATATTTTAAAATTAGCCCTTTTGAAGTCAAAGATCCTAGTCACAGATCAATTTTTGTTCATCCTTCCATTTAGTTTGAACTGAATTAGCTCATGGTCACTCAAACCAAGGTTGTCTCCTACAAAAACAGGAGTTTTCTATGAGGTCCTCACTACCCACCAATACCAAATCTAAAATAGCATCCCCTCTCGTTGGTTCAGTAATTATTTGGTGAAGGAATATGTCAGCTATCACATCCAGGAAAATCTGGGCCCTATTATTACTATTAGCACTTGTCTTCCAGTCTATATCTGGAAAGTTAAAGTCTCCCATAATCACACAATTCCCAGCAGTATTAAAGTATTAAAAGAGGTCTCTAGGCATGTCCAAATCAGAACCTGGTGGTCTGTAGCACACCCCAAGCACTATTCCAGGGGAAGCTCTAGTAGCTTTCTTCCCAAATGTGATTTTTGCCCAGACAGTCTCTGTCTTATCTATTCCATCATTTCTAATTTCTTTACAGTCTACCTCAAATAATGGTGCAGAGATGAAATTCAAAGAAAACAAGACTGTCTGGCTTTCAGATTGAGTTGGCCAGAATGTGTTGAAATGACATGGGAAGTCTTGTACCAGGCTTTTCACCTAGTCCATGAAAGTGGCCACTCCTGAAAATGTTGCCCTAATTTTGGGGGTGCCAATTTATGGGAATCTAATTTAAAATACCCTGGACCTGATCCTCAGAAATGCTAACCCCCACAATGCAGCTAAAGTCAATAAGAGTAAATAATGCTCAGAACATTTGAAAATTACGTCAGGAATACTAAAACAGAGGAATCCAAAATCAGTGGTCATTCGAAAAAAGAATTAGCTGTAAGCATTCAGAAAGATGGTCTTGAGAGTAAAGGCACTGCTCTGGGACTCAGACAATCAGAGCTCCTGACTTTGCCACACATTTCCTGTATAATCTTAAACTAGTCACAATCTCTGGGACACAGTTCCCCAATGATGAAATGGGAATAAAACTTTCCTACCTCACGGGAGTAGTGTGCCTAGATTCATCAATGTATTTCAGCTGCTCAAATACTGTGGTGTGGGTGCTAGTATAAAGAATCTAGATTCTCCATAGGGCATTTTACCAGTCATACTGTTTCCATCTTATTTGGCTGTGAATGGAATCGAGTATAGTCTAGGCCAGCCTCAGTTATACGCAAGGATATAGCATATGTCATATTAGCTCAAAATTGGCCAATCAAGTCCATTACCTAACCTCTAACAGAAGCCAACCCCGCAGGTTTCAGAAGGGCACAAAGTCTTCAAAATTGAAGAACTGTGAATAAAAGTAACAACATGACATGCTCTACAAAGGACAGCAAATAAAGATATGGTAGCAGCACCATTTTGGCTGGAGAAGAGAATACACCACAAGAGGGATACTATCCATGTGGACTTTATACTATCAGCTGCATTACCTCAAGCGTTAGGTTTGCATAATGCTGTCTTGCCTGAAGGACAAACAATGGATTTTGCTGCATTATGCTTGCTTCTGTCATTATATCCATCCTTTAGGTGCAATGCATGCTGAAGAGATTTTGCGGTCTTAATATTTTTTGGGATTAAATCAGCAATCTAGATATATAAATTGTCAGCATGCTGATTTAGATACTAAATTTAACCAGCAAGAGATGAATTGCCTGAAATTCCTGAATTGCCAGTCCCAGAAGCATTTTGACCCTATCTTTAATACTTTTTAAACAAAGAATTACATTTCAGTCAGATTTACTAGGATACATTCACCTATCTGAACAACTATGATCAACATCAAGTTCACTGCAAGCAGAATGAACAGTGTTAGAATTGGGGATGAATTTCTCTGCCTCTCCTGGAAATTATCTCCTAGTTCTCTGGTGAACCCATACCTGCCAGGGCCTACTTTAATCCCTACCTCATGACAGTTCTTCTGAAGCCTTTGAAATATAACCAGCCTCCCAGATTGTAATGTTCTGATGGGGAGATGATAGCCCCAGATCCACAAGGAAGATTTTATTCACACACACTTCTCCTGCTACTTAATCACAAAACTTAAGGCCCAATGTTTTCAAAAGTGCTCATTAATTTTGTGTGGCCACCTTGCACTTGCTCCCCAGGAGTGCTGGGGACCAGCTGCTTCCAATGAAGTTAATGGTAATTGCAGGTGGGCAACACTTTGAAGATCTGACCCCAGTCACATATTTTGACAGAGGTGGGGGGGGGGGGTCCCCTCAGGATTTTAAAACCTGAAGGTTCTTCATGACCCTATAGCCCAATAACCCATTTCACCCCTTGCTCCCATGAGTTACATGCAGTACAGTATCGTTGGCAAAGGTGAATGGGATATGTGCATACATGGGGGCTGGAAGAAAGAGTGGAAATGAGGATTCAGAACAGAGTGGTGCTGCTCCATCAAACATCAAAAGAAGCTCCTATTCTCTGCCAATGTGGTGAATAATGTGTTCCCCTTACTACAGTAGGTTGATTGTCTGCCAAGCTACTGGGTTAGCTAGAGGAGTCAATATTTTGATTTGGAGGGGATCAGAAAGACAGTGAAAGGATTCAACTACATATGTAAGAGAGGACCAGCAAGTTGACTTTGTCTTTTCCTTACAAAAATATGGGGGGGAGGGCAGGGAAATCAGTTTACACCACTTGGGTAACCTCTAGAAGCAGAATTATTTTATATGAACTTATGTTATTTCCTCAGGACTGTACCTAGTGGGCCTAATCCAGAATATCGTAACTAACCATCCCCTCACACCAAATTCATGGCTCAAGCCTACTGTATCTTTATATCGGACCTGACTTAGAACATCAAAGCCAAAACAGACGCGGAATTTGGAGATGTTCCAATTCAGAGGGAGACCAACCTGGATATATTTTGTTGAATACATTTGACCCTAGGGATGCAATGACTAAAAGAGCAATATCCCCTCACACTAGAAGTTTAGGTATGTATCTGCCTGTGAAAGCAGGATCTTTATTGAATGGAAGGGGGGGGAGGGGCGGGGCGAAGGACTTCTCTTTACCATCCTTTCTAAAAGTGGGAGAGATGGACCAAAATTATACATTCCAGAACATAATTAGCTATTAATTTGGATGGTGACTGATCAAGCCATTTGTGAAACAAAGGCTACAT
This sequence comes from Emydura macquarii macquarii, assembly GCF_026122565.2. Classification (NCBI taxonomy): domain Eukaryota; kingdom Metazoa; phylum Chordata; order Testudines; family Chelidae; genus Emydura; species Emydura macquarii. Next base: position 37,830 of record NW_027132618.1, on the reverse strand, counting down.
GCTCACAACCAGTAAAAATATTGTTTACAAGGCTGGTTTAAACAGCTGATGCTTCTACAAACACTCTACGGTAGTTTAGAGAGCGTGCACATCCAGATTCAATGCCACGTTAACAAGGAACAAAGATTTTGCTTCAAATGCATAAACCTAAAGTACAGTGTGATTCTCGAATATCTTTGTAGACGATCTAGGAGTAACATACAATAGTCGGTAGCAACAGTAAGGTGCCAGAATATAGACATTATTTGTGAACAAATTGTTTTTCAACACTCTAACACAAATGGACATGAAACAAAGTCTGGATATAGATCCACTTCCAAACATTCCCTTAAATCAAGGGGTATAGGATCTTTAGATTGTAGTACCAAACAAACCTACTCTTTGGACGTTTTATTAGTATTTAATATGTTGTATATGTATTTATGAAATTATAGAGTCTGATACTGCAGCTCCTATCAATCGTGCACTAGCAAGCTAGAAAAAGAATCCCTTTATATCTTAGTATGCGTAACTACAAATGTCCCTATTAGCAATATCATCCAACCTGTCTGTAAAACCCAAAAAGCATTTGACTACTTATCAGCCAAGCAAAATAGTGAAAACCATTGCTTGTGCTTACACCAGTGGTTCTCAAATCGTGTTCCGCGGAACCCTAGGGTTCCGTGGGCTGAGCATAAGGGTTCTGCGAAGAAAGTGTACCGCGCTGCCGAATGTGAGAAAAATCCGGTGCCGCCGAGCAGCTGATGGGGCCGCCGAGCAGCTGATGGGGCCGCCGAAAATGGCCCTGAAAGTGCGCCGCCGAATCAATCAAACACCGCGCCGCCGAAAAGAGGAAGATTTCCTTGACTTTTCGGCGGACAGTATGGCATGGGCGGGCAAGGGTTCCGAGGGTATGGCATGGTTGTGCAAGGGTTCCCAGGGCATGGCATGGGCGCGCAAGGGTTCCATGGGTGGAAAGAAATTGAGAAACACTGGCTTACACAATTGTTCTGCTACTGGTCACCATTCCTGATTCGGTTTACACCTTTTCCAGGCAGCTTTTGCTATCACCACCTGAACTTGTTGCATCAATCATCATCCCAAACTGCTTTGTGTTATGTAGTTTTCTGAACAAAGCAAATGTACATAAAAACACTTCCATGTAAGAGTCCTTAGAATTGCTAGTATTAAGGAATTCACGTATGGAACAATAAAGCATCAATGTCTAAGAATATAGTGAAACCATCATTCTTGCTTTTCCTCTTGATAGCCAACGCGAGAATTTACTAACCACTGTCAGTTACCTGTAGTCCTAATTCTGTATATTCAGCATGACAAATATAGGGTCTGGTTCTGCAAAAGTGCTGCAACATACATAATCTCATTGAAGTCAATGAAACAATGGACTTGACGTACTGGATACATCCATCTAGTGTAGTTACTTTATTTCTGACAATGGCCAGTGCCACATGCCTCAGGAAGGTGCAAGAAACTCTGCAATAGACAATTATGGAATAACATGCCCAGAGGGGAAGTCTTTCCCTCACTCTCTGCAGGGAGGGGCTGGTTTATTCCTTGAACCATGAAGTTCTCTCTCTCGTAAAATAATTATTCGGCCTAATGTAACTCTGGATGTGTTCATTATCCATATAGATGGATAATCCTTCTGGAACCCTACTGAGCTATTAGTCTCAATGATATCTTGTGGCAGTGAATTCCACAGGTTAATTATGCTTTGCGTAAAGATGCCTCCTCCTATTTATTTTGAATTCACTTCCTTTAAATTATATTGAATGTTCCCTTGTTCTTGTACTATGAGAAAAGGGAGCACACAATTAACCTCTGTTATGCCATCCCATCAGATTATTTGAGTAAGGGTTGCAGGATCAGGCCCAGAGTTACTTAACAAATCTCTATGATGTGTAACAAGCAGTTATAACAAATACTGTTGAGAAGGTAGATTTTCATACCTGTTTTCTAGTCATTTGAATACAAGACCTAGTTAGGTCACACGATACAATTCTGTTACAGGTCTGTGTTCCCTCAACATTTTAGAACTATAGGAGATTATAGGCTCTTTGAGAAGGACTGTCCTTTCCTACATGTTTGTACAGTGCCTGGTTGGCCTCTGGTAGGCACTAAGGCATATTAAATAATACATTATATACCATTTACATTATACATCATAATATTAAATAATACATTATACACCATTAATTATTAATGGTGTATAAGACAGATTTACTTCTGTATACAGTGTAGTTGTATCTGTGTCGGTCCCAGGATATTAGACAGGCAAGAGGGTGAGGTGATATCTTTTATTAGAACTTCTGTTGGTGAGAGAGACAAGCTTTTGAACCACACAGAGCTCTTCTTCAGTCTGATTTGTGTTATTCTAGACATTCTATGGCAAATGTTCAGAATCCACTGTTCTCTGAAGACAGCTGCCATGTTGATTTTTGTGGCTGCTTTTTACAATGTGCATTATGATTTTTAAGCATACTATAAAATATATGTGCCTTTCCTTGTGTATTTTTAGATATATCAGAGGTACCCTATCACATCAGGCACAAATGCAAAAAGTTAATAAATATGATTAAAATACATACAAATACAACTTTTCCTGTTTTGGGTTTTTTTGTAAAAACAACAACAAAAAATCCAGCAAGCCACCCACTCAACATTCAGAAGAGGAGTCTGACAATGTACCAAAAAAGGTCAAGAGAATGAGGTTCTGTCATTCTGGTAGAGGAAAAAGAAGTTAGAGCCCAGGAACATCCGCCAAGAACATTAAGCTCCCAGATATTTAAATCCAGAGGCTATCAGCTAATGGTGATCCTCATTTATTCTCCACACCTTTCCCACTTTGGAGAATAAAAACAGATTAGGAAATTTCACTTTTCTTTCTAGTTAACCTCTCTTTCAGGTTCTCAGACACTAAACAGTGTTCTGGTAGCAAACACTGCAGAGAACTTAAAAGAACTTTAATAAAAGTTGTAGTTTAAGGAAACAGCTTGGTTAGAGGTTTTATAAAAAGCTTGCTTTTATAAAACCTAAATTTCGGGTCAAATTTCACCTGACAATGACACTTTATGTCTTAGTACCAGAACATTCTTAAAGTATTTGCAAAATGGTGGTATTCAGAATTAGGGTGTTGCTTGTATTGTTGCTGTATTCCTTAAACAGAACTCGTTTTAAACTATTAAAAATTAATCACACTTGTCAATGATTTTATTCACTAATTCTATTGTGTTGCCTCCTTTCAAGGTTTCCTGAACCATTAAGATAATTGAAAAACACATTAAGCAATGTAATAAGAAGTCACAAACATTCAACATAGGAAACTTGCCATTGTAATTCCTTTTTCTTTTAAATGCAGAACTGTTTTATAAAAGCTTATTTCTTCTCTCAATAGATTCAACAAACCCCCTGAATATTTACAGTGTAATTTCTTTTTTCCCTGTAAGGCACACAAGGTAGCAACCTGTGTAAGATGCATCTTTTAAATCCATAGCAATGCTGTCCATAAAGCTCAATACCCACTTTTGTTTAATTCCTCACTCTAGTTTAGGCAGCACATAGTTAAGCTTATCAGAATTGACTGACATTCTGTGATGACATAGGGGACTATACTGCAAGGGGAAATCAAAGGGTCACATTAGTGTATCATCTCCAGAGAACACACTTTAGCCATGTAATTCACTAGACAAATAGCCAGGGGGGAAAAAGGACAATCATGGGATTTGCTAAACAGTACAAGGAAAATAGTAAAACTGAACAACTTCTATTTCTATGAATTCTTTTTGAAATTAAGACACATTTTTGTGAAATACACATGTTGTAAACAGCAAATTATCTAAATGTAAAGTGTTCCTTTCAATCTTGCATCAGCTCATGTGTCTTACTACCAAACACCTCTGCTCTCTCTGCAAAAAACAAAAAACCCAACCATCCCCACTGATGAATTTGAGGTAATGGAAGGTATTTGAGCCTCAGGCCATTAAAGATTGTGTTTTTGAAAAATTATACCTGATACTAGTTTGTCTCTATATTTTAAAGTTAAAGAATCAGACAACCTTTATTCTTTTAATAACTAAATACCAAAAAATGAAGTAATGGAACAAAATAATGGTAATGTGAAATTCAATACACCCTATAGCAACTAATTTCTGTAAATTTCAAAATAAATATTTTAAAAAATCAATCCTTAAGATTTGTCCAATATGCAAGATAACAGCATAACTATTTTCATAGTTGATTTGAGTACTATAGCAGATTGTAGTCTTTATAGTTAAACCTATTCTAGGTTCAAAATCCTGCCTGTCATCTTTAGAGAGGCCAGCATTTTTGCACCATTGTATGGTGTGAAAACCAGAAGAATTGCAGTCTCAGTACAGCTGCTGATATATAGCCTAATCATATTACTGTATTGAAGGTGGTCCCTTCCTGTCATCATCTGAGGAATTATAAAATGATTAAGAAATCTGATTTTAACAACCATGAAGTATATACTCTGTATTTTTTTTTAAAGTTCCTTTTCCTAGCATCTTGCTCGTTAAAACATAAAAACAGCTGTACATATGGTTGAGAAAAAAAAAAAAAGACAGGTTGAAATATGTTCAAGAAACAACAGGAGGCTTTTGCCATATATGCCCAGATTTGCATCTTTTATGACATTCCTATAAGTAACTAATGTCCCTTAGTAGGCCACATTTCCTTTGGCCTTTCATTTCTTTCCAATGAGTCTTAAGTAAATAAAAAATAATTTTAAAATAATTTTTAAAAGCCTGCAAATACTTCATGGCAAATATCACCTCGGGTTCAAATGCATTTGGTCCCCCTCAAACAATTCAGCTACATACCCTTAAAATTAGATTGTGGACAAACAAAATCCTATCCTGATAAAGCTTAAAAGAAAACCTACAAAATGTGATCTGGGCAACATTTTCAATGACCAGCCTTCTGTCAATGTCAAATTCAGGAAGAGAATTTCCATAAAAATGAACACTTAATCAAAGGATTTTAATGCAAAGTACCCCATATTCACATTTATTTTGTGATTAGGACATTTCTACACGACCATGAACCATTGTAAATGCTTCTGTTTTATCACCCTGAGAGGATTGGGTTAAATTGAAATGTACACATCTTGAACACCACACGCAGTACTGAGGATTTGACTGCAATAGTCTAACATGCTGTATATTATATCATTTGCAACATGCCAGTTCTGAAAAGCTTCACACACACACACACACACACACACACACACACACCCCTTTTAAAACTCTAGGAATACCGCAAGACATACTCAGAAAATAACCTACCTTCCATCATGGTGGCAGAATTGCATTCCTCAATTTCCAAGGAGTCTGAAAAAATACAGGAAAATACAATTCCAGTTACCAGATGCTTAATACAAGTCCTTAAAATAAATGCCTTAGATCCCCGATTTGTACAGCAGCCAGAGCAAAATGAAAAAGAGTGCTAAGGCAAAAAACAGGCCATGGATACTGCTGTATCTATATCACCTACAGGATCACAGAAGGATGCTGAAAGAGAAAGGGAGAGAAAGAGAGCTGGCTTGGCTCACACGTATGCCAGCATCTCAGCCAATCCCTCTAGCTCTGTACCTCATCACATGGTAGCTTGCTTGCATCTCCTGACACAATACCCCTCGAGAACACAAGAACCCATTTCCCATTTTTCCCCCCACTTTCACCAAACACATAACCCCTTTTCGTACCGTGTGACGCACTTCCCTTCTTTATAATCCTATTGCAGCAGCTGGGTGAACAAGATTAATTATCAGCCACTGTCAGATTAAGACAGGGCTCTGTCGTGAAGTGTGCACATAAGCAGGACTGCAAAACAAATAAAATAAAAAAAATTTAAATCTGAATAAATCAGATTTTACTAGCATGGTATGGCTCCCTGCATTCGGTGCAATTAAATTCTAATAATATCCATGCATTCAGAATGTCAGTTTCTGTATCTCTCGGAAAACAGAGAGGCTGTAAGCTTGGCTTCACATTTGTGTCTGTTGATCCCTCCTCTCTCTCTCTTTCAGCCATTCAAGAGAAAAATCAATTGGACTGACGTCACATCATAAACAATTATACCCAAAAGGATGATGCAGAAGAAATTTCATCCAGACCGCCTTCAAGACAGCCTTGGAATTAATTTCGCATGAAGAGCATCAGAACCAAAGGGCAGGGAATTGCCATTAAAAAGAGGAAACAAAAGATACACACAAGGGAATGGGGCTCTCAGATCAGACTGGAGATGCATGAGATTTCAGGGGTGAGGTCAGGGGAGGGAAAAAATCCAAAGCTATGGACAGCAGATTGCAGCCATTCAGCATGCACAATCCCTAAAAGCAAAAGCACAACCTGTATTGGCGTCAGCTTTGGCAGTTATCAGTGTCATTGCTTAATTATAGTATTGTGTGAGAGTGAAATGCTCAAAACAGGCTCCCCCTCCCTGCCACCAAAGGTGCTGAAGTCATCCTTCCACAGGATTCCACTGGAGTCTGAGACTAAGCTAGGAAAGCGTTCTCTGTTAGAGAAACAAACTGCTCCCTCTCATGAGTTTCTCTGCCATTTATATCTACCCAGGGATTTTCTATGGCATCCATCACCACAGTATCAGTCAATCTTTATCCCAGGTTTTCTCCGGTGTATGTTTCTTTAATGTTTCTGTAGCAGTTTTCTGCTACGCAATTTTAAACCAAGTCAGATGGAGCAGGAGAGAATTTAACCTTTTAAAGAAAAGAAAAAGAAAACCACTCAAAGAGGTGATTGAGAGAGTTAACACTTGTAGAGCAGTTGCCAGACATGTTACTGGAGCTACACAGGTTATAGCCTTGACATACATAATGATGCATATCTGGCACCGTATGTGCTCACTTCCCCAAAAAATTGAAAAGGATTTTCTTCTTTTAAACTAACAAGGAATTGCTTCCAATTCCCCCACACTTCATACCAAATATGCCTTTTCCACAATTGCAGGAAAAATCCCTCATGTCTTCATTTGGAGCATTACTACTTGCTATTTCCTTCCACTGACTGGGCAAAAAAATCTTTGCCCAATGCTGTAAAATTATTCTGCTCTGGCACAGAGGTCTACCCACATGTAACATGTTACAGAATCAAGGCCTTAGAAAGCAAGGTCTTTGGGACAGGATCTGGGCCTTAGTCTCAGTTTATTTAGTTAAATGTCTCAGGTTAAGCGAGGATAGTGACTGTCAATACCAACAGTTGTTTAAATAAGGGATAGATTGGGACAGGGAATCTCAACATGCCTGACCAACTGCAAGATACCCTTAGGCCATGCCATCTGCCTCTCACAGTACAGTGCCATTAGGTGCAAGTGTCCTGCGTTGCTCTTTTAGAATTTCACCAGCAAGGCAGGGCATTTGTATTTAATGAACATAGGGTTTATTATAAAAGGAGAAAAAAAATACATGAAAAACAAACAGGCAGAAGAAGAAAAAAAGTTAAGAACTTGAAGATCTTTACAGTGCTAATGTGCATACTTGAATGACTGGGTCACAGAAGCCTCTTTCCACTTACCTCAGCTTGTGATGATTTCCTGCAAAGTCCCAGGACAGGGCTTATGTTCCTTATTACACATGACTTTTATAGACAGACAAGCTGCCCTCTGAACCCCCATCCTCCAAACTAGGCTGAAACCAAATGAAGATGCTCCCATAACTTTTCCATAGTGTGGACCACTCCCCCTTCCATTGAACAAATAACAACCCTGCAGCAACTACAGCATAACTCAAGTAATATTAGGAAAGCAATTAAAATATATTTAGCGGTCTACAAATGCAGCATAGAGGATAGAGATAAGGAGTTAGCATCTGCAGATTACTAACAAGTGATCCACTGACCACAGAGTGGAAACACTGACCTAAATGAAAGAGGAGTGGCGGGGTACACAAATAACTGTGCCACTATCAACGTATAATCTAAATAGTCAAGACAGAGTGATGAGAAGAAACGGATAATATTTCCTATTTAATTGACAAGAAACTGAGAAACAGGAAGATTAAGTGATTGCCCAAGGTCATACAGAAAATGTGTGTCAAAGACAAGTATTGAATCAAGATCTCCGGAGACCAAGCTCAGTGTCTCAACCAGAGGGCCATCCTGCCTCTCACCTCTACTTTATTCACTCACCAAAACACCTACAATTTAAGTTTAATCAAATTCTTTTTTAAAATAAAAACAAAATTGAAGGCTTCTCTAAAAGCCAAGAAACCTTTAACCTCTCATCTCTTGGCCTAAAGAAATTATTGGTCTCTATTTTATATGGAATAAACCTAAAACCTTCATTTTCTAATACTGTCCCCAGGAATCCTGCTACCTTTAAAAAATATTAGGAAGAGTAAATATAAAATATGCAGAGAGTTGAAAGAAGAAACTTGGCAAGAAAAGACAACAGAGAAAGATGATGGGTGCCATCATCTGTTCCAGAAACAGAGAGAAGAGTCACTCACTGCTTTGTGAGCCATTCCTAACCAGACCCAAACATTACATCAGGTTCACCCACTTTCAGGCTTTGTTACCAACTCAGATGAAGTTCAAAGTGTTTGCACATTTTTTATATGAACTGGGCTGGTTTACGATCTAGTGTCAAAGCCTGGTTCAACTCAGCAAATTTGACTATTTTGCTTTGAGTTTGTTGGAACTCATGTTTCAAAGGAAGAAAAGAGGATGGCATGGAAAATGCCAGCATGAAACCCAGTTAAACAGAACTGCCAACTGTCACAGGGTTCACCAATGTGTACTGAAATCATACCCTAACCCTATGCACCATGGGGAACTCTGGGTGCGGTCGTCTTTGAGGGATTTGGGCCTAGGTGCACCATTTCCCTGTTCCTAAGCAGCACTAGTTTTACTGACACCAGTCTTCAAAGCAACGGAAAGGTTGGCGAAAGACCCTTCCATGCACCACAGCTTCAGCAACTCTGTCACCAGATCCCTACTTCCCCCACCAATGTATCCTAATCAGAAAAGCTGAGGAAATGGGCCTTTACTTTTCACAGGAAAGAGTCTAGACTCTTCCACAATACACATCATATTAGGACCCAAATCGCTGCACATCGTCATAAAAAAAAAATCCTTCAGGGTACTTGGTGTTGGAAGATGGGAATTACTTAACAGATTGATTGTTTAATCTTCAGTACGAATTCCTACAACCTGCACAAATTCACTACACTTCTCAAACTGACAGTAGCATCTCTAATGGTTCAGGAAAGGAAAGTCTGATCAGCTTTTGAAAATCCATTTATATTTTAGACCCTGAAAATGTGTCACTGCACTTGTCATTCTCTTGCCCTCTGTTAAATGTGTCCATTTTATTCTCTTTTCAGTATAAAGGCAGAGTTACTTTTACACACCTCTGAGTCTACTGGAAAGATAGCTGTGCATTTAAAAGATGAACAGATTATGCAGACTTTACCCATCGCTGCACCACTTCAATTATCGTTTGTCACCTTATGGAGTACACACCTATGGTTTACTGGCAACAAATATGGCTGCAGAAATACCCTTAGAATGTGCTTCTATGCCTCTGAAAGACTAACTTCAGTGTGGGTGTGTCTATACCTCAATAAAAAAAACTGCAGCACTGAGTCTCAAAGCCTGGGACAATTGACGTGAGTGGTGGGGCTAAAAATTGCAGTGTAGATAGTAGGGTTCAGGCTGGAGCTATGCACTGAGAACCCCCTCACCATGTCTCAAAGTCCAGGCTCCAGCCCAAGCCTGAGCATCTATACCACAATTTTGAGCCCCTGCATGCCGAGCCCTCTGAACCGGAGTCAAGTGACCCAGGCCAGCCACGGCCATGCTGTGGGTCTTTTATTGCAGGGTAGATGTAGTTTAAGTGAACAAACTGAGAAGAGTAGAGTAAGGAAAATCTTGTAGTAGGTTCTGAGCTTTAGACTCCCATACGAAGAAGTTCTGATCATAGCCCAGGGTACCATATGATTATACCACCACACAGATAATTGGGAACTAGTCAATGCGGTTTTATGAAAGCATCACAAATACACAAATACACAAACACCTGTGCTAGTCATAATGTGTTCAGTATTATTTTATATGTGCTTATACTGCACTAGCATCCAAAGGCCCAAATCAGGGTTGAGACCCCATTTCACTAGACACTGTCCAGAGACATACAAAGACATGGTCTCTGCCCTGAAGTGCTTACAGCCCTCCCATCTAATTTCTTACAGTATTCGTAGCCTAGCTTCACAGGGACATTGCCTTTGGAAACGCTAGATGCTGCCTAGTGTCAGCTGATGCTGCCTTTGGAAATGCCACAGGAGTTTAGTATCCTCACTGCTTTATTTAATGTTTTTTTGGTTCTGTACAATAGTTAAAATGGGACAAAGCATTGATTAAGATGCCATAGATGAAGCCAGTTGAATGTGAAGAAGGGTAAAAAGGAAATGTCAAAGACTTGCCTTGAACTTAGAAGACTAATGCTGCAGCTAAATGTTCTATAAAAAGGCCACAGGTAATACACCATGTGAGTAGGTAAGAAGCGCTTTGCCTCTGGTTTGATAGCTGCACTTTATCCACATGCATTCCAAGGTGCTGTACATGTATAGCTGTGATATACTTAAATATTCCCAAAGCCTGTAAAAGTATTATCCAAGCAGGTGAGAAAAGCGTTCATAAAGGGGCTGCTAGATGGTGTAGCCACTGTGGCCTTTCCCCTAAATCGGTTGGCCCACGGTGCCTGCAACCCACATGGCCTTTTCCTAAGAGAGGTCAGTTCACTGCATCCAACATTCATGCCTTTTCATCTGGTTACGTCAGTTTGCTGTGTATGCAGCATAAGTGACCTAACGCCTTTCTTCTGGACAGGCCACCCCATGATGCCATGAGTGTTTTCTGACTATCAGAGTTCATGATCATTAGTACTTGCTAACAGGTACCTTATTATCAGGGAGTACCTGTATTGTTCCAAAAGGGTTCAGAAAGTGCCAGTAGTTCATTGAGTCACTTACGTTGTTGTGTATAACAACACAGTACACTAAATCTGTTTTTCTACTATTTACCTACCTCCATTTCCCTTTATTTACACACACTAAAAATCTATACAGTTGTCTGTATAAATACCTGAGCACTTCATTAAACACTAAAAGAGGGATTTGCATTTATTTTTAAAATATGCAAGTTGACTCTCCATGCACTATACACATTGCAAAAAAATTAAATGGATCTAGTTAAAAATCAGGAGGTCAAATTCATCCCTGGTAAACTTCAGTGCAAGTCCACTGTGTTCAGTGGAGTTACAATCAGGGATGCACGTCCTACCTAGTTTAATGGGACAGAAAAACATTAGCCCTATCTGCAGGGCCATACTGTTTAAATTCTTAACCTTTGAAATAATAGTAGCGGTTTTAAACTAGCACCATTTACCACAAGGTGTTGTTGCATGTATTCAGTGTTGTAGGACTGAATTTTACAAATTGGAAATATAGTCATACAATACATATCCTGTTGTTCATGCTATAAAACACATGGTATCTTCTTTTGAAGGATTTGAATTCTATCAATATTTCTAAAACAAGCAAAAACAGGCATGAGACACTGCAAAAATGTCTCCCATACTGGATAATAGGCCAATAAATTATATTACTATCACTAGGGTATAGAAGCAACTTGGGAGAATTTGTCAGTGTTTCATTTCTGAATGTTACAGTGGTCTCCATATTACTTTGTTATTTATTACAGTTGTTTAAGGAGAGCACTGGAAGGTGACAGCATCAGCATTATTATTTAGGCAGCATGAAATGCCCATCTTAGTTTACAGAAGAGGCAGTGTAGCCTAGTGGGTAGGAACTCAGGAGACCTGGGTGCATTTACTGGCTCTACCACTGCTTTGCTAGAGGACCTCAGGGAAGTTACTTCCCTGCTCTGTGCCTCAGTTTTCTCATCTGCAAAATGGGGATAAGCATACTGACCTCCTTTGTAAGTGCTTTAAGAACTATGGATGAAAAGCATTATATGAGAGCTAAGTATTATTGTATGGATTTTTCAACACCAAGAATAATCAGTGCCAGACCTTCACAACATAAATGACGAGGGTGCGACTCAAGAGGTACTGAGCCCCTGCAATTCATGTGGACTCCACTTGTAGTTGCAGATGCTCAGCATCTAACAGGATCAGGCCCAAATAAGCAGTACATGACACGGAAAGAGTGCCCATCTGTGTAAAATAGCTATAAGCAAGTTCTTACATTTTTAAACCTGCTCTGTTATTTTTAAAAATTGTAACCACTACTAAAATCCATGCATTAGTTAGATTAGCTACACACCCATCCTACTCTTAGAGTACTCTACAAAAAACTTAAGACTATTCATACCAAAATTTAAAGCTAACATTCATCAGATTGCCCCAAATTCACCCCTTAAACAAGGAAGTTCATCAACAACCCCATCCCATCTACCCATCCCCTTCCCAAATGCCCATAAGGTTAATAAATCCAGTCTCTGGTGGACCAAACCCAAATCCAAACCCAAGAATCCTGTACAGAAAATGCCCTGCCAGCATGCTACTCTCTTTTAAAGTAGCTTAACTGTAATTATTGACTAGTGAGGATTTCACAATATTTTAAACATTTATTGACATTTGGATCATAGAAGTGCTTGAATTTTCATTTGGACCCTTAAGGAAATGCTTTTGCAGTTTACATACAACTATAAACAGCCTAAGCTCAAATGATGAAATAAATGAGTCATACAAATACATTACTCATATCTGAAAATAAAGCCATGCTTTAGATACATGTGACAGGTCCCTGTTGTACCCCTTCCATGCCTGGCTCCTCCTATGCTATTCACTCCCAGTGGTGCTCCCCATATGCATTGCTAAACAAGCTGCCTTCTGGACACTGACTGCCAAGTACAAGGAGCTTTAGATTCTGAATGGAAAGGGATTTGCTAAATAAAGCTTAAATCTGTCAGATTCATCCTCAGTCAGGATATGGCAACAATAAATCCCATAGTATTAATGGAAATAACTGGGTAGCCAATGAATTGTTTGCATATTAGCATACAAGGTTGACAACCATTTCATGCATCCATAATTAAACTGTTTATTAAAAATAAGCTCATACATTTATGCTAGTTTAAATGAAAAACAGGAAGTAGAACCTTTACGAATGAGACCTTATGTGCTGAATGTCTAATTAAAGATGAGAAGCTGTAATTAAGCAGATTTCAAGATTCCTCCCAATTTGCTTGGAAAATAGATTTCTCATGATTAGTGACCATTTTTGCAGAGTCTGGTTTTGGATTTCTACTGTGTAGTACTCTGCAGACTGATATTAAATTGCCTTGGGTAATTTATAACATTGTATGCAAGGGATTTTAGTTTGGCATTTAGTGTAATGTGGAGCATGAGATTTACATTTCACTGTAAGAATTAAAAAGAAGTTATCTAGGTCGGTATAAAAACAATGACTAAAGTGGCACTTCAAAAAAAATTCCTTGTTTCAAATGGTTTCTGTAATGTAAACTAATTTGTTATTGTCTGTGCTAGCAAAAACATATCCTCACTAGAACTCTTGTATCCGAATCGAATAGCCAGGCCGATGTTGATTAGATAGTCAATTGGAAATACAGCTGTTCAAAATACACTTGTACAATCTAGAAATGCAGCCATGTTTGAACAGAAAATAGTAAAGACTATATAATGTAAATCAACTGAGCCACCCAGCCCACCTAAGTGGTGTCGGATTTGATTAGTCTGACCTTTTCAAGCTTCTTGGGTCTGAAGTACAATTAATGTTTGCTAGTGTATTTGAAATTCACCCCCCTTCTGTACGTGAAAGATTGAAGCTGGGTATCTTCTAAGAGCTTATGAAAATGAAACCTGACAGGCACCAGTCTGATTCCTCCCTGTATGTCAGTACAATGAGCTAATTGACTTCCAAGCAGAACACAGACATATTAACAGAATTGTTCAATTACACTGAACATTAATTTCTCCTAGGTAGAACTGTGATGTTTTATACGATCATAATAAGCCTACACAAAACTGATCCCAGGAACAGAAAGTTCTTCCAAACTCCCTTTACCGTCACTTTGTTATATAGTGAAAGTTCCTATTCAGGATGCAGCTGCTCCATTAATTCCCCGGAGTTTTTGGCATACCTTAATTGCAGCCTGAAGGGTTAGGTTTTTCCCATGGACATTGAACCACTGTATGCTTTTCATCTGAATAACCCATTTTGAGATTAAGAGAAACAAGCCAAACAAGAAAGAACAAAAATAAAGTATCCAAAGAAAAGCACAATGCCTTCCTCCTCTCTACAGTACATGCTGCTCAAGCCCTGCCTCACAAAATGACTTTGCCCCTGCAGACAAAAGACTGCTAGAAATGTGCAGTACACTGAAGCCATAATCATCGCATTTAAATGGCTACAGACACCACATGGAATTCCCCCAGAAGCTCTGTGGCTACTATTTGCTCAGTATCTCTCATTTGTTGACTGATCGCTAAAGTTTCAAGAGACCTCATCTCCCCTTTAGGCACAAAAGGCAAGGCCCCACATTGGGTGCTGAGTTCACCTGCATATTTGGTCCCACCTCACTGCTCCTGTAGCAGAAGGTAAGTGGATATTATCCTTAAAGGATATATATTTAAAGTGACAAGTACCTGCTGTGCCCCTTAATCAGCCCAATATCCGATTGCTGATTATTGATAATTGTGATTAAGATTTTTACTATTTTTATAATGTATTTGCTCACTGACAAAAGTGTTTTAAAAACTGAAACAAGCAGAGGCTTAATTAAAATAGAAAGAAAGCCAGTTATTTCATGGACTCAGGCTGTGCACTTTGCTGGTCCATAAATAACTGCATAATCTTATTACCGTTAGCCATATCTTTCCACACCCTCCCCTCCCACTATTCGGTTACTCTCACTTCTTGCACCTTAAGTGTCTGCCCCATCAAGCCCCTGGTTAAGCGCATGAGTAGCTTTGCTCATGTAAGTAAAGGTATGTCCTGTGCATAAAAATCTCAATCCTGCAGGGAGATGTGAGAATGGCCAGCTCCCCTGACAGGGACAATGACATTCCATAGGATTGCACAGAGCCCTGTACCCTGGGTTCTGAGTCCTCATTGAGGCCTCTGAACATTATTGCAGTACAAACAATAAATAATAATAATTATAGTTCTCTTACAGTCAGCCCCTGGTACAACTGAAGCCTCTTCTACCTACTGATATAGTTTCTGTGTCTCAAATGATACACCTATAACATTTTCATTCCGGGTATGAACACACTTAAATGTGCAACTTTTAGACACATTTTTAATGGAAGTTCCTCTCCTCCATCCCCAGGAAAGAGAAATTTCAGGATGTGAAGTTACTTTGCTAGTCACCACTTAAATGCCTTGCCCCACACATTTGCAGGGCTCCTAAGGTTAGGTCTGCTCTAGAAATTGACCTACCCAAGTGAGCTTTGTTGTAGCTAGCTCCAGGGCCCAAGCATAATTTTTTGAGCCCAGTAGAAACTTGTAACACAGGCCCCCTCCCACACACATACCCATGGGGTTTGCAGCCTGGGCAGGGCCCCCCCCCAGGTCCTCGGGGCCCTGGTAAAGGGTACCCACCTCCCTCCCCCATGTGGGGGCCCTTGCTAGCTCAAATAACAGTAGCAGAGAAGCTGGCAGCCCAGGTTAGCCCCTTGAGTATGTCCTTGGGTACACTTGTACAGAAATCAGCCTCTATTAGGAGCTACGGATCACCTGCTTTCAGAGGTCCAAGCCCACCAGAACAAGCTTATAGGTCCCAAAGAACAGCAGCAACCTCACTGACTTGCTAACAAAAAGCAAGAACCTTCTGTGTTCTTTAGCAAGTCTACAGGAGAATGAAGAATTTAGGAGAATGAAGATTGGGGGCCCAGGAGCTGGAGGGACCATTAAAATTGAAGGTGGGTTTGCATGGAAAACTTTGAACCTTATGTAAGTTTGTTTGGTTGTTTTTTCCCCTTCATATGAAGCAATAAGAGCCTGGTGCTCTTAAAACTTTTATGATCCTTGCATATAAAGTCACAAACATTTTCCATTGAAGTCCATTCTCACTATCAATGGCTTCCTAAGACCCCTCCTTCCTTGATGTACTCAGGTCTTCTCCTGCTCCTACCCCTTCTGCAGACCTTAGAGGCTCTCACTCAGGAGGACCCTCTCAACTAGGGTGACCAGATGTCTTGATTTTATAGGGACAGTCCTGATATTCAGGACTTTGTCTTATAGAGGCACCTATTACCCCTCTTCCCCCCCATCCCTGGTCCCAATTTTTCACACTTGCTATGTGGTCACCCTAACCTCACCCCCAATTACAGCTCCCATAAACTAAGGCCAGGACACGCAAAGAGAGCTTCTCTCAGCTCATGCCAACTTCAGTTCACTTTTCAATATGCTGCTAGATCACCCCCAGACACCCATGGCCCACTGACTGCCTTAAATGCACAATGAATTTAGAAGAAAACCACATTCCAAAAAGCTACTTTCATGCCAGATTTCAGTTCTCTGATTCAGATTGTAGAATGCTTTAAAAGTGTTTTTATAATGAAGAATCATTCTCCACTCTCTACCTCAAAAATATCTTAACTGCTTTCCTATAAAATCTTTTAAAAGTCAGAACTTCTTCCCCTGCCATCACATCAGCATTATAAAATCGTTTGCCCTGAGCATGTAAAGCAAACTAAACATATTTGCTGAGTTTTGTGTGGGTGGAGAGAAAGTGGATCTAACTTGTTTCACCCTTTCATTCACACTCACTCTCTCTCACTCACACACATTTCCCAAACTGGAAATATAATAAAGATTTGATAAATAGATGAACACAGGAATCTATGGATAGAAGCAGATATAGTAACCTGAGCAAAGGACTGGTTGCCAGAAAGATCGGAGTTCTATCCCCAGCTCTTACTATAGACACAAGGAACAGAGCCACAGAGAGTCAAAGCTTCCCTTTCTGGAAAAGGAGGACTGATAATACTTGACTATCCTCAAGTACACAGCGAGATTAATTAGTTGATGTTTTTAAAACCTCTCAAAAGCATAAAGTTGTACAAGGAAAGTGTTATTACTACCAACAGTTTTGGTAGAAAGTGTGCTTGCTGAATTAAAAAGCAAGCCATGTAATAAAACCAAGAGCAGTGAGATAATTATTCTTACCTGTGACAGACACTAGCTGTGCTGATGTTTTGGCAGCTTGGAAGGATCCCCTCTAAGTTTCAGGCATGTGCCTCCTTCACTCTTTTAAAGACCCCACCAGGTGGTCCAAGGGGATGTTGGGAAAATCTTTTTTTCCCCCCTCTCCTTTTGAGTTTGTTTGGTTTGAACATTTATCTGAATTAGATTCAGGGAAAGAACTCATAAAAAGTCTTTAAAACAAGACAAAAAAAGCTCTTAAACTTGATTAGAGCTATATGACTGCAGCTCTGAAGTGAATAAAGGGAAACAAGCAATGTGTTTCAGCTGTGATAGGAAAGGGGAAAATCATGCTTTTTAGGAGCTGCCAACAGAAAAAGCCAGAATGCAAAGCTTATAATTAAGGGAAATCCCTTTTTCTCTAAGGGCATTAGAAAAAAGTTGTAATGCATGTGCATTCAGAGCTTGCAATCCAATGGGTAAGCCAAGTTTTTTAATGCCTTTTGGTATTACTGCCCTGATTTACAACAGCCAATTTGTTTTCCTGAAGCTTTTTAGGCTGATGCTGGTACCTGATGTCAGATGGTTTTTCAAGATATAAATTTACCATATAACTTTTTTTGTCTGTCTGTCTGTCTGTGAGCTTAGGAATTGGTAAAATGTGCCTTAGAACTACATTTAAAGACTCTTTGCCTATACACAGAGGTGGGATGTAAGCCCTATTCTCTACTGCTACTCAAAAACTGAAATAAGAAGAGACCTTGCAGTCGGAAAATGTTGCACTTCTTCTTCCTGATTAAATCTGTTACTGGTTATATATCTTTGCAACACTGTGCTACCAAGGTGGCCTGTAACACTTTCAGAGAACACATCTACAAGTTTGAAGAAGTCCTGCATGAATTAGCTCTGCAGTGCTTCCCACAACAAGGAAGGTGGGGATAAGACACAGCTGTTAGCACAAAGCATCCTAAATTATATATATATTAAGAAGAACCTTACAGCTTCCTTAACTTGGCTACTGAGAATAATTCTTATCTGCAGCTCACACAAAGAACCTTTTTAAAATCAATTTCAGTTCTAGCATTGATTATTTTTTTATAACAAACGTTTAGAATTCAGAAGACTTTTTGCATCAAACTAGAACCTCTCAAGGAGTCAAAATCTTTACCAAAGCTACCAGACAGAAGCCATTTATCTACAGGCAGGGCAGAACTGTATCTTTTGAGGAGGAGTGAGAATCAATTAGCAGGCATCACTTTATTCAGTTCTCATCTCAACACTTACCCTTTCCCCTCACGCGTGCAGTTCCCACCATTCTTCCTGACCCCTTCCAATCTCTATTTTCTTTTAAAAAGAGAAACTTAATTTATTGCTGCTGCCGCCAGCCCCTCTGTTATGACTTCCAAGAGGGCACCACAGCCAAATGTGTGTCAGTAGGACCACTTCCATCTACAAATTTGATTTATGGTTTCCTTCAGACTTGCAGTGCGGGATTTATTGTATAGCATTTCATTTAACTGTACGACCGCAAAGGACAAGAACCTAATTTAGAAAACATCCCTAAACACATCAGATGATTTTTCCCTCTCAAGCGCAACTTTACCAGCGATATCCATAACACCTTGTGAAATGGGATATTAATTCACCAGCAGTGATCCATGTTTCAGGTGTATTTTAACTAATGATGTATATTGCTGACAGCAAAGACCAGCTATCTTCCAGAGGAGTGGGCATCTAAACTGGCTTCTGGTTCTTAGTAAAAATCATGATTAGAAATGAACCTAACTGGGGAACACATGCCTCAGCTAAAATGGGTAATAGCTTTAAAATGACAATATCTAGGTTATCCAGTCCCAAATTTGACCAGGATTTGCTTCCCTCCCCCCATTAGCTTTCAAAGTGCATGAATTTCTATATATGTACCTGCTTGCTTCTGGTTTTAGTTATATATACATTTATATACATGAGTTATTTTCCCTAAGAAAGCTATGGTCACAATCCTGCAAGTTATGAGGGCCCATTGACATCGGTGTTATGTGTGTAGACTCCTACATCTGCATGGAATCTCACTGAATCCAATGTTGTAATGTGTAGGATTGGGGCCTGATTCCATACCAGCTGCTGACATGAGTTGGTATTGGAGGACAATGGCAAAAAATCAAAAAGGAGACATTTTTCATTTCCAATGCCTCAGCCCTGCCATGAGCTCCATGTGGACCCATTTGGAGTGGCTGTCCTACTGAAGTGAATGGGGTTCTGTATAGGTGCTGGGGTCTTAGGATCGGGGTCTGATTCCATGCTGCTCCACTAACTCATAGCCCAGGATGAGGAAGGGCTAAGGTGGTGTTAAACCACATCTATGCCCTCCTCCCCCCACCACCTCATTCTGTGATGCTTTACAGTCCTTGGGACCAGAGCAGGGTTTGCAAGGGGGCCCCTGGAAGGCAACTATATGGCTATGCTCTGCCTTGCCTCTGCTAAGACAATCCTTCCATGGCTGGAATCAGGGCTTTCAGGCTCCATTTATACCACTCCAGTCATTTACCTGGAGTAAAAAGGAGCTGGGGGTGGGGTGGGATGAGGGTCTCACCCTTACTACTGTCTTCTCTTTACCAGATATATATATATATATTTAAAGCGCTCCTAAGGCCTGGCCCACATACAATTTTTGTACTGATTAAAATATTTTGGTTAAGGGGTGTGATTTTTTTTTTTAAACCAAAATAGTTAATTCAGTACAGCCTTTAGTGTGAAAACAGTTATAGCAGTATAAAGATGCCTACTACAGAGACAGCTTATTCCCATACATTTGTAAGCACTTTTGTATCAGTTGAATTGCATCAGCACTAGAGGGTTGTAGCCCTTTAAATTGTAACAGTTTCAAACCAATGTAATTAAACTGGTGCACAAACTGTCCTTCACTAGGGAAATTTCCATCATGTCACCATGCTAACACCTCCATTTAAAACAATTAGTCCTGACTCTGTGCCCTAGAACGAAGTTAGTTCCTGTGTGTGTCTAGAGGCTTATCAATAAAGTTCTCTAATGACTTTATTTTTGTTATAAGTAAATCAATCATATTGATCTGCTTTTCTTTATTATATATACTGCTGTTTATAATTTTACCACTTAGCTCTTATAGGAACTTCTGGTTAGAATTTACCTGCCTATGCAGGCTATATTTTGAGGTGCACTTAAAAATGACGCCTTTCTGAATTTTTTACTGAAAAAGCAAGATTTCCACAGCAACATGGTCTAGTACCATGGTAAGATCATGGAACCTGGGTTCTAGGGCATGAGTCATCATTGCCCTGCACCTTGTGCAGGCATTTGCATCAGAATAAAGTCAGTAAAATGCTAGTAAATCAGAAGGTGGCACTTTACACCCGCTGTGTATTCTGCACTGGTGTAAATGGCTACAGAAGGTGTAGGGTCTTAGTGAATTGGTCTCCTAGTCCTGGCTGTACAATACATTTGTTGTGTGGCCTTACGTATGTCTCTTAACTTCTCTGTACCTCAGTTTCCCCTTCTATTTAAATGAGGGTAATGATACTGTTGTAAAGTGCTTCGAGATTTTGGCACAAAGACTGATACAGGCTAAGAATTTTTAACAAAGTAAGACATATAAGCAAAGCTGGTTGGTATGAATGGTGAATCTTGATAAACAAACTGCATTGGATTCCAAATGAGAAGAAGGCTCTATGCCATAAAAATTGTGTGCTTTAAAAAGAAAATTGTATTTGCATGCTTCATCTCTTAGTGAAGCAGCAACTTTAATGTGCTGGCCACAAGCCTATTCCTAGGGAATCTCGGCAATGCCACCTGCAGGGTGAATGCTGTCCTTTTCCCTTTTGCAAAGAATGATTTGTGTTAGAGGCATTCTTGAGGCAACGTGCAGTATGAAGCCTTTAAAGGAATCTGCTGCAACATGAAGGTACCATTTCCAAGGAGCGGTGAGAATGTATTGCCCCTATGCCATGGCTAGATAAATCTAAAAGGGAATATGGACTAGACCATAAGGGTAGATAGAATGCTGATAACAAAACCCCAAATCTGCTATCACCATTAATGTGTATAGGAAAATGCCTCTCTCATGATAAAAAAAATCCCAATTACAAATATATGGAACCTATGGGTTAGGTTTAGGGTTAGAGTTACTGCTAGGCCTACACTTACAGTTACTAGACAGGGTACCAGACTGGGAACCAGGTTCTGTTTGTGGCTCTACCATTATTTTGCTGTGCGACACAGACAAGTCGCTTCAATTCTTTGTGCTTTAGTTTCTTCATTTGTAAAATGTTTTCTCACCCTATGTAAGGAGCTCTGAGGTCCATAAATGATGAACGCTACACATTATTATTACTTTATTAAAGGCTGGAAAATACTGTATTAGAAATTGTGTGGGTATAATTTAAAGGAGAAGGAGGTCACTAGTGCAGGTTTCATTGTATCTAGAATTAGTTTTTGTGGATGGTTACCAATTCATTTTCACTAATTAGACAGGATTTCAGGAGTCACCTGAGTGGTAGTTCCAAGTCATGCCCATAAATCTTCTTATCCCACCAGACTGCCTCATCTATACGACTATTAATAGCAGAATAAAGAAAGGAAACAACTGCTTACTGGGTTTAATTTCAACAGAGAAGGTTGGATAGGCTGCAGAGATATTTACAGAGCACTTAACGCCCATGGGTGAAACCTAAGAGCAGAGGGGAAAAGAAAAGCAAGAGGCTATAACTGGAGAGCCCACCAACTCTGATCAGCAAAGATAACATTGGACATAGCAGTATACAGGGAACTGATTATTCTAATGTACAGAGGACTTGGAAATGAGGAGTCAGGTTTCTGCTTATGGCTTGATAAACAAACTGCACTGGATTCAAAATGAGAATGCGGCTCTATGCTGTAAAAATTTTGTGCTTTAAAGAGAAAATTTTATTTGCCTGCTTTGTCTCTTAGTGAAGCAGCAGATCTGTCTGTTCATTTTGCAGAGGTAAGCAGTCATAATATGTTTAATTTTAAATTTGTGATTGAGGTTATAACCTGTCACAATGTTCCTGTGGTTTCACCACTTGTGTTATAACATCATCCCATTCAAGAATGTAAGTGCCATAGCTAAAATGAAGCAGCTTTAAAGTTCCCATTTAAAATCTGTAAAACCACAAACTTATCCTCTCTCATGTCCCTCCTCAAAACTTCTCATGCTGTGATGCATACCAGCTCCAATAACCTGACAATGATGAGGCAGGCAGGGAATTGTGATCACTGTGCATGGTTGACTAGGAATTTCTTTTGTTACCGTGTCCTCGCTGCACCCTGCTTCAGCCCTCTTGTTTACCTCATCCATCGATTATGTCTTGTCTTTTAGACTGTCAGCTCTTTAGGGCAGGGCCTGGCTCCTACTGTGTATTGTACAGCATCTAGCACAATGGAGCCCTGACTGTGTGAGGCTGTTAGGTTATACAACACTGTAAATGTTCAATAATAATGCACATGCATTGTAAATAAATCAATCAATCGGGGTTGCCTTTAACTTTCCTTATTGTCCCTACAGTGCAGACCATGGCTAACTGGGATGTGGGGATAAAACTCAAAGCTTCCTGCTCTAAAAGCACATTCCTCCTACCACTACAGCTAAAGGCAAAACTCCAGAAAGAGAGGTGAGTAGTTCTGAGTCCATCCAGTGGATGACAGTGATCAGTGCAGGTGTGCAAACAAGTGCCTCACACAGTTCAGCAAATATCGTCAAAAGCCACTAGTCGAAACAATAAATATGGCCTAGGTGGCATAAGACAGATCTGGGAGCCAGGAGCTCTGTGATTTGCTGTGTGGCTTGGGACATGTTATTACCCTTTGTGTGTCTGTTCCCCCATCAGTAAAATAGGGAAAATACTTACCTTCGAGGGCTGTTGTGAGGAATTGTAAAATATTTCTTAAGGTGAAAAGAACTAACTGCTAGAACAAGACTTATTATATCTGTCATCTCTAATGTTATCAGAATGACATTCACTGTTTTAATGTGATTAACATGAAATGTGAGTTCTTCTCAAATATAGCATCAGTATAAAAATTAACTATAAATTATACTTCAATTGACTCAGTAACTTCTGTCACAACCCAATCAAAATTCTTATATGTTGCTTGGTAACTCCCCTGAAATCAAACTATCGATATAAAACAAAACCAAATGCTCAAATTCCTTATGGAATAGCAAAAATTTAAGCAACTGTACATTGCAGAGAGCCAGAGGGCTTTTTGCTTATGAATATCAGAAAAATGTCATCTTGTCAAATTTCTGTGTGATCCATCATTTATTTCAAACACAAAAGAGACAAGTGTGAAATTGTTTAGAAGGGCAGAGGTAAGAAGAATTATTATCAGCCTGTACCATAACACTAGGGTTGGGCTATTTTTACTGGCAAGATTTTAGAATGTTTGTAGTTTATTAGAAATATAGGAAAAATTAGCATGCAAAGGCTTGTCCTGTGCTTTCCTGGCAGTACCCTCTTTCCAGATCATAAGGTATAGCCTGTGATATTGTTAAATCCATTCTGGATTTATATATCTGAGGCTATCATCTCAACTCTCACTGCATCCTTGGGGTGAACAATTCCCTTCACATGACATGCCCAGCCATAATCTCTTCCTTTGAAATTTCAAATTAATGCCCTTCTCTCGTTTGGTAAATGATTATTGTATACCTTGAGTCCCTTTGGCCCCCTGTGGTATTTATACAATATAGCATGAGCAGCTACCTTCAATCTCCTCGTTCAAGCATATTCCGTTTAATAAGACACACAGATCTGCTGGAGTAAATTGGTACAACATTGACTTCAGGCTGATCTACACCAGCTGAAGATCTGGTCCACTTTTTCTAACAATGTCACACGGTTAAGAAATGTTATTATATTAAACCAGAGGCTAAAGTCTCATATGGAGCTATGCCAGTTTACATCACCTGAGAATCTAGCCCTATATTTATCACTTGATATGATCATATCTATCGTAGATCATGGTCTGTTATATAGTGTTCTTAACTCAACATTTTAAAGGCACTAATTTTGTTGAACTTGAAACAGGTCACATTACAAACCTAATTAAAGGGGAGGTAACGGACACTCTTGTTAATCCTGTGCTAAATATAGAAGATCCAGAGGAAAAAATGGATTTGTACATAGGATTATCTACAGTACAAAACTATGTCTTTATTATCTGACACAGCTCAAGCACTGACTGAGCTTAACTAAGGAGAGGAAGTAGGTCACCTGTGTCGGCCTCAGCAGGACTATTGGTATAACATTAATGATCTGATTACGTTTTCATAATGTGGTTCTCAGACCTTTTTGCACCCTGCATCTCTTATTGAAGAGTGTCTCATGAATACGTCCAACCTCAACCTCCACCCCACATCTTCACTGCAGCGATGATACAGCTTAGATACATGAGAAGATAGTATTAGGAAAATAATCAGAACAGGTGGAAACAAACTCAGTGTTGCCAACTTTCATGATATCTTTGTAAATCTCAATATTCTGGAGCATTTTTTACCTCTTTTTTTTCTCCCAAGAAGTTCCTGCAGTTCAGAATTTCAGGTGGAGCTTTAAGTGATTCTACTTCAGCCATCAGGTGCTGGAATCTGCTGGCGGCAGCCTGACATACAACCAGAGACTGCACCTGTACTTCCTGCAGAGTCTATTCCCCTGCTGTGTCCAGCCTTAAAGGGTACGTCTTCTCCACAAGTGCTATCATGGCACAGCTGTAGCAAGTACTTTCTTCAGCAATGGAAAGGGAGAGGCGGAAACTAAGTTAACAGAAGAATTCTTCTGTCGAGCTGGTGGTGTCTACAGCGTGGATTAGGTCGACCTAAATGCAGCACACAGGGCGTCAAATTTTTCACAGGTCTAAGTTCTGTAGCTAGGTCAACCTACGTTTTTGGTGTAAGCCAGGCCTTAGTCTAGAGAGCAGGGAAGCAGCAGCCCATAGGAGCAGGAGAAACTGCCAGGAGCCAGAAGCAGGAACAGCTCCAACTGTTATGTTGGGCACCAGACCTGAGAGCAGGGAGACCATCTCGCCTCTGCACCCAATGCTTTCCCTAAGCACACCCAGGCAGTGCAGTGGAGGAGGAGCTGAGATTTGAATGCACCGGGGAGAGAGGCAGACCAGGGATGGGCATAGAAGCAGAGGGGGAAAGAGACAGGGGGATTGGTCTGGGGTGGAGCAGAGGAAGACAAGGATAGGAGGAGGGGAAAGGATGATCACTTCGTTAAGGTTACCTCTGTGCCTCAGTTCCTCGTTTGTAAAATGGGGATGATCCTATTAATTTATCTCATGGGCTGTTGTGAAGATCAGTCCATTAATGTTTGTGAAGCACTCCGACACTGTGTTGAAAGTGCCACAGAAAAGCCCATGAGGAAATGAATAATTCTATATTCAGTGCAGGGTTTGAATGGCATGCAGTAAATGTGGTCTGGGGCTGACCATTGAATGAAGAGGATAAAAAAAAGTGCTGAACTGCTCTCAATTCCACAGCTACCATCTATCCTGTGCTCTGAATGAGTCAGAGACCTGTGGGAAAAATACTGTGTGATCATGCAATTAAAAGACTATCATAATATGTAGGGACAAGCACAGACTGGCATTCTGGCATATCTTAACTTTTGAGTGCTTGACTTTGTGACCCAAATGATGTTGGTTCTGCATAGATTTTTGCATGTGATATTTAAACATAGTGTCTTTCAACCAGCAAGGTCCCACAGGTCTTGACAGAATGTACACATAAGGCTTAGTCACAGATACCCCAGAGGCAGAACACAGCAGGCATTCTGTACTAGCAACAAGCTTTTTATTAAAATGAAACACAATGGGCCTGATTCTGTTCTTACTCTCGTGTAAATCAGGAGTAACTTCACCAAAGGTGATGGAGTTACATTGGTGTAAAGCTGGCATACATTACGTAATACTAGACTCACACCCAATAGGTTTTAAGCACGGAAATGGAGACACATTTCTTGTATTAAAAGTGCACTCAGATATCATGTAGGCAGATTTTAATTATCCAGGTTAGAATTTGACCCAGAATCATTCTCCTCCTCTTGCAAAAAGTTAAGGGCCAGGAATGGTCAGGATCTTGCTCTATCATCTGGCATTAAGTTATTCCCGACTCAGAGGGAAGAGTGCCACCTACTGTGCAACCAGCATTGCTTTCTGCAGACTCTGAATTTTAATTCAAGAAGTGGTTAGACTAGTGGTTTTCAACCTTTTTTGCATTTGCAGACCTCTACAATTTTAAATGGAAGTGGCGACTCCTGTGGAAATCTTAGACGTAGTTGACAGACCCCCCTCCCCAGGTGTCCACAGACCACAGGTTGATAACCACTGGGCCAGACCTAACAAAATAGCAATCCAAGGTGATTTGAGTGAAAGTCCAATGGTTCAAGATGAGAATTACAGTTGCCATCTATGAGCATAGTTTAGACCGTTTTTAGTTAGCAAGTGCAAAATTGAGGTGAAATTATATTTATAATCTCTAATAAAATGTGAGATCACACAGAATCGTACAGAAGACCAGGGTGGGAAGGGACCTCCAGAGGCCATCTTTTCCAATCCCCTGCTCAAAGCAGGACCAACACCAACAAAATCATCCTAGCCAAGGCTTTGTTAAGCTGGGCCTTAAAAACCTCCATTATCTCTCTAGGTAAACCATTCCAGTGCTTCACCACCCTCCCCGTGAAACAGTTTTTCCTAATATCCAACCTAGACCTCCCCCTCTGCAACTTGAGACCATTGCTCCTAGTTCTGTCATCTACCACCAATGAGAACAGCCTAGCTCCATCCTTCCTGGAACCCCTTTCAGGTAGTTAAAGGCTGCTATCAAATCCCCCCTCATTCTTCTCTTCTGCAGACTAAACAAGCCTAGTTCCCTCAGCCTCTCCTCATAAGTCTTGTGCTCCAGCCCCCAAATCATTTTTGTTGCCCTCCGCTGGACTCTCTCCAACTTGTCCACATCCTTTTTGTAGTGGGGGGCCCAAAACTGGACACAATACTCCAAATGCAGCCTCACCAATGCCAAATAGAGGGGAATAATCACTTCCCGTGATCTGCTGGCAATGCTCCTATTAATGCAGTACAATATGCCACTAGCCTTCTTGGCAATAAGTATACACTGTTGACTCATATACAGCTTCTTGCCCACTGTAACCCCCAGGTCCTTTTCTGCAGAACTGCTGTCTAGCCACTTGGTCCCCAGGCTGTAGCTGTGCATGGGATTCTTCCGTCCTAAGTGCAGGACTTTGAACTTGTCCTTATTGAACCTCATCAGATTTCTTTTGGCCCAATCCTCTAATTTTTCTCAGTCACTCTGTATCCTAACCCTGCCCTCCAGCGTATCTACCACTCCTGCCCAGTTTAGTGTCATCTGCAAACTTGATGGTTCAATCCATCCCATCCTCCAGATCATTAATGAAGATGTTGAACAAAACCAACTCCAGCACTGACCCCTGGGGCACTCTACTCATTACTGGCTGCCAACTGGACAACAAGCTGTGGATCACTACCCGTTGAGCCCAATGACCTAGCCAGCTTTCTATCCATCTTATAGTCCATTCACCCAACCCATACTTCTTTAACTTACTGATAAGAATACTGTGGGAGACGTTATCGAAAGCTTTGCTAAAGTCAAGGTATATCAAGTCAGGGAGATGCTGAATAGATTTCCCATATAATCAAATAATAAAGTAGGTGATGAAAATGTTTAGAAAGTGTTTATAGAAAATACACTTTAAAAATACAGTGCAGGAGGCATTACGCAGAGCACTGTTTGTCTTGATCTTGAAAAACATATCTTAGTATTTTGATAATATGCTATTGCCTAAAGTTACTTCTAAAGCAAGTGCATCATTTGATTTAAAATTGTGCAGCTGTGGGAATGATCTTAAAATGGTTTCAGTTTGTTGACTTTTGCTGAAGATGGATTCATTAACATACTGATTTAGAATCTAAATCAGACCAATCGATTGAAATCCAATATCCAAGCAACTTATGGAGCAGCTAGCAAGAAATGATTAGCACTGGGAGCCTAACAGAATTTTTACACACATTCTGGTGCTTACCACAATGCCACTGCTTGTGTTAAACTTTTGACAACTTAGCTAATAGGATTGCAGGAAAGTAGCCAATAGTGATCACCTATTAACTTCTAGCTGGAACTGTGGTTCTTGAATGGAAAACCTGCAAGATTTCCAGAATAGAGAACAACTTCTGAAATAACTGGTTAATGAATTAAAACAGAGCACAGCATTTAGAAGCTCATGATCTAAGAAGATATTCCACACCTCTGAGCTCCTTTGAGAAAGGCACTTAGTGATTCATAGGTAGAAAATAACTAAATGGTGCCAATTTGAGGCATTAATATACTCCGTCACCATTGTGTCTAAATGGGGATTTTCAGAGATCTGTTTCCATAGTAGCTAACAACTTATTTACAAAATTAAAACAAAAGAAGGTACTAAGATTTTCAAAAATAGGCAGTTAAAGTTATGCTTCTAAATCCATATTTAAGCATTTAAACAAGCTGTCTAATTTTCAAAAATGCTGAACATTCAACAGCTCCCATTGATCTTGTGACCCGTATGTGCCTAGGGTAGCCTACTTGAAAATGCCAAGATCAGGACAGGCTGCAAAAAGGAGAGCAGATTCTCCCAAAACTGGTGGCTAACACTGAAGTTAGATTCAACAACCAGTCACAAACAGTACTCCTGATTCCCCATACTGGTTATCAAGAAGCTAAAACAAGAAGTTACACAGTCCCCCTTCATTGTATTTCAGTCTCTGGCTCCCAATCAGCAAGTAGGTCCAGTAAAGTAAGAAGTTATTTGAAACTCTGCTCACTGTATAAAATGTTCTTCTGATCCCCAAAGGGTCAGACACAGTACCAGATCAATATTGGTTTGGATTATACCCAAAATACCATGCTGCCAGCCAATCCTTTAGTATTTTAAACTAAAGGTTTATTATAAAAGAAAAGAAACAAACAAGAAGAAAGATGTTAAATGATCAAAGCAATCAGATAAATACATATTTATCATGGAGCAGGTCCTCAAGGAATCCATTTTAAGGCACTTGGAAGAGAGGAAGGTGATCAGGAACAGTCAACATGGATTCACCAAGGGAAAGTCATGCCTGACCAACCTGATTGCTTTCTATGAAGAGGTGACTGGCTCTGTGGATGTGGGGAAAGCGGTGGACCTTGACTTTAGCAAAGCTTTTGATACGGTCTCTCACAGTATTCTTATTAGCAAGTTAAAGAAGTATGGGTTGGATGAATGGACTATAAAATGGATAGAGAACTGGCTAGAGCATAGGGCTCAACGGGTAGTGATCAATGGCTCCATGTCTAGCTGGCAGCCGGTCACAAGCGGAGTTCCCCAGGGGTCGGTCCTGGGGCCAGTTTTGTTCAACATCTTCATTAATGATCTGGAGGATGGGGTAGAGTGCACCCTCAGCAAGTTTGCAGATGACACTAAGCTAGGGGGAGTGGTAGATACCCTGGAAGGTAGGGATAGGATACAGAAGGACCTAAACAAACTGGAGGATTGGGCCAAAAGAAATCTGATGAGGTTCAACAAGGACAAGTGCAGAGTCCTGCACTTAGGACGGAAGATTCCCATGCACAGCTACAGACTGGGGACCGACGAGCTAGGCAGCAGTTCTGCAGAAAAGGACCTGGGGGTAACAGTGGATAATAAGCTGGATATGAGTCAGCAGTGTGCCCTGGTTGTCAAGAAGTCTAATAGCATATTGGGCTGCATTGCCAGCAGATCAAGGGAAGTGATTATTTCCCTCTATTTGGCATTGGTGAGGCCGCATTTGGAGTATTGTGTCCAGTTTTGGGCCCCCCACTACAAAAAGGATGTGGACAAGTTGGAGAGAGTCCAGCGGAGGGCAACAAAAATGATTAGGGGGCTGGAGCACAAGACTTATGAGGAGAGGCTGAGGAACTGGGCTTATTTAGTCTACAGAAGAGAAAAGAGTGAGGGGGGAATTTGATAGCAGCCTTTAACTACCTGAAAGGGAGTTCCAGGGAGGATGGAGGTAGGCTGTTCTCAGTGGTGGCAGATAACAGAACAAGGAGCAACGGTCTCAAGTTGCAGTGGGGGAGGTCTAGGTTGGACATCAGGAAAAAGTTTTTCACTAGGAGGGTGGTGAAGCACTGGAGTGGGTTATCAAGGGAGGTGGTGGAATCTCCATCTTTAGAGGTTTTTAAACTGCGGCTTGACAAAACCCTCGCTGGGATTATTTAGCTGAGGTTAGTCCTGCTTTGAGCAGGGGGTTGGACTAGATGACCTCTTGAGGTCCCTTCTAACTCTATGATTCTATATAACTTTGAAGTCCATATATATCAGATTCTTAGCAGTAGTGGTGAGCTTGCTGGCTTGTACAGTTCCTCTGGATCATATCCAACACCTGGATGGGTCTGTCAGTCCTTTGTTTCAAAGATTCAGATGTAGAGAAGTTGATCTAGAGCTAAGAAGCAGGAGTGAAGACAAGATGGAGATGTTACAGCTGCCTTTTATATCCTTTGCCACGTGGCTTGTCCCAAATGCAAGCTCACAATACATGGGCATGGAAAAGCACTTGAAGTCCCCTGTCCACAGGCATGTTCCTACATGTCCTGCTGACTCATAGACATAGTCCCTGGCTTCTCACCCTGGCTATGGTATAGCTGATTGTCCTTGGTAGGCCATCAAGCAAGCTGGACAGTGCTGCTGCTAATCTGTCTGGGGGTGTCACCCAGTAGCACAGCACAAGTTTTGGATACAATACAAAAGATGATACATACAAACAATATTATCATACTTAGCAAATTATAACTTTTCCATTGATAACTTACCTGGCATATCTTGTAAAATTCTTTGCAATTTTGTAATATTGGTATCAATAATATTATAAATGGTTATTCATACAGCATCACAGACCTCAACACCAGATTCACTGATCTGCTGAGGCCAACGTACATGGCATTAGTAGCACAAAGTGGCTGTGAAGCGAGGTGTTCCAGAGGTTCGGCACAGACAGAACGGGAAGTGGAGGAGGTGTGGTGGAGCAGAGCATCCGCTGTCCAATCTTCCACTGACATAGTTCACTGAGGGACCTTTGCCAATTGTGTACATTAGGGCTGATATACACAGCCCAAACTTGCACCAGGCCATGCAGCCCTGAATTAGGAAGCTACAATCAGCTCTGTGGTCCTCTCCCTACTAGCCTCCTTCATTTGGGCTTCATTCACTTGCTAGCAATACAGATGCATACCCAGGCCCCAATATGCTTGTAGAGCCTGTGCTGAAGCCTGTGACACTGCATCTTCACTGCTATTTTTAGCTGTAATAGCTAGATTAAAGCTAGCATGAGTATGCCTACCCAAGCTGCTGTGACACCTCTGACTGTAATGCAGATAAACCTTTAATGGAGCTACGACAGAGTGGAGAATCAAGCATCCTGATTGACTCCCAGAAACCTATCATTGACCAGCAGAGATGGCCCTGGTACCATGTGCTTCCAACATGAACATACATTTAGTAAGAGGGCAAGCATCCTGTACTAACCAATTTCCAAATGATTTTAAAGTGTATCTGATATCTCGCCTATTACAGCAATCTGATCTTGAGGTGACAATGTGTGGATAACTGGCTGCCTAGTTCTTTTTCATTGGCTTCTTGCCTCTCTGGCTGTGATTTCTAGTGCTTCATGCTATTTTGTGTTTTACTGTTTCAAGTGGCATGTCGTCAGATTAGACAGGTCCCTTAGATCAGATAGGAGCGTATTTCAGTGAGAAATGATATACAATCAAGTGCCCTCAACTGCATTAGCTAAATTCCATTGCAAGTGACAATCTCAGGCCTTCCTACACACTGGGAAATAGCTTGCGCTTGGCGAGTGAGCAGTCTTAGCGATTCACCCTTAGGCAGGGTGAGCACCCAGTCTACCGCTCAGGCCCTCAGTCGGGGCGAGCGAGCAAGGAGTCAGTTGCTCCAACCCTTAGGCAGGGTGAGCAGCAGCTGATCGCTCAGGCCCTCAGTCAGGGCGAACGAATAAGGAGTCGGTTGCTCCAACCCTTAGGCAGGGTGAGCAGCGAGCAAGGCAACGGTTTCCGGAGTGGTGAGGAGAGAGATTCTCCTGGGGTGGCTAGGGAAAAGGGGAAGGGGAGGGGGACGCAGGCCCACCCATCTCCACTGCGTCCCAGCCCAGGGCCCTAGTAGTGGCAGAAGCGGCTGCCACTGTGTCAGTGGGGCTCCCGCCGCAACACACCGACTATACCGGGGATTCAGCCACAGGCTGTGGCTGTCCCTGGGCTACTTCCTCCCCACTGACCCCAGTTCCTGCCTCCTCCGGGCTGCCAGGGTAGTTCGCCGGGCGTAGCGCTGTCAGTCCCTCTGCATCGACCGGGCGTAAGGCGGGGAGTTCCTCTTCAGGGGGAAGCTCCTCGAGATCGTTGTAGGCAGGGAGAGGCTCGGCCACTGGCAGCTCCTCCAAGTCCTGCCCCGACTCAGGGAGGGGCTCGGCGGCCGGCAGCTCCTCCAGATCCGGCCCGGCCTCAGGGGGTACCTGCCACTCGGGCTGCTCTGGGCTCTCGGCCCAGTCCTGGGATTCCGGTGTCCGGGCCCAGGCTCGGGGTTGGGGTAGCTCGGCCCAGTCGTCCTGGCCGGGTTGCCTGGTCCAGCTCCGCGAAGGCCCTATCCAGTCCCCAGGCCCAGGTGGGGCCGGGGTTTGGCAGCGGCTCGGCTCTGGCCTAGGCCTCTGCTGGCGGGGCAGCATGTCTGTCTCTGGCAGCAGTCTGGGGCCTACTGAGCTCAGGGGCCAGGCTTTTATACTCCCCCTTCCTGTCGGGGCTCTGCCCCGCTGCCCCCGATTGGACTGGCTGGGTGGTCCTATCACGGCCCGGGTCCCTTGTTGCAGGGCAGACTCCGTGGCAGGGCATGAGGTGGTCCAATCAGGGCGCTCGCGCCCTTCCTCGGGCTCTGGCTCCGTGGGAGGCCACAGCGGCTTCCTACAGTCCTTCCTTTTCAGGTTGCCCAAACTTCAGAGATTCTCAAAGCAGTAGGGAACATACGGAAAGGTTTTGTGAACTTCCAATAGAATCTCTGGGGTATAAATTCAGTTTGGAACTTTCCAAACCAAGTTTCTCAGCTCTATTGCATGTCCCTTGGGCATCCCACTTCTGCTGTTAGCTGCCTTCCAACTAGCTGGCCTGTCTTACAAGAAGTCTGATTTTATCATACTGGCTGGTCTAGGCTAGTCTAATTTGCATTGCTGTTTACAAGGCAAACTCTGCTCTCTAGAACACTTTTTTGCCACAGTCCAGGACCCTGGGATCCTTTTCAAAATAATTCAAAGTGAGATCCATTGAAAACAATTTTTTAGTATTCCAGAGCACACAGGAGCTTACTGAGACTAGATTGGAAGGTCAGTAATAGTATGATGAAGGCACAAGGGGAAGGGCTAGGACAAGGTTTTTTGCAGTGAGGCATTTGAATTAAATGTAAGAAAATGGGGTCTTAAAGTTTCAAATCTATCTTTAAATGCAGTGTAATAGCCTCCTTCTTTCACCAGATGGTGCTGTAAAACTATTAACACAAAGGATGTTAGAGCAATGCCGATCTGATAAGCTGGCACAAATGTAGCTCTGGATGATACTTGACTCATTCATTCCACTGTACCTAGGTATCCGAGTTATTAGAAAACACAGAGAATGAAAAAAGTGAAGAATCTGGCAAGGCTGAAGTGGTAAAAAAGAACAATGCTAATGTTACATAGCACATAACATTAACTCATCCTCCCAACATCCTTGTAGGGTAGGTAGCTGGAATTGTTATTCCCATTGTTGCAGACAGGGTAACTAAAGCCCAATTCCATGCCACAAGCAAAGAGCATTGAACAGAGGATCTTTCTGACTTCCAGCTGATCATTAGCCCAAATCCTCTGGACTGGCTGAGCTGTGCTCAGGTGAAGACCAGAGGCAATAGGGCAAGGAAGTCACTAAGCATCTTTTGCAGGTCCCAGATCCTGCAGCTGGCAGGCGCCATCCCTGTGGTCACCAGAACAAGAGAGAAGTTGATGGGCTGCTATCTGTGTTTCACCAGCTGCTTCTGGCCTCCGTGAGGCTGTTCCAGGTGCTGAGGATCAGCAAGAAATAGTAGTGTACTGGCTACGCACACTATGCCAGACTCTGACTGAGGTGGCGATGTAAATACTGCTGTGATGACTATGCCACTTGGGGATTCTCTCACACAAAGGGAATGCTGAACTGACCATGTCATTCCAGTTCAGGTCTGCTTTGTGTCTCCAGTGTAAAGTAAAGGGGATTTTATAGGGCTGCGGATCTGATCAGTCATTCCTTCAGACCATGCTGTTTTATGGAAGATGAGGCAGAGGTCCGAGCAGACACCCTTTTGACTATGTCTACTCTGCCAGCAGCACAGCTGGATCGCTTCTGCGGGTTCGATTAAGCAGCAGTAAAGACTCACTCAATCGAACCTGGAAGTTGACTCCGTAAATCCACCCTGGCAAGTAGCATAGCGTTGTGTCGACGGGAGGGCTTTTCCTGTCGGCGAAGCACAGTGGAGACACTGTGGTAAGTAGACGTTAGGAAGTCTATGGAAGATACGCAAGTTACTGTATGTAGCTTGCGTATCTCCCGTCGACTGCCACCAAAATCCAAGGCTAGTTACATTCAGATGGTTGTGTGGTTGTCTGTATGTGATGAAGCAGTCAATAGTGATGCTATGCTACAATCCAGAATTAGCAGTGGTTGCACATTGCAAAAAAATCTGAAACTTATAACAGAACCCCCAACAAGGTAAAATTTACCTGGTCTTTAAAAACAAACAAAACAAAATAAACCACAAGCACACGCCTGAAATTGTTACTGCGTTCACTAAAAAGATTTGCTTGCCTTGGACTGATATATAAATTCAGGAAGGGGCTGGGTGAAATTCATAAGCTTAATTGTAATTGAAATCCCAAACAAGCCCAAACACAATAGTTTAATTTAAATCCCTCTTAGAATTTGAGGGTTTGTTTGAGCCTGAAACATAAAGAGAAACTGAGGCCTGGTCGACACTTACGGGGAAATTCGGCGGCATTCGTATAGTATAGTCGTATAGAAATATAGTCATATACTAGTCGCACAGTAACTTGCGTAACTTACATCGATTTTCTAAATCCTCTTCTGCGCGCCATCTCCACTACACTGCGCCGACAGAAATGCATACCCGTTGACTCAGCGCTACACTTTTTTTGGAGGTGGTTTTATTGAATCAACTTCTGGATCGATTGAGCGGATCTTCACTTCTGCTCAATCAATCAAGATAAATTGATCTGACGGTGGTGAATTTGCCATCATCAGTGAAGACATACTCAAACTCAGGTGAACCAAAACTACTAGGGACCTCCTTTTCCCATTACAGCTGATAACAAAAACACTCTCTGACTCCAATGAGAGTATGTCATAGGCCCATCCTGCCTGGTGTGCCCTCTTGTGGCAGGCCATGGCACAGCAGGCATGCCTGCCTCAGTTTCCCCTTTCAGGTGGCTGCCAAGAAGCCCACAGTGCTGGGCCTGAAAATGTTTGTAAAATTCCATTTTTGTTCTTCTGAAATAGAATATTTTGAAAATGTCCATGCCATGGAAGATATTGCATAGTCAACTCTTCGTTCCAACTCGGAGTTAAATTTTTTAAAAATGTGAAATTTTCTTCAGAAGGGAAATTCAGGTTCCTGTGCAGCTCTACTGCTGAGCCCTTCGTTATTATGCCAGCTATGCTATTTCAGTGAGGATAGGTAAAATCTAGCAGCTGCCTCATGTGTCTCATTTGGGGAATTGCTATCATAACACTGAAAAATCACCCAGTCCAGCCACAAAAGGAAAGGTGATATACACTACATATAATAGGAGTGATATCCAGCTGAGAAAAGTAGAGCATAACTCCTACTGGTTTGGTTTTCCTTTAGCTACCTTTGCA
The DNA here is from genome assembly GCF_026122565.2 of Emydura macquarii macquarii. Lineage (NCBI taxonomy): Eukaryota > Metazoa > Chordata > Testudines > Chelidae > Emydura > Emydura macquarii. The sequence goes on along the minus strand of NW_027132618.1, from coordinate 1,645 downwards.
TAGCTGCAGACATGGCTGACTGCTCATCTCTGGTAAGGTTCAGGTCTCACACACAGTTCTGTACCGATGTACACCCTAATGAGAGTTAGCTGAAGAGGAAGTTAGTTTCTCTCCATTTCACACTGTAGATCATACCATTGCTTTGACATACACAACTGGTGATCCTGACTTCCACAGTGTTGCGTCTCCAAGCAGGAATAAGTCCTTCATCTCTTAATTGCCCTCCACAGTTCTGCGTCTTCCTACAAGCTGAATACATGTCTGAATTAATAAGAGAGCTGCTACAAATGGTTGAGACACCTAAGTATTGATAGAAGCACCTAAGAGCCAGCTGGACGGCACAGGATGTAAACCAGAATTTGGGCTAGTGAATCAAATTGTGAGAAAGTATCTCTTGGTAGAGGCTAAGCTCACACCAAGCGCTTGGTCACCTTTTATGCAGCAAGTTTTCTGTCCCTTACCTTCTCTAAGGTGAACAAAGTATCAGTGAAACAGGGAAGGATATTTGGGGAATTAGACAATGTTTGCAGAATAGAGTGTATGCTTATTTCACATATCTGCAATTTTTCCATTAAATACGCAGGGCTAAATTCTGCTGTTCATTTCACCAACTCATTTGGTTTCAGCGGAACCAAACCGATTGACAGCAACATTTGTCTCCTGTGAATAAATATATTTTCAGTGCAAGCTGTGTCCAGCGCAAAACACTGCCTCTGAATTTGCCTGTTTCCACAGATAAGTTATTGGATAAATAACTCCCATAATTTAAATTAGTTTCCTGGAAGTGACTGCTTTGGAAAGATAAATGTGAGCTGCAGAAGAAAACTAACTCTACTGTATGGCTTGGAAATATTGCATCACTGTATCCTATTTCATGAACTGCAGAGGTACAACTCTTGTGGCAAATTTTCAGTTACCGCAAAATAACATTACATGTACAAATTTATATAATTTTCAGATTTATTATTTTTCACTTAAATTGTGCAAGCACTCAGGGGACCCAATCAGGATCATGTACCCATTATGTTCAGTGCTTAGTACATACAAATAAAGATACAAGCCCTTCAAAGGATAAATAAAAGACAGTGGAGTAAATAAAAATAAATCAGGAGTCACAATAAATAAGCAGTCACAATAAATAATGCCCAGTTATTAATGCCACATGCCATCTCAAGATAGAAATATGTCATTTGAACACGTGTTATAGAAGCATATCTGCAGCATTATTTTTAACTGAACATTTCCAGCTCTTGTACTGTATTATGGTTTGCTTTCATTATTCCAAAGACAGAGTCATTTGCCATAAAAAAGTGTCATAATACACTTTGGGCCTGATTCTTCCCTGCCTTGCCCCTCTTGTGTAGTCATTTACACGCCTGTGCAAAATGGCTTTATTTAAATACTAGCATTCTGATTTGGGAGATGTTAATACCCTTTTTGCACAGGTCTAAGTGTCTACAAAACGTGCAAAGCAGGGGAGAATTGTAGGACGGGCTCCTGCCCGGTCCAGTCCTGGCGGCCCTTCCGCGGGCCCAGGCTTAGAGGAAGGCCACTGCGCCTTCCTACACAACAGGGGAATGTTAGTCTTTTAGTCTTTCGCCCCAAGCAGGCCCTCAAGCAGGGCGGGCGAGCGAGGAGTCTTTCG